>NC_138769.1:284301042-285028542 GCF_965119305.1 Pelophylax lessonae
ACCGTTGGGGACGCAGATCTACTCCCTTGTGCCCCAAATGTGAGAGAGACCAGGGTACACTTATACACATGATGTTTAGATGTCCCAAGCTGTTTCGCTACTGGGGGAAGGTAATTGACACGATCTCTAAAGTGTATAATTTTCAGCTACTAAGGGATCCTGTGGTCTGTCTGCTTGGTGCTCTGGAGGTGGACACTCTGACCCCAAATGCTCACGTTGCCGAGTCATTTTGACCCAAACAAATGTTTCAGGCGGTTGGTTACCAAATGCAATTATCTTGTCCAAAACCGGCTTTTTAAGACTCTAATAGACGAAATAGTCATTTTGACTAAATGTTTATTTCAGACCTTTGGTGACCAAATGTAGTTATTTTGACTAAAAGGGACTTTTTAGACACTTGGAGACCAAAATAGAGTCATTTTGACCAAAAAATGTTTTCAGATCACTGGTTACGAAATGTAATTATCTTGTCTAAAACCGGCTTTTTAAGACTCTAAAAGACAAAAATACAGTCATTTTGGCTAAAAAAGTTTTTCAGACCATTGGTGACCAAATGCAGTTATTTTGACTAAAACAGGCTTTGGAGACCTAAATAGAGTCATTTTGACCAAAAACATGTTTTCAGACCATTGGTTACCAAATGCAGTTATCTTGTCTAAAAGCGGCGTTTTGAGACTCTAAAAGACAAAAATATAGTCATTTTGGCTAAAAAAAGTTTTTCAGACCTTTGGTGACCAAATGCAGTTATTTGACTAAAAAAGGCTTTTTAGACACTTGGGAGACCAAAATAGAGTAATTTTGACCAAAAACATGTTATCAGGCCTTTTGTTACGAAATGCAATTATCTTGTCAAAAAGCGGCGTTTTAAGACTCTAAAAGACAAAAATACAGTAATTTTAGCTAAAAAAAGTATTTTGACTAAAATAGGCTTTTTAGACACTTGGAGACCAAAATAGAGTCATTTTGACCCAAACAAATGTTTCAGGCGATTGGTTAGAAAATGCAATTATCTTGTCCAAAAGCAGCTTTTTAAGACTCTAATAGACGAAAATACAATCATTTTTGACTAAATTTTTTTTCACACTTTTGGTGACCAAATGCAGTTATTTTGACTAAAAAAGGCGTTTTAGACATTTGGAGACCAAAATAGAGTCATTTTGACCAAAAACATGTTTTCAGGCCATTGGTTACCAAATGCAGTTATCTTGTCTAAAAGCGATGGTTTGAGATTCTAAAAGATAAAAATACAGTCATTTTTTGGTAAAAATGTTTTTCAGACCTTTGGTGACCAAATGCAGTTATTTTGACTAAGAAAGGATCTTTAGACACTTGGAGACCAAAATAGAGTCATTCTGACAAAAACATTTTTTTCAGGCCATTGGTTACCAAATGCAGTTATCTTGTCTAAAAGCGATGGTTTGAGACTCTAAAAGACAAAAATACAGTCATTTTGGCTAAAAAAAAGTTTTTCAGACCTTTGGTGACCAAATGCAGTCATTTTGACAAAAAAGGCTTTTAAGACACTTGGAGAGCAAAATAGAGTCATTTTGACCAAAAACATGTTGTCAGGCCTTTTGTTACGAAATGCAATTATCTTGTCTAAAAGCGGCGTTTTAAGACTCTAAAAGACAAAAATACAGTAATTTTAGCTAAAAAAAGTATTTCAGACCTTTGGTGAACAAATGCAGTTATTTTGAAAAAAGAGGCTCTTTAGACACTTGGAGACCAAAGATAGAGTCATTTTGACCAAAAAAATGTTTTCAGGCTATTTGTTACCAAATGCAGTTATCTTGTCTAAAAGCGGCGTTTTGAGAATCTAAAAGACAAAAATACAGTCATTTTGGATAAAAGTTTTTCAGACCTTTGATGACCAAATGCATTTATTTTGACTAAAAAAGGCTTGTAAGACACTTGGAGACCAAAATAGAGTTATTTTGACCAAAAACATGTTGTCAGGCCTTTTTTTAAGAAATGCAATTATCTTGTCTAAAATCGGCGTTTTAAGACTTTAAAAGACGAAAATACAGTAATTTTAGCTAAAAAAGTATTTCAGACCTTTGGTGATCAAATGCATTTATTTTGACTAAAATAGGCTTTTTAAACACTCGGGAGACCAAAATAGAGTCATTTTGACCAAAAATGTTTTCAGATCACTGGTTACGAAATGTAATTATCTTGTCTAAAACCGGCTTTTTAAGACTCTAATAGACGAAAATACAGTCATTTTGACTAAATGTTTATTTCAGACCTTTGGTGACCAAATGTAGTTATTTTGACTAAAAGGGGCTTTTTAGACACTTGGAGACCAAAATAGAGTCATTTTGACCCAAACAAATGTTTCAGGCGGTTGGTTACCAAATGCAATTATCTTGTCCAAAACCGGCTTTTTAAGACTCTAATAGACGAAAATACAGTCATTTTGACTAAATGTTTATTTCAGACCTTTGGTGACCAAATGTAGTTATTTTGACTAAAAGGGGCTTTTTAGACACTTGGAGACCAAAATAGAGTAATTTTGACCAAAAAATGTTTTCAGATCACTGGTTACGAAATGTAATTATCTTGTCTAAAACCGGCTTTTTAAGACTCTAAAAGACAAAAATACAGTCATTTTGGCTAAAAAAGTTTTTCAGACCATTGGTGACCAAATGCAGTTATTTTGACTAAAACAGGCTTTGGAGACCTAAATAGAGTCATTTTGACCAAAAACATGTTTTCAGACCATTGGTTACCAAATGCAGTTATCTTGTCTAAAAGCGGCGTTTTGAGACTCTAAAAGACAAAAATATAGTCATTTTGGCTAAAAAAAGTTTTTCAGACCTTTGGTGACCAAATGCAGTTATTTGACTAAAAAAGGCTTTTTAGACACTTGGGAGACCAAAATAGAGTAATTTTGACCAAAACATGTTATCAGGCCTTTTGTTACGAAATGCAATTATCTTGTCAAAAAGCGGCGTTTTAAGACTCTAAAAGACAAAAATACAGTAATTTTAGCTAAAAAAAGTATTTTGACTAAAATAGGCTTTTTAGACACTTGGAGACCAAAATAGAGTCATTTTGACCCAAACAAATGTTTCAGGCGATTGGTTAGAAAATGCAATTATCTTGTCCAAAAGTGGCTTTTTTAGACTCTAATAGACGAAAATACAATCATTTTGACTAAATTTTTTTTCACACCTTTGGTGACCAAATGCAGTTATTTTGACTAAAAAAGGCGTTTTAGACATTTGGAGACCAAAATAGAGTCATTTTGACCAAAAACATGTTTTCAGGCCATTGGTTACCAAATGCAGTTATCTTGTCTAAAAGCGATGGTTTGAGATTCTAAAAGATAAAAATACAGTCATTTTTGGTAAAAATGTTTTTCAGACCTTTGGTGACCAAATGCAGTTATTTTGACTAAGAAAGGATCTTTAGACACTTGGAGACCAAAATAGAGTCATTCTGACAAAAACATTTTTTTCAGGCCATTGGTTACCAAATGCAGTTATCTTGTCTAAAAGCGATGGTTTGAGACTCTAAAAGACAAAAATACAGTCATTTTGGCTAAAAAAAAGTTTTTCAGACCTTTGGTGACCAAATGCAGTCATTTTGACAAAAAAGGCTTTTAAGACACTTGGAGAGCAAAATAGAGTCATTTTGACCAAAAACATGTTGTCAGGCCTTTTGTTACGAAATGCAATTATCTTGTCTAAAAGCGGCGTTTTAAGACTCTAAAAGACAAAAATACAGTAATTTTAGCTAAAAAAAAGTATTTCAGACCTTTGGTGAACAAATGCAGTTATTTTGAAAAAAGAGGCTCTTTAGACACTTGGAGACCAAAGATAGAGTCATTTTGACCAAAAAAATGTTTTCAGGCTATTTGTTACCAAATGCAGTTATCTTGTCTAAAAGCGGCGTTTTGAGAATCTAAAAGACAAAAATACAGTCATTTTGGATAAAAGTTTTTCAGACCTTTGATGACCAAATGCATTTATTTTGACTAAAAAAGGCTTGTAAGACACTTGGAGACCAAAATAGAGTTATTTTGACCAAAAACATGTTGTCAGGCCTTTTTTTAAGAAATGCAATTATCTTGTCTAAAATCGGCGTTTTAAGACTCTATAAGACGAAAATACAGTAATTTTAGCTAAAAAAGTATTTCAGACCTTTGATGATCAAATGCATTTATTTTGACTAAAATAGGCTTTTTAAACACTCGGGAGACCAAAATAGAGTCATTTGGGAGACCCCCTGGGAATACCAGGTGCTGCAGACTTTTGCCTTTTGCTTTATTCGTTGGCTTTCTTTTTGTTTCTCCTGAGGTGCCATCTTGCCATGGCCAAGTTCAAAGGGGTCAATGGTGGCAGTGGTTATTGCCTATGGCCACATCACCCTTAACGCGCCCAATCTCGTCTGATCTCGGAAGCTAACCAGGGTCGTGCCTGGTTAGTACCTGGGAGACCACCTGGGAATACCAGGTGCTGTAGGCTTTTGGCTTTTCCTTTATTCGTTTGCTTTCTTTTTGTTTCTCCAGAGATGCCATTTTGCCATGGTCAAGTTCAAAGGGGTCGAGGGTGGTAGTGGTGATCGCCAATGGCAACATCACCCTGAACGCACCTGATTTCGTCTGATCTCCTAAGCTAAGCAGGGTCGGGCCTGGTTAGTACCTGGATGGGAGACCACCTGGGAATACCAGGTGCTGTAAGCTTTTGGCTTTTTCCTTTATTTGTTGGCTTTCTTTTTGTTTCTCCTGCGGAGGAATCTTGCCATGGCCAAGTTCAAAGGGGTCGAAAGTGGCAGTGGTGATCGCCTACGGCCACATCACCCTGAACGTGCCTGATCTCAGAAGCTAAGCAGGGACGGGACTGGTTAGTACCTAAATGGGAGACCGCCTGGGAATACCAAGTGCTGTAAGCTTTTGGCTTTTTTTTTTTTTTTTAAACAATCTTTATTTTTCCTTTAAAAAAAGGCTTTTTAGAAACTTGGAGACCAAAATAGAGTCATTTTGACCAAAAACATTTTTTCAGGCCATTGGAGCCAAATGTCTAAAATCTTGCCTAAAACCGGCTTTTTAAGGCTCTACAAGACATAAATGTAGTCATTTTGACTATATTTTTTTTCAGACGTTTGGTGACCAAATGCAGTTATTTTGACTAAAAAAAGGTTTTTTAGACACTTGGAGACCAAAATAGAGTCATTTTGACCAAAACATTTTTTTCAGGCCATTGGAGCCCAAATGGCCGATTTTAGACAAATCTTGTCTAAACCCAGCTTTTAAAGGGTCTAAAAGACAAAAATACAGTCATTTTGACTAAAATTGTTTTTCAGACCTTTGGTGACCAAATGCAGTTATTTTGACTAAAATAGGCTTTTTAGACACTTGGAGACCAAAATACAGTCATTTTGACCCAAAAAACTTTTTCAGACCATTGGAGACAAAATAGGCATTCACAGGGTACAGAAGTAAGTGTCGGCCTGTATAACCCCAAAAAATTAACCCACATGGGTTTAATTGACAGCTAAGAACGTAGTATTCTGTGGCTGAAGGTACATTAGGCATTTACAGGATAAAGAAGTACGTTCCGGCCATAAAAGGCCCCAAAAAAGTAGCCCAAATGGGTTTACCTGACAGCTAAGAACGTAGTATTCTGTGGCTGAAGGTACATTAGGCATTCACAGGATAAAGAAGTAAGTGTCGGCCATAAAAGGCCCCAAAAATTAGCCCACATCAGTTTACCTGACAAATAAGAACGTAGTATTTGGTGGCTGGAGGTACATTAGGCATTCACAGGGTACAGAAGTAAGTTTCGGCCTGTATAGGCCCCAAAAATTAGCCCAAATGGGTTTACCTGACAGCTAAGAATGTAGTATTCTGGTGGTACATTAAGCATTCACAGTAGACAGAAGTAAGTGTCGGCCTTCATAGGCCCCAAACATTAGCTCACATGGGTTTAACTGACAGCACAGAACGTAGTATTTGATGGCTGGAGGTACATTAGGCTTTCACAGGATACAGAAGTAAGTGTCAGCCTATATAGGCCCCAAAACTTAGCTCACATGGGTTTAACTGACAGCAAAGAACATAGTGTATTTGATGGCTAGAGGTAAATTAGGCATTCACACAGGAGAAACAAAAAGAAAGCCAACGAATAACTTGAGGTGCCATCTTGCCATGGCCAGATGTGCCATGGCCAGATGTGGCAGGGGTGATCGCCTACGGCCACATCACCCTGAACGCACCCGATCTTGTCTAATCTTGGAAGCTAAGCAGGGTCGGGCCTGGTCAGTACCTGGATGGGAGACCGCCTGGGAATGCCAGGTGCTGTAGGCTTTTGGCTTTTCCTTTATTCGTTGGCTTTCTTTTTGTTTCTCCTGAGGTGCCATCTTGCCATGGCCAAGTTCAAAGGGGTCGAGGGTGGCAGGGGTGATCGCCTACGGCCACATCACCCTGAACGTGCCCTATCTCGTCTGATCTCAGAAGCTAAGCAGGGTCGGGCTTGGTTAGTCCCTTGATGGGAGACCGCCTGGGAATACCAGGTGCTGTAAGGCTTTTGGGTTTTCCTTTTATTTTTTTTATTTAAAATTTTGTAATATAACACGTGAGTATCAACAACAGGAAAGGTACAATTAAATACAGACATTATGCAAATTAGGTCACTCATAGTATGGGTAACCTGAACTGGGGAAGGGCAGGGTGGGGGGAGGGGGGTCCAGGGTAAAAAGAGCATGGAAACTGATGGGGAATGTGAGAGTGGGGAAGAGTTCTTGGGCGAGTCCTGGAACGTAAATGTATATTGATCCATAGAGGGGTCGGATTTGGGGAAGGAGTACTTGACGTAATTGTCCCATTTCTGTAGAAATGATTTCCGTGAGGATGGGGCTGAAAAAAACGTGTTGAGGCGGTCAATGGAAAGAAGTGTGGAAAGCTCTGATCTGACCCGGGAAACTAAGGGGGGAGTCGTGGAGATCCAATTAGTTAGGATTGTCCTTCTGGCCACCAGTAAACAGGTCAGGATCCACAGACGATGTGGCGAGGCACACTTTTGGAGGCGTTTGTCCCAGTAACCGAACAGGAGCAATATAGGGTCTTTGGGTATGTGCCACTTCGTCACTTCCCCGATGAAGGTCAGTACCTGGTCCCAGAATGTCATGATATAGGGACAGGACCAGAACTTGTGGCAAAGAGAAGGTCTTTCCGCGGAACATAACGGACAATTATGAGCATCCTGAATCGTTTTGTTTAGAGGTACATTAGGCATTCACACAGTATACAGAAGTAAGTGTCGGCATGTATAGGCCCCAAAAATTAGCTCACATGGGTTTACCTGACAGCTAAGTATGTAGTATTTGGAGGCTGAAGGTACATTAGGCATTCACAGGATACAGAAGTAAGTGTCGGCCTGTATAGTCCCCAAAAATTAGCCCACATGGGTTTAACTGACAGCTAATAACGTAGTATTCTGTGGCTGAAGGTACATTAGGCATTCACAGGATACAGAAGTAAGTGTCAGCCTGTATAGGCCCCAAAAATTAGCTCACATGGGTTTAACTGACAGCAAAGAACGTACTGTATTTGATGGCTGGAGGTACATTAGGCATTTCCAGTATACAGAAGTAAGTGTCGGCCTTTATAGACCCCAAAAATTAGCTCACATAGGTTTAACTGACAGCAAGGAACGTAGTATTTAAAGGATGGAATTTCATTAGGCATTCACAGGATACAGAAGTAAGTGTAGGCCTGTATAGGCCCCAAAAATTAGCTCACATGGGTTTAACTGACACCAAAGAACGTAGTGTATTTGATGGCTGGAGGTACATCAGGCATTGACAGTATACAGAAGTAAGTGTCGGCCTGTTTAGGCCCCAAAACGTAGCTCACATGGGTTTAACTGACAGCAATGAACGTATTATTGGATGGCTAGAGGTACATCAGGCATTCACACAGTATACAGAAGTAAGTGTCGGCCTGTATAGGCCCCAAAAATTAGCTCACATGGGTTTACCTAAAAACGTAGTATTCTGTGGCTAAAGGTACATTAGGCATTCACAGGATGCAGAAGCAAGTAGAAAATGTTAGGTACCGACCCTAAATGCCAGTAAGCCAAGAAAGGTCCTGCCACATCCCTAAGGACATATGAGAAAAAAGTGTATCAAGTGGTATTGGTGTTCCAATACACCAGACCCTAAATGAGCCCCACAGGGAACTGTGTATTCTGAGGAAACACCCAACCTGGGACTTTGTAGGCAGGAGTTACTTGGCATGAATAGATAAATAGAAGACCAATTTAATATATAATGATTTTATTAATACATGTGTACAAAATTGTTAAAAAAGACACAGATGCAAAGGCATCAAAAGACAGTCAATATAGAAAATATGTGATAAATAAAATTATGAGCCATATCCTAGAGTAGTGGGGTCACCCAGGTCCAACATGTTTCGCCGACTCTGCAGACTCTGACTTAAAAAGGCTTTTTAGACACTTGGAAACCATAATAGAGTCATTTTGACCAAAAACTTTTTCAGGCCATTGGAGCCCAAATGGCCTGTTTTAGACAAATCGAGTCTAAAAACGGCTTTTTAAGGCTCTAAAAGACAAAAATACAGTCATTTTGACAAAAAAAATTTCAGACCTTTGGTGACCAAATGCCGTTATTTTGACTAACAAAAGGTTTTTAGACACTTGGAGACCAAAATAGAGTCATTTTGACCAAAACATTTTTTCAGGCCATTGGAGCCAAATGTCTAAAATCTTTTCTAAAACCGGCTTTTTAAGGCTCTAAAAGACAAAAATATAGTCATTTTGACTACATTTTTTTTCTGACCTTTGGAGCAAATGCAGTAATTTGACTAAAAAAGGATTTTAAGACACTTGGAGACCAAAATAGAGTAATTTTGACCGAAAATATCTTTTCAGGCCATTGGAGCCCAAATGGCCAGTTTTAGACTAATCTTGTCTAAACCCAGCTTTTTAAGGCTCTAAAAGACAAAAATACAGTCATTTTGACTAAAAAAATGTTCAGACCTTTGGTGACCAAATGCCGTTATTTTGACTAAAAAAGGATTTTTAGACACTTGGAGACCAAAATAGTCATTTTGACCAAAAAAATTTCAGGCCATTGGAGAGCAAAATGCAGTTATCTTGTCTAAAACTGGCTTTTTAAGACTCAAAGACAAAAATACAGTCATTTTGCCTAGAAAAGTTTTTCAGACCTTTGTTGACCAAATGCAGTTATTTTGACTAAAAAAGGCTTTTTAGACACTTGGAGACCAAAATAGTTATTTTAATCAAAAAAAATTTCAGGCCATTGGAGCCAAATGTCTAAAATCTTGTCTAAAACCGGCTTTTTAAGGCTCTAAAAGACAAAAATTGACAGCTAAAAACGTAGTATTCTGTGGCTGAAGGTACATTAGGCATTTACAGGATAAAGAAGTAAGTGTCGGCCATAAAAGGACCCAAAAATTAGCCCAAATAGGTTTACCTGACAGCTAAGAACGTAGTATTCTGTGGCTGAAGGAACATTAGGCATTAACAGGATAAAGAAGTAAGTGTCGGCCATAAAAGGCCTGGTAAATCTCTGGGGGCTGATGGTATCCCGTCGGAGGTTTACAGCCGATACGCTGAACAGTTGGTGCCCGTGCTGCTGCGGGTATATAACGAAGCCTTCCGTATTGGCCGCTGTTAGGAATGCTTCCTGAGCACACTGATGTGCTGTCATGAATCTGCAATCTAAAGGGTTAACCTAGAGCAGACTAATTGCAGTAATTGGCAAACAGGCTGCCTTATTTAAACAGCTCAGAAGCACTGTGTCTTTGCTGACTTGTCTGCAGCTCTTCCTGTGTTCCTGAAGCCTGCTTCCTGTTACCTGTTTGATATCCGTTTTGACCTTTGGCTTGTTCCGGACCTTGTTGACCTGCTGCCCGTCCTGACCCCCGGCTTGTTTGACCATTCTCTCGGATCTCCCTTGTCTGCTTATCTGCCTTCGGATCATGACCGGCTTCTCCCTTGGTGGGGCGACCCTGAGGACTGCGACCTGGTATCCACACGCAGCAAAATCCATCCTCCCCACTAGAGGCTCTGGCGAAAACCGGTGGATACTTAGATTCCGCACCTCAGGTTAGCCTGTGTCACTTACCTTGGGGGTTCCCGTCTAAGCTCCGCCCTCTGGCACACGTGGGGCCTTCCTCTGCCATCAGGCTACCACTTGTATCCCTAACAGTACAAGTCAGCCATGACGGAGCCTGCAAGAGAAGCCTCACCGTTGGAAGAGATCTGCCAACACCTCGCAGCCCTGTCTCAAACCGTAAAGTCACTTCAAGACGGCTACACACAGCTAGAGGAACGGCTGCGCTCTACGACACTTCAGGGGGATCCTCCTGTATTATCTGCTTCCTCTCCTGCTGCAGCACTCTCTGCACCTGCTTCTGGCCCTACCGTAGTGATGCTGCCACCAGAACCTCGAGTTCCTGCTCCCGAAAAATATTCCGGGGATCACGGTAAATTCCGCGCCTTTCGCAACGCCTGCCAGCTGTATTTCTCCCTGCAACCTCGAACCTTTTCTTTGGAGACCACCAAGGTGGGGTTTGTTTATCTCCCTGCTCCTAGGCGAACCCCAGTTCGCCTAGGAGCAGGGAGATATCGGCTCCTTGAAGAGGGCAGCCCCCATTAAACTCCTTACGGTCATTTTTTGAGGCCATGGCACAGCTCTATGTTGACCCGCAGCGATCCTCCACCGCAGAAGCTGCGCTTCATGTTCTTCAGCAGGGTCGCAGGCCCGTAGAACACTACGTCACTGACTTCCGCTGCCTCAGTTCCGATACGTCCTGAAACGAAGCAGCACTCCGGTATCAGTTCCGTCTCGGCTTTCAGAAGGACTGAAGGACGAGCTGGTGCGGGTAGGTGTCCCCAACGCCTTGGAAGATTTGATTTCCCAGGCCATTCAAATCGTCCGGTGGCTACGGGAGCGCAGAGCAGAACGATCTCCGCAGCAGTTCAGACCAGCCTGGACGCTACCACGAGTTGCTCATCCTGCATACTTTTCTTCTGCTGGGTCAGCTCTTACCAACCCCGCTCCCGCTGGAGTCACCTCAGATACGACTGAACCTTGGGATCATACGGCCTGGTTTGTCCCCGGAGGAGAGACGCCGTCACCAGTTGGGTAAGCTGTGCCTGTATTGCGGTGAAGCTGGCCACTATGTGCGCTCCTGCCCGGCAAAATACCATAAGTTCATGCCGGCCTCACCATCTGTTGCCAGTTCCTCCCACCTAGCCTTTCCTGTGTCATTACAGCTTCCGGAAGGACTCGTCCCAGTTACCGCAATCATTGACTTTGGAGCCTGCCGTTGTTTCATTGATCGCTCGTTCGCCCTGCATGTTGCGTACCTCTCCGGCTCAAGACTCAGGACCTCACCATCTTCCTGGCTGATGGCTCCCACATCAAATCCGGGCCCGTGACCCAAGAAACTTTTCCCCTTCCTATGGTCTCCTCCTCCGGCCATAAGAAACTGATTAGCCTGGATGTTATCACATCCTCCTTATTTCCCATTATCCTGGGATTACCGTGGTTGCAAGCACATAACCCGCAAGTCAATTGGATCACAGGCACCATCTAGTTCCCATCTCTTTACTGCAAGAATTCCTGTCTACCCGCTCCTCCTGAATTCCCCAAGACTCTGTTCTGTCTTGAATCCGAACCTGATGTATGTTCTGTGGTGCCCAAAGCATACCATGATTTCCTGGATGTATTCAGCAAACGGGGAGCAGAGACCTTGCCCCCCCACCGTCCATATGACTGCCCCATCGACTTGCTCCCAGGAGCCGAAATCCCGTTCGGCCGGATTTACCCACTTTCTGAACGTGAGCTGGACGTCTTAAAGGACTATGTAGACGAAAGTCTGAAGAAGGGGTTCATCCATCCCTCTACCTCTCCAGCAAGGGCAGGTATCCTCTTCGTAGAGAAGAAGGATCACACCCTCCGACCCTGCATCGATTATAGGGATTTAAATAAAGTTACTATTAAAAAACGTTATCCCCTTCCTCTAGTCCCCAAACTCTTTCAGAGACTCAGATCTGCCATCCTGTTTACTAAGCTGGATCTTCGTGGGGCGTACAACTTGGTGCGCATCCGAGAGGGCGACGAATGGAAGACTGCTTCCCGCACTAGATTCGGACATTTCGAATACCTGGTAATGCCATTTGGCCTTTGTAATGCTCCTGCCACGTTCCAACACTTTGGGAACGACATCTTCAGGGATTGGTTGGATATCTTCGTCATCGTATACTTGGATGACATCCTAATCTTCTCAACATCCCTAGAGCAGCATCGCGAGCACGTTCGAAATGTCCTTGGTCGCCTTCGCCAGCATGGTCTCTACGCCAAGGCCGAGAAGTGCGTTTTTGAGCAGAACAGTATCCCGTTTCTGGGGTTAATCATTTCCACAGAAGGAATAGAGATGGATCCTCAGAAGGTCTCTGCCATTCTGGACTGGCCACCTCCATCAGACAAAAAGGGAGTACAGCGCTTCGTTGGCTTCGCCAATTTTTATAGGAGGTTCATTAAGGGGTTCTCTAACATCATAGCCCCTTACTAAGAAGAACGTCCACTTCCAGTGGACCCCAGAAGCTCAGTCCGCCTTCTCGGTTCTTAAAAAACATTTTACCTCTGCCCCTATCCTAAGTCACCTGGATTCTGCCTTACCCTATCTCCTGGAGGTAGACGCATCGGACGTTTCGGTCGGGGCAGTCATCTCCCAAAGACAGGGAACTAGAGACTTAACTCACCCAATAGCCTTCTTTTCCCGGAAACTCTCTCCCGCGGAGAAAAACTATGATGTCGGGGACCGGGAACTCCTGGCAATCAAAGCCGCTCTCGAAGAGTGGAGATATCTACTAGAAGGAGCATCACACCCGATTCTTATATTTACCGATCATAAGAACCTTGAGTACTTAAGATCTGCAAAGCGACTTAGACCCCGCCAGGCCCGATGGGCACTCTTCTTCTCCAGATTCTCGTTCCATATCACCTATCGGCCCGGGTCGAAAAATGTCAAACCGGATGCCCTGTCCCGGATGTTTGATAATACTAAATAAGAGTTGGTACCTGACACTATCCTGTCAGAGAAAAACTTCCTGCTCACTAGCCTGAAATCCCATCTTGAGCAAGCCTCTGCCAAAATTTCCGGTCCACCTGGGATACCCCTGTCACGCAAGGATGGTTTGTTGTGGGCTAAGGACAAAATATTTGTCCCGGAGGGAGTCAGAGTTTCGGTTCTAGCTGCCTGCCATGACCACCCTCTTGCTGGCCATTTTGGTGTTCATAGGACCCTTGACCTCATGCAACGCACCTTCTGGTGGCCTGAGATGGGAAAAGACTGCAGAAGTTATGTGTCTTCCTGTGTTTCTTGCTGAAGGAGTAAAACCACCAGAAGTAAGGCGTGGGGTCTCCTCAGACCACTCCCAATCCCTGACCGGCCCTGGCAAACTATCGCCATGGACTTTATCGTGGAACTTCCACCTTTGGCCGGGTGCTCCGCCATTTTTGTGGTTGTAGACCGGCTTACTAAGATGGCCCACTTTCTACCCCTCAAAGGTACCCCCTCTGCAAAAGAAACTGCAGAAGTCTTCATTAGGGAGATTGTGTGACTCCACGGGGTACCCACGAACATTATCTCGGACAGAGGGGTACAGTTCATGTCCCGCTTTTGGAGGGCCTTGTGTAAGCTACTAAAAATTGAATTATCTATGTCCTCAGCTTACCACCCGCAGACAAACGGGCAAACAGAGAGGACAAACCAGACCCTGGAACAATATCTCCGGTGCTTTACCACCTTCGTCCAGGACGACTGGGTAGCATTACTACCATTTGCGGAATTTGCCTTTAATAATTCACGACATTCCATTACCGGGCAATCTCCCTTCTTTGCCAATTATGGTTTTCATCCTTCCTTTCTGCCCGACGTCCCATCTGATTCCGGAGTGCCCGCAGTTCAGGTCACCATTGACTTCTTCACGAGTAACAACAAACTTCTGCAGGACACCTTGGCCAAGGCTCAGATAGCGTCCAAAAGAATCTTTGATGGGAAAAAGAGGGGAGAACTGATTCTCCAACCAGGTGACCAGGTCTTTTTATCCACAGCTAACCTGCGCTTGGCCTGACCATCCAAGAAGTTGGCTTCCAGGTTTATCGGCCCATTCCCCGTTAAAATAAGACTCAATGCCGTGTCCTATGAGTTATCCTTACCTGATACCCTACGGATCCATCCTGTGTTCCATGTCACTCTTTTTTAAAACCCGTGGTTCCCGACGCCTTCCCCGGCAGAAGCCCTGGACCTCCGGAACCAGTGATGGTGGATGGCGACATGGAGTACGAAGTTGAGGCTGTACTTGATTGCCGGAAAAGAGGTAACCAGCTTCAGTTCCTTATTAAATGGAAGGGTTATGTGCCGGAAGAGAATTCCTGGGAACCTGAGAGTAACATTTATGCCGCAGACCTGATCCAGGCGTTTTTTTTGCCCATCCTCAGAAAAGCAGTTTGTTGGACACCCGGAGGTTGCCCTTAAGGGGGGGGGGCAATGTTAGGAATGCTTCCTGAGCACACTGATGTGCTGTCATGAATCTGCAATCTAAAACCTAGAGCAGACTAATTGCAGTAATTGGCAAAGAGGCTGCCTTATTTAAACAGCTCAGAAGCACTGTGTCTTTGCTGACTTGTCTGCAGCTCTTCCTGTGTTCCTGAAGCCTGCTTCCTGTTACCTGTTTGATATCCGTTTTGACCTTTGGCTTGTTCCTGACCTTGTTGACCTGCTGCCCGTCCTGACCCCCGGCTTGTTTGACCATTCTCTCGGATCTCCCTTGTCTGCTTATCTGCCTTCGGATCTTGATCGGCTTCTTCCTTGGTGGGGTGACCCTGAGGACTGCGACCTGGTAACCACATGCAGCAAAATCCATCCTCACCACTAGAGGCTCTGGTGAAAACCGGTGGATACTTAGATTCCGCACCTCAGGTTAGCCTGTGTCACTTACCTTGGGGGTTCCTGTCTAAGCACCGCCCTCTGGCACACGTGGAGCCTTCCTCTGCCATCAGGCTACCACTTGTATCCCTAACAGCCGCCTTCCTGCCTCTATGTCCGAAGCTATAGTTGTTTTCCTGCTGAAGCCTGGCAAGGATCCGCTTTTGTCGGATTCCTAAAGGCCCATATCTCTACTCACAACGGATGTTAAAATTCTAGCTAAGATACTGGCCACTAGGCTGTCCTCTGTTGTCCAGGGGGTTGTCCATAGGGATCAATCGGGGTTTATCCTGACCAGATCGACGGCACTTAATCTCCGCCGACTATTTCTGAACCTTCAGATCCCAGTAGACAACCCTGGGAACCGGGCAGTCTTTTCGCTAGATGCCGCTAAGGCATTCGATAGTGTTGAATAGGTGTACCTATGGGAAGTTCTCAAGCGCTTTGGTGTGGGAGAGAACTTTCTGAACTGGGTGTGGGTACTGTACGCTGCCCCCACGGGCAGACTGAGGGTGAACGGGGAGCTTTCTGGACCCTTCTGTTTGCACAGGGGGACTAGGCAGGGCTGCCCGCTATCTCCATTGCTGTTTGCCATGGCACTGGAGACCTTAGCGGCGCGGATTCGGTCCTCCCCTGACATAGTGGGGTTCAGAAGGGGCTCCCATGCAGACGTTATCTCACTCTATGCGGATGACACACTGCTCTACCTAGGTGATACAGGGGAATCCTTGCGGGCGGTAATGTCCCTTATTGACTATTTTGGGTCCCTGTCGGGATTTTCCATAAATTGGGATAAATCAGTTTTAATGCCCCTTGATCCCATAACTCAGCCTCTTCCGGACTGTGCATCCACAGTGCGAGTGGTTGACTCCTTCAAATATTTGGGGATCCAGGTGTCTCCTGATCCTACCCAGTATATCACACTGAACCTCGCACCTCTGCTGCAAAGTTCCCTTGTTGGTGGCTGGGCGAGTCAATCTAATTAAGATAGTGTGGGCTCCTCAACTTCTTTATGTCTTGCACAACTCCCCAATCTGGATACCCAGGAAATGGTTCTATAGGATTGACTCCCAGTTCCGAGAACTGATCTGGTGCAAAAAAGTGGCTAGGATTAAATTGGCTACCCTTCAGATGGGCAAGTCCCCAACCCCAGACTATATTTTCTAGCCTTCCAGGTTCAGCATATGGGGGGCTGGGGTCTTTTGGATCCATTCGATCCTATTGGGTCCTTATTGGTCCCTACTGACTCGCCTCACCCTGTCCTTGTACACCTTGAAGCGGGGTTCTCCAATATGGGGACTCGGTTACCCACACTCGCCTTGATTCGCATGGTGTGGCGCTGTGTCAAGGGGATGTTGCAGATCACGGGTTACCTTCCTCAGACTCCGATTTGGCATAATCGCAACTTTTCGGAACTGTTTCATCTAGAGGGCGCGGAGATGTGGGAGGCCCATGGTGTATATTTTATAGCACAATTGTTCAGAGCTGGGGTACTGAAATATATTCAAGACTTACAGAGGGAGTTTGATGTTCCTAGGCACTGTTTCTTTCGCTACCTACAATTGAGACACGCGATGATGGCCCAGGCAGGCTTGGCTTCTTTGACACCCGACACTCACTGCCTGTTGGGTGAGGTGTTTCGGGTCTCGGACAAGAATATGATCTCACAGGTTTATGTCCTTCTGTTGGGATCCGTGCAGGACCCCTCTTCCCTCCCTGCTCGTGCGGGGTGGGAGGGGGGATCTTGGACCCATAGATGGGGAGACGTGGGATCTTTGCCTCTCATCGATCCCTTTGGTGTCGGTGTCGGCCTCCCATAAGATATCTCACTTATTTCTGTTTCACAGAGCATACAGAACACCGATGCAGCTGTACCGTTGGGGACGCAGATCTACTCCCTTGTGCCCCAAATGTGAGAGAGACCAGGGTACACTTATACACATGATGTTTAGATGTCCCAAACTGTTTCGCTACTGGGGGAAGGTAATTGACACGATCTCTAAAGTGTATAATTTTCAGCTACTAAGGGATCCTGTGGTCTGTCTGCTTGGTGCTCTGGAGGTGGACACTCTGACCCCAAATGCTCACGTTGCCGTGTTGCGATTGTTGTATATTGCTCGCAAATTAATTACTAGATTTTGGATCGCCTCCAGGGTGCCGAGCATGGGCCAGTGGATAACACAGGTCAATGCCTCTTTAATCAGGGAAAAGCTGACATACCAGCATTGAAATGCTCACAAGAAATTTGCCTCGTTATGGCAACCTTGGTTGGATGACCCGGCCTTGGCTCCCCCCAGTTGGTTATGGATCGGCTGCTCATTGGATAGGGTAGCATTTCTTGAGAAGAGTGCAGAGTCCTCCCATCCTTTCCCTTCCTTTCCCCCCTCCCCCCTCCCTTTAAGTTTTCTGCCACTGTTTTCCTTTTTTCCCTTCCCTTCTCCTTTGCACTTAGTACTTCAGGTGGGTTTTTGCTACTTTACGGAGGTGTGTGCTATATTGCTAGATGTTCATGGTCCTATTACTATTGGGAGGGAATAACTGTATGTTTTTATTTATCCTTCACGTATGCACATGGGAACATGCTAAGGTTTGTTTACTTGGCTGTAATTTTCACCTGAATGCGATGGTTTATGGATGACCTTTTCCTGTACTGTTGCTGTTATATCCTTTATATATTTGTATTTTTCCGAACACTGGTTCTGTAACTGATTATGTCTACCGTTCATGTTATTTATTCAGTGTACTGTTTATACTCAATAAATATTAAAACATTTTTTAAACCTTTGGTGATCAAATGCAAAAAAATAAATGCTTTTTAGACACTTGGAGACCAAAATAGAGTCATTTTGACCCAAACAAATGTTTCAGGCGGTTGGTTACCAAATGCAATTATCTTGTCCAAAACCGGCTTTTTAAGACTCTAATAGACGAAATAGTCATTTTGACTAAATGTTTATTTCAGACCTTTGGTGACCAAATGTAGTTATTTTGACTAAAAGGGGCTTTTTAGACACTTGGAGACCAAAATAGAGTCATTTTGACCAAAAAATGTTTTCAGATCACTGGTTACGAAATGTAATTATCTTGTCTAAAACCGGCTTTTTAAGACTCTAAAAGACAAAAATACAGTCATTTTGGCTAAAAAAAGTTTTTCAGACCATTGGTGACCAAATGCAGTTATTTTGACTAAAACAGGCTTTGGAGACCTAAATAGAGTCATTTTGACCAAAAACATGTTTTCAGACCATTGGTTACCAAATGCAGTTATCTTGTCTAAAAGCGGCGTTTTGAGACTCTAAAAGACAAAAATATAGTCATTTTGGCTAAAAAAAGTTTTTCAGACCTTTGGTGACCAAATGCAGTTATTTGACTAAAAAAGGCTTTTTAGACACTTGGGAGACCAAAATAGAGTAATTTTGACCAAAAACATGTTATCAGGCCTTTTGTTACCAAATGCAGTCATCTTGTCTAAAAGCGGCGTTTTGAGAATCTAAAAGACAAAAATACAGTCATTTTGGATAAAAGTTTTTCAGACCTTTGATGACCAAATGCATTTATTTTGACTAAAAAAGGCTTGTAAGACACTTGGAGACCAAAATAGAGTTATTTTGACCAAAAACATGTTGTCAGGCCTTTTTTTAAGAAATGCAATTATCTTGTCTAAAATCGGCGTTTTAAGACTCTAAAAGACGAAAATACAGTAATTTTAGCTAAAAAAGTATTTCAGACCTTTGGTGATCAAATGCATTTATTTTGACTAAAATAGGCTTTTTAAACACTCGGGAGACCAAAATAGAGTCATTTTGACCAAAAATGTTTTCAGATCACTGGTTACGAAATGTAATTATCTTGTCTAAAACCGGCTTTTTAAGACTCTAATAGACGAAAATACAGTCATTTTGACTAAATGTTTATTTCAGACCTTTGGTGACCAAATGTAGTTATTTTGACTAAAAGGGGCTTTTTAGACACTTGGAGACCAAAATAGAGTCATTTTGACCCAAACAAATGTTTCAGGCGGTTGGTTACCAAATGCAATTATCTTGTCCAAAACCGGCTTTTTAAGACTCTAAAAGACGAAAATACAGTCATTTTGACTAAATGTTTATTTCAGACCTTTGGTGACCAAACGTAGTTATTTTGACTAAAAGGGGCTTTTTAGACACTTGGAGACCAAAGTAGAGTCATTTTGACCAAAAAATGTTTTCAGATCACTGGTTACGAAATGTAATTATCTTGTCTAAAACCGGCTTTTTAAGACTCTAAAAGACAAAAATACAGTCATTTTGGCTAAAAAAGTTTTTCAGACCATTGGTGACCAAATGCAGTTATTTTGACTAAAACAGGCTTTGGAGACCTAAATAGAGTCATTTTGACCAAAAACATGTTTTCAGACCATTGGTTACCAAATGCAGTTATCTTGTCTAAAAGCGGCGTTTTGAGACTCTAAAAGACAAAAATATAGTCATTTTGGCTAAAAAAAGTTTTTCAGACCTTTGGTGACCAAATGCAGTTATTTGACTAAAAAAGGCTTTTTAGACACTTGGGAGACCAAAATAGAGTAATTTTGACCAAAAACATGTTATCAGGCCTTTTGTTACGAAATGCAATTATCTTGTCAAAAAGCGGCGTTTTAAGACTCTAAAAGACAAAAATACAGTAATTTTAGCTAAAAAAAGTATTTTGACTAAAATAGGCTTTTTAGACACTTGGAGACCAAAATAGAGTCATTTTGACCCAAACAAATGTTTCAGGCGATTGGTTAGAAAATGCAATTATCTTGTCCAAAAGCGGCTTTTTTAGACTCTAATAGACGAAAATACAATCATTTTGACTAAATTTTTTTCTCACACCTTTGGTGACCAAATGCAGTTATTTTGACTAAAAAAGGCGTTTTAGACATTTGGAGACCAAAATAGAGTCATTTTGACCAAAAACATGTTTTCAGGCCATTGGTTACCAAATGCAGTTATCTTGTCTAAAAGCGATGGTTTGAGATTCTAAAAGATAAAAATACAGTCATTTTTGGTAAAAATGTTTTTCAGACCTTTGGTGACCAAATGCAGTTATTTTGACTAAGAAAGGATCTTTAGACACTTGGAGACCAAAATAGAGTCATTCTGACAAAAACATTTTTTTCAGGCCATTGGTTACCAAATGCAGTTATCTTGTCTAAAAGCGATGGTTTGAGACTCTAAAAGACAAAAATACAGTCATTTTGGCTAAAAAAAGTTTTTCAGACCTTTGGTGACCAAATGCAGTCATTTTGACAAAAAAGGCTTTTAAGACACTTGGAGAGCAAAATAGAGTCATTTTGACCAAAAACATGTTGTCAGGCCTTTTGTTACGAAATGCAATTATCTTGTCTAAAAGCGGCGTTTTAAGACTCTAAAAGACAAAAATACAGTAATTTTAGCTAAAAAAAGTATTTCAGACCTTTGGTGAACAAATGCAGTTATTTTGAAAAAAGAGGCTCTTTAGACACTTGGAGACCAAAGATAGAGTCATTTTGACCAAAAAAATGTTTTCAGGCTATTTGTTACCAAATGCAGTTATCTTGTCTAAAAGCGGCGTTTTGAGAATCTAAAAGACAAAAATACAGTCATTTTGGATAAAAGTTTTTCAGACCTTTGATGACCAAATGCATTTATTTTGACTAAAAAAGGCTTGTAAGACACTTGGAGACCAAAATAGAGTTATTTTGACCAAAAACATGTTGTCAGGCCTTTTTTTAAGAAATGCAATTATCTTGTCTAAAATCGGCGTTTTAAGACTCTAAAAGACGAAAATACAGTAATTTTAGCAAAAAAAGTATTTCAGACCTTTGGTGATCAAATGCATTTATTTTGACTAAAATAGGCTTTTTAAACACTCGGGAGACCAAAATAGAGTCATTTGGGAGACCCCCTGGGTATACCAGGTGCTGCAGACTTTTGCCTTTTGCTTTATTCGTTGGCTTTCTTTTTGTTTCTCCTGAGGTGCCATCTTGCCATGGCCAAGTTCAAAGGGGTCAATGGTGGCAGTGGTTATTGCCTATGGCCACATCACCCTTAACGCGCCCAATCTCGTCTGAACTCGGAAGCTAACCAGGGTCGTGCCTGGTTAGTACCTGGGAGACCACCTGGGAATACCAGGTGCTGTAGGCTTTTGGCTTTTCCTTTATTCGTTTGCTTTCTTTTTGTTTCTCCAGAGATGCCATTTTGCCATGGTCAAGTTCAAAGGGGTCGAGGGTGGTAGTGGTGATCGCCAATGGCAACATCACCCTGAACGCACCTGATTTCGTCTGATCTCCTAAGCTAAGCAGGGTCGGGCCTGGTTAGTACCTGGATGGGAGACCACCTGGGAATACCAGGTGCTGTAAGCTTTTGGCTTTTCCTTTATTTGTTGGCTTTCTTTTTGTTTTTCCCTGCGGAGCCATCTTGCCATGGCCAAGTTCAAAGGGGTCGAAAGTGGCAGTGGTGATCGCCTACGGCCACATCACCCTGAACGTGCCTGATCTCGGAAGCTAAGCAGGGACGGGACTGGTTAGTACCTAAATGGGAGACTGCCTGGGAATACCAAGTGCTGTAGGCTTTTGGCTTTTTTTTTTTTTTTTTAAACAATCTTTATTTTTCAACATATAACAAAATCACACCGTACAAGGAAAAAAAAAAAGAACGCACAGTAGAAACAGCAAGTCAAACAATTGGCAAAGTGACAAGTGTTGCATGAGGGGAGCAGCAATCCTAGGCATCAAAAGGTGCTGTAGCTCCGCATACTACAGTAAGCCTCCAGGGCCGGTGATCCGAAGCCCAGGGGCGAGAGGCATGCCACCATGCGCCAGAGGTGGACACAAAAACGGAGCACTCAGGCCGCCAGGTGTGCGAAAAGGAAAGAAAAATCAAAATAGGAACAGCACCCCATCGGGGCCCTCCGGCGGGATACACCCAGAGAGAGGGGGGCTTAAAAAAGAGGCCTCCAACAAACCGCTCTCCGGGAAGTCGCCCCAACAGAGGACAGTCCCATCTCTCGACCCACCACCCAAGCCGGGCAGCGGGGAGGGGGGGGCCAGGCACCCACCACACCACAGCACCCCGTACTAATAGCAGAGGGGGTGTCCACGACCCAGTGGGTCCACGGACACGACGCCGGCAGCATGCCTGTCGCCGGGCACATACAACACAAGCAAGTGGCATCACACAGTCAGTGAGAGAAATAGAACGAAAGGGGGAGAGTATCAGAAGTAGGGGGAAACAAAGAGGGGGAACAGCAGGAAAAGAAGAGGGGGGGAGAGAGAAACGTACCTGCTATCATCCGGGGCACACCCATCTCCACCACGCATCCCATCCACCACCCTCCAACAGCCGGCTACACGCAGCTTCCAGTGGCCACCTAAGGAGAGGGGGGCACTGGACCCAGGGGTCGGGCTGGGGGCGAAGGGCCCGCCAAGTCCGTTAAGGACGGGTCAGCAAGCACTAACAGGGCCCTATCGAGGCTGGAGGGCACAAGGGCAGGGTCACCAATGTGATCCAGCCAGGGTCTCCACTTCTCAGCATCGCGGTCCCCAGTTCCCCTGCATTTAGCAAGCCATTCCTCCGCATCTCTGATGCCGTCAACAACTCGCCTCCACTCCGAGCCGCCCGGCACCTGCGGCCTCTTCCAGTACATAGGGATTAATCTCCTGGCAGCATTGAGGAGATGGGGCAGTATACTGCGTCGGTATCGGCTAATCGGCAGGCATGGAACGTGCAGCAAGAAGTGGAGGGGGTCGAAGGGAACCTCAACATCCAGGATGGCTTTAATCTGATCGCGGATGTCCCGCCAAAAGGGGGCAATGACCGGGCACTCCCACCAAATATGGAGGAGAGTACCACGGCCACCACACCCCCTCCAGCAAGTAGCAGGGACGGAGGGGAAAATACGATGAAGGTCGGCAGGGACCCTGTACCATCGAGTCATAATTTTGTAATTCGTCTCTTGCATTTTGGAATCTGTGGAGCTCGAGTGCGTAAGCTGGTAGAGATGAGCCGACCTCGTCTCCGAAAGTTCCCGGCCCAAGTCCCGCTCCCACGCCCGCAGGAATCCGGGCCTGGAAGCAGGAACCGCATCCCCCAGTAGCTGGTACATTTCCGACACAAGACGAGGGGCCGCCTCGTCCTGTATGAACAAACGTTCAAAGGGTTTGAGAGAGGCAGGAGGGCGAATCGAGGGGCCGTAAACCCGGAAGAAATGGTGCAGTTGGCGGTATTTCCAGAAATTAAGTGGGGAACCACCCCGACGGCCTCCCAGCCGCTCGTAAGGCAACAGTCTGCCCCCCTCCAGCAGCTTACCACAACTAGCGTTCCCATCATCCACCCAGGGGTCAAAGAACGACATCTGCTCACCCGGAGGAAACCAGAGGAAACCCCCCAGGGGCGCCAGCGGGGAAACAGGGGGCGCCAGGTCTAGAAGCTTATTGATGGGATCCCAGGTGTCCAAGACCTGGGTTGTCAGAGGAGACGTATAAGTCAACAGCCCCCTGTATTCCCGGGACAGCCAGGGAGCATAGGACAGGTTCCTACCCGCCATACACTTCTCCAAGGAAACCCAAAGCTTGGAGTGGGTGTGGAAACGCCAGTTCAAAATACGTTGTAGAACAACCGCCCTATAATAGCGACGCACATCTGGCAGGCCAAGGCCACCCAGATTTTTCGGGCGCTTCAGGGTAGTCAGTGCGAGGCGGGGGCGCTTCGCGTTCCATACAAAATCAATGAGCATGCCGTCAAGGTGAGTGAAGAAACCGCGGGCAGGGGGATGGGTAGCATTTGCAAGTAAAACAGCACCCGAGGGAGGACAGTCATTTTAACAATGTTAACCCTCCCTAGCCAAGTGAAAGCCGTCTTAGTCCAATGGAGGAAGTCCTGTTTGATGTTAGATAGCAGTCGGGGGTAGTTCTGAGCGTATAGCGTGTCAAAGCTGTTGGTAAGTTGGATCCCGAGGTACCTCATAGACGTGGCGGTCCATGTGAAGGGAAAGGCAGCCCTAAGGGCCCCGGAGAGGGACGAGGGGACGGACACCGGCAGTATCTCCGATTTGGTGAGATTTATTTTAAAGTTGGAAACAGCGCCAAAGCGCTCCAGTTCCCGCATCAGGACCGGCAGCGAGAGCAAGGGGTCAGTGAGATGGAATAACACATCATCAGCGTAGGCCGAGAGTTTGTGCTCCATGTTGCCTACCGTCACACCCCTAATATCGCCATTCGCCCGAACCCTGCTCAAGAAAGGTTCCAGAACAAGGGCAAAAAGAAAGGGCGAAAGGGGGCACCCCTGCCTGGTACCGTTCCTGATCGGGAAGTCCGCTGACAAGTAGCCATTGACCCGAACCCTGGCCCTAGGGCCCGCATACAGCGCCAGAATCCAAGCCATCATACGGGAGCCGAGGCCCAGGGACCCCAGCACCGCCTGCATATAGTGCCAGTCCACCCGATCGAACGCCTTTTCGGAGTCGGTCGAGAGGATCAGGAAGGGCGGGGACTCAGGGTGCGATTTGGCCCAGTGGATTAAGTGCACAGCCCGGATGGCGTTATCCCTAGCTTCCCTACCAGCGATGAAACCCGTCTGGTCTAGGTGGATGAGGTGGGGCATTAAGAATTTCAGGCGGTTGGCCAGGATTTTAGCGAGTATCTTCACGTCCGAATTTAGTAGTGAAATAGGGCGGTAGCTCTGCGGGGAGGTGGGGTCTTTGCCCTCCTTAGGGAGCACCGTGATATGCGCCAGCAACGCCTCCGGGGGTACCGATCCACCCGAGGCCAGGGAATTAAAGTACCTACACATCGGCCCCTGCAATAGCGGGAGGAATGTCTTGTAGTAAGCTTTTGTGTAGCCATCGGGGCCCGGGCTCTTGCCGTTAGGCAGGGAGAGGACAGTATTTTCCAATTCTAGCACAGTGATAGGAGCCTCCAAAGAGGAGCGCTGTTCTGCCGTCAAGGAGGGAAAGGCATGATCTGAAAGGTAGTCCCGGATTGCACCAGTCTTAGCGCGGCGAGCGGCAGAAGAGTCTCGGCCTGACAGGTCATAGAGGCCGGCATAGTAAGTCCGAAAACAGTCCGCTATGTCAGAGGGCTTGTGCACCAGTCCTCCCGAAGGGGCTCGCATTTTGGGTACACAAAGTCCGGCCCGTTGCCTACGCAGCGCCCGGGCCAGCATCCGCCCACATTTGTTGCCATGCTCATAGAACTTATGAGAGACGTGGCGAAGACGAGCCCAGACGCCGCGGTCCAAGAGGCGGGAAAAGAGCACCCGTAGCTCCGTCAGGCGGGCCAAGGCATCAGGGTCACCAGATTGCTTATGAGAAAGCTCGGCCTGTTGAAGGGAGGTCAAGACTCTAGCAAAGTCCGCCTGCCGTTCCTTCTTAAGTTTGGCACCCAAGGAAATCAATTCCCCCCGGACAACCGCTTTATGGCCCTCCCACACCACCCCCTCAGGCAGACCGTCCGATCCATTCTCAGCAAAATAGCACCGCAAGACCTCCGAAACTCTAGAGACAACCTGTGAATCATCCAGCAAGTTTTCATTCAACCGCCATGTCCAGGACCTATGGGTGCTAGCAGGCAGGGCAAGTTCCATCAGGACCGGTGCGTGATCAGAGATCGTGATGTTGCCAATCGACGATCTCCGCAGGCACTCCAAGGAAAGCTGATCAACATAAATGACGTTGATACGCGTATAGACATCATGTAAAGAGGAATTGTAACTAAAATCCTTGTCCTGGGGGTGAAGAATCCGCCAGGAGTCCACCAAGCGGAGAGATAGGAGGGTCTTGCGGTAATGTTTGAGAAAAGCGAAGGAGTGGGAGGATCTGCCATGAGAAG
Organism: Pelophylax lessonae; assembly: GCF_965119305.1. Taxonomy (NCBI): domain Eukaryota; kingdom Metazoa; phylum Chordata; class Amphibia; order Anura; family Ranidae; genus Pelophylax; species Pelophylax lessonae. The sequence goes on from NC_138769.1 coordinate 284,326,863, forward strand.
TGTCCAGGAGGGGGTCAAAGCAGACATTAAAATCGCCCCCTACCACCAGGGACCCTTCCCTAAAGTCAGCTAAACGTGCAAGAGTGGCATCTAGGAAGGTGAGTTGCCCCGTATTGGGAGCATAAAGTGAGGCCAGCGTGACCATTTTGCCGTGGAGCGTTCCCTTGAGGAACACAAAGCGTCCCTGGGGGTCGACTACATGGTCGACAGGTTGAAAAGGACAGGCCCGGTGAATGGCAATAGCCGTACCTCGGGATTTGCTAACAGGGGATAGGCTATGGTACCATTGACTATAGAGGTGCGTAGGGAGCTTTGGGAGGGAGCGGGGGGTAAAGTGGGTCTCCTGCAGGAGAACCACCTGCGCCCCGAGCTTCTTCAGTTCCCACCACAATCTGTTCCGTTTGTGCGGGGAGCACAGGCCCCACACATTGTATGACATTACCTTATGTGATGACATCACGAGACCAGGGTTGCGACGGACCAGCAAGGAGGCAGCGGGGATAACGTGGAGAGACGAGGAGAACCGGCTTCCGGATGTGCAGGCACGAGGGAGGAAAAGAACAAAGAAAAGAGGGTAAGTAAAATACAGCAGTCATGACAGTAATACCACAGTCAATTAAGTAAGAAAAAAACACAAAAAGATAACCCATAAAAAGGAGAAAGAAAAAATTTTTGAGGTTGACCGAGAAACCGAGCAACCACCCTACCCCAATAGGGGAGGGAACTAAGGGCCGGGCCGAGTGTGACACCCCAGAAGGAGAGGCACACTGGGCAGCAGCCGCAGTCCACAATAGGGGACTAAAACCACAGGGGGTAACCTACTGGGGGAACGTAGGCCGACCACCAAGGGGAAGACACCCACAGAACCAGGGCAGGGACCAACAATAAAAAACAAAAACAAAAAAAAAACAGGGGACCCAACCCGCACCCGCCCAACAGGTTCCTGGTGAGAAAAAGGGGCCAAGGGGAGAGAAAAGGACCCTCCTCCACCCCCCACCCCCCCAGCGGAAGGATCCCGCGGACAACCGGGCCAAGGCAAGAACACCGGGAGATTGCAAGGCACAGTTCAGAGTCCCAAGCAGGAGCCCCAAAACACATGTAATAGGGCACCAGCAGAACCAGGGTCATAGGCAACTAAGATTCAGCAGGAGGGGAGGCCACGCCGGCACCCTCCACATGGCGAGGACGTTGAAGTCTGCGTTGCCGGCGGGGAGCCGGTTGCCAGGGCTGAGGTAGGCGGACGGACGACATTTCGGGCAGGGTTCTCCAGTCCAGAAAGTCCCAGGCCCAGGGCCGATAGGAACCCCTGGAGGTCGTCTTTGGTGCGTAGGGTAGCCGAGACATCACCTCTAGTAGCTTGAAGATAAAAGGGGAAGCCCCAGTGGTAGGTGAGGCCAGCAGCTTGAAGCGACTCGAGCAGAGGACGAAGAGCCCTGCGTTGCATAAGGGTGTGGTGCGACAAATCCTGGTAGAAGTAAAGACGTGCACCATCAAAGTCAAAAAAGGGCTTGTTTCTCATCTTCTGCATTATATTGTCTTTAACGGTGTATTTATGGAGCTTACAGATGACGTCACGTGGATTGTCAGCGTCTTGTGAAGGAGGTCGCAGGGCCCTGTGCGCCCTATCAATTTCAATAGGGGCAGTGGCAGGGAGGCCCAAAATCTCTCTGAATATGTCCGTCAGTGTGGGGACAATGTCCCTAGGGGCCGTGGCTTCAGGGAGGCCCAGAATCCTGATATTCCCCCGGCGGCTGCGATTTTCAAAGTCGTCAAGTTGGGAGAGCAGGGCCTCAATTTTCTGATCCTGTCCAACACAGTGTGCCTGTAACTGGGAAATGATAGGGAGAGCTGCATCCAGGCGCTGTTCTACAGACTCCACCCGGGATCCCAAGTGAGAAGTGTCCACCTTCAGCTGAGCAATATCCTCTTTAAAGGCAGTCTCAACCCTGGAGATGAATCTGTCCAGGTCTGCCTTAGTAGGAAGGGCCCAAATGTGCCTCCTCAGGTCCCCATCCCCCAGAGTGTCTGTGAGACCGGGACCCCCCTCCTGGGACTCCGAGAGGCAGGGGGTGGCAGCAGGGATCGGGGTATGCACCAATCGCTGTGGAGAGAGCCCAGTGTCCGTGCTCCATGCAGGGCTGGCCGTAGGATGGGGTGAGGCCGGCGTCTCCTCCGCCGCCATCTTGGATGGCTGTGGAGCCCGGCCGCGGACCTCGGGGAAGAAGGCCGGGATGCGGCCCGGCGTGGAATGATCCGGCCGCGGCGGTTGTGAGGCAGTCCGGCGTCGGGAGGGCATCGCTGGAGCCGACAGGGAAGTAGGAAGCTGGCGGATTCTAATGGTAATGGCTGTGGCGGGTGCGGAGCCGAGGCAATGTGCGTCCTCACTCCTCCATGGTCAGGACACGCCCCCAGGCTTTTGGCTTTTCATTTATTCTTTGGCTTTCTTTTTGTTTCTCCTGAGGTGCCATCTTGCCATGGCCAAGTTCAAAGGGGTCGAGGGTGGCAGTGGTGATCGCCTACGGCCACATCACCCTGAACGAGCCTGATCTCGTCTGATCTCGGAAGCTAAGCAGGGTCGGGCCTGGTTAGTACCTGGATGTGAGACCGACTGGGACTACCAGGTTCTGTAGGCTTTTGGCTTTTCCTTTATTCGTTGTCTTTCATTTTGTTTCTCCTGAGGTGCCATCTTGCCATGGCCAAGTTCAAAGGTGTCGAGAGTGGCAGGGGTGATTGCCTACAGCCACATCACCCTGAACGTGCCCTATCTCGTCTGATCTTGGAAGCTAAGCAGGTTCGGGCCTGGTTAGTACCTGGATGGGGGACTTTCTGGTTATACCAGGTGCTGTAGGGTTCTGGCTTTTCCTTTATTCCTTGGCTTTCTTTTTGTTTCTCCTGAGGTGCCATCTTGCAATGGCCAAGTTCAAAGGGGTCGAGGGAGGCAGTGGTGATTGCCTATGGCCACATCACCCTGAACGTGCCCGATCTCATTTGATCTTGGAAGGTAAGCAGCATCAGGCCTGGTTAGTACCTGGATGGGAGACCGCCTGTGTAGCAGAGGAGTAGTTTAATCTACATTGGCTCCGCTGGTAGACAGGAAAACAGGTAAAAATCCAACTAAGCAGGTACAGCATGCAACAATCCAGGTAGTGTTATACAATCCTTCCCTCCCAAGAACTAGAGGACACATATGCTGGGAGTCAACTCAGAATGCCTTGTTTATTGAAAACACAAGAGATCTACACTCTGCCAAAACCCTCTCCCTCTTTGAGTCATTCCACACAAACACACATCCCATAATATGCTTACAAGGCAGACAGGAACAATAGGACAATGGAATGCCGGTATTCACAATAACAAACCCCACCCCACTAGCAGGGGTCTATAAAACACTGCTGCCATATTCTAGCAATCTGCAATATATCTTTATATATTTCCTCAGGGACACTGTTCAGTAATATTATGGTCATTCTTTCAACACAAGCCACACTCTCAGCGTCCATTCCGCTACAGCCTGGGAATACCAGGAGCTGTAAGCTTTTGGCTTTTCCTTTATTCGTTGGCTTTCTTTTTGAGAAGTAAGTGTCGGCATGTATAGGCCCCAAAAATTAGCTCACATGGGTTTACCTGACAGTTAAGAATGTAGTATTTGGTGGCTGAAGGTACATTAGGCATTCACAGGATACAGAAGTAAGTGTTGGCCTGTATAGTCCCCAAAAATAAGCCCACATGGGTTTTACTGACAGCTAAGAACGTAGAATTCTGTGGCTAAAGGTACATTAGGTATTCACAGGATACAGAAGTAAGTGTCGGCCATAAAAGGCCCCAGAAATTAGCCCACATGGGTTACCTGACACTTACCTTCAGTCACAGAATACTACGTTGTTAGTTAAACCCATGTGGGCTAATTTTTGGGGCCTATACAGGCCGACACTTACTTCTGTACACTGTGAATGCCTAATGTACTAGGGGGACGGAGCGTGCGTGGCCGATGCAGAGTCTCTCTCTGGTAACAGATCGCTGACATCGCTTATACAGCAGGCACGGCTGAGTGCCCAACAAATGTGAGTTGATCTGCCTTTCTCTAATAAAGCACACCCTTATTAGTAAGCAGAGAGCACTAGATTTCTTCATCTGTTTCTTATATGTCCCGGGATCCCTCGAGGTGCAATACAGTGTGGCTCTTTCCTGGAAGTCTGATCCATGATACATGTGATTGCTGGCCCGTTTGGGTCCTTTAGGAAGGTGAGAGGCTAATTCACCTGGTGGAGGGATTCACTAATTGGTGTTTACAACTTGTTTTCATCACTGGATTTTCTTCAATTGGATACGGGGACACTCTTCATATCACTTTATTGGAAGCACACACATTGCTATGTGCCTTATGAACTGGATATGATTTATTGTATTTAAAGTCATCACTTTTTTATTATATTTCTGGCGCATCACATTTTGGTAGGATTTAATGCCTAATGTACCTTCAGCCACAGAATGCTAAATACATTCATTTTGACAAAAAAAATTTCAGACCATTGGAGACCAAGTGCAGTGTCTAAAACCGGCTTTTTAAGACTCTAAAAGACAAAAATACAGTCATTTTTGAATAAAAAAGTTTGTCAGTTATTTTGGCTAAAAAAAGCTTTTTAGACACCTGGAGACCAAAAAAGAGTCATTTTGACCAAAGAAATTTTTTCGGGCCATTGGAGCCCAAATGTCTAAAATCTTGTCTAAAACCGGCTTTTTATGGCTCTAAAAGACAAAATTATAGTCACTTTGACTAAATTTTTTTTCAGACCTTTGGTTACCAAATTGAGTTATTTTGACTAAAAAGGCCTTTTAGACACTTGGAGACCAAAATAGAGTCATTTTGACCAAAAATATTTTTAAGCCATTGGAGCACAAATTGCCGGTTTTAGACAAATCTGATCTAAAACCGGCTTTTTAAGACACTAAAAGACAAAAATACATTCATTTTGACTATTTTTTTTTCTGACCTTTGGTGACCAAATACAGTTATTTATACTAAAAAAAGATTTTTAGACACTTGGAGACCAAAATAGAGTCATTTTAACCAAACAAAATGTTCATGCCATTGGAGCCCAAATGTCTAAAATCTTGTCTAAAACCAGCTTTTTAAGGCTCTAAAAGACAAAAATAGAGTCAATTTGTCTAAATTGTTTTTCAGATCTTTGGTGACCAAATGCAGTTATTTTGACTAAAAAAGGCTTTTAGACACTTGGAGACCAAAATAGAGTCATTTTGACCAAAAAACTTTTTTTCAGGCCATTGGAGCCAAATGTCTAAAATCTTGTCTAAAACCGGATTTTTAATGCGCTAAAAGACAAACATAGTCATTTTGACTAAAGTTTTTTTCAGACCTTTGGTGGCCAAATGCAGTTATTTTGACTAAAAAAAGGCTTTTTAGACACTTGGAGACCAAAATAGAGTCATTTTGACCGAAAACATTTTTTCAGGCCATTGGAGCCCAAATGGACGGTGTTAGACAAATCTTGTCTAAAACCGGCTTTTTAAGGCTCTAAAAGACAAAAATACAGTTATTTTGACAATTTTTTTTTATCAGACCTTTGGTGACTAAATGCAGTTATTTATACTAAAAAAGGCTTTTTAGACAATTGGAGACCAAAATAGAGCTCCAATAGCCTGAAAAAAAGTTTTTTTGGTCAAAATGACTCTATTTTGGTCTCCAAGTGTTTAAAAAGCCTTTTTCTAGTCAAAATGCATTTGGTCACCTAAGGTCTGAAAAAAATGTATTCAAATTGACTGTATTTTTGTCTTTTAGTGCTTTAAAAAGCCGGTTTTAGACAAGATTTTAGACATTTTGGCTCCAATGGCCTGAAAATCTTTTTGGTCAAAATGACTCTATTTTGGTCTCCAAGTGTCTAAAGAGCCCTTTTTAGTATAAATAACTGCATTTGGTCACCAAAGGTCTGAAAATTAATTTAGTCAAAATGAATGTATTTTTGTCTTTTAGAGCCTTAGAGATTTGTCTAAAACTGGCCATTTGGGCTCCAATCACCTGAAAAAACTTTTTGGTCAAAATGGTCTGGAAAAAAAATGGCCTGAAAAAAAATTTTGGCCTGAAAAAAAATTTTGGTCAAAATGACTCTATTTTGGTCCCCTTTTGTAGTCAAAATAACTGCATTTGGTCACCAAAGGTCTGAAATTTTTTTTAGTCCTAATGACTATATTTTTGTCTTTTAGAGCATTAAAAAGCTGATTTTAGACAAGATTTTAGACATTTGGCTCCAATGGCCTGAAAAACATTTTTTGGTCAAAATTACTCTATTCTGGTCTCCAAGTGTCTAAAAAGCCTTTTTTAGTCAAAATAACTGCATTTGGTCACCAAAGGTCTGAAAAAAAATTAAGTCAAAATGAATGTATTTTTGTCTTTTAGAGTCTTAAAATGCCTGTTTTAGACCAGATTTGTCTAAAACCGGCCATTTGGGCTCCAATGGCCTGAAAAAATTTTTTTGGTCAAAATGACTCTATTTTGGTCTCCAAGTGTCTAAAAAGCCTTTTTAGTCAAAATAACTGCATTTGGTAACCAAAGGTCTGAAAATTTTTTTGTCAAAATGACTATATTTTTGTCTTTTAGAGCCCTAAAAAGCCGGTTTTAGACAAGATTTTAGACATTTGGGCTCCAATGGCCTGAAAAAATTTCTTTGGTCAAAATGACTCTTTTTTGGTCTCCAGGTGTCTAATAACCTTTTTTTAGCCAAAATAACTGCATTTGGTCACCAAAGGTCTGGAAAACTTTTTTAGTCAAAAATGACTGTATTTTTGTCTTTTAGAGTCATAAAAAGCCGGTTTTAGACACTGCACTTGGTCTCCAATTGTCCGAAATTTTTTTGTCAAAATGAATGTATTTAGCATTCTGTGGCTGAAGGTACATTAGGCATTCACAGGATACAGAAGTAAGTGTCGGCCATAAAAGTCCCCAAAAATTAGCCTGACAGCTAAGAACGTAGTATTTGGTGGCTGAAGGTACATTAGGCATTCACAGGGTACAGAAGTAAGTGTCGGCCTGTATAGGCCCCAAAAATTAGCCCACATGGGTTTAACTAAGAACGTAGTATTCTGTGACTGAAGGTAAGTTTCAGGTAAACCCATGTGGGCTAATTTCTGGGGCCTTTTATGGCCGACACTTACTTCTGTATCCTGTGAATGCCTAATGTACCTTTAGCCACAGAATACTACATTCTTAGCATTCAGGTAAACACATGTGAGCTAATTTTTGGGGGCTATAGAGGCCGACACTTACTTCTGTATACTGTGTGAATGCCTGCTGTACCTCTAGCCATCCAATACTACATTCTTTGCTGTCAGTTAAACCCAGGTGAGCTAATTTTTGGGGCCTAAACAGTCCGACACTTACTTCTGTATCCTGTGAATGCCTAATGTACCTTCAGCCACCAAATACTACATTCTTAACTGTCAGGTAAACCCATGTGAGCTAATTTTTGGGGCCTATACATGTCGACACTTTTGTATACTGTGTGAATGCCTACTGTACCTCTTGCCATCAAATACTACGTTCTTTGCTGTCAGTTAAACCCATGTGAGCTATTTTTTGGGGCCTATACAGGCCGACTGTAAGATCCTGGTACCTGCGGTACCCTTCCAGCCTATTATTTGTATATTACGTTCCACCATATAGATAGGTGGAACGCATCTAGTACCTGTCCCTTTAAATTCCATGACCTCATCAGTGAGTGCCGCTCTGAGCGGCTATTTCAACCGCTGGCATTCACTCACATGTGTTCGTGCAAACCGCTTGCTACAGCATTACCTAACGCTGCCGAATCCTCCAGCTATTCCCTAATACCTGGATTGACTGAAGACTTGCTACAACATCTTGTATACAAGATCATTACCTCACCGCCGGAACCCTCTCCTTACAAACCTACCAGTGATAAGTACCCCACAGGGGAATACCTTCCTAATCTACTTTCACTACTACTCTGCTTACTAAAGACTATTGCTACTCTAAGAACTATACTGTTACATCTAACATCTGCACCGCTACTTAGATTGCAAGCTCTTGAACCTATTACCATCTTGTCACTGCACTAGCCTAGCATCTCCTGTACACTTCATCTGCTCTTCACTACCACCTGTTACCTGTACATGATTGCTATCCTAAGTGCTTAATATCACCATCTGTTACCTCTTACCATTGCTATCACTATCCACGCCTGTCCCCTCAGTATCACCTCTATACTTTCACATATAAACATATCACTCCAGGAACATCTTTAATGAGTGTCTGTGTTTGTGTATGTGCTTGCTGAGACAGGCTGATGCACAATGATGAGTCTTGAGAGTTGGATATGGTAGTTCAACACATCTCTACATGACTACTGAGTGTAACTTCCGCAGCTGCAAATCCACACCACACAAATAAACGCCGGAGCGTTACACCGACACAAACTTCTCAAAAAGAAAGCCAACGAATAAAGGAAAAGCCAAAAGCCTACAGCACCTGGTATTCCCAGGCTGTAGCGGAATGGACGCTGAGAGTGTGGCTTGTGTTGAAAGAATGACCATAATATTACTGAACAGTGTCCCTGAGGAAATATATAAAGATATATTGCAGATTGCTAGAATATGGCAGCAGTGTTTCATAGACCCCTGCTAGTGGGGTGGGGTTTGTTATTGTGAATACCGACATTCCCTTGTCCTATTGTTCCTGTCTGCCTTGTAAGCATATTATGGGATGTGTGTTTGTGTGGAATGACTCAAAGAGGGAGAGGGTTTTGGCAGAGTGTAGATCTCTTGTGTTTTTAATAAACAAGGCATTCTGAGTTGACTCCCAGCTTATGTGTCATCTAGTTCTTAGGAGGGAAGGATTGTATAACACTACCTGGATTGTTGCATGCTGTACCTGCTTAGTTGGATTATTACCTGTTTTCCTGTCTACCAGCGGAGCCAATGTAGATTAAACTACTCCTCCGCTACACAGGCGTTCTCCCATCCAGGTACTAACCAGGCCTGATGCTACTTAGCTTCCGAGATCAAATGAGATCGGGCGCATTCAGGGTGATGTGGCCATAGGCAACCACCACTGCCACCCTCGACCCCTTTGAACTTGGCCATGGCAAGATGGCTCCTCAGGAGAAACAAAAAGAAAGTCAACGAATAAATGAAAAGCCAAAAGCCTACAGCACTTGGTATTCCCAGGCGGTCTCCCCTTCAGGTACTAACCAGGCCCGACCCTGCTTAGCTTCCGAGATCAGGCGCGTTCAGGGTGATGTGGCCGTAGGCGATCACCACTGCCACCCTCGACCCCTTTGAACTTGGCCATGGCAAGATGGCTCCTCAGGAGAAACAAAAAGAAAGCCAACGAATAAAGGAAAAGCCAAAAGTCTACAGCACTTGGTATTCCCAGGTGGTCTCCCATCCTGGTTACAGGCCTGACCCTGCTTAGCTTCCGAGATCAGGCGCGTTAAGGGTGATGTGGCCATAGGCAATAACCACTGCCACCATTGACCCCTTTGAACTTGGCCATAGCAAGATGGCACCTCAGGATAAACAAAAAGAAAGCCAACGAATAAAGCAAAAGCCAAAAGTCTACAGCACCTGGTATTCCCAGGCGGTCTCCCATCCAGGTACTAACCAGGCCTGACCCTGCTTAGCTTCCGAGATCAGACGTGATGGGGTGTGTTCAGGGTGATGTAGCCATAGGTGATCACCAGCGTGTAACGCTCCTGCGTTTTGTTATAGGCTGGATTTACAGCTGCAAAATCTCCACTCCGTAGTCATGTAGAGATGTGTTGAATACCAGATCCAACTCTCCAGGACTCATCACCGTGGGCCTGTCAGCTTCAACATACAGATATATACACACTCAATGAGATGTTCCTGGAGTGATAGGATGTATATGATAGTATGAAGGTGATGTGCTGAAGGGACAGGTGTGAACAGTGACAAGGATGGTAAGCACTTGATAGGTTTGTACAGGAGAGTTCAAGATGGTATTTAGGAATGCAGATAGGTTAGTATCGAGTATGCTAACAGGTGGTGAGGACAGCAGATGACAAATACAAGGATAGACTAACCCAGTGCAAGGATAGATAGTAGTAGACAGGAGAGCTAGCAATCTATGCAGCAGTGCAGATGATAGATGGTAGTAGACAGGAGAGCTAGCAATCTATGCAGATAGATGGTAGTAGTCTCAAGAGCTAGCAATCTATGTAACAGTGCAGATGATAGGATAGTATGGATAGGTAGTAACAGTCCTTAATGCAATAGTAGTAGTGTAAGTTATGGAGGTTTCTCCTGCGGGGTACTTATCACTATAGTATAGTAGTAGAAGGGTCCGGTGATGAGGAAGTGATCCATTAGCGAGATACAGGGATCAGTAGCGAGGTTCGGGTCCGAGGAAGTGATCCTGGTAGCGAGATACAGGGATCTGTAGCGAGGTTCCACAGCGAGACACGCTTGTAAGCATAGATGCAAGGCAGGTTGAATGAACATGTGAGTGAGAACGCCGGCGGTTGAAATAGCCGCTCTGCGGCGCTCAGTGATGACAGCATCGGTCTTAAAGGTGTATGCGCACCTACCAGAAGAGAATGGTGGGACGCATACGCGGAATGAAAAGTGGAATAAGGGTACCAGAGGTACCAGAACATTACACAGTACCACCCTCGACCCCTTTGAACTTGGCCATGGCAAGATGTCACTTCAGGAGAAACAAAAAGAAAGCCAACGAATAAAGAAAAAGCCAAAAGCCTACAGCACCTGGTATTGCCAGGCAGTCCCCCCTCCAGGTACTAACCAGGCCCAATCCTGCTTAGCTTCCAAGATCAGACCAGATTGAGCGCATTAAAGGTGATGTGGCCTTAGGCAATCACCACTGCCACCCTCGACCCTTTTGAATTTGGCCATGCCAAGATGGCACCTCAGGAGAAACAAAGAGAAAGCCAATGAATAAAGGACAACTCAGAATGCCTTGTTTATTGAAAACACAAGAGATCTACACTCTGCCAAAACCCTCTCCCTCTTTGAGTCATTCCACACAAACACACATCCCATAATATGCTTACAAGGCAGACAGGAACAATAGGACAATGGAATGTCGGTATTCACAATAACAAACCCCACCCCACTAGCAGGGGTCTATGAAACACTGCTGCCATATTCTAGCAATCTGCAATATATCTTTATATATTTCCTCAGGGACACTGTTCAGTAATATTATGGTCATTCTTTCAACACAAGCCACACTCTCAGCGTCCATTCCGCTACAGCCTGGGAATACCAGGTGCTGTAGGCTTTTGGCTTTTCCTTTATTCGTTGGCTTTCTTTTTGAGAAGTTTGTGTCGGTGTAACGCTCCGGCGTTTATTTGTGTGGTGTGGATTTGCAGCTGCGGAAGTTACACTCAGTAGTCATGTAGAGATGTGTTGAACTACCATATCCAACTCTCAAGACTCATCATTGTGCATCAGCCTGTCTCAGCAAGCACATACACAAACACAGACACTCATTAAAGATGTTCCTGGAGTGATATGTTTATATGTGAAAGTATAGAGGTGATACTGAGGGGACAGGCGTGGATAGTGATAGCAATGGTAAGAGGTAACAGATGGTGATATTAAGCACTTAGGATAGCAATCATGTACAGGTAACAGGTGGTAGTGAAGAGCAGATGAAGTGTACAGGAGATGCTAGGCTAGTGCAGTGACAAGATGGTAATAGGTTCAAGAGCTTGCAATCTAAGTAGCGGTGCAGATGTTAGATGTAACAGTATAGTTCTTAGAGTAGCAATAGTCTTTAGTAAGCAGAGTAGTAGTGAAAGTAGATTAGGAAGGTATTCCCCTGTGGGGTACTTATCACTGGTAGGTTTGTAAGGAGAGGGTTCCGGCGGTGAGGTAATGATCTTGTAGCGAGATACAAGATGTTGTAGCAAGTCTTCAGTCAATCCAGGTATTAGGGAATAGCTGGAGGATTCGGCAGCGTTAGGTAATGCTGTAGCAAGCGGTTTGCACGAACACATGTGAGTGAATGCCAGCGGTTGAAATAGCCGCTCAGAGCGGCACTCACTGATGAGGTCATGGAATTTAAAGGGACAGGTACTAGATGCGTTCCACCTATCTATATGGTGGAACGTAATATACAAATAATAGGCTGGAAGGGTACCGCAGGTACCAGGATCTTACAGTCGGCCTGTATAGGCCCCAAAAAATAGCTCACATGGGTTTAACTGACAGCAAAGAACGTAGTATTTGATGGCAAGAGGTACAGTAGGCATTCACACAGTATACAAAAGTGTCGACATGTATAGGCCCCAAAAATTAGCTCACATGGGTTTACCTGACAGTTAAGAATGTAGTATTTGGTGGCTGAAGGTACATTAGGCATTCACAGGATACAGAAGTAAGTGTCGGACTGTTTAGGCCCCAAAAATTAGCTCACATGGGTTTAACTGACAGCAAAGAATGTAGTATTGGATGGCTAGAGGTACAGCAGGCATTCACACAGTATACAGAAGTAAGTGTCGGCCTCTATAGCCCCCAAAAATTAGCTCACATGTGTTTACCTGACTGCTAAGAATGTAGTATTCTGTGGCTAAAGGTACATTAGGCATTCACAGCATACAGAAGTAAGTGTCGGCCATAAAAGGCCCCAGAAATGAGCCCACATGGGTTTACCTGACACTTACCTTCAGTCACAGAATACTACGTTCTTAGTTAAACCCATGTGGGCTAATTTTTGGGGCCTATACAGGCCGACACTTACTTCTGTACCCTGTGAATGCCTAATGTACCTTCAGCCACCAAATACTACGTTCTTAGCTGTCAGGCTAATTTTTGGGGACTTTTATGGCCGACACTTACTTCTGTATCCTGTGAATGCCTAATGTACCTTCAGCCACAGAATGCTAAATACATTCATTTTGACAAAAAAATTTCGGACAATTGGAGACCAAGTGCAGTGTCTAAAACCGGCTTTTTAAGACTCTAAAAGACAAAAATACAGTCATTTTTGACTAAAAAAGTTTTCCAGACCTTTGGTGACCAAATGCAGTTATTTTGGCTAAAAAAAGGTTATTAGACACCTGGAGACCAAAAAAGAGTCATTTTGACCAAAGAAATTTTTTCAGGCCATTGGAGCCCAAATGTCTAAAATCTTGTCTAAAACCGGCTTTTTAGGGCTCTAAAAGACAAAAATATAGTCATTTTGACAAAAAAAATTTTCAGACCTTTGGTTACCAAATGCAGTTATTTTGACTAAAAAGGCTTTTTAGACACTTGGAGACCAAAATAGAGTCATTTTGACCAAAAAAATTTTTTCAGGCCATTGGAGCCCAAATGGCCGGTTTTAGACAAATCTGGTCTAAAACAGGCATTTTAAGACTCTAAAAGACAAAAATACATTCATTTTGACTTAATTTTTTTTCAGACCTTTGGTGACCAAATGCAGTTATTTTGACTAAAAAAGGCTTTTTAGACACTTGGAGACCAGAATAGAGTAATTTTGACCAAAAAATGTTTTTCAGGCCATTGGAGCCAAATGTCTAAAATCTTGTCTAAAATCAGCTTTTTAATGCTCTAAAAGACAAAAATATAGTCATTAGGACTAAAAAAAATTTCAGACCTTTGGTGACCAAATGCAGTTATTTTGACTACAAAAGGGGACCAAAATAGAGTCATTTTGACCAAAAAAGCATTTTATAGTCAAAATAACTGCATTTGGTCACCAAAGGTCTGAAATTGTTTTTTTAGTCTAAATGACTATATTTTTGTCTTTTAGAGCCTTAAAAAGTCGGTTTTAGACAAGATTTTAGACAATTGGCTCCAATGGCCTGAAATTTTTTTTCGGTCAAAATGACTCTATTTTGGTCTCCAAGTGTCTAAAAGCCTTTTTTAGTCAAAATAACTGCATTTGGTCACCAAAGATCTGAAAAACAATTTAGACAAATTGACTCTATTTTTGTCTTTTAGAGCCTTAAAAAGCTGGTTTTAGACAAGATTTTAGACATTTGGGCTCCAATGGCATGAACATTTTTTTTGGTTAAAATGACTCTATTTTGGTCTCCAAGTGTCTAAAAATCTTTTTTTAGTATAAATAACTGCATTTGGTCACCAAAGGTCAGAAAAAAAAATAGTCAAAATGAATGTATTTTTGTCTTTTAGTGTCTTAAAAAGCCGATTTTAGATCAGATTTGTCTAAAACCGGCAATTTGTGCTCCAATGGCTTAAAAATATTTTTGGTCAAAATGACTCTATTTTGGTCTCCAAGTGTCTAAAAGGCCTTTTTAGTCAAAATAACTCAATTTGGTAACCAAAGGTCTGAAAAAAAATTTTGTCAAAATGACTATAATTTTGTCTTTTAGAGCCATAAAAAGCCGGTTTTAGACAAGATTTTAGACATTTGGGCTCCAATGGCCCGAAAAAATTTCTTTGGTCAAAATGACTCTTTTCTGGTCTCCAGGTGTCTAAAAAGCTTTTTTTAGCCAAAATAACTGACAAACTTTTTTATTCAAAAATGACTGTATTTTTGTCTTTTAGAGTCTTAAAAAGCCGGTTTTAGACACTGCACTTGGTCTCCAATGGTCTGAAATTTTTTTTGTCAAAATGAATGTATTTAGCATTCTGTGGCTGAAGGTACATTAGGCATTAAATCCTACCAAAATGTGATGCGCCAGAAATATAATAAAAAAGTGATGACTTTAAATACAATAAATCATATCCAGTTCATAAGGCACATAGCAATGTGTGTGCTTCCAATAAAGTGATATGAAGAGTGTCCCCGTATCCAATTGAAGAAAATCCAGTGATGAAAACAAGTTGTAAACACCAATTAGTGAATCCCTCCACCAGGTGAATTAGCCTCTCACCTTCCTAAAGGACCCAAACGGGCCAGCAATCACATGTATCATGGATCAGACTTCCAGGAAAGAGCCACACTGTATTGCACCTCGAGGGATCCCGGGACATATAAGAAACAGATGAAGAAATCTAGTGCTCTCTGCTTACTAATAAGGGTGTGCTTTATTAGAGAAAGGCAGATCAACTCACATTTGTTGGGCACTCAGCCGTGCCTGCTGTATAAGCGATGTCAGCGATCTGTTACCAGAGAGAGACTCTGCATCGGCCACGCACGCTCCGTCCCCCTAGTACATTAGGCATTCACAGTGTACAGAAGTAAGTGTCGGCCTGTATAGGCCCCAAAAATTAGCCCACATGGGTTTAACTAACAACGTAGTATTCTGTGACTGAAGGTAAGTGTCAGGTAACCCATGTGGGCTAATTTCTGGGGCCTTTTATGGCCGACACTTACTTCTGTATCCTGTGAATACCTAATGTACCTTTAGCCACAGAATTCTACGTTCTTAGCTGTCAGTAAAACCCATGTGGGCTTATTTTTGGGGACTATACAGGCCAACACTTACTTCTGTATCCTGTGAATGCCTAATGTACCTTCAGCCACCAAATACTACATTCTTAACTGTCAGGTAAACCCATGTGAGCTAATTTTTGGGGCCTATACATGCCGACACTTACTTCTCAAAAAGAAAGCCAACGAATAAAGGAAAAGCCAAAAGCCTACAGCTCCTGGTATTCCCAGGCTGTAGCGGAATGGACGCTGAGAGTGTGGCTTGTGTTGAAAGAATGACCATAATATTACTGAACAGTGTCCCTGAGGAAATATATAAAGATATATTGCAGATTGCTAGAATATGGCAGCAGTGTTTTATAGACCCCTGCTAGTGGGGTGGGGTTTGTTATTGTGAATACCGGCATTCCATTGTCCTATTGTTCCTGTCTGCCTTGTAAGCATATTATGGGATGTGTGTTTGTGTGGAATGACTCAAAGAGGGAGAGGGTTTTGGCAGAGTGTAGATCTCTTGTGTTTTCAATAAACAAGGCATTCTGAGTTGACTCCCAGCATATGTGTCCTCTAGTTCTTGGGAGGGAAGGATTGTATAACACTACCTGGATTGTTGCATGCTGTACCTGCTTAGTTGGATTTTTACCTGTTTTCCTGTCTACCAGCGGAGCCAATGTAGATTAAACTACTCCTCTGCTACACAGGCGGTCTCCCATCCAGGTACTAACCAGGCCTGATGCTGCTTACCTTCCGAGATCAAATGAGATCGGGCACGTTCAGGGTGATGTGGCCATAGGCAATCACCACTGCCACCCTCGACCCCTTTGAACTTGGCCATTGCAAGATGGCACCTCAGGAGAAACAAAAAGAAAGGCAAGGAATAAAGGAAAAGCCAGAACCCTACAGCACCTGGTATAACCAGAAAGTCCCCCATCCAGGTACTAACCAGGCCCGAACCTGCTTAGCTTCCAAGATCAGACGAGATAGGGCACGTTCAGGGTGATGTGGCTGTAGGCAATCACCCCTGCCACTCTCGACACCTTTGAACTTGGCCATGGCAAGATGTCACCTCAGGAGAAACAAAATGAAAGACAACGAATAAAGGAAAAGCCAAAAGCCTACAGAACCTGGTAGTCCCAGTCGGTCTCACATCCAGGTACTAACCAGGCCCGACCCTGCTTAGCTTCCAAGATCAGACGAGATCAGGCTCGTTCAGGGTGATGTGGCCGTAGGCGATCACCACTGCCACCCTCGACCCCTTTGAACTTGGCCATGGCAAGATGGCACCTCAGGAGAAACAAAAAGAAAGCCAAAGAATAAATGAAAAGCCAAAAGCCTGGGGGCGTGTCCTGACCATGGAGGAGTGAGGACGCACATTGCCTCGGCTCCGCACCCGCCACAGCCATTACCATTAGAATCCGCCAGCTTCCTACTTCCCTGTCGGCTCCAGCGATGCCCTCCCGATGCCGGACTGCCTCACAACCGCCGCGGCTGGATCGTTCCACGCCGGGCCGCATCCCGGCCTTCTTCCCCGAGGTCCGCGGCCGGGCTCCACAACCATCCAAGATGGCGGCGGAGGAGACGCCGGCCTCACCGCATCCTACGGCCAGCCCTGCATGGAGCACGGACACTGGGCTCTCTCCACAGGATCGGTGCATACCCCGATCCCTGCTGCCACCCCCTGCCTCTCGGAGTCCCAGGAGGGGGGTCCCGGTCTCACAGACACTCTGGGGGATGGGGACCTGAGGAGGCACATTTGGGCCCTTCCTACTAAGGCAGACCTGGACAGATTCATCTCCAGGGTTGAGACTGCCTTTAAAGAGGATATTGCTCAGCTGAAGGTGGACACTTCTCACTTGGGATCCCGGGTGGAGTCTGTAGAACAGCGCCTGGATGCAGCTCTCCCTATCATTTCCCAGTTACAGGCACCTGGGAAACTAAGGGGGAGTTGTGGAGATCCAATTAGTTAGGATTCTCCTTCTGGCCACCAGTAAACAGGTCAGGATCCACAGACGATGTGGCGAGGCAGGGGTGCTAGACCACTTTTGGAGGCGTTTGTCCCATTAACCGAACAGGAGCAATATAGGGTCTTTGGGTATGTGCCACTTCGTCACTTCCCTGATGAAGGTCAGTACCTGGTCCCAGAATGTCGTGATATAGGGACAGGACCAGAACTTGTGGCAAAGAGAAGGTCGTTCCGCGGAACATAACGGACAATTATGAGCATCCTGAATTGTTTTGTTTAGAGGTACATTAGGTATTCACACAGTATACAGAAGTAAGTGTCAGCATGTATAGGCCCCAAAAATTAGCTCACATGGGTTTACCTGACAGCTAAGTATGTAGTATTTGGAGGCTGAAGGTACATTAGGCATTCACAGGATACAGAAGTAAGTGTCGGCCTGTATAGTCCCCAAAAATTAGCCCACATGGGTTTAACTGACAGCTAAGAACGTAGTATTCTGTGGCTCAAGGTACATTAGGCATTCACAGTATACAGAAGTAAGTGTTGGCCTTTATAGACCCCAAAAATTAGCTCACATAGGTTTAACTGACAGCAAGGAACGTAGTATTTAAAGGATGGAAGTACATTAGGCATTCACAGGATATAGAAGTAAGTGTCGGCCTGTATAGGCCCCAAAAATTAGCTCACATGGGTTTAACTGACACCAAAGAACATAGTGTATTTGATGGCTGGAGGTACATCAGGCATTGACAGTATACAGAAGTAAGTGTCGGCCTGTTTAGGCCCCAAAAATTAGCTCACATAGGTTTAACTGACAGCAAAGAACGTATTATTGGATGGCTAGAGGTACATCAGGCATTCACACAGTATACAGAAGTAAGTGTCGGCCTGTATAGGCCCCAAAAATTAGCTCCCATGGGTTTACCTGACTGCTAAGAACGTAGTATTCTGTGGCTAAAGGTACATTAGGCATTCACAGGATGCAGAAGTAAGTAGAAAATGTTAGGTGCCGACCCTAAATGCCAGTAAGCCAAGAAAGGTCCTGCCACATCCCTAAGGACATATGAGAAAAAAGTGTATCAAGTGGTATTGGTGTTCCAATACACCAGACCCTAAATGAGCCCCACAGGGAACTGTGTATTCTGAGGAAACACCCAACCTGGGACTTTGTAGGCAGGAGTTACTTGGCATGAATAGATAAATAAAAGACCAATTTAAAATATAATGATTTTATTAATACATGTGTACAAAATTGTTAAAAAAGACACAGATGCAAAGGCATCAAAAGACAGTCAATATAGAAAATATGTAATACATAAAATTATGAACCATATCCTAGAGTAGTGGGGTCACCCAGGTCCAACATGTTTCGCCGACTCTGCAGACTCTGACTTAAAAAGGCTTTTTAGACACTTGGAGACCAAAATAAAATCATTTTGACCAAAAACTTTTTTCAGGCCATTGGAGCCCAAATGTCTAAAATCTTGTCTAAAACCGGCTTTTTAAGGCTCTAAAAGACAAAAATACAGTCATTTTGCCAAAAAAAATTTCAGACCTTTGGTGACCAAATGCCGTTATTTTGACTAACAAAAGGTTTTTAGACACTTGGAGACCAAAATAGAGTAATTTTGACCAAAACATTTTTTTCAGGCCATTGGAGCCAAATGTCTAAAATCTTGTCTAAAACCGGCTTTTTAAGGCTCTAAAAGACAAAAATATAGTCATTTTGACTAAATTTTTTTTCTGACCTTTGTTGACCAAATGCAGTTATTTTGACTAAAAAAGGATTTTAAGACACTTGGAGACCAAAATAGAGTAATTTTGACCGAAAATATCTTTTCAGGCCATTGGAGCCCAAATGGCTAGTTTTAGACAAATCTTATCTAAACCCGGCTTTTTAAGGCTCTAAAAGACAAAAATACAGTAATTTTGACTAAAAAAATGTTCAGACCTTTGGTGACCAAATGCCGTTATTTTGACTAAAAAGGATTTTTAGACACTTGAAGACCAAAATAGTCATTTTGACCAAAAAAATTTCAGGCCATTGAAGAGCAAAATGCAGTTATCTTGTCTAAAACTGGCTTTTTAAGACTCTAAAAGACAAAAATACAGTCATTTTGACTAAAAAAGTTTTTCAGACCTTTGGTGACCAAATGCAGTTATTTTGACTAAAAAAGGCTTTTTAGACACTTGGAGACCAAAATAGTTATTTTAACCCAAAAAAATTTTCAGGCCATTGGAGCCAAATGTCTAAAATCTTGTCTAAAACCGGCTTTTTAAGGCTCTAAAAGACAAAAATTGACAGCTAAGAACGTAGTATTCTGTGGCTGAAGGTACATTAGGCATTTACAGGATAAAGAAGTAAGTGTCGGCCATAAAAGGCCCCAAAAATTAGCCCAAATGGGTTTACCTGACAGCTAAGAACGTAGTATTCTGTGGCTGAAGGTACATTAGGCATTAACAGGATAAAGAAGTAAGTGTCGGCCATAAAAGGCCCCAAAAATTAGCCCACATCAGTTTACCTGACAACTAAGAACGTAGTATTTGGTGGCTGGAGGTACATTAGGCATTCACACAGTATACAGAAGTAAGTTAAGGTGCTCCTAAGGACACTCCAAACCCCGATATCCCCGTGCAGGAAGTACCACCACCAAAGGTAAAGGTTGGCCTCTTACCACAATGATTTGACCCCCATGACAGAGATCAAAAACAGCATATTTCAACCTCCACTGGCAAATCCTGCACTGGCTCACTCTCTGATCACATCCACTTCCTCACAGATAGTTATAACATGTAAAGAGGGAAACAACTGCCATAGTGTAGTACCATTAAACAACTATATTGGACGCAATTCTCAAAGTGGCAACTCACATTTGGCTGTAGTTTGTATGGCGTGTTTAAATCAGGGTGTCCTCGAGGCTCGATTCCTGCCGAAAAAATGGCCGCCGCGTCCCCTCCGTGGTCTCAGTGTGACGCACCGCAGGCTCCTCCTATGCGTTTCATCAGAGACTGACGTCGTCAGGGGGTGTGGCCTGCAGTGAACGTCCACAATTTATGCTCTGACGGAGACGGATAGGCGGGGCAATAGACAGGTCCTGGATCCCGGAAGAAAGACACTTGCGTGTCAGCGACCGCAACCGGCATTTCACAAGAAGAGACATCCGGACTTAGAATGCGGTTCACGTGCGTACCAACGTCCGGAACCAAACATTAACCGGATGTCACATTAAGAGTCAATCAAGACCAATATTAGCACTCATACAATATTCAGTGCAAAATAAATCTTATGCAGATGGATACAGCATATGTAAGCCCAATTGAGCTAAACACACAAGTATCCATTAGCTTTGCATGATTAGATGGTCACAATGGACCACAGTGGAAACCGGCGCCATCTCTCAGCAGAAATAAAAAAATCGGGAGACTCCGACCACACCGCCAAATACAACACTAATACATAAAAGATATATTAGCAATATTACCAATCATAAATCTAAAATACATGATCTTAAATAAAAACATATTAAAAAGGCCTCTCAAAAAGAAAATACAGATAAAAACACATGAACTCATTTGTTATAGGCAACTAGTATACAGGCAATCTACCTTCAAACTATGAATTATGAATTATTGATGAAGGAATTGATGTCCCAATCAATATTGAGCCCGTGAGGGGCATAGGATTTGAGGCGGTAAATCCAACTGGTCTCCAACTGGGAGACCCCTCTCGTCAGATTGCTACCCCTCCAATTACCCGGGAATTTATCAATCCCCATAAAAATAGTGCCACTAGGATCTTTATTATGGCAGAGAGCATAGTGCCTCGACACGCTATGTTTAGAGAAAGCTTTTATAATATTAGCCACATGCTCGTTTAACCGTACATGCAGCTGGCGTATCGTGCGGCCCACGTATTCCAAACCACATGGGCAACGCAAAACATACAGGACATAGCGTGTAGAGCATGTAATGAATGGGCCAGGAGAAACAAAAAGAAAGCCAACGAATAAAGGAAAAGCCAAAAGGCTACAGCACCTGGTATTCCCAGGTGGTCTCCTATCCAGGTACTAACCAGGCCCGGCCCTGCTTTGCTTCCGAGATCAGGCGCATTCAGGGTGAGACAAAAATACAGTCATTTTGACCCCAAAAAAATTTTCAGACCATTGGAGACAAAATACAGTAATCTTGTCTAAAACCGGCTTTTTAAAACTCTAAAAGACAAAAATAAAGTAATTTTGACTAAAATAATTTTTTCAGACTTTTGGTGACCAAATGCAGTTATTTTGACTAAAAAAGGCTTTTAAGACACTTGGAGACCAAAATAGAGTCATTTTGACCAATAACATTTTCAGGGCATTGGAGAGCAAAATGCAGCGATCTTCACTAAAACCGGCTTTTTAAGACTCTAAAATACAAAAATTCAGTCATTTTGAATAAAAAAATGTTTCATTCACAGGATACAGAAGTAAGTGTCGGCCGTAAAAGGCCCCAAAAATTAGCCCACATGGGTTTACCTGACAGCTAAGAACGTAGTATTTGGTGGCTGAAGGTATATTAGGCATTCACAGGATACAGAAGTAAGTGTCGGCCTGTATAACCTCAAAAATTAGCCCACATGGGTTTAATTGACAGCTAAGAACGTAGTATTCTTTGGCTGAATGTACATTAGGCATTCACTGGATACAGAAGTAAGTGTCGGCCATAAAAGGCCCCAAAAAATAGCCCACATGGGTTTACATGATAGCTAAGAATGTAGTATTCTGTGGCTGAAGGTACATTAGGCATTTACAGGATAAAGAAGTAAGTGTCGGCCATAAAAGGCCCCACAAAATTAGCCCAAATGGGTTTACCTGAAAGCTAAGAACGTAGTATTCTGTGGCTGAAGGTACATTAGGCATTCACAGGGTACAGAAGTAAGTGTCGGCCTGTATAGGCCCCAAAAATGAGCCCAAATGGGTTTACCTGACAGCTAAGAATGTAGTATTCTGTGGCTGAAGGTACCTTAGGCATTCACAGGATAAAGAAGTAAGTGTCGGCCATAAAAGGCCCCAAAAATTAGCCCACATCAGTTTACCTGACAACTAAGAACGTAGTATTTGGTGGCTTGAGGTACATTAGGCATTCACACAGTATACAGAAGTAAGTGTCGGACTGTATAGGCCCCAAACATTAGCTCACATGGGTTTAACTGACAGCACAGAACGTAGTATTTGATGGCTGGAGGTACATTAGGCTTTCAAAGGATACAGAAGTAAGTGTCAGCCTGTATAGGCCCCAAAACCTAGCTCACATGGGTTTAACTGACAGCAAATAACATAGTGTATTTGATGGCTGAAGGTACATTAGGCATTCACAGTATACAGAAGCAAGTGTCGGACTGTATAGGCCCCAAAAATTAGCTCACATGGGTTTAACTGACAGCAAAGAACGTAGTGTATTTGATGGCTGGAGGTACATTAGGCATTCACAGTAGACTGAAGTAAGTGTCGGCCTGTATAGGCCCCAAACATTAGCTCACATGGGTTTAACTGACAGCACAGAACGTAGTATTTGATGGCTAGAGGTAAATTAGGCATTCACACAGGAGAAACAAAAAGAAAGCCAACGAATAACCTGAGGTGCCATCTTGCCATGGCCAAGTTCAAAGGGGTCGAGGGTGGTAGTGGTGCTCGGCTACGGCCACATCACCCTGAACGCACCCAATCTCGTCTGATCTCAAAAGCTAAGCAGGGTCGGGCCTGGTTAGTACCTGGATGGGAGACCGACTGGGAATACCAGGTGCTGTAGGCTTTTGGCTTTTCCTTTATTCGTTGGCTTTCTTTTTGTTTCTCCTGAGGTGCCATCTTGCCATGGCCAAGTTCAAAGGGGTCGAGGGTGGAAGTAGTGATCGCCTACGGCCACATCACCCTGAACACGCCCAATCTGGTCTGATCTTGGAAGCTAAGCAGGGTCGGGCCTGGTTAGTACCTGGATGGGAGACCGCCTGTGTAGCGGAGGAGTAGTTTAATCTACATGGGCTCTGCTGGTAGATAGGAAAACAGGTAATAATCCAACTAGGCAGGTACAGCATGCAACAATCCAGGTAGCGTTATACAATCCTTCCCTCCCACTAGATACCAGGTGCTGTAGGCTTTTCCTTTATTCGTTTGGCTTTCTTTTTGTTTCTCCCGAGGTGCCATATTGCCATGGCCAAGTTCAAAGGGGTCGAGGTTGGCATTTGTGATCGCCTACGGCCACATCACCCTGAAAGCGCCCGATCTCATCTGATCTCAGAAGCTAAGCAGGGTCAGGCCTGGTTAGTAGCTGGATGGGAGACTGCCTGGAAATACCAGGTGCTGTAGGCTTTTGGCTTTTCCTTGATTTGTTTGCTTTCTTTTTGTTTCTCCTGAGGTGCCATCTTGCCATGGCCAAGTTCAAAGGGGTCGAGGGTGGCAGTGGTCATCGCCTATGGCCACATCACCCTGAACACGCCCAAGCTCGTCTGATCTCAGAAGCTAAGCAGGGTCGTGCCTGGTTAGAACCTGGATGGGAAACCGCCTGGGAATACCAGGTGCTGTAGGCTTTTGGCTTTTCCTTTATTCGTTGGCTTTCTTTTTGTTTCTCCTGAGGTGCCATCTTGCCATGGCAAAGTTCAAAGGGGTCGAGGGTGGCAGTGGTGATTGCCTACGGCCACATCACCCTGAACGTGCCCTATCTTGTCTGAT
This sequence comes from Pelophylax lessonae, assembly GCF_965119305.1. Classification (NCBI taxonomy): domain Eukaryota; kingdom Metazoa; phylum Chordata; class Amphibia; order Anura; family Ranidae; genus Pelophylax; species Pelophylax lessonae. The sequence continues at coordinate 284,350,885 of NC_138769.1, forward strand.
CTTGGAAGCTAAGCAGGGTCGGGCCTGGTTAGTACCTGGATGGGAGACCGCCTGGGAATACCAGGTGCTGTAAGGCTTTTGGCTTTTCCTTTTTTTTTTTTAAATTTTGTAATATAACACGTGAGTATCAACAACAGAAAAGGTACAATTAAATACAGACATTATGCAAATTAGGGCAGGGCGGTCCAGAGTCAAAAGAGCATGGAAACTGATGGGGAATGTGAGAGTGGGGGAGAGTTCTTGGGCGAGTCCTGGAACGTAAATGTATATTGATCCATAGAGGGGTCGGATTTGGAGAAGGAGTACTTGACGTAATTGTCCCATTTCTGTAGAAATGATTTCTGTGAGGATGGGGCTGAAAAATCCGTGTTGAGGCGGTCAATGGAAAGAAGTGTGGAAAGCTCTTATCTGACATTAACAGGATAAAGAAGTAAGTGTCGGCCATAAAAGGCCCCAAAAATTAGCCCACATCAGTTTACCTGACAACTAAGAACGTAGTATTTGGTGGCTGGAGGTACATTAGGCATTCACACAGTATACAGAAGTAAGTTAAGGTGCTCCTAAGGACACTCCAAACACCGATATCCCCGTGCAGGAAGTACCACCACCAAAGGTAAAGGTTGGCCTCTTACCACAATGATTTGACCCCCATGACAGAGATCAAAAACAGCATATTTCAACCTCCACTGGCAAATCCTGCACTGGCTCACTCTCTGATCACATCCACTTCCTCACAGATAGTTATAACATGTAAAGAGGGAAACAACTGCCATAGTGTAGTACCATTAAACAACTATATTGGACGCAATTCTCAAAGTGGCAACTCACATTTGGCTGTAGTTTGTATGGCGTGTTTAAATCAGGGTGTCCTCGAGGCTCGATTCCTGCCGAAAAAATGGCCGCCGCGTCCCCTCCGTGGTCTCAGTGTGACGCACCGCAGGCTCCTCCTACGCGTTTCATCAGAGACTGACGTCGTCAGGGGGTGTGGCCTGCAGTGAACGTCCACAATTTATGCGCTGACGGAGACGGATAGGCGGGGCAATAGACAGGTCCTGGATCCCGGAAGAAAGACACTTGCGTGTCAGCGACCGCAACCGGCATTTCACAAGAAGAGACATCCGGACTTAGAATGCGGTTCACGTGCGTACCAACGTCCGGAACCAAACATTAACCGGATGTCACATTAAAAGTCAATCAAGACCAATATTAGCACTCATACAATATTCAGTGCAAAATAAATCTTATGCAGATGGATACAGCATATGTAAGCCCAATTGAGCTAAACACACAAGTATCCATTAGCTTTGCATGATTAGATGGTCACAATGGACCACAGTGGAAACCGGCGCCATCTCTCAGCAGAAATAAAAAAATCGGGAGACTCCGACCACACCGCCAAATACAACACTAATACATAAAAGATATATTAGCAATATTACCAATCATAAATCTAAAATACATGATCTTAAATAAAAACATATTAAAAAGGCCTCTCAAAAAGAAAATACAGATAAAAACACATGAACTCATTTGTTATAGGCAACTAGTATACAGGCAATCTACCTTCAAACTATGAATTATGAATTATTGATGAAGGAATTGATGTCCCAATCAATATTGAGCCCGTGAGGGGCATAGGATTTGAGGCGGTAAATCCAACTGGTCTCCAACTGGGAGACCCCTCTCGTCAGATTGCTACCCCTCCAATTACCCGGGAATTTATCAATCCCCATAAAAATAGTGCCACTAGGATCTTTATTATGGCAGAGAGCATAGTGCCTCGACACGCTATGTTTAGAGAAAGCTTTTATAATATTAGCCACATGCTCGTTTAACCGTACATGCAGCTGGCGTATCGTGCGGCCCACGTATTCCAAACCACATGGGCAACGCAAAACATACAGGACATAGCGTGTAGAGCATGTAATGAATGGGCCAGGAGAAACAAAAAGAAAGCCAACGAATAAAGGAAAAGCCAAAAGGCTACAGCACCTGGTATTCCCAGGTGGTCTCCCATCCAGGTACTAACCAGGCCCGGCCCTGCTTTGCTTCCGAGATCAGGCGCATTCAGGGTGAGACAAAAATACAGTCATTTTGACCCCAAAAAAATTTTCAGACCATTGGAGACAAAATACAGTAATCTTGTCTAAAACCGGCTTTTTAAAACTCTAAAAGACAAAAATAAAGTAATTTTGACTAAAATAATTTTTTCAGACTTTTGGTGACCAAATGCAGTTATTTTGACTAAAAAAGGCTTTTAAGACACTTGGAGACCAAAATAGAGTCATTTTGACCAATAACATTTTCAGGGCATTGGAGAGCAAAATGCAGCGATCTTCACTAAAACCGGCTTTTTAAGACTCTAAAATACAAAAATTCAGTCATTTTGAATAAAAAAATGTTTCATTCACAGGATACAGAAGTAAGTGTCGGCCGTAAAAGGCCCCAAAAATTAGCCCACATGGGTTTACCTGACAGCTAAGAACGTAGTATTTGGTGGCTGAAGGTATATTAGGCATTCACAGGATACAGAAGTAAGTGTCGGCCTGTATAACCTCAAAAATTAGCCCACATGGGTTTAATTGACAGCTAAGAACGTAGTATTCTTTGGCTGAATGTACATTAGGCATTCACTGGATACAGAAGTAAGTGTCGGCCATAAAAGGCCCCAAAAAATAGCCCACATGGGTTTACATGATAGCTAAGAATGTAGTATTCTGTGGCTGAAGGTACATTAGGCATTTACAGGATAAAGAAGTAAGTGTCGGCCATAAAAGGCCCCACAAAATTAGCCCAAATGGGTTTACCTGAAAGCTAAGAACGTAGTATTCTGTGGCTGAAGGTACATTAGGCATTCACAGGGTACAGAAGTAAGTGTCGGCCTGTATAGGCCCCAAAAATGAGCCCAAATGGGTTTACCTGACAGCTAAGAATGTAGTATTCTGTGGCTGAAGGTACCTTAGGCATTCACAGGATAAAGAAGTAAGTGTCGGCCATAAAAGGCCCCAAAAATTAGCCCACATCAGTTTACCTGACAACTAAGAACGTAGTATTTGGTGGCTTGAGGTACATTAGGCATTCACACAGTATACAGAAGTAAGTGTCGGACTGTATAGGCCCCAAACATTAGCTCACATGGGTTTAACTGACAGCACAGAACGTAGTATTTGATGGCTGGAGGTACATTAGGCTTTCAAAGGATACAGAAGTAAGTGTCAGCCTGTATAGGCCCCAAAACCTAGCTCACATGGGTTTAACTGACAGCAAATAACATAGTGTATTTGATGGCTGAAGGTACATTAGGCATTCACAGTATACAGAAGCAAGTGTCGGACTGTATAGGCCCCAAAAATTAGCTCACATGGGTTTAACTGACAGCAAAGAACGTAGTGTATTTGATGGCTGGAGGTACATTAGGCATTCACAGTAGACTGAAGTAAGTGTCGGCCTGTATAGGCCCCAAACATTAGCTCACATGGGTTTAACTGACAGCACAGAACGTAGTATTTGATGGCTAGAGGTAAATTAGGCATTCACACAGGAGAAACAAAAAGAAAGCCAACGAATAACCTGAGGTGCCATCTTGCCATGGCCAAGTTCAAAGGGGTCGAGGGTGGTAGAGGTGCTCGGCTACGGCCACATCACCCTGAACGCACCCAATCTCGTCTGATCTCAGAAGCTAAGCAGGGTCGGGCCTGGTTAGTACCTGGATGGGAGACCGACTGGGAATACCAGGTGCTGTAGGCTTTTGGCTTTTCCTTTATTCGTTGGCTTTCTTTTTGTTTCTCCTGAGGTGCCATCTTGCCATGGCCAAGTTCAAAGGGGTCGAGGGTGGAAGTAGAGATCGCCTACGGCCACATCACCCTGAACACGCCCAATCTGGTCTGATCTCGGAAGCTAAGCAGGGTCGGGCCTGGTTAGTACCTGGATGGGAGACCGCCTGTGTAGCGGAGGAGTAGTTTAATCTACATGGGCTCTGCTGGTAGATAGGAAAACAGGTAATAATCCACCTAGGCAGGTACAGCATGCAACAATCCAGGTAGCGTTATACAATCCTTCCCTCCCACTAGATACCAGGTGCTGTAGGCTTTTCCTTTATTCGTTTGGCTTTCTTTTTGTTTCTCCCGAGGTGCCATATTGCCATGGCCAAGTTCAAAGGGGTCGAGGTTGGCATTTGTGATCGCCTACGGCCACATCACCCTGAAAGCGCCCGATCTCATCTGATCTCAGAAGCTAAGCAGGGTCAGGCCTGGTTAGTAGCTGGATGGGAGACTGCCTGGAAATACCAGGTGCTGTAGGCTTTTGGCTTTTCCTTGATTTGTTTGCTTTCTTTTTGTTTCTCCTGAGGTGCCATCTTGCCATGGCCAAGTTCAAAGGGGTCGAGGGTGGCAGTGGTCATCGCCTATGGCCACATCACCCTGAACACGCCCAAGCTCGTCTGATCTCAGAAGCTAAGCAGGGTCGTGCCTGGTTAGAACCTGGATGGGAAACCGCCTGGGAATACCAGGTGCTGTAGGCTTTTGGCTTTTCCTTTATTCGTTGGCTTTCTTTTTGTTTCTCCTGAGGTGCCATCTTGCCATGGCAAAGTTCAAAGGGGTCGAGGGTGGCAGTGGTGATTGCCTACGGCCACATCACCCTGAACGTGCCCTATCTTGTCTGATCTTGGAAGCTAAGCAGGGTCTGGCCTGGTTAGTACCTGGATGGGAGACCGCCTGGGAATACCAGGTGCTGTAAGGCTTTTGGCTTTTCCTTTTTTTTTTTTAAATTTTGTAATATAACACGTGAGTATCAACAACAGAAAAGGTACAATTAAATACAGACATTATGCAAATTAGGGCAGGGCGGTCCAGAGTCAAAAGAGCATGGAAACTGATGGGGAATGTGAGAGTGGGGGAGAGTTCTTGGGCGAGTCCTGGAACGTAAATGTATATTGATCCATAGAGGGGTCGGATTTGGAGAAGGAGTACTTGACGTAATTGTCCCATTTCTGTAGAAATGATTTCCGTGAGGATGGGGCTGAAAAATCCGTGTTGAGGCGGTCAATGGAAAGAAGTGTGGAAAGCTCTTATCTGACATTAACAGGATAAAGAAGTAAGTGTCGGCCATAAAAGGCCCCAAAAATTAGCCCACATCAGTTTACCTGACAACTAAGAACATAGTATTTGGTGGCTGGAGGTACATTAGGCATTCACACAGTATACAGAAGTAAGTTAAGGTGCTCCTAAGGACACTCCAAACACCGATATCCCCGTGCAGGAAGTACCACCACCAAAGGTAAAGGTTGGCCTCTTACCACAATGATTTGACCCCCATGACAGAGATCAAAAACAGCATATTTCAACCTCCACTGGCAAATCCTGCACTGGCTCACTCTCTGATCACATCCACTTCCTCACAGATAGTTATAACATGTAAAGAGGGAAACAACTGCCATAGTGTAGTACCATTAAACAACTATATTGGACGCAATTCTCAAAGTGGCAACTCACATTTGGCTGTAGTTTGTATGGCGTGTTTAAATCAGGGTGTCCTCGAGGCTCGATTCCTGCCGAAAAAATGGCCGCCGCGTCCCCTCCGTGGTCTCAGTGTGACGCACCGCAGGCTCCTCCTACGCGTTTCATCAGAGACTGACGTCGTCAGGGGGTGTGGCCTGCAGTGAACGTCCACAATTTATGCTCTGACGGAGACGGATAGGCGGGGCAATAGACAGGTCCTGGATCCCGGAAGAAAGACACTTGCGTGTCAGCGACCGCAACCGGCATTTCACAAGAAGAGACATCCGGACTTAGAATGCGGTTCACGTGCGTACCAACGTCCGGAACCAAACATTAACCGGATGTCACATTAAGAGTCAATCAAGACCAATATTAGCACTCATACAATATTCAGTGCAAAATAAATCTTATGCAGATGGATACAGCATATGTAAGCCCAATTGAGCTAAACACACAAGTATCCATTAGCTTTGCATGATTAGATGGTCACAATGGACCACAGTGGAAACCGGCGCCATCTCTCAGCAGAAATAAAAAAATCGGGAGACTCCGACCACACCGCCAAATACAACACTAATACATAAAAGATATATTAGCAATATTACCAATCATAAATCTAAAATACATGATCTTAAATAAAAACATATTAAAAAGGCCTCTCAAAAAGAAAATACAGATAAAAACACATGAACTCATTTGTTATAGGCAACTAGTATACAGGCAATCTACCTTCAAACTATGAATTATGAATTATTGATGAAGGAATTGATGTCCCAATCAATATTGAGCCCGTGAGGGGCATAGGATTTGAGGCGGTAAATCCAACTGGTCTCCAACTGGGAGACCCCTCTCGTCAGATTGCTACCCCTCCAATTACCCGGGAATTTATCAATCCCCATAAAAATAGTGCCACTAGGATCTTTATTATGGCAGAGAGCATAGTGCCTCGACACGCTATGTTTAGAGAAAGCTTTTATAATATTAGCCACATGCTCGTTTAACCGTACATGCAGCTGGCGTATCGTGCGGCCCACGTATTCCAAACCACATGGGCAATGCAAAACATACAGGACATAGCGTGTAGAGCATGTAATGAATGGGCCAGGAGAAACAAAAAGAAAGCCAACGAATAAAGGAAAAGCCAAAAGGCTACAGCACCTGGTATTCCCAGGTGGTCTCCCATCCAGGTACTAACCAGGCCCGGCCCTGCTTTGCTTCCGAGATCAGGCGCATTCAGGGTGAGACAAAAATACAGTCATTTTGACCCCAAAAAAATTTTCAGACCATTGGAGACAAAATACAGTAATCTTGTCTAAAACCGGCTTTTTAAAACTCTAAAAGACAAAAATAAAGTAATTTTGACTAAAATAATTTTTTCAGACTTTTGGTGACCAAATGCAGTTATTTTGACTAAAAAAGGCTTTTAAGACACTTGGAGACCAAAATAGAGTCATTTTGACCAATAACATTTTCAGGGCATTGGAGAGCAAAATGCAGCGATCTTCACTAAAACCGGCTTTTTAAGACTCTAAAATACAAAAATTCAGTCATTTTGAATAAAAAAATGTTTCATTCACAGGATACAGAAGTAAGTGTCGGCCGTAAAAGGCCCCAAAAATTAGCCCACATGGGTTTACCTGACAGCTAAGAACGTAGTATTTGGTGGCTGAAGGTATATTAGGCATTCACAGGATACAGAAGTAAGTGTCGGCCTGTATAACCTCAAAAATTAGCCCACATGGGTTTAATTGACAGCTAAGAACGTAGTATTCTTTGGCTGAATGTACATTAGGCATTCACTGGATACAGAAGTAAGTGTCGGCCATAAAAGGCCCCAAAAAATAGCCCACATGGGTTTACATGATAGCTAAGAATGTAGTATTCTGTGGCTGAAGGTACATTAGGCATTTACAGGATAAAGAAGTAAGTGTCGGCCATAAAAGGCCCCACAAAATTAGCCCAAATGGGTTTACCTGAAAGCTAAGAACGTAGTATTCTGTGGCTGAAGGTACATTAGGCATTCACAGGGTACAGAAGTAAGTGTCGGCCTGTATAGGCCCCAAAAATGAGCCCAAATGGGTTTACCTGACAGCTAAGAATGTAGTATTCTGTGGCTGAAGGTACCTTAGGCATTCACAGGATAAAGAAGTAAGTGTCGGCCATAAAAGGCCCCAAAAATTAGCCCACATCAGTTTACCTGACAACTAAGAACGTAGTATTTGGTGGCTTGAGGTACATTAGGCATTCACACAGTATACAGAAGTAAGTGTCGGACTGTATAGGCCCCAAACATTAGCTCACATGGGTTTAACTGACAGCACAGAACGTAGTATTTGATGGCTGGAGGTACATTAGGCTTTCAAAGGATACAGAAGTAAGTGTCAGCCTGTATAGGCCCCAAAACCTAGCTCACATGGGTTTAACTGACAGCAAATAACATAGTGTATTTGATGGCTGAAGGTACATTAGGCATTCACAGTATACAGAAGCAAGTGTCGGACTGTATAGGCCCCAAAAATTAGCTCACATGGGTTTAACTGACAGCAAAGAACGTAGTGTATTTGATGGCTGGAGGTACATTAGGCATTCACAGTAGACTGAAGTAAGTGTCGGCCTGTATAGGCCCCAAACATTAGCTCACATGGGTTTAACTGACAGCACAGAACGTAGTATTTGATGGCTAGAGGTAAATTAGGCATTCACACAGGAGAAACAAAAAGAAAGCCAACGAATAACCTGAGGTGCCATCTTGCCATGGCCAAGTTCAAAGGGGTCGAGGGTGGTAGTGGTGCTCGGCTACGGCCACATCACCCTGAACGCACCCAATCTCGTCTGATCTCAGAAGCTAAGCAGGGTCGGGCCTGGTTAGTACCTGGATGGGAGACCGACTGGGAATACCAGGTGCTGTAGGCTTTTGGCTTTTCCTTTATTCGTTGGCTTTCTTTTTGTTTCTCCTGAGGTGCCATCTTGCCATGGCCAAGTTCAAAGGGGTCGAGGGTGGAAGTAGTGATCGCCTACGGCCACATCACCCTGAACACGCCCAATCTGGTCTGATCTCAGAAGCTAAGCAGGGTCGGGCCTGGTTAGTACCTGGATGGGAGACCGCCAGTGTAGCGGAGGAGTAGTTTAATCTACATGGGCTCTGCTGGTAGATAGGAAAACAGGTAATAATCCAACTAGGCAGGTACAGCATGCAACAATCCAGGTAGCGTTATACAATCCTTCCCTCCCACTAGATACCAGGTGCTGTAGGCTTTTCCTTTATTCGTTGGCTTTCTTTTTGTTTCTCCTGAAGTGACATCTTGCTATGGCCAAGTTCAAAGGGGTCGAGGATGGAAGTGGTGATCACCTATGGCTACATCACCCTGAACACACCCCATCTCGTCTGATCTTGGAAGCTAAGCAGGGTCAGGCCTGTTTAGTACCTGGATGGGAGACCGCCTGGGAATACCAGGTGCTGTAGACTTTTGGCTTTTGCTTTATTCGTTGGCTTTCTTTTTGTTTCTCCTGAGGTGCCATCTTGCCATGGCCAAGTTCAAAGGGGTCAATGGTGGCAGTGGTTATTGCCTATGGCCACATCACCCTTAACGCGCCCGATCTCGTCTGATCTCGGAAGCTAAGCAGGGTCAGGCCTGTAACCAGGATGGGAGACTGCCTGGGAATACCAAGTGCTGTAGACTTTTGGCTTTTGCTTTATTCGTTGGCTTTCTTTCTGTTTCTCCTGAGGTGCCATCTTGCCATGGCCAAGTTCAAAGGGGTCAATGGTGGCAGTGGTTATTGCCTATGGCCACATCACCCTGAACGCACCTGATTTTGTCTGATCTCAGAAGCTAAGAAGGGTCAGGCCTGGTTAGTACCTGGATGGGAGACCACCTGGGAATACCAGGTGCTGTAAGCTTTTGGCTTTTCCTTTATTCGTTGGCTTTATTTTTGTTTCTCCTAAGGAACCATCTTGCCATGACCAAGTTCAAAGGGGTCGAGGGTGGCAGTGGTGATCGCCTACGGCCACATCAACCTGAACGCGCCTGATCTTGGAAGCTAAGTAGCGTCAGGCCTGGTTACTACCTGGATGGGAGACTGATTGTGTAGCGGAGTAGTAGTTTAATCTACATTGGCTCCGCTGGTAGACAGGAAAACAGGTAATAATCCAACTAAGCAGGTACAGCATGCAACAATCCAGGTAGTGTTATACAATCCTTCCCTCCCAAGAACTGGGAGTCAACTCAGAATGCCTTTTTTTTTGAAAACACAAGAGATCTACACTCTGCCAAAACCCTCTCCCTCTTTGAGTCATTCCACACAAACACACATCCCATAATATGCTTACAAGGCAGACAGGAACAATAGGACAATGGAATGCCGGTATTCACAATAACAAACCTCACCCCACTAGCAGGGGTCTATGAAACACTGCTGCCATATTCTAGCAATCTGCAATATATCTTTATATATTTCCTCAGGGACACTGTTCAGTAATATTATGGTCATTCTTTCAACACAAGCCAGACTCTCAGCGTCCATTCCGCTACAGCCTGAGAATACCAGGTGCTGTAGGCTTTTGGCTTTTCCTTTATTCGTTGGCTTTCTTTTTGAGAAGTTTGTGTCGGCCTGTATAGGCCCCAAAAAATAGCTCACATGGGTTTAACTGACAGCAAAGAACGTAGCATTTGATGGCAAGAGGTACATTAGGCATTCACAGGATACAGAAGTAAGCGTCGGACTGTTTAGGCCCCAAAAATTAGCTCACATGGGTTTAACTGACAGCAAAGAATGTAGTATTGGATGGCTAGAGGTACAGCAGGCAGAGTCATTTTGACCAAAAAATGTTTTTCAGGCCATTGGAGCCAAATGTCTAAAATCTTGTCTAAAACCAGCTTTTTAATGCTCTAAAAGACAAAAATATAGTTATTTGGACTAAAAAAATTTCAGACCTTTGGTGACCAAATGCAGTTATTTTGACTACAAAAGGAGACCAAAATAGAGTCATTTTGACCAAAAAATTTTTTCAGGCCAAAATTTTTTTTCAGGCCATTTTTTTTCCAGACCATTTTGACCAAAAAATTTTTTCAGGCGATTGGAGCCCAAATAGCCAGTTTTAGACAAATCTCTAAGGCTCTAAAAGACAAAAATACATTCATTTTGACTAAATTTATTTTTCAGACCTTTGGTGACCAAATGCAGTTATTTATACTAAAAAGGGCTCTTTAGACACTTGGAGACCAAAATAGAGTCATTTTGACCAAAAAGATTTTCAGGCCATTGGAGCCAAAATGTCTAAAATCTTGTCTAAAACCGGCTTTTTAAAGCACTAAAAGACAAAAATACAGTCAATTTGAATACATTTTTTTCCAGACCTTTGGTGACCAAATGCATTTTGACTAGAAAAAGGCTTTTTAAACACTTGGAGACCAAAATAGAGTCATTTTGACCAAAAAATTTTTTTTCAGGCTATTGGAGCTCTATTTTGGTCTCCAAGTGTCTAAAAAGCCTTTTAGAGTCTATAACTGCATTTAGTCACCAAAAGTCTGAAATTTTTTTTAGTCAAAATGAATGTATTTTTGTCTTTTAGAGCCTTGAAAAGCCGGTTTTAGACATGATTTGTCTAAAACCGGCCATTTGGCTCCAATGACCTGAAAAATTATTTTTGGTCAATATGACTCTATTTATGTCTCCAAGTGTCTAAAAGGCCTTTTTTTTAGTCAAAATAACTGCATTTGTTCACCAAAGGTCTGAAAAAAAACTTTAGTCAAAATGACTATATGTTTGTCTTTTAGAGCGTTAAAAAGCCGGTTTTAGACAAGATTTTAGACATTTGGCTCCACTGGCCTGAAAAAATGTTTTGGTCAAAATGACTATATTTTGGTCTCCAAGTGTCTAAAAAGCCTTTTTTAAGTCAAAATAACTGCATTTGGTCACCAAAGGTCTGAAAAAAAATTAAGTCAATATGAATGTATTTTTGTCTTTTAGAGCTTTAAAAAGCCGGTTTAAGACAAGATTTGTCTAAAACCGGCCATTTGGGCTCCAATGGCCTGAAAAGAAATTTTCAGTCAAAATGACTCTATTTTGGTCTCCAAGTGTCTAAAAAGCATTTTATAGTCAAAATAACTGCATTTGGTCACCAAAGGTCTGAAATTGTTTTTTTAGTCTAAATGACTATATTTTTGTCTTTTAGAGCCTTAAAAAGCCGGTTTTAGACAAGATTTTAGACATTTGAATCCAATGGCCTGAAAAAAAGTTTTTTGGTCAAAATGACTCTATTTTGGTCTCCAAGTGTCTAAAAAGCCTTTTTCTAGTCAAATAACTGCATTTGGTCACCAAAGGCCTGAAAAAAAAAGTATTCAAATTGACTGTATTTTTGTCTTTTAGTGCCTTAAAAAGTCGGTTTTAGACAAGATTTGTCTAAAACCGGCCATTTGGGCTCCAATGGCCTGAAAAAATGTTTTCAGTCAAAATGACTCTATTTTGGTCTCCAAGTGTCTAAAAGGCCTTTTTTTTAGTCAAAATAACTGCATTTGTTCACCAAAGGTCTGAAAAAAAACTTTAGTCAAAATGACTATATGTTTGTCTTTTAGAGCTTTAAAAAGCCGGTTTAAGACAAGATTTGTCTCAAACCGGCCATTTGGGCTCCAATGGCCTGAAAAGAAATTTTCGGTCAAAATGACTCTATTTTGGTCTCCAAGTGTCTAAAAAGCAATTTATAGTCAAAATAACTGCATTTGGTCACCAAAGGTCTGAAATTGTTTTTTTAGTCTAAATGACTATATTTTTGTCTTTTAGAGCCTTAAAAAGCCGGTTTTAGACAAGATTTTAGACATTTGAATCCAATGGCCTGAAAAAAAGTTTTTTGGTCAAAATGACTCTATTTTGGTCTCCAAGTGTCTAAAAAGCCTTTTTCTAGTCAAATAACTGCATTTGGTCACCAAAGGTCTGAAAAAAAAAGTATTCAAATTGACTGTATTTTTGTCTTTTAGTGCCTTAAAAAGTCGGTTTTAGACAAGATTTTAGACATTTGGCTCCAATGGCCTGAAAAAAATTCTTTGGTCAAAATTACTCTTTTTTGGTCTCCAGGTGTCTAAAAAGCTTTTCTTAGCCAAAATAACTGCATTTGGTCACCAAAGGTCTGACAAACTTTTTAGTCAAAAATGACTGTATTTTTGTCTTTTAGAGTCTTAAAAAGCTGGTTTTAGACACTGCACTTGGTCTCCAATGGACTGAAATTTTTTTTGTCAAAATGAATGTATTTAGCATTCTGTGGCTGAAGGTACATTAGGCATTCACAGGATACAGAAGTAAGTGTCGGCCATAAAAGTCCCCAAAAATTAGCCTGACAGCTAAGAACGTAGTATTTGGTGGCTGAAGGTACATTAGGCATTCACAGGCTACAGAAGTAAGTGTCGGCCTGTATAGGCCCCAAAAATTAGCCCACATGGGTTTAACTAAGAACGTAGTATTCTGTGACTGAAGGTAAGTGTCAGGTAAACCCATGTGGGCTAATTTCTGGGGCCTTTTATGGCCGACACTTACTTCTGTCGGGGGTGGTTTTTTAGAGATATAAAAACTAAGATGGATTTGTTGCCATCATCCCTGTGATAATTCGAAAAAGAAGTTTGGTTCCTCAGGCCAAAAAAGAGAAAGTGGGATTTTATAGGCAAGGTTAATTTTTTATTCATTTTATTAAGAAAGGATTACATATAAAAGTAAAAAAACAACAAAAGAATAACATTGGTTGCATGGGTAATGGATATTACACAATAGACAATTTATGAACCATTTTACTTATTAAATGGTGATTCCTGGTTGTAGAACTAGGGTTCCGACGCGTTTCGGCATATATTGCCTTTGTCAAGGAAAAAACATCACCATTTTCTATAAAGTGAAAAAGTGAAAAATACAAAAAATTAGTGACTTGTTGTGAGAAATATATCAAAACAAACAAATAAACATCGTCTTTTCTTTTTGTGTACCTAGACTTCAGGAACATCTGTGCCCATGGGGAAGTGGGGGGAAGAGAGGTTCAGGTCCTGTGCCCCCCAGGCTTGTTACTGGATCCTTGGGCCTATTGGTCTGAAGAAGGGGGAAGGTTGGTTTTATGCAGGCATGTGTTGTTTAGTGCCATGTTTAAGCTAATAAAATTGGGTTTCCAAAATTACCTCAAATATACGAATAATGCCTCTTAGGGATGAATAGGGTCCTGGGGTATGTAGCAAACCCCAAGCTTCTATGTGTAACCACAAATACTCCTGGTTTCCCTAGGAGAGTGGATAAAATTTCAGTATATAAGGAAAAAGGGGCCAAGGGGAGAGAAAAGGACCCTCCTCCACCCCCCACTCCCCCAGCGGAAGGATCCCACGGACAACCGGGCCAAGGCAAGAACACCGGGAGATTGCAAGGCACAGTTCAGAGTCCCAAGCAGGAGCCCCAAAACACATGTAATAGGGCACCAGCAGAACCAGGGTCATAGGCAACTAAGATTCAGCAGGAGGGGAGGCCACGCCGGGACCCTCCACATGGCGAGGACGTTGAAGTCTGCGTTGCCGGCGGGGAGCCGGTTGCCAGGGCTGAGGTAGGCGGACGGACGACATTTCGGGCAGGGTTCTCCAGTCCGGAAAGTCCACAGGTCCCAGGCCCAGGGCCGATAGGAACCCCTGGAGGTCGTCTTTGGTGCGTAGGGTAGCCGAGACATCACCTCTAGTAGCTTGAAGATAAAAGGGGAAGCCCCAGTGGTAGGTGAGGCCAGCAGCTTGAAGCGACTCGAGCAGAGGACGAAGAGCCCTGCGTTGCATAAGGGTGTGGCGCGACAAATCCTGGTAGAAGTAAAGACGTGCACCATCAAAGTCAAAAAAGGGCTTGTTTCTCATCTTCTGCATTATATTGTCTTTAACGGTGTATTTATGGAGCTTACAGATGACGTCACGTGGATTGTCAGCGTCTTGTGAAGGAGGTCGCAGGGCCCTGTGCGCCCTATCAATTTCAATAGGGGCAGTGGCAGGGAGGCCCAAAATCTCTCTGAATATGTCCGTCAGTGTGGGGACAATGTCCCTAGGGGCCGTGGCTTCAGGGAGGCCCAGAATCCTGATATTCCCCCGGCGGCTGCGATTTTCAAAGTCGTCAAGTTGGGAGAGCAGGGCCTCAATTTTCTGATCCTGTCCAAATGAATGTATTTTTGTCTTTTACTGGCCATTTGGGCTCCAATCGCCTGAAAAAATTTTTTGGTCAAAATGGTCTGGAAAAAAATGTTCTGAAAAAAAATTTTGGCCTGAAAAAAAATTTTGGTCAAAATGACTCTATTTTGGTCTCCTTTTGTAGTCAAAATAACTGCATTTGGTCACCAAAGGTCTGAAATTTTTTTAGTCCAAATGACTATATTTTTGTCTTTTAGAGCATTAAAAAGCTGATTTTAGTCAAGATTTTAGACATTTGGCTCCAATGGCCTGAAAAACATTTTTTGGTCAAAATGACTCTATTCTGGTCTCCAAGGGTCTAAAATGCCTTTTTTAGTCAAAATAACTGCATTTGGTCACCAAAGGTCTGAAAAAAAATTAAGTCAAAATGAATGTATTTTTGTCTTTTAGAGCTTTAAAAAGCCGGTTTAAGACAAGATTTGTCTAAAACCGGCCATTTGGGCTCCAATGGCCTGAAAAGAAATTGTTGGTCAAAATGACTCTATTTTGGTCTCCAAGTGTCTAAAAAGCCTTTTATAGTCAAAATAACTGCATTTGGTCACCAAAGGTCTGAAATTGTTTTTTTAGTCTAAATGACTATATTTTTGTCTTTTAGAGCCTTAAAAAGCTGGTTTTAGACAAGATTTTAGACATTTGGCTCCAATGGCCTGAAAAAAAGTTTTTTGGTCAAAATGACTCTATTTTGGTCTCCAAGTGTCTAAAAAGCCTTTTTTAGTCAAAATAACTGCATTTAGTCACCAAAGATCTGAAAAACAATTTAGTCAAATTGACTCTATTTTTGTCTTTTAGAGCCTTAAAAAGCCAGTTTTAGACAAGATTTTAGACATTTGGGCTCCAATGGCATGAACATTTTTTTGGTAAAATGACTCTCTTTTGGTCTCCAAGTGTCTAAAAATCTTTATTTTTGTCTTTTAGAACCCTAAAAAGCCGGTTTTAGACAAGATTTTAGACATTTGGGCTCCAATGGCCTGAAAAAATTTCTTTGGTCAAAATGACTCTTTTTTTGTCTCCAGGTGTCTAATAACCTTTTTTTAGCCAAAATAACTGCATTTGGTCACCAAAGGTCTGACAAACTTTTTTAGTCAAAAATGACTGTATTTTTGTCTTTTAGAGTCTTAAAAAGCCGGTTTTAGACACTGCACTTGGTCTCCAATTGTCCAAAATTTTTTTGTCAAAATGAATGTATTTAGCATTCTGTGGCTGAAGGTACATTAGGCATTCACAGGATACAGAAGTAAGTGTCGGCCATAAAAGTCCCCAAAAATTAGCCTGACAGCTAAGAACGTAGTATTTGGTGGCTGAAGGTACATTAGGCATTCACAGGGTACAGAAGTAAGTGTCGGCCTGTATAGGCCCCAAAAATTAGCTCACATGGGTTTAACTGACCGCAAAGAATGTAGTAAATCCGCTCGGGCGAGCTCGTCTTTTATGGCTTCAGATAACCCAAGCCTGAACTGGGTTCGCAAAGATGCATCATTCCACCCTGAATCAAGGGTCCATCTCTTAACCTCTGCTACGAAATCTTCAACAGGTCTCCTTCCTTGTTTTAAAGCCCTCAATTGGCTGTCAGCAGTACTCTGCCTATTAGAGTCTTCATATAGGCTAGAGAGCTCTGCTAAAAACGTAGGATAGGAGTTGAGAAGAGGGTCATTTTTCTCAATAAGAGAGTCTGCCCAAGCCCGTGGATCACCTGACATATATGATATAGTGGTGCAGACTTGTGGAGGGTTTATTTTGGGCTCGGGGGGTTGGACAGCAGTGAGCTGTCTCAAGGTCTGGTTTTCATTCAGAATTAATGAATTTACCTTTTGTGTTAGTTGTATCACATGTGTAGCTATTTCCGCTGAATCCATTTTTCGGGTTCGTGCAATCTGTAACGCTCCGGCGTTTATTTGTGTGGTGTGGATTTGCAGCTGCGGAAGTTACACTCAGTAGTCATGTAGAGATGTGTTGAACTACCATATCCAACTCTCAAGACTCATCATTGTGCATCAGCCTGTCTCAGCAAGCACAAACACAAACACAGACACTCATTAAAGATGTTCCTGGAGTGATATGTTTATATGTGAAAGTATAGAGGTGATGCCTTGATACAACTTAGTATCAAAATAGACAGACGATTGCGAGAGAGGAAGGCTGAGAAAATGGGAATCCCATTACCCAACCCTTCTCGGGAGTCGTCCTTCGATCCTACTCCTATGGAGGTAGGAACCATCCGCCCACCAATATCATCTACTGAAAAGACCAGGAGAAAAACAGAAAATCTCTGTATGTACTGCGCCTCCGCCGAACATTTGATAAGCGTTTGTCCCCTTGTCCACAAGAAAAAGGGTGAGTGTGCACAGGTCTTGCTGGGGGGATTAACGACTTCTTTTACTAATCCCTATCTCTTTATTCGTTTGATCCTACAGTGGGACCAAATTAGGATCACCACCCAGGCCATGATCGACACAGGATCTTGTGGGAACTACATTGACACTAGTTTTGTTGCTTTAAATAAAATACCTATTATTTCAAAACCCAAACCTGTCTCTGTTAGTTTGATTAACGGTATTCCGTTATCTTCTGGTCCAATTACCACTCAGACACAAGCACTCCTTGCTACTGCTAACGAGTCTCATGTTGAGACCACCACGTTTGATGTGTTACCCTCACCACATTTTCCCATTATTTTGGGACTTCCCTGGTTACATATACATCAACCAACTATTGATTGGAAGACACGGTCCCTAACCTTCCCTTCTCACTATTGCGAGACCACGTGTAACCTCCAATCTCAAAAGAAAATCCTGTCCATGGTGTCAGAGGAAATTACACCACCACCATGCTATCAGGATTTATCAGAAGTCTTCCTTGAGAAAAATGCTCAAGTGTTGCCTCCCCATAGGGACAACGATTGTTCTATTGACCTACTCCCTAATAGTAAGCTACCTTTCGGTCATGTTTATCCTCTTTCTCAGGATGAACTTTCTCATCTCAAGGAATACTTGGATGAGAACTTAGCGAAAGGGTTCATTAGACCCTCTACTTCCTCTACAGCTGCAGGACTTTTCTTTGTCCGCAATAAGGTTTTAAGCCTTCGGCCTATTATTGACTATAGTCAATTAAATATTATTACGATAAAGGATCGCTATCCCTTACCTCTCATCCCAGAACTGATTGAACAAGTGCGTGGAGCCACTTACTTCTCAAAGTTAGACCTTAAAGGGGCTTACAATCTCATCCGCATCCGTAGTGGGGATGAGTGGAAGACAGCATTCAGAACTAGATACGGACTATTCGAATATCTAGTGATGCCGTTTGGGTTGTATTACACAAGCATTTCAGCGGTTCATAAACGACATCTTCCGAGATCTACTCGATGTCTGTGTCGTAGTATATCTGGACGATATACTCATTTACTCTCAATCCTTGTCTGAACATAAAAGACATGTAAGACTTGTGTTGTCCAGATTGCTCGCACACAACTTGTACGTAAAACTGAAGAAATGCCTATTCCATAAGGAAGAGGTGTTATTCTTAGGATACATCATATCTAAGAACAGCATCAAGATGGATATGAGCAAGATATCCTGTATTCTGGATTGGCCTGTACCAACAACTCGTAAGGCCTTACAACGATTTCTTGGATTCTCAAACTTCTATAGGAAGTTCATCAAGAACTTCTCGTCTATTGTGAGACCACTCACACAACTTACAAGTGTTAAGCAAACATTTAAATGGTCTGAAGAAGCAAATAAAGCGTTCAGCTTGTTGAAATCAAGCTTCATTACCGCTCCCATACTACGCCATCCAGACCCATCCCTCCAATACATCCTGGAGGTAGATGCGTCAAATATGGCTGTAGGAGCAGTTCTTTCCCAAGGACCTACGAATACTTCACCACTTCATCCAGTTGCCTTCTTCTCTAAATCACTAAGTAACCCAGAGGTGAACTACCCAGTGGGTGAAAAAGAGTTACTTGCCATGAAGTTGGCACTGGAGAATTGGCGACATCTACTTGAGGGCACCCGGTTGCCAATACTCATATATACAGACCATAAAAACCTCCAATATCTCCAGACCAACAAGACCCTTTCCCACCGACAGGTACGTTGGTCGCTATTCTTCCTAAGATTCAATTTCTTAGTGACCTATACACCTGCAGACAAAAACAAGAAGGCAGATGCGTTATCACGGTTAACCGAAGATAACTGTGCCGAAATTCCTTCATTACCTATAATACCCCATGACCGTATTATTGGTGTTGTTCGTCCCTTAAAGGAAGAGATTCTGCACAGTCTAAGACTGGATTCACCACCACCTCAACTAAGTACTGATGCAGAAGGCTTCCGCTACTTTAACGACAAACTCTACATACCTCCCGGTATGCGTACCAAAATCTTGGAGTTATCCCATGACGTACCTATGGCAGGACATATGGGTATGACTAAGACATTTAATTTGCTCACTAGGCAATTTTGGTGGCCTGGGATGAAGACGTCTGTACAAAAATTCATTTCTTCATGTGACATCTGTGCAAGGTCCAAAATTGACACTACAAAACCTTCTGGTTTACTTTGCAGTCTACCAATACCCAAAGTTCCATGGTAAGTTGTTTCTTTAGACTCCATAGTGGAATTACCACCGTCCAAGGGATTCACTACCATCCTAGTGTCAGTGGACCATCTGACAAAAATGGCACATTTCATTCCCATTCGCAGACTACCTTCATCTAAGGAAACAGCGGAATTGCTAGTAAAATATGTGTTCAAACTACATGGAATTCCAAAGACTCTTTTATCTGACCGGGGCTCGCAGTTCATCTCTAAGTTTTGGCAAGCTCTATGCCACATACTGCGCATTGAGCGAAAACTTACTTCCCCCTATCACCCGCAGACCAACGGACAAACTGAAAGAGTCAACCAGTGTATTGAAAAATATTTGCGTTGCTACACCTCATACCTACAGGATGATTGGGTGGACCTCCTCCCTCTGGCAGAATTTGCTTATAACAATGCAACCCACAGTACTACTAAGCAAAGTCCGTTCTACCTGAACTATGGGTTCCATCCCACAATTCTTCCACCACGCATCCTACCATCAAGTAACCCAGTAGCCTCTAACTATCTCACCCAAATAAAAGACTCTTTGGGCTTACTTAACACCACCATCTCACATGCTCATAGCCAACAAAAGAGGTACTATGACCTCCGCAGAAGACCTTCACCTCAATATGCTATTGGGGATCTTGTTTGGCTATCTACGAGGAACTTGAGGTTGAAAATTCCTAGTAAAAAGCTTGGACCTCTATTCCTGGGACCTTTCCCAATTGAGAAGCTCATTGGGGAATCTGCAGTTCGACTCACTTTACCGGCAGATCTTAAAATACACCCCACGTTCCATGTATCTCTATTGAAGCCACATACACCCAACCAAGGGATTAGACCTACCATCGCGCCTCCACCTCCAATACAAGTTGAAGGTGGAGAAGAATTTGAGATTAAAGAAATTTTGGATTCTCCTATCCACAGAGGAAAGCTCCAATATTTCATAAGATGGAAAAATTATGGTCCCCAAGATGACACCTGGTTGGATGCTTCTGACGTCCACGCACCCAGGCTTATACGAAGGTTACACTCCAAATACCCAGAGAGACCAGTGTTATAGGCCTTCCGGAGCCGGCCTTAGGGGGGGGTACTGTAAGATCCTGGTACCTGCGGTACCCTTCCAGCCTATTATTTGTACATTACGTTCCACCATATAGATAGGTGGAACGCATCTAGTACCTGTCCCTTTAAATTCCATGACCTCTTCAGTGAGTGCCGCTCTGAGCGGCTATTTCAACCGCCGGCATTCACTCACATGTGTTCGTGCAAACCGCTTGCTACAGCATTACCTAACGCTGCCGAATCCTCCAGCTATTCCCTAATACCTGGATTGACCGAAGACTTGCTACAACATCTTGTATCTCGCTACAAGATCATTACCTCACCGCCGGAACCCTCTCCTTACAAACCTACCAGTGATAAGTACCCCACAGGGGAATACCTTCCTAATCTACTTTCACTACTACTCTGCTTACTAAAGACTATTGCTACTCTAAGAACTATACTGTTACATCTAACATCTGCACCGCTACTTAGATTGCAAGCTCTTGAGCCTATTACCATCTTGTCACTGCACTAGCCTAGCATCTCCTGTACACTTCATCTGCTCTTCACTACCACCTGTTACCTGTACATGATTGCTATCCTAAGTGCTTACTATCACCATCTGTTACCTCTTACCATTGCTATCACTATCCACGCCTGTCCCCTCAGTATCACCTCTATACTTTCACATATAAACATATCACTCCAGGAACATCTTTAATGAGTGTCTGTGTTTGTGTATGTGCTTGCTGAGACAGGCTGATGCACAATGATGAGTCTTGAGAGTTGGATATGGTAGTTCAACACATCTCTACATGACTACTGAGTGTAACTTCCGCAGCTGCAAATCCACACCACACAAATAAATGCCGGAGCGTTACACCGACACAAACTTCTCAAAAAGAAAGCCAACGAATAAAGGAAAAGCCAAAAGCCTACAGCACCTGGTATTCCCAGGCTGTAGCGGAATGGACGCTGAGAGTGTGGCTTGTGTTGAAAGAATGACCATAATATTACTGAACAGTGTCCCTGAGGAAATATATAAAGATATATTGCAGATTGCTAGAATATGGCAGCAGTGTTTCATAGACCCCTGCTAGTGGGGTGGGGTTTGTTATTGTGAATACCGACATTCCATTGTCCTATTGTTCCTGTCTGCCTTGTAAGCATATTATGGGATGTGTGTTTGTGTGGAATGACTCAAAGAGGGAGAGGGTTTTGGCAGAGTGTAGATCTCTTGTGTTTTCAATAAACAAGGCATTCTGAGTTGTCCTTTATTCATTGGCTTTCTCTTTGTTTCTCCTGAGGTGCCATCTTGGCATGGCCAAATTCAAAAGGGTCGAGGGTGGCAGTGGTGATTGCCTAAGGCCACATCACCTTTAATGCGCTCAATCTGGTCTGATCTTGGAAGCTAAGCAGGATTGGGCCTGGTTAGTACCTGGAGGGGGGACTGCCTGGCAATACCAGGTGCTGTAGGCTTTTGGCTTTTTCTTTATTCGTTGGCTTTCTTTTTGTTTCTCCTGAAGTGACATCTTGCCATGGCCAAGTTCAAAGGGGTCGAGGGTGGTACTGTGTAATGTTCTGGTACCTCTGGTACCCTTATTCCACTTTTCATTCCGCGTATGCGTCCCACCATTCTCTTCTGGTAGGTGCGCATACACCTTTAAGACCGATGCTGTCATCACTGAGCGCCACAGAGCGGCTATTTCAACCGCCGGCGTTCTCACTCACATGTTCATTCAACCTGCCTTGCATCTATGCTTACAAGCGTGTCTCGCTGTGGAACCTCGCTACAGATCCCTGTATCTCGCTACCAGGATCACTTCCTCAGACCCGAACCTCGCTACTGATCCCTGTATCTCGCTACTGGATCACTTCCTCATCACCGGACCCTTCTACTACTATACTATAGTGATAAGTACCCCGCAGGGGAAACCTCCATAACTTACACTACTACTATTGCATTAAGGACTGTTACTACCTATCCATACTATCCTATCATCTGCACTGTTACATAGATTGCTAGCTCTTGAGACTACTACCATCTATCTGCATAGATTGCTAGCTCTCCTGTCTACTACCATCTATCATCTGCACTGCTGCATAGATTGCTAGCTCTCCTGTCTACTACTATCTATCCTTGCACTGGGTTAGTCTATCCTTGTATTTGTCATCTGCTGTCCTCACCACCTGTTAGCATACTCGATACTAACCTATCTGCATTCCTAAATACCATCTTGAACTCTCCTGTACAAACCTATCAAGTGCTTACCATCCTTGTCACTGTTCACACCTGTCCCTTCAGCACATCACCTTCATACTATCATATACATCCTATCACTCCAGGAACATCTCAATGAGTGTGTATATATCTGTATGTTGAAGCTGACAGGCCCACGGTGATGAGTCCTGGAGAGTTGGATCTGGTATTCAACACATCTCTACATGACTACTGAGTGGAGATTTTGCAGCTGTAAATCCAGCCTATAACAAAACGCAGGAGCGTTACACACTGGTGATCACCTATGGCTACATCACCCTGAACACACCCCATCACGTCTGATCTCGGAAGCTAAGCAGGGTCAGGCCTGGTTAGTACCTGGATGGGAGACCGCCTGGGAATACCAGGTGCTGTAGACTTTTGGCTTTTGCTTTATTCGTTGGCTTTCTTTTTGTTTATCCTGAGGTGCCATCTTGCTATGGCCAAGTTCAAAGGGGTCAATGGTGGCAGTGGTTATTGCCTATGGCCACATCACCCTTAACGCGCCTGATCTCGGAAGCTAAGCAGGGTCAGGCCTGTAACCAGGATGGGAGACCACCTGGGAATACCAAGTGCTGTAGACTTTTGGCTTTTCCTTTATTCGTTGGCTTTCTTTTTGTTTCTCCTGAGGAGCCATCTTGCCATGGCCAAGTTCAAAGGGGTCGAGGTTAGCAGTGGTGATCGCCTACGGCCACATCACCCTGAACGCGCCTGATCTCGGAAGCTAAGCAGGGTCGGGCCTGGTTAGTACCTGAAGGGGAGACCGCCTGGGAATACCAAGTGCTGTAGGCTTTTGGCTTTTCATTTATTCGTTGACTTTCTTTTTGTTTCTCCTGAGGAGCCATCTTGCCATGGCCAAGTTCAAAGGGGTCGAGGGTGGCAGTGGTGGTTGCCTATGGCCACATCACCCTGAATGCGCCCGATCTCATTTGATCTCGGAAGCTAAGTAGCATCAGGCCTGGTTAGTACCTGGATGGGAGACCGCCTGTGTAGCAGAGGAGTAGTTTAATCTACATTGGCTCCGCTGGTAGACGGGAAAACAGGTAATAATCCAACTAAGCAGGTACAGCATGCAACAATCCAGGTAGTGTTATACAATCCTTCCCTCCTAAGAACTAGATGACACATAAGCTGGGAGTCAACTCAGAATGCCTTGTTTATTGAAAACACAAGAGATCTACACTCTGCCAAAACCCTCTCCCTCTTTGAGTCATTCCACACAAACACACATCCCATAATATGCTTACAAGGCAGACAGGAACAATAGGACAATGGAATGTCGGTATTCACAATAACAAACCCCACCCCACTAGCAGGGGTCTATGAAACACTGCTGCCATATTCTAGCAATCTGCAATATATCTTTATATATTTCCTCAGGGACACTGTTCAGTAATATTATGGTCATTCTTTCAACACAAGCCACACTCTCAGCGTCCATTCCGCTACAGCCTGGGAATACCAGGTGCTGTAGGCTTTTGGCTTTTCCTTTATTCGTTGGCTTTCTTTTTGAGAAGTTTGTGTCGGTGTAACGCTCCGGCGTTTATTTGTGTGGTGTGGATTTGCAGCTGCGGAAGTTACACTCAGTAGTCATGTAGAGATGTGTTGAACTACCATATCCAACTCTCAAGACTCATCATTGTGCATCAGCCTGTCTCAGCAAGCACATACACAAACACAGACACTCATTAAAGATGTTCCTGGAGTGATATGTTTATATGAGAAAGTATAGAGGTGATACTGAGGGGACAGGCGTGGATAGTGATAGCAATGGTAAGAGGTAACAGATGGTGATATTAAGCACTTAGGATAGCAATCATGTACAGGTAACAGGTGGTAGTGAAGAGCAGATGAAGTGTACAGGAGATGCTAGGCTAGTGCAGTGACAAGATGGTAATAGGTTCAAGAGCTTGCAATCTAAGTAGCGGTGCAGATGTTAGATGTAACAGTATAGTTCTTAGAGTAGCAATAGTCTTTAGTAAGCAGAGTAGTAGTGAAAGTAGATTAGGAAGGTATTCCCCTGTGGGGTACTTATCACTGGTAGGTTTGTAAGGAGAGGGTTCCGGCGGTGAGGTAATGATCTTGTAGCGAGATACAAGATGTTGTAGCAAGTCTTCAGTCAATCCAGGTATTAGGGAATAGCTGGAGGATTCGGCAGCGTTAGGTAATGCTGTAGCAAGCGGTTTGCACGAACACATGTGAGTGAATACCAGCGGTTGAAATAGCTGCTCACTGATGAGGTCATGGAATTTAAAGGGACAGGTACTAGATGCGTTCCACCTATCTATATGGTGGAACGTAATATACAAATAATAGGCTGGAAGGGTACCGCAGGTACCAGGATCTTACAGTCGGCCTGTATAGGCCCCAAAAAATAGCTCACATGGGTTTAACTGACAGCAAAGAACGTAGTATTTGATGGCAAGAGGTACAGTAGGCATTCACACAGTATACAAAAGTGTCGACATGTATAGGCCCCAAAAATTAGCTCACATGGGTTTACCTGACAGTTAAGAATGTAGTATTTGGTGGCTGAAGGTACATTAGGCATTCACAGGATACAGAAGTAAGTGTCGGACTGTTTAGGCCCCAAAAATTAGCTCACATGGGTTTAACTGACAGCAAAGAATGTAGTATTGGATGGCTAGAGGTACAGCAGGCATTCACACAGTATACAGAAGTAAGTGTCGGCCTCTATAGCCCCCAAAAATTAGCTCACATGTGTTTACCTGACTGCTAAGAATGTAGTATTCTGTGGCTAAAGGTACATTAGGCATTCACAGGATACAGAAGTAAGTGTCGGCCATAAAAGGCCCCAGAAATGAGCCCACATGGGTTTACCTGACACTTACCTTCAGTCACAGAATACTATGTTCTTAGTTAAACCCATCTGGGCTAATTTTTGGGGCCTATACAGGCCGACACTTACTTCTGTACCCTGTGAATGCCTAATGTACCTTCAGCCACCAAATACTACGTTCTTAGCTGTCAGGCTAATTTTTGGGGACTTTTATGGCCGACACTTACTTCTGTATCCTGTGAATGCCTAATGTACCTTCAGCCACAGAATGCTAAATACATTCATTTTGACAAAAAAATTTCGGACAATTGGAGACCAAGTGCAGTGTCTAAAACCGGCTTTTTAAGACTCTAAAAGACAAAAATACAGTCATTTTTGACTAAAAAAGTTTTCCAGACCTTTGGTGACCAAATGCAGTTATTTTGGCTAAAAAAAGGTTATTAGACACCTGGAGACCAAAAAAGAGTCATTTTGACCAAAGAAATTTTTTCAGGCCATTGGAGCCCAAATGTCTAAAATCTTGTCTAAAACCGGCTTTTTAGGGCTCTAAAAGACAAAAATATAGTCATTTTGACAAAAAAAATTTTCAGACCTTTGGTTACCAAATGCAGTTATTTTGACTAAAAAGGCTTTTTAGACACTTGGAGACCAAAATAGAGTCATTTTGACCAAAAAATTTTTTTCAGGCCATTGGAGCCCAAATGGCCGGTTTTAGACAAATCTGGTCTAAAACAGGCATTTTAAGACTCTAAAAGACAAAAATACATTCATTTTGACTTAATTTTTTTTCAGACCTTTGGTGACCAAATGCAGTTATTTTGACTAAAAAAGGCTTTTTAGACACTTGGAGACCAGAATAGAGTAATTTTGACCAAAAAATGTTTTTCAGGCCATTGGAGCCATGGGTTTTACTGACAGCTAAGAACGTAGAATTCTGTGGCTAAAGGTACATTAGGTATTCACAGGATACAGAAGTAAGTGTCGGCCATAAAAGGCCCCAGAAATTAGCCCACATGGGTTACCTGACACTTACCTTCAGTCACAGAATACTACGTTGTTAGTTAAACCCATGTGGGCTAATTTTTGGGGCCTATACAGGCCGACACTTACTTCTGTACACTGTGAATGCCTAATGTACTAGGGGGACGGAGCGTGCGTGGCCGATGCAGAGTCTCTCTCTGGTAACAGATCGCTGACATCGCTTATACAGCAGGCACTGCTGAGTGCCCAACAAATGTGAGTTGATCTGCCTTTCTCTAATAAAGCACACCCTTATTAGTAAGCAGAGAGCACTAGATTTCTTCATCTGTTTCTTATATGTCCCGGGATCCCTCGAGGTGCAATACAGTGTGGCTCTTTCCTGGAAGTCTGATCCATGATACATGTGATTGCTGGCCCGTTTGGGTCCTTTAGGAAGGTGAGAGGCTAATTCACCTGGTGGAGGGATTCACTAATTGGTGTTTACAACTTGTTTTCATCACTGGATTTTCTTCAATTGGATACGGGGACACTCTTCATATCACTTTATTGGAAGCACACACATTGCTATGTGCCTTATGAACTGGATATGATTTATTGTATTTAAAGTCATCACTTTTTTATTATATTTCTGGCGCATCACATTTTGGTAGGATTTAATGCCTAATGTACCTTCAGCCACAGAATGCTAAATACATTCATTTTGACAAAAAAAAGTTCAGACCATTGGAGACCAAGTGCAGTGTCTAAAACCGGCTTTTTAAGACTCTAAAAGACAAAAATACAGTCATTTTTGAATAAAAAAGTTTGTCAGTTATTTTGGCTAAAAAAAGCTTTTTAGACACCTGGAGACCAAAAAAGAGTCATTTTGACCAAAGAAATTTTTTCGGGCCATTGGAGCCCAAATGTCTAAAATCTTGTCTAAAACCGGCTTTTTATGGCTCTAAAAGACAAAATTATAGTCATTTTGACAAAAATTTTTTTCAGACCTTTGGTTACCAAATTGAGTTATTTTGACTAAAACGGCCTTTTAGACACTTGGAGACCAAAATAGAGTCATTTTGACCAAAAATATTTTTAAGCCATTGGAGCACAAATTGCCGGTTTTAGACAAATCTGATCTAAAACCGGCTTTTTAAGACACTAAAAGACAAAAATACATTCATTTTGACTATTTTTTTTCTGACCTTTGGTGACCAAATGCAGTTATTTATACTAAAAAAAGATTTTTAGACACTTGGAGACCAAAATAGAGTCATTTTAACCAAAAAAAATGTTCATGCCATTGGAGCCCAAATGTCTAAAATCTTGTCTAAAACCAGCTTTTTAAGGCTCTAAAAGACAAAAATAGAGTCAATTTGTCTAAATTGTTTTTCAGATCTTTGGTGACCAAATGCAGTTATTTTGACTAAAAAAGGCTTTTAGACACTTGGAGACCAAAATAGAGTCATTTTGACCAAAAAACTTTTTTTCAGGCCATTGGAGCCAAATGTCTAAAATCTTGTCTAAAACCGGATTTTTAATGCGCTAAAAGACAAACATATAGTCATTTTGACTAAAGTTTTTTTCAGACCTTTGGTGGCCAAATGCAGTTATTTTGACTAAAAAAAGGCTTTTTAGACACTTGGAGACCAAAATAGAGTCATTTTGACCGAAAACATTTTTTCAGGCCATTGGAGCCCAAATGGACGGTTTTAGACAAATCTTGTCTAAAACCGGCTTTTTAAGGCTCTAAAAGACAAAAATACAGTTATTTTGACACATTTTTTTTATCAGACCTTTGGTGACTAAATGCAGTTATTTATACTAAAAAAGGCTTTTTAGACACTTGGAGACCAAAATAGAGTCATTTTGACCAAAAAACTTTTTTTCAGGCCATTGGAGCCAAATGTCTAAAATCTTGTCTAAAACCGGATTTTTAATGCGCTAAAAGACAAACATATAGTCATTTTGACTAAAGTTTTTTTCAGACCTTTGGTGGCCAAATGCAGTTATTTTGACTAAAAAAAGGCTTTTTAGACACTTGGAGACCAAAATAGAGTCATTTTGACCGAAAACATTTTTTCAGGCCATTGGAGCCCAAATGGACGGTTTTAGACAAATCTTGTCTAAAACCGGCTTTTTAAGGCTCTAAAAGACAAAAATACAGTTATTTTGACAACTTTTTTTTATCAGACCTTTGGTGACTAAATGCAGTTATTTATACTAAAAAAGGCTTTTTAGACAATTGGAGACCAAAATAGAGCTCCAATAGCCTGAAAAAAAGTTTTTTTTGGTCAAAATGACTCTATTTTGGTCTCCAAGTGTTTAAAAAGCCTTTTTCTAGTCAAAATGCATTTGGTCACCTAAGGTCTGAAAAAAATGTATTCAAATTGACTGTATTTTTGTCTTTTAGTGCTTTAAAAAGCCGGTTTTAGACAAGATTTTAGACATTTTGGCTCCAATGGCCTGAAAATCTTTTTGGTCAAAATGACTCTATTTTGGTCTCCAAGTGTCTAAAGAGCCCTTTTTAGTATAAATAACTGCATTTGGTCACTAAAGGTCTTACATTTTTTTTAGTCCTAATGACTATATTTTTGTCTTTTAGAGCATTAAAAAGCTGATTTTAGACAAGATTTTAGACATTTGGCTCCAATGGCCTGAAAAACATTTTTTGGTCAAAATTACTCTATTCTGGTCTCCAAGTGTCTAAAAAGCCTTTTTTAGTCAAAATAACTGCATTTGGTCACCAAAGGTCTGAAAAAAAATTAAGTCAAAATGAATGTATTTTTGTCTTTTAGAGTCTTAAAATGCCTGTTTTAGACCAGATTTGTCTAAAACCGGCCATTTGGGCTCCAATGGCCTGAAAAAAATTTTTTAGTCAAAATGACTCTATTTTGGTCTCCAAGTGTCTAAAAAGCCTTTTTAGTCAAAATAACTGCATTTGGTAACCAAAGGTCTGAAAATTTTTTTTGTCAAAATGACTATATTTTTGTCTTTTAGAGCCCTAAAAAGCCGGTTTTAGACAAGATTTTAGACATTTGGGCTCCAATGGCCTGAAAAAATTTCTTTGGTCAAAATGACTCTTTTTTGGTCTCCAGGTGTCTAATAACCTTTTTTTAGCCAAAATAACTGCATTTGGTCACCTAACTTTTTTAGTCAAAAATGACTGTATTTTTGTCTTTTAGAGTCTTAAAAAGCCGGTTTTAGACACTGCACTTGGTCTCCAATTGTCCGAAATTTTTTTGTCAAAATGAATGTATTTAGCATTCTGTGGCTGAAGGTACATTAGGCATTCACAGGATACAGAAGTAAGTGTCGGCCATAAAAGTCCCCAAAAATTAGCCTGACAGCTAAGAACGTAGTATTTGGTGGCTGAAGGTACATTAGGCATTCACAGGGTACAGAAGTAAGTGTCGGCCTGTATAGGCCCCAAAAATTAGCCCACATGGGTTTAACTAAGAACGTAGTATTCTGTGACTGAAGGTAAGTGTCAGGTAAACCCATGTGGGCTCATTTCTGGGGCCTTTTATGGCCGACACTTACTTCTGTATCCTGTGAATGCCTAATGTACCTTTAGCCACAGAATACTACATTCTTAGCAGTCAGGTAAACACATGTGAGCTAATTTTTGGGGGCTATAGAGGCCGACACTTACTTCTGTATACTGTGTGAATGCCTGCTGTACCTCTAGCCATCCAATACTACATTCTTTGCTGTCAGTTAAACCCATGTGAGCTAATTTTTGGGGCCTAAACAGTCCGACACTTGTGGCCATAGGCAATAACCATTGCCACCATTGACCCCTTTGAACTTGGCCATAGCAAGATGGCACCTCAGGATAAACAAAAAGAAAGCCAACGAATAAAGCAAAAGCCAAAAGTCTACAGTGCATACCCCGATCCCTGCTGCCACCCCCTGCCTCTCAGAGTCCCAGGAGGGGGGTCCCGGTCTCACAGACACTCTGGGGGATGGGGACCTGAGGAGGCACATTTGGGCCCTTCCTACTAAGGCAGACCTGGACAGATTCATCTCCAGGGTTGAGACTGCTTAACTGTCAGGTAAACCCATGTGAGCTAATTTTTGGGGCCTATACATGTCGACACTTTTGTATACTGTGTGAATGCCTACTGTACCTCTTGCCAGAACACAGAACAGCACAGAACCCCTGGAGGTCGTCTTTGGTGCGTAGGGTAGCCGAGACATCACCTCTAGTAGCTTGAAGATAAAAGGGGAAGCCCCAGTGGTAGGTGAGGCCAGCAGCTTGAAGCGACTCGAGCAGAGGACGAAGAGCCCTGCGTTGCATAAGGGTGTGGCGCGACAAATCCTGGTAGAAGTAAAGACGTGCACCATCAAAGTAAAAAAAGGGCTTGTTTCTCATCTTCTGCATTATATTGTCTTTAACGGTGTATTTATGGAGCTTACAGATGACGTCACGTGGATTGTCAGCGTCTTGTGAAGGAGGTCGCAGGGCCCTGTGCGCCCTATCAATTTCAATAGGGGCAGTGGCAGGGAGGCCCAAAATCTCTCTGAATATGTCAGTCAGTGTGGGGACAATGTCCCTAGGGGCCGTGGCTTCAGGGAGGCCCAGAATCCTGATATTCCCCCGGCGGCTGCGATTTTCAAAGTCGTCAAGTTGGGAGAGCAGGGCCTCAATTTTCTGATCCTGTCCAACACAGTGTGCCTGTAACTGGGAAATGATAGGGAGAGCTGCATCCAGGCGCTGTTCTACAGACTCCACCCGGGATCCCAAGTGAGAAGTGTCCACCTTCAGCTGAGCAATATCCTCTTTAAAGGCAGTCTCAACCCTGGAGATGAATCTGTCCAGGTCTGCCTTAGTAGGAAGGGCCCAAATGTGCCTCCTCAGGTCCCCATCCCCCAGAGTGTCTGTGAGACCGGGACCCCCCTCCTGGGACTCCGAGAGGCAGGGGGTGGCAGCAGGGATCGGGGTATGCACTGTAGACTTTTGGCTTTTGCTTTATTCGTTGGCTTTCTTTTTGTTTATCCTGAGGTGCCATCTTGCTATGGCCAAGTTCAAAGGGGTCAATGGTGGCAGTGGTTATTGCCTATGGCCACATCACCCTTAACGCGCCTGATCTCGGAAGCTAAGCAGGGTCAGGCCTGTAACCAGGATGGGAGACCACCTGGGAATACCAAGTGCTGTAGACTTTTGGCTTTTCCTTTATTCGTTGGCTTTCTTTTTGTTTCTCCTGAGGAGCCATCTTGCCATGGCCAAGTTCAAAGGGGTCGAGGGTGGCAGTGGTGATCGCCTACGGCCACATCACCCTGAATGCGCCCGATCTCATTTGATCTCGGAAGCTAAGTAGCATCAGGCCTGGTTAGTACCTGGATGGGAGACCGCCTGTGTAGAGGAGGAGTAGTTTAATCTACATTGGCTCCGCTGGTAGACAGGAAAACAGGTAATAATCCAACTAAGCAGGTACAGCATGCAACAATCCAGGTAGTGTTATACAATCCTTCCCTCCTAAGAACTAGATGACACATAAGCTGGGAGTCAACTCAGAATGCCTTGTTTATTGAAAACACAAGAGATCTACACTTTGCCAAAACCCTCTCCCTCTTTGAGTCATTCTTCCAAGTGTCTAAAAAGCCTTTTTAAGTCAGAGTCTGCAGAGTCGGCGAAACATGTTGGACCTGGGTGACCCCACTACTCTAGGATATGGCTCATAATTTTATTTATCACATATTTTCTATATTGACTGTCTTTTGATGCCTTTGTATCTGTGTCTTTTTTAACAATTTTGTACACATGTATTAATAAAATCATTATATATTAAATTGGTCTTCTATTTATCTATTCATGCCAAGTAACTCCTGCCTACAAAGTCCCAGGTTGGGTGTTTCCTCAGAATACACAGTTCCCTGTGGGGCTCATTTAGGCTCTGGTGTATTGGAACACCAATACCACTTGATACACTTTTTTCTCATATGTCCTTAGGGATGTGGCAGGACCTTTCTTGGCTTACTGGCATTTAGGGACGGCACCTAACACTTTCCACTTACTTCTGCATCCTGTGAATGCCTAATGTACCTTTAGCCACAGGATACTACGTTCTTAGCAGTCAGGTAAACCCATGTGAGCTAATTTTTGGGGCCTATACAGGCCGACACTTACTTCTGTATACTGTGTGAATGCCTGATGTACCTCTAGCCATCCAATAATACATTCTTTGCTGTCAGTTAAACCCATGTGAGCTACGTTTTGGGGCCTAAACAGGCCGACACTTACTTCTGTATACTGTCAATGTCACCACTGCCACCCTCGACCCCTTTGAACTTGGCCATGGCAAGATGGCACCTCAGGTTATTCGTTGGCTTTCTTTTTGTTTCTCCTGTGTGAATGCCTAATTTACCTCTAGCCATCAAATACTAAGTTCTTTGCTGTCAGTTAAACCCATGTGAGCTATTTTTTGGGGCCTATACAGGCCGACACTTACTTCTGTATACTGTGAATGCCTAATGTACCTTCAGCCACCAAATACACTATGTTCTTTGCTGTCAGTTAAACCCATGCAAGCTAAGTTTTGGGCCTATACAGGCTGACCCTTACTTCTGTATCCTGTGAAAGACTAATGTACCTCCAGCCATCAAATACTACGTTCTGTGCTGTCAGTTAAACCCATGTGAGCTAATGTTAGGGAGGCCCAGAATCCTGATATTCCCCCGGCGGCTGCGATTTTCAAAGTCGTCAAGTTGGGAGAGCAGGGCCTCAATTTTCTGATCCTGTCCAACACAGTGTGCCTGTAACTGGGAAATGATAGGGAGAGCTGCATCCAGGCACTGTTCTACAGACTCCACCCGGGATCCCAAGTGAGAAGTGTCCACCTTCAGCTGAGCAATATCCTCTTTAAAGGCAGTCTCAACCCTGGAGATGAATCTGTCCAGGTTACTTCAGTCTACTGTGAATGCCTAATGTACCTCCAGCCATCAAATACACTACGTTCTTTGCTGTCAGTTAAAACCATGTGAGCTAATTTTTGGGGCCTATACAGTCTGACACTTACTTCTGTATACTGTGAATGCCTAATGTGTTTGCCAGAGATACTTTGGCAGCCTACTTGACGCTGATTCTGAAGGAGGGTAAGGACCCAGCAAATTGCGGAAGTTATAGGCCTATCTCCTTGTTAAATACAGATTTAAAAATCTTCACGAAAATATTAGCTACTAGAATGTCGAGGATCCTTTCGAGGGTAATTCATTTAGATCAAGTAGGATTCATGATGGCAAGAGAAGCGAAAGACAATACTACGAGAGTCCTCAATTTAATCCACAGTTAATAAAGCAAGGACCCCCTGTGTTATACTGAGCACCGACGCAGAAAAGGCTTTCGATAGAGTTGAGTGGGCCTTTATGCAGTCAGTGCTCAGATATATAGGAGTAGGAGAAGTAATGAAGGAAAGAATCACCAAAGTCTATTCAAATCCGACAGCGAGGGTGAAGGCTAATGGGGTACTCTCAGAACCTTTTTATATAAAGAACGGCACAAGACAAGGATGTCCACTTTCCCCATTGCTCTTCGCTCTAGTACTGGAACCTTTCTTATGTAAAATCCGCATGAATCCGGATATAAGAGGAGTTTCCCAGGGCAAAGAGCAATATAAAATCGCAGCCTATGCGGATGATCTGTTATTTACCTTGCCAGAGCCAGACATCTCATTACCGGTGCTCCTAAAGGAATTTAAACAGTATGGGGACTAAAAGTAACTTTGGCTTTATCTGGGTGAAAGAGGCAGTGAAATATTTAGGGACATATATATCAGCAGACCTGTCAAGGATAGTCGACCTGAATTTGCTCCCTCTGGTCAAGGAGACAAGGAGACTTCTTGACCAATGGGAGGGGGGACTCCAGTCTTGGTTTGGGAGGGGGAACCTAATAAAAATGAAAATCTTACCAAAATATTTATATTTGAAGCGAGCTCTGCCTATCAAAATATCGAATAGCTTCTTTAAAACCATACATGGAATGTTTACTAGATATATCTGGGCCAAAAAGGAGCCACACATAGCTCGTAATAGCTTAACTTTGCCTAAGCATATGGGAGGACTTGCGATCCCAGATCTATGTAGATACTATCATGCCATACAGCTAAATAGAATAATAGATTGGTGGCACCATTCGGAAATGAAGATTTGGGTTCAAATAGAACAGGCACAGACTGCAGTGTCCTTAAAGAGAGCGTTATGGTGCTATCAGAGTCTCCCTAAGACATTAAAAACACACCCATTGATAGGAAATACTATAAAGATAGGTAATCAGCAATCCCTGAGGCAAAAAATAACAACAATAGATTTCCCTCTATATCCTATATTGGGGAACCCAAACTTTACCCCAGGACTGGATAGACAGTATTTCAAAAAACTACGAGAATCCGGACAAGTAAGTGTAAAAATGTTTGCGAATCAGAGGAGCTGGCCCTCGATCCCTAATTTAACAGATAGGAACGGACCATTTGGCCTCCCCCTTTGGGAGGCGCTCCAGGTACAACATTTCTTGGAGTCGCTCCCAAGGCCGGAGAAATTTGTAAAACCGTTGACAAACTTTGAGAGGCTATGTGAGAAGGGGGAGAGTAGTGGACGTGTCCTCTCTATGCTATATAAAAATGATGAATACCCCAATAGAACAACAGAAATTAGATTGGGTGGAAAAGTGGAAATCAGATTTAAATAGGGATATAACAATAGCACAGGTACAGAGAATATGTAGGTTAACATTCGGGCCAACAAAGTGCACTAAAATTCAGGAAACAAATTATAAGATCTTAACCAGATGGTATAATACACCAGATAAATTACATAAGTGGTATCCCCAGGAATCTGATAGGTGCTGGAGATGTGGGGAGGGAGAGAGTACGTTGTACCATATTTTCTGGAATTGCCCAGATATAAAGAAATACTGGTCTGAAGTAGGGGGTATAATTCAGAAAATAACGGATTATAGAATTGAGGGAGATGCAGCCTTTTGCCTCTTGCAGATATCGGGGCTATCAAGGAAGAAATATGAAAGATCGATATTACCTCATATGATGAATGCTGCAAGAGCATGCATACCGCAATACTGGAGGAGGACAAATCCCCCCTCAGTATCTGAATGGGCACGGAAATTAGAGCATATAAATAAAATGGAGGATTTAGTACTTTCCTCACAAAACAAATACGAACAATATAAGGCGATATGGGGTATCTGGAACTTATTTACGACCTCGGATGAGGGGAAACAACTTCTCCACTTAGCACCCTAAAATATGAGCTTGGGGGACTAGACTACAAAGGTTCAGCGTTTTGGAGGCCCTGGTTGAGGGAGGAGAGGGGGAGGGGGGGAGAGGGGGAGGAGAAAATTTTTTTAAAAAATGTTTATTTTTTGTTTTTTTTGTGAGTGGATGTTTGTCTGATAGTATGAGTGAGGGAAGGGGGGGAGGGTAGGGAGGGAGGGGAAAAAAGTGGAAAGGAGAAAAGAATAGTGTAGGAGACGGAAAGATGAACTCCATAGCTGTCTTCTCGGAAGACACAATACAGAGGTAGATTAAAGGGGGCAGCAGTGATGTTTGGAGAGGAAGGGAGAGGGAAGAGTGAAAAGGAAGATTGGGTAAGAGCCTTGCGATCTGGACAAACTGTTTCCTCGTCAAGGATTTTTTTTCTCTTTCTTATTGCGGGCACTATTGGTACCCTGGAAAATGATGAATATTTCTTTGAATGTGAACACATTGTGTACTGGGAAGAGGATGGGGGCTTGTATTGTGGTTCTCGTTCTCTTTTTGTTTATGCCTTGGAGGTATATATTATACTTTGTGTTGTAATTCTCCTTGAAATTGAAATAAAGAACAATAAATCCAAAAAAAAAAAAAGAAAGCTAAGAACGTAGTATTCTGTGGCTGAAGGTACATTAGGCATTCACGGGATACAGAAGTAAGTGTCGGCCTTAAAAGGCCCCAAAAATTAGCCCACATGGGTTTACCTGACAACTAAGAACGTAGTATTTGGTGCCTGGAGGTACATTAGGCATTCACACAGTATACAGAAGTAAGTGTCGGCCTGTATAGGCCCCAAAAATTAGCTCACATTGGTTTAACTGACAGCAAAGAACGTAGTATTTAATGGCTGGAGGTACATTAGGCATTCACATGATACAGAAGTAAGTGTCGGCCTGTATAGGCCCCAAAAATTAGCTCACATGGGTTTAACTGACAGCAAAGAACGTAGTTTGATGGCTGGAGGTACATTAGGCTTTCACAGGATACAGAAGTAAGTGTCAGCCTATATAGGCCCCAAAACTTAGCTCACATGGGTTTAACTGACAGCAAAGAACATAGTGTATTTGATGGCTAGAGGTAAATTAGGCATTCACACAGGAGAAACAAAAAGAAAGCCAATGAATAACTTGAGGTGCCATCTTGCCATGGCCAGATGTGGCAGAGGTGATTGCCTACGGCCACATCACCCTGAACGCACCCGATCTTGTCTAATCTTGGAAGCTAAGTAGGGTCGGGCCTGGTCAGTATCTGGATGGGAGACCGCCTGGGAATACCAGGTGCTGTAGGCTTTTGGCTTTTCCTTTATTCGTTGGCTTTCTTTTTGTTTCTCCTGAGGTGCCATCTTGCCATGGCCAAGTTCAAAGGGGTCGAGGGTGGCAGGGGTGATCGCCTACGGCCACATCACCCTGAACGTGCCCTATCTCGTCTGATCTCAGAAGCTAAGCAGGGTCGGGCTTGGTTAGTCCCTTGATGGGAGACCGCCTGGGAATACCAGGTGCTGTAAGGCTTTTGGGTTTTCCTTTTATTTTTTTTATTTAAAATTTTGTAATATAACACGTGAGTATCAACAACAGAAAAGGTACAATTAAATACAGACATTATGCAAATTAGGTCACTCATAGTATGGGTAACCTGAACTGGGGAAGGGCAGGGTGGGGGGAGGGGGGTCCAGGGTAAAAAGAGCATGGAAACTGATGGGGAATGTGAGAGTGGGGAAGAGTTCTTGGGCGAGTCCTGGAACGTAAATGTATATTGATCCATAGAGGGGTCGGATTTGGGGAAGGAGTACTTGACGTAATTGTCCCATTTCTGTAGAAATGATTTCCGTGAGGATGGGGCTGAAAAAAACGTGTTGAGGCGGTCAATGGAAA
Organism: Pelophylax lessonae; assembly: GCF_965119305.1. Lineage (NCBI taxonomy): Eukaryota > Metazoa > Chordata > Amphibia > Anura > Ranidae > Pelophylax > Pelophylax lessonae. The sequence goes on from NC_138769.1 coordinate 284,388,352, forward strand.
GAAGTGTGGAAAGCTCTGATCTGACCCGGGAAACTAAGGGGGGAGTCGTGGAGATCTAATTAGTTAGGATTGTCCTTCTGGCCACCAGTAAACAGGTCAGGATCCACAGACGATGTGGCGAGGCACACTTTTGGAGGCGTTTGTCCCAGTAACCGAACAGGAGCAATATAGGGTCTTTGGGTATGTGCCACTTCGTCACTTCCCCGATGAAGGTCAGTACCTGGTCCCAGAATGTCATGATATAGGGACAGGACCAGAACTTGTGGCAAAGAGAAGGTCTTTCCGCGGAACATAACGGACAATTATGAGCATCCTCAATCGTTTTGTTTAGAGGTACATTAGGCATTCACACAGTATACAGAAGTAAGTGTCGGCATGTATAGGCCCCAAAAATTAGCTCACATGGGTTTACCTGACAGCTAAGTATGTAGTATTTGGAGGCTGAAGGTACATTAGGCATTCACAGGATACAGAAGTAAGTGTCGGCCTGTATAGTCCCCAAAAATTAGCCCACATGGGTTTAACTGACAGCTAATAACGTAGTATTCTGTGGCTGAAGGTACATTAGGCATTCACAGGATACAGAAGTAAGTGTCAGCCTGTATAGGCCCCAAAAATTAGCTCACATGGGTTTAACTGACAGCAAAGAACGTACTGTATTTGATGGCTGGAGGTACATTAGGCATTTCCAGTATACAGAAGTAAGTGTCGGCCTTTATAGACCCCAAAAATTAGCTCACATAGGTTTAACTGACAGCAAGGAACGTAGTATTTAAAGGATGGAATTACATTAGGCATTCACAGGATACAGAAGTAAGTGTCGGCCTGTATAGGCCCCAAAAATTAGCTCACATGGGTTTAACTGACACCAAAGAACGTAGTGTATTTGATGGCTGGAGGTACATCAGGCATTGACAGTATACAGAAGTAAGTGTCGGCCTGTATAGGCCCCAAAAATTAGCTCACATGGGTTTAACTGACACCAAAGAACGTAGTGTATTTGATGGCTGGAGGTACATCAGGCATTGACAGTATACAGAAGTAAGTGTCGGCCTGTTTAGGCCCCAAAACGTAGCTCACATGGGTTTAACTGACAGCAATGAACGTATTATTGGATGGCTAGAGGTACATCAGGCATTCACACAGTATACAGAAGTAAGTGTCGGCCTGTATAGGCCCCAAAAATTAGCTCACATGGGTTTACCTAAAAACGTAGTATTCTGTGGCTAAAGGTACATTAGGCATTCACAGGATGCAGAAGCAAGTAGAAAATGTTAGGTACCGACCCTAAATGCCAGTAAGCCAAGAAAGGTCCTGCCACATCCCTAAGGACATATGAGAAAAAAGTGTATCAAGTGGTATTGGTGTTCCAATACACCAGACCCTAAATGAGCCCCACAGGGAACTGTGTATTCTGAGGAAACACCCAACCTGGGACTTTGTAGGCAGGAGTTACTTGGCATGAATAGATAAATAGAAGACCAATTTAATATATAATGATTTTATTAATACATGTGTACAAAATTGTTAAAAAAGACACAGATGCAAAGGCATCAAAAGACAGTCAATATAGAAAATATGTGATAAATAAAATTATGAGCCATATCCAAGAGTAGTGGGGTCACCCAGGTCCAACATGTTTCGCCGACTCTGCAGACTCTGACTTAAAAAGGCTTTTTAGACACTTGGAAACCATAATAGAGTCATTTTGACCAAAAACTTTTTCAGGCCATTGGAGCCCAAATGGCCTGTTTTAGACAAATCGAGTCTAAAAACGGCTTTTTAAGGCTCTAAAAGACAAAAATACAGTCATTTTGACAAAAAAAATTTCAGACCTTTGGTGACCAAATGCCGTTATTTTGACTAACAAAAGGTTTTTAGACACTTGGAGACCAAAATAGAGTCATTTTGACCAAAACATTTTTTTCAGGCCATTGGAGCCAAATGTCTAAAATCTTTTCTAAAACCGGCTTTTTAAGGCTCTAAAAGACAAAAATATAGTCATTTTGACTACATTTTCTTTCTGACCTTTGGAGCAAATGCAGTAATTTGACTAAAAAAGGATTTTAAGACACTTGGAGACCAAAATAGAGTAATTTTGACCGAAAATATCTTTTCAGGCCATTGGAGCCCAAATGGCCAGTTTTAGACTAATCTTGTCTAAACCCAGCTTTTTAAGGCTCTAAAAGACAAAAATACAGTCATTTTGACTAAAAAAATGTTCAGACCTTTGGTGACCAAATGCCGTTATTTTGACTAAAAAAGGATTTTTAGACACTTGGAGACCAAAATAGTCATTTTGACCAAAAAAATTTCAGGCCATTGGAGAGCAAAATGCAGTTATCTTGTCTAAAACTGGCTTTTTAAGACTCAAAGACAAAAATACAGTCATTTTGCCTAAAAAAATTTTTCAGACCTTTGTTGACCAAATGCAGTTATTTTGACTAAAAAAGGCTTTTTAGACACTTGGAGACCAAAATAGTTATTTTAATCAAAAAAAATTTCAGGCCATTGGAGCCAAATGTCTAAAATCTTGTCTAAAACCGGCTTTTTAAGGCTCTAAAAGACAAAAATTGACAGCTAAAAATGTAGTATTCTGTGGCTGAAGGTACATTAGGCATTTACAGGATAAAGAAGTAAGTGTCGGCCATAAAAGGACCCAAAAAGTAGCCCAAATAGGTTTACCTGACAGCTAAGAACGTAGTATTCTGTGGCTGAAGGAACATTAGGCATTAACAGGATAAAGAAGTAAGTGTCGGCCATAAAAGGCCTGGTAAATCTCCGGGGGCTGATGGTATCCCGTCGGAGGTTTACAGCCGATACGCTGAACAGTTGGTGCCCGTGCTGCTGTGGGTATATAACGAAGCCTTCCGTATTGGCCGCTGTTAGGAATGCTTCCTGAGCACACTGATGTGCTGTCATGAATCTGCAATCTAAAGGGTTAACCTAGAGCAGACTAATTGCAGTAATTGGCAAACAGGCTGCCTTATTTAAACAGCTCAGAAGCACTGTGTCTTTGCTGACTTGTCTGCAGCTCTTCCTGTGTTCCTGAAGCCTGCTTCCTGTTACCTGTTTGATATCCGTTTTGACCTTTGGCTTGTTCCTGACCTTGTTGACCTGCTGCCCGTCCTGACCCCCGGCTTGTTTGACCATTCTCTCGGATCTCCCTTGTCTGCTTATCTGCCTTCGGATCATGACCGGCTTCTCCCTTGGTGGGGCGACCCTGAGGACTGCGACCTGGTATCCACACGCAGCAAAATCCATCCTCCCCACTAGAGGCTCTGGCGAAAACCGGTGGATACTTAGATTCCGCACCTCAGGTTAGCCTGTGTCACTTACCTTGGGGGCTCCCGTCTAAGCTCCGCCCTCTGGCACACGTGGGGCCTTCCTCTGCCATCAGGCTACCACTTGTATCCCTAACAGTACAAGTCAGCCATGACGGAGCCTGCAAGAGAAGCCTCACCGTTGGAAGAGATCTGCCAACACCTCGCAGCCCTGTCTCAAACCGTAAAGTCACTTCAAGACGGCTACACACAGCTAGAGGAACGGCTGCGCTCTACGACACTTCAGGGGGATCCTCCTGTATTATCTGCTTCCTCTCCTGCTGCAGCACTCTCTGCACCTGCTTCTGGCCCTACCGTAGTGATGCTGCCACCAGAACCTCGAGTTCCTGCTCCCGAAAAATATTCCGGGGATCGCGGTAAATTCCGCGCCTTTCGCAACGCCTGCCAGCTGTATTTCTCCCTGCAACCTCGAACCTTTTCTTTGGAGACCACCAAGGTGGGGTTTGTTTATCTCCCTGCTCCTAGGCGAACCCCAGTTCGCCTAGGAGCAGGGAGATATCGGCTCCTTGAAGAGGGCAGCCCCCATTAAACTCCTTACGGTCATTTTTTGAGGCCATGGCACAGCTCTATGTTGACCCGCAGCGATCCTCCACCGCAGAAGCTGCGCTTCATGTTCTTCAGGAGGGTCGCAGGCCCGTAGAACACTACGTCACTGACTTCCGCTGCCTCAGTTCCGATACGTCCTGAAACGAAGCAGCACTCCGGTATCAGTTCCGTCTCGGCTTTCAGAAGGACTGAAGGACGAGCTGGCGTGGGTAGGTGTCCCCAACGCCATGGAAGATTTGATTTCCCAGGCCATTCAAATCGTCCGGTGGCTACGGGAGCGCAGAGCAGAACGATCTCCGCAGCAGTTCAGACCAGCCTGGACGCTACCACGAGTTGCTCATCCTGCATACTTTTCTTCTGCTGGGTCAGCTCTTACCAACCCCGCTCCCGCTGGAGTCGCCTCAGATACGACTGAACCTTGGGATCATACGGCCTGGTTTGTCCCCGGAGGAGAGACGCCGTCACCAGTTGGGTAAGCTGTGCCTGTATTGCGGTGAAGCTGGCCACTATGTGCGCTCCTGCCCGGCAAAATACCATAAGTTCATGCCGGCCTCACCATCTGTTGCCAGTTCCTCCCACCTAGCCTTTCCTGTGTCATTACAGCTTCCGGAAGGACTCGTCCCAGTTACCGCAATCATTGACTTTGGAGCCTGCCGTTGTTTCATTGATCGCTCGTTCGCCCTGCATGTTGCGTACCTCTCCGGCTCAAGACTCAGGACCTCACCATCTTCCTGGCTGATGGCTCCCACATCAAATCCGGGCCCGTGACCCAAGAAACTTTTCCCCTTCCTATGGTCTCCTCCTCCGGCCATAAGGAACTGATTAGCCTGGATGTTATCACATCCTCCTTATTTCCCATTATCCTGGGATTACCGTGGTTGCAAGCACATAACCCGCAAGTCAATTGGATCACAGGCACCATCCAGTTCCCATCTCTTTACTGCAAGAATTCCTGTCTACCCGCTCCTCCTGAATTCCCCAAGACTCTGTTCTGTCTTGAATCCGAACCTGATGTATGTTCTGTGGTGCCCAAAGCATACCATGATTTCCTGGATGTATTCAGCAAACGGGGAGCAGAGACCTTGCCCCCCCACCGTCCATATGACTGCCCCATCGACTTGCTCCCAGGAGCCGAAATCCCGTTCGGCCGGATTTACCCACTTTCTGAACGTGAGCTGGACGTCTTAAAGGACTATGTAGACGAAAGTCTGAAGAAGGGGTTCATCCATCCCTCTACCTCTCCAGCAAGGGCAGGTATCCTCTTCGTAGAGAAGAAGGATCACACCCTCCGACCCTGCATCGATTATAGGGATTTAAATAAAGTTACTATTAAAAAACGTTATCCCCTTCCTCTAGTCCCCGAACTCTTTCAGAGACTCAGATCTGCCATCCTGTTTACTAAGCTGGATCTTCGTGGGGCGTACAACTTGGTGCGCATCCGAGAGGGCGACGAATGGAAGACTGCTTCCCGCACTAGATTCGGACATTTCGAATACCTGGTAATGCCATTTGGCCTTTGTAATGCTCCTGCCACGTTCCAACACTTTGGGAACGACATCTTCAGGGATTGGTTGGATATCTTCGTCATCGTATACTTGGATGACATCCTAATCTTCTCAACATCCCTAGAGCAGCATCGCGAGCACGTTCGAAATGTCCTCGGTCGCCTTCGCCAGCATGGTCTCTACGCCAAGGCCGAGAAGTGCGTTTTTGAGCAGAACAGTATCCCGTTTCTGGGGTTAATAATATCCACAGAAGGAATAGAGATGGATCCTCAGAAGGTCTCTGCCATTCTGGACTGGCCACCTCCATCAGACAAAAAGGGAGTACAGCGCTTCGTTGGCTTCGCCAATTTTTATAGGAGGTTCATTAAGGGGTTCTCTAACATCATAGCCCCTTACTAAGAAGAACGTCCACTTCCAGTGGACCCCAGAAGCTCAGTCCGCCTTCTCGGTTCTTAAAAAACATTTTACCTCTGCCCCTATCCTAAGTCACCCGGATCCTGCCTTACCCTATCTCCTGGAGGTAGACGCATCGGACGTTTCGGTCGGGGCAGTCATCTCCCAAAGACAGGGAACTAGAGACTTAACTCACCCAATAGCCTTCTTTTCCCGGAAACTCTCTCCCGCGGAGAAAAACTATGATGTCGGGGACCGGGAACTCCTGGCAATCAAAGCCGCTCTCGAAGAGTGGAGATATCTACTAGAAGGAGCATCACACCCGATTCTTATATTTACCGATCATAAGAACCTTGAGTACTTAAGATCTGCAAAGCGACTTAGACCCCGCCAGGCCCGATGGGCACTCTTCTTCTCCAGATTCTCGTTCCATATCACCTATCGGCCCGGGTCGAAAAATGTCAAACCAGATGCCCTGTCCCGGATGTTTGATAATACTAAAGAAGAGTTGGTACCTGACACTATCCAGTCAGAGAAAAACTTCCTGCTCACTAGCCTGAAATCCCATCTTGAGCAAGCCTCTGCCAAAATTTCCGGTCCACCCGGGATACCCCTGTCACGCAAGGATGGTTTGTTGTGGGCTAAGGACAAAATATTTGTCCCGGAGGGAGTCAGAGTTTCGGTTCTAGCTGCCTGCCATGACCACCCTCTTGCTGGCCATTTTGGTGTTCATAGGACCCTTGACCTCATGCAACGCACCTTCTGGTGGCCTGAGATGGGAAAAGACTGCAGAAGTTATGTGTCTTCCTGTGTTTCTTGCTGAAGGAGTAAAACCACCAGAAGTAAGGCGTGGGGTCTCCTCAGACCACTCCCAATCCCTGACCGGCCCTGGCAAACTATCGCCATGGACTTTATCGTGGAACTTCCACCTTTGGCCGGGTGCTCCGCCATTTTTGTGGTTGTAGACCGGCTTACTAAGATGGCCCACTTTCTACCCCTCAAAGGTACCCCCTCTGCAAAAGAAACTGCAGAAGTCTTCATTAGGGAGATTGTGTGACTCCACGGGGTACCCACGAACATTATCTCGGACAGAGGGGTACAGTTCATGTCCCGCTTTTGGAGGGCCTTGTGTAAGCTACTAAAAATTGAATTATCTATGTCCTCAGCTTACCACCCGCAGACAAACGGGCAAACAGAGAGGACAAACCAGACCCTGGAACAATATCTCCGGTGCTTTACCACCTTCGTCCAGGACGACTGGGTAGCATTACTACCATTTGCGGAATTTGCCTTTAATAATTCACGACATTCCATTACCGGGCAATCTCCCTTCTTTGCCAATTATGGTTTTCATCCTTCCTTTCTGCCCGACGTCCCATCTGATTCCGGAGTGCCCGCAGTTCAGGTCACCATTGACTTCTTCACGAGTAACAACAAACTTCTGCAGGACACCTTGGCCAAGGCTCAGATAGCGTCCAAAAGAATCTTTGATGGGAAAAAGAGGGGAGAACTGATTCTCCAACCAGGTGACCAGGTCTTTTTATCCACAGCTAACCTGCGCTTGGCCTGACCATCCAAGAAGTTGGCTTCCAGGTTTATCGGCCCATTCCCCGTTAAAATAAGACTCAATGCCGTGTCCTATGAGTTATCCTTACCTGATACCCTACGGATCCATCCTGTGTTCCATGTCACTCTTTTTTAAAACCCGTGGTTCCCGACGCCTTCCCCGGCAGAAGCCCTGGACCTCCGGAACCAGTGATGGTGGATGGCGACATGGAGTACGAAGTTGAGGCTGTACTTGATTGCCGGAAAAGAGGTAACCAGCTTCAGTTCCTTATTAAATGGAAGGGTTATGTGCCGGAAGAGAATTCCTGGGAACCTGAGAGTAACATTTATGCCGCAGACCTGATCCAGGCGTTTTTTCTTGCCCATCCTCAGAAAAGCAGTTTGTTGGACACCCGGAGGTTGCCCTTAAGGGGGGGGGCAATGTTAGGAATGCTTCCTGAGCACACTGATGTGCTGTCATGAATCTGCAATCTAAAACCTAGAGCAGACTAATTGCAGTAATTGGCAAAGAGGCTGCCTTATTTAAACAGCTCAGAAGCACTGTGTCTTTGCTGACTTGTCTGCAGCTCTTCCTGTGTTCCTGAAGCCTGCTTCCTGTTACCTGTTTGATATCCGTTTTGACCTTTGGCTTGTTCCTGACCTTGTTGACCTGCTGCCCGTCCTGACCCCCGGCTTGTTTGACCATTCTCTCGGATCTCCCTTGTCTGCTTATCTGCCTTCGGATCTTGATCGGCTTCTTCCTTGGTGGGGTGACCCTGAGGACTGCGACCTGGTATCCACACGCAGCAAAATCCATCCTCACCACTAGAGGCTCTGGTGAAAACCGGTGGATACTTAGATTCCGCACCTCAGGTTAGCCTGTGTCACTTACCTTGGGGGTTCCTGTCTAAGCACCGCCCTCTGGCACACGTGGAGCCTTCCTCTGCCATCAGGCTACCACTTGTATCCCTAACAGCCACCTTCCTGCCTCTATGTCCGAAGCTATAGTTGTTTTCCTGCTGAAGCCCGGCAAGGATCCGCTTTTGTCGGATTCCTAAAGGCCCATATCTCTACTCACAACGGATGTTAAAATTCTAGCTAAGATACTGGCCACTAGGCTGTCCTCTGTTGTCCAGGGGGTTGTCCATAGGGATCAATCGGGGTTTATCCTGACCAGATCGACGGCACTTAATCTCCGCCGACTATTTCTGAACCTTCAGATCCCAGTAGACAACCCTGGGAACCGGGCAGTCTTTTCGCTAGATGCCGCTAAGGCATTCGATAGTGTTGAATGGGTGTACCTATGGGAAGTTCTCAAGCGCTTTGGTGTGGGAGAGAACTTTCTGAACTGGGTGTGGGTACTGTACGCTGCCCCCACGGGCAGACTGAGGGTGAACGGGGAGCTTTCTGGACCCTTCTGTTTGCACAGGGGGACTAGGCAGGGCTGCCCGCTATCTCCATTGCTGTTTGCCATGGCACTGGAGACCTTAGCGGCGCGGATTTGGTCCTCCCCTGACATAGTGGGGTTCAGAAGGGGCTCCCATGCAGACGTTATCTCACTCTATGCGGATGACACACTGCTCTACCTAGGTGATACAGGGGAATCCTTGCGGGCGGTAATGTCCCTTATTGACTATTTTGGGTCCCTGTCGGGATTTTCCATAAATTGGGATAAATCAGTTTTAATGCCCCTTGATCCCATAACTCAGCCTCTTCCGGACTGTGCATCCACAGTGCGAGTGGTTGACTCCTTCAAATATTTGGGGATCCAGGTGTCTCCTGATCCTACCCAGTATATCACACTGAACCTCGTACCTCTGCTGCAAAGTTCCCTTGTTGGTGGCTGGGCGAGTCAATCTAATTAAGATGGTGTGGGCTCCTCAACTTCTTTATGTCTTGCACAACTCCCCAATCTGGATACCCAGGAAATGGTTCTATAGGATTGACTCCCAGTTCCGAGAACTGATCTGGTGCAAAAAAGTGGCTAGGATTAAATTGGCTACCCTTCAGATGGGCAAGTCCCCAACCCCAGAGTATATTTTCTAGCCTTCCAGGTTCAGCATATGGGGGGCTGGGGTCTTTTGGATCCATTCGATCCTATTGGGTCCTTATTGGTCCCTACTGACTCGCCTCACCCTGTCCTTGTACACCTTGAAGCGGGGTTCTCCAATATGGGGACTCGGTTACCCACACTCGCCTTGATTCGCATGGTGTGGCGCTGTGTCAAGGGGATGTTGCAGATCACGGGTTACCTTCCTCAGACTCCGATTTGGCATAATCGCAACTTTTCGGAACTGTTTCATCTAGAGGGCGCGGAGATGTGGGAGGCCCATGGTGTATATTTTATAGCACAATTGTTCAGAGCTGGGGTACTGAAATATATTCAAGACTTACAGAGGGAGTTTGATGTTCCTAGGCACTGTTTCTTTCGCTACCTACAATTGAGACACGCGATGATGGCCCAGGCAGGCTTGGCTTCTTTGACACCCGACACTCACTGCCTGTTGGGTGAGGTGTTTCGGGTCTCGGACAAGAATATGATCTCACAGGTTTATGTCCTTCTGTTGGGATCCGTGCAGGACCCCTCTTCCCTCCCTGCTCGTGCGGGGTGGGAGGGGGGATCTTGGACCCATAGATGGGGAGACGTGGGATCTTTGCCTCTCATCGATCCCTTTGGTGTCGGTGTCGGCCTCCCATAAGATATCTCACTAATTTCTGTTTCACAGAGCATACAGAACACCGATGCAGCTGTACCGTTGGGGACGCAGATCTACTCCCTTGTGCCCCAAATGTGAGAGAGACCAGGGTACACTTATACACATGATGTTTAGATGTCCCAAGCTGTTTCGCTACTGGGGGAAGGTAATTGACACGATCTCTAAAGTGTATAATTTTCAGCTACTAAGGGATCCTGTGGTCTGTCTGCTTGGTGCTCTGGAGGTGGACACTCTGACCCCAAATGCTCACGTTGCCGTGTTGCGATTGTTGTATATAGCTCGCAAATTAATTACTAGATTTTGGATCGCCTCCAGGGTGCCGAGCATGGGCCAGTGGATAACACAGGTCAATGCCTCTTTAATCAGGGAAAAGCTGACATACCAGCATTGAAATGCTCACAAGAAATTTGCCTCGTTATGGCAACCTTGGTTGGATGACCCGGCCTTGGCTCCCCCCAGTTGGTTATGGATCGGCTGCTCATTGGATAGGGTAGCATTTCTTGAGAAGAGTGCAGAGTCCTCCCATCCTTTCCCTTCCTTTCCCCCCTCCCCCCTCCCTTTAAGTTTTCTGCCACTGTTTTCCTTTTTTCCCTTCCCTTCTCCTTTGCACTTAGTACTTCAGGTGGGTTTTTGCTACTTTACGGAGGTGTGTGCTATATTGCTAGATGTTCATGGTCCTATTACTATTGGGAGGGAATAACTGTATGTTTTTATTTATCCTTCACGTATGCACATGGGAACATGCTAAGGTTTGTTTACTTGGCTGTAATTTTCACCTGAATGCGATGGTTTATGGATGACCTTTTCCTGTACTGTTGCTGTTATATCCTTTATATATTTGTATTTTTCCGAACACTGGTTCTGTAACTGATTATGTCTACCGTTCATGTTATTTATTCAGTGTACTGTTTATACTCAATAAATATTAAAACATTTTTTAAACCTTTGGTGATCAAATGCAAAAAAATAAATGCTTTTTAGACACTTGGAGACCAAAATAGAGTCATTTTGACCCAAACAAATGTATCAGGCGGTTGGTTACCAAATGCAATTATCTTGTCCAAAACCGGCTTTTTAAGACTCTAATAGACGAAATAGTCATTTTGACTAAAAGTTTATTTCAGACCTTTGGTGACCAAATGTAGTTATTTTGACTAAAAGGGGCTTTTTAGACACTTGGAGACCAAAATAGAGTCATTTTGACCAAAAAATGTTTTCAGATCACTGGTTACGAAATGTAATTATCTTGTCTAAAACCGGCTTTTTAAGACTCTAAAAGACAAAAATACAGTCGTTTTGGCTAAAAAAGTTTTTCAGACCATTGGTGACCAAATGCAGTTATTTTGACTAAAACAGGCTTTGGAGACCTAAATAGAGTCATTTTGACCAAAAACATGTTTTCAGACCATTGGTTACCAAATGCAGTTATCTTGTCTAAAAGCGGCGTTTTGAGACTCTAAAAGACAAAAATATAGTCATTTTGGCTAAAAAAAAGTTTTTCAGACCTTTGGTGACCAAATGCAGTTATTTGACTAAAAAAGGCTTTTTAGACACTTGGGAGACCAAAATAGAGTAATTTTGACCAAAAACATGTTATCAGGCCTTTTGTTACGAAATGCAATTATCTTGTCAAAAAGCGGCGTTTTAAGACTCTAAAAGACAAAAATACAGTAATTTTAGCTAAAAAAAGTATTTTGACTAAAATAGGCTTTTTAGGCACTTGGAGACCAAAATAGAGTCATTTTGACCCAAACAAATGTTTCAGGCGATTGGTAAGAAAATGCAATTATCTTGTCCAAAAGCGGCTTTTTAAGACTCTAATAGACGAAAATACAATCATTTTGACTAAATTTTTTTTCACACCTTTGGTGACCAAATGCAGTTATTTTGACTAAAAAAGGCGTTTTAGACATTTGGAGACCAAAATATAGTCATTTTGACCAAAAACATGTTTTCAGGCCATTGGTTACCAAATGCAGTTATCTTGTCTAAAAGCGATGGTTTGAGATTCTAAAAGATAAAAATACAGTCATTTTTGGTAAAAATGTTTTTCAGACCTTTGGTGACCAAATGCAGTTATTTTGACTAAGAAAGGATCTTTAGACACTTGGAGACCAAAATAGAGTCATTCTGACAAAAACATTTTTTTCAGGCCATTGGTTACCAAATGCAGTTATCTTGTCTAAAAGCGATGGTTTGAGACTCTAAAAGACAAAAATACAGTCATTTTGGCTAAAAAAAGTTTTTCAGACCTTTGGTGACCAAATGCAGTCATTTTGACAAAAAAGGCTTTTAAGACACTTGGAGAGCAAAATAGAGTCATTTTGACCAAAAACATGTTGTCAGGCCTTTTGTTACGAAATGCAATTATCTTGTCTAAAAGCGGCGTTTTAAGACTCTAAAAGACAAAAATACAGTAATTTTAGCTAAAAAAAGTATTTCAGACCTTTGGTGAACAAATGCAGTTATTTTGAAAAAAGAGGCTCTTTAGACACTTGGAGACCAAAGATAGAGTCATTTTGACCAAAAAAATGTTTTCAGGCTATTTGTTACCAAATGCAGTTATCTTGTCTAAAAGCGGCGTTTTGAGAATCTAAAAGACAAAAATACAGTCATTTTGGATAAAAGTTTTTCAGACCTTTGATGACCAAATGCATTTATTTTGACTAAAAAAGGCTTGTAAGACACTTGGAGACCAAAATAGAGTTATTTTGACCAAAAACATGTTGTCAGGCCTTTTTTTAAGAAATGCAATTATCTTGTCTAAAATCGGCGTTTTAAGACTCTAAAAGACGAAAATACAGTAATTTTAGCTAAAAAAGTATTTCAGACCTTTGGTGATCAAATGCATTTATTTTGACTAAAATAGGCTTTTTAAACACTCGGGAGACCAAAATAGAGTCATTTGGGAGACCCCCTGGGAATACCAGGTGCTGCAGACTTTTGCCTTTTGCTTTATTCGTTGGCTTTCTTTTTGTTTCTCCTGAGGTGCCATCTTGCCATGGCCAAGTTCAAAGGGGTCAATGGTGGCAGTGGTTATTGCCTATGGCCACATCACCCTTAACGCGCCCAATCTCGTCTGATCTCGGAAGCTAACCAGGGTCGTGCCTGGTTAGTACCTGGGAGACCACCTGGGAATACCAGGTGCTGTAGGCTTTTGGCTTTTCCTTTATTCGTTTGCTTTCTTTTTGTTTCTCCAGAGATGCCATTTTGCCATGGTCAAGTTCAAAGGGGTCGAGGGTGGTAGTGGTGATCGCCAATGGCAACATCACCCTGAACGCACCTGATTTCGTCTGATTCTCCTAAGCTAAGCAGGGTCGGGCCTGGTTAGTACCTGGATGGGAGACCACCTGGGAATACCAGGTGCTGTAAGCTTTTGGCTTTTCCTTTATTTGTTGGCTTTCTTTTTGTTTCTCCTGCAGAGCCATCTTGCCATGGCCAAGTTCAAAGGGGTCGAAAGTGGCAGTGGTGATCGCCTACGGCCACATCACCCTGAACGTGCCTGATCTCGGAAGCTAAGCAGGGACGGGACTGGTTAGTACCTAAATGGGAGACCGCCTGGGAATACCAAGTGCTGTAGGCTTTTGGCTTTTTTTTTTTTTTTAAACAATCTTTATTTTTCAACATATAACAAAATCACACCGTACAAGGAAAAAAAAAAGAACGCACAGTAGAAACAGCAAGTCAAACAATTGGCAAAGTGACAAGTGTTGCATGAGGGGAGCAGCAATCCTAGGCATCAAAAGGTGCTGTAGCTCCGCATACTACAGTAAGCCTCCAGGGCCGGTGATCCGAAGCCCAGGGGCGAGAGGCATGCCACCATGCGCCAGAGGTGGACACAAAAACGGAGCACTCAGGCCGCCAGGTGTGCGAAAAGGAAAGAAAAATCAAAATAGGAACAGCACCCCATCGGGGCCCTCCGGCGGGATACACCCAGAGAGAGGGGGGCTTAAAAAAGAGGCCTCCAACAAACCGCTCTCCGGGAAGTCGCCCCAACAGAGGACAGTCCCATCTCTCGACCCACCACCCAAGCCGGGCAGCGGGGAGGGGGGGGCCAGGCACCCACCACACCACAGCACCCCGTACTAATAGCAGACGGGGTGTCCACGACCCAGTGGGTCCACGGACACGACGCCGGCAGCATGCCTGTCGCCGGGCACATACAACACAAGCAAGTGGCATCACACAGTCAGTGAGAGAAGTAGAACGAAAGGGGGAGAGTATCAGAAGTAGGGGGAAACAAAGAGGGGGAACAGCAGGAAAAGAAGAGGGGGGGGGAGAGAGAAACGTACCTGCTATCATCCGGGGCACACCCATCTCCACCACGCATCCCATCCACCGCCCTCCAACAGCCGGCTACACGCAGCTTCCAGTGGCCACCTAAGGAGAGGGGGGCACTGGACCCAGGGGTCGGGCTGGGGGCGAAGGGCCCACCAAGTCCGTTAAGGACGGGTCAGCAAGCACTAACAGGGCCCTATCGAGGCTGGAGGGCACAAGGGCAGGGTCACCAATGTGATCCAGCCAGGGTCTCCACTTCTCAGCATCGCGGTCCCCAGTTCCCCTGCATTTAGCAAGCCATTCCTCCGCATCTCTGATGCCGTCAACAACTCGCCTCCACTCCGAGCCGCCCGGCACCTGCGGCCTCTTCCAGTACATAGGGATTAATCTCCTGGCAGCATTGAGGAGATGGGGCAGTATACTGCGTCGGTATCGGCTAATCGGCAGGCATGGAACGTGCAGCAAGAAGTGGAGGGGGGTCGAAGGGAACCTCAACATCCAGGATGGCTTTAATCTGATCGCGGATGTCCCGCCAAAAGGGGGCGATGACCGGGCACTCCCACCAAATATGGAGGAGAGTACCACGGCCACCACACCCCCTCCAGCAAGTAGCAGGGACGGAGGGGAAAATACGATGAAGGTCGGCAGGGACCCTGTACCATCGAGTCATAATTTTGTAATTCGTCTCTTGCATTTTGGAATCTGTGGAGCTCGAGTGCGTAAGCTGGTAGAGATGAGCCGACCTCGTCTCCGAAAGTTCCCGGCCCAAGTCCCGCTCCCACGCCCGCAGGAATCCGGGCCTGGAAGCAGGAACCGCCTCCCCCAGTAGCTGGTACATTTCCGACACAAGACGAGGGGCCGCCTCGTCCTGTATGAACAAACGTTCAAAGGGTTTGAGAGAGGCAGGAGGGCGAATCGAGGGGCCGTAAACCCGGAAGAAATGGTGCAGTTGGCGGTATTTCCAGAAATTAAGTGGGGAACCACCCCGACGGCCTCCCAGCCGCTCGTAAGGCAACAGTCTGCCCCCCTCCAGCAGCTTACCACAACTAGCATTCCCATCATCCACCCAGGGGTCAAAGAACGACATCTGCTCACCCGGAGGAAACCAGAGGAAACCCCCCAGGGGCGCCAGCGGGGAAACAGGGGGCGCCAGGTCTAGAAGCTTATTGATGCGATCCCAGGTGTCCAAGACCTGGGTTGTCAGAGGAGACGTATAAGTCGACAGCCCCCTGTATTCCCGGGACAGCCAGGGAGCATAGGACAGGTTCCTACCCGCCATACACTTCTCCAAGGAAACCCAAAGCTTGGAGTGGGTGTGGAAACGCCAGTTCAAAATACGTTGTAGAACAACCGCCCTATAATAGCGACGCACATCTGGCAGGCCAAGGCCACCCAGATTTTTCGGGCGCTTCAGGGTAGTCAGTGCGAGGCGGGGGCGCTTCGCGTTCCATACAAAATCAATGAGCATGCCGTCAAGGTGAGTGAAGAAACCGCGGGCAGGGGGATGGGTAGCATTTGCAAGTAAAACAGCACCCGAGGGAGGACAGTCATTTTAACAATGTTAACCCTCCCTAGCCAAGTGAAAGCCGTCTTAGTCCAATAGAGGAAGTCCTGTTTGATGTTAGATAGCAGTCGGGGGTAGTTCTGAGCGTATAGCGTGTCGAAGCTGTTGGTAAGTTGGATCCCGAGGTACCTCATAGACGTGGCGGTCCATGTGAAGGGAAAGGCAGCCCTAAGGGCCCCGGAGAGGGACGAGGGGACGGACACCGGCAGTATCTCCGATTTGGTGAGATTTATTTTAAAGTTGGAAACAGCGCCAAAGCGCTCCAGTTCCCGCATCAGGACCGGCAGCGAGAGCAAGGGGTCAGTGAGATGGAATAACACATCATCAGCGTAGGCCAAGAGTTTGTGCTCCATGTTGCCTACCGTCACACCCCTAATATCGCCATTCGCCCGAACCCTGCTCAAGAAAGGTTCCAGAACAAGGGCAAAAAGAAGGGGCGAAAGGGGGCACCCCTGCCTGGTACCGTTCCTGATCGGAATTAAGTGTCGGCCATAAAAGGCCCCAAAAATTAGCCCACATCAGTTTACCTGACAACTAAGAACGTAGTATTTGGTGGCTGGAGGTACATTAGGCATTCACACAGTATACAGAAGTAAGTTAAGGTGCTCCTAAGGACACTCC
The DNA here is from genome assembly GCF_965119305.1 of Pelophylax lessonae. Taxonomy (NCBI): domain Eukaryota; kingdom Metazoa; phylum Chordata; class Amphibia; order Anura; family Ranidae; genus Pelophylax; species Pelophylax lessonae. The sequence continues at coordinate 284,404,865 of NC_138769.1, forward strand.
AAACACCGATATCCCCGTTCAGGAAGTACCACCACCAAAGGTAAAGGTTGGCCTCTTACCACAATGATTTGACCCCCATGACAGAGATCAAAAACAGCATATTTCAACCTCCACTGGCAAATCCTGCACCGGCTCACTCTCTGATCACTTCCACTTCCTCACAGATAGTTATAACATGTAAAGAGGGAAACAACTGCCATAGTGTAGTACCATTAAACAACTTTATTGGACACAATTCTCAAAGTGGCAACTCACATTTGGCTGTAGTTTGTATGGCGTGTGTAAATCAGGGTGTCCTCGAGGCTCGATTCCTGCTGAAAAAATGGCCGCCGCATCCCCTCCGTAGCTCCTCCTACGCGTTTCGTCAGAGACTGATGTCATCAGGGGGTGTGGCCTGCAGTGAACGTCCACAATTTATGCGCTGACGGAGACGGATAGGCGGGGCAATAGACAGGTCCCGGATCCCGGAAGAAAGACACTTGCGTGTCAGCGACCGCAAGCGGCATTTCACAAGAAGAGACATTAGAATGCGGTTCACGTGCGTACCAACGTCCGGAACCAAACATTAACCGGATGTAACATTAACCACTTCCCGCCCGCCCTATTACAAAATGACGGCGGGAATGTGGTTGAGTTATCCTGACCGGACGTCATATGACGGCGGCAGGATAACACCGCTCTGGGCGCCCCCCGGGGGCGCGCAGAGCGGCGATCGGTGATGCGAGGTGTCAGTCTGACACCCTGCATCTCCGATCTCGGTAAAGAGCCTCTGACGGAGGCTCTTTACCATGTGATCAGCCGTGTCCAATCACGGCTGGTCACATAGTAAAACAGGAACAGCCGTTGATCGGCTTTCCTTAGTTCGTGCCTGACAGGCACGAGTAAAGGAGCGCCGATCGGCGGCTCCCCTGACAGGGGGGGGGGTCGGCACTCGTAATCAGATCATTGATTACCAGTGCAGACCCTCGGGGGGGGGGGATGCCACTAGATCCACCAGGGATGCCCACTATGACCCCAGGGATGCCCACTCTGACCCCAGGGATGCCCACTATGGCCACCAGGGATGGCAATCAGGGCTCAGGGAGCCCCCCATTGCCCTCCCCATCAGTGATGCCCACCAGTGTCCTCCCTATCAGTGCTGCCCACAAGTGCCCATCATTGCCATCCTTTAGTGTCGCCCACCAGTGCCCATTATTGCCCACCAGTGCCGCCTATCAGTGCCCATTAGTGCCCATCAGTGCCGCCCGTCAGTGCCGATCAGTGCCGCCCATCAATGCCCATCAGTGCCCACCAGTGCTGCCTATCAGTGCCCATTAGTGCCCGTCAGTGCCACCTATCAGTGCCCGTCAGTGCCGCCTATCAGTGCCCATCAATGCCGCCTATCAGTGCCCAGCAGTGCCGCCTATTAGTGCCCACCAATGCTGCATATCAGTGTTACCTATCAGTGCCAACATATCAGTGCCTATCAGTGCCGCCTATCAGTGCCGCCTATCAGTGCCGCCTATCAGTGCCACCCCATCAGTGCCACCCCATCAGTGCCACCCCATCATTGCCTCCTCATCAGTGCCTGTCAGTGCAGTCTCATCAGTGCTCATCAGTGCAGGAAAAAACTTATTTATTTACAAAATTGTATAACATAAACAAAAAAACTTTTTTTTTTTTCAAACTTTTCTGTCTTTTTTTATTTGTTTAGCAAAAAGTAAAAATCGCACAGGTGATCAAATACCACCAAAAGAAAGCTCTGTTTGTGGGGGGAAAATGATATAAATTTGGTGTAAGTACAGTGTTGCATGACCGCGCAATTGTCATTCAAAATGCAACAGCGCTAAAAGGGGAAAATTGGCCTGGGCGGGAAGGGAGGGAAGTGCCCTGTATTAAAGTGGTTAAGAGTCAATCAAGACCAATATTAGCACTCATACAATATTCAGTGCAAAATAGATCTTATGCAGATGGATACAGCATATGTAAGCCCAATTGAGCTAAACACACAAGTATCCATTAGCTTTGCATGATTAGATGGTCACAATGGACCACAGTGGAAACCGGTGCCATCTCTCAGCAGAAATAAAAAAATCGGGAGACTCCGACCACACCGCCAAATACAACACTAATACATAAAAGATATATTAGCAATATTACCAATCATAAATCTAAAATACATGATCTTAAATAAAAACATATTAAAAAGGCCTCTCAAAAAGAAAATACAGATAAAAACACATGAACTCATTTGTTATAGGCTAAATGGTAACTAGTATACAGGCAATCTACCTTCAAACTATGAATTATGAATTATTGATGAAGGAATTGATGTCCCAATCAATATTGAGGGGCATAGGATTTGAAGCGGTAAATCCAACTGGTCTCCAACTGGGAGACCCCTCTCGTCAGATTGCTACCCCTCCAATTACCCGGGAATTTATCAATCCCCATAAAAATAGTGCCACTAGGATCTTTATTATGGCAGAGAGCATAGTGCCTTGGCGCGCTACGTTTAGGGAAACACATTACCCTGAACGTGCCCTATCTCGTCTGATCTTGGAAGCTAAGCGGGGTTGGGCCTGGTTAGTACCTGGATGGGGGACTTCCGGGGAATACCAGGTGCTGTAGGCTTCTGGCTTTTCCTTTAGTCGTTGACTTTCTTTTGGTTCTCCTGTGGTGCCATCTTCTCCCCTGTATATGAATGATGATCATACGGTTCTACTATGTAGAACCGTTGATCACCATTCATACATCTGAAGCCACAGCCAATCACAGTAGAAAGCACGCCCCTAGGGACACACATTCAAAAAAAGTTAACCCCTTCACTGCCAGTGTATTTTTATAGTAACAGTGCATATGTATAGCACTGATTACTGTAGAAATGTCACTGGTAACCCCATAAGTGTCAAAAATGTCAGTCAAGGGTCCGATCTGTCCGCCGCAATGTCGCAGTACCGCAAAAAAATCGCAGATCGCCGCCATTACGCGTTAAAAAAAAACAACAAAAATGACAAAAATCTTTCCCTTTGTTAGTAAACGCGATAACTTTTGCGCAAACCAATCAAAATACGCTTTTTGTGATTTTTTTTACCAAACATAGGTAGCATAAAACAAATTGGCCGAAAATGTTAAAAAATTTTGATTTTTACATTTTTTTTTGGGGGGGGGGGGAATTTAATATAAAAAAATGTGAAAAATATTGCTATTTTTGCAAAATTTACGCTCTTTTTTTGTTTATAGCGCATGATCAAAAAATCGCACAGGTGATCAAATACCACCAAAAGAAAGCTCTGTTTGTGGGAAAAAAAAGGACGTCAAATTTGTTTAGATACAGCATCGCACGACCGCGCAAGTGTCCGTTAAAGTCACGCAGTGCCGAATCGCAAAATACCCCCTGGTCAGGAAGGGGGTAAAATCTTCCGGGGCTTAAGTGGTAAAAACTCTAAAAGACAAAAATAAAGTAATTTTGACTAAAAAATTTTTTTCAGACTTTTGGCTGACCAAATGCAGTTATTTTGACTAAAAAAGGCCTTTAAGACACTTGGAGACCAAAATAGAGTAATTTTGACCAATAACATTTTCAGGGCATTGGAGAGCAAAATGCAGCGATCTTGACTAAAACCGGCTTTTTAAGACTCTAAAATACAAAAATTCAGTCATTTTGAATAAAAAAAATGTTTCATTCACAGGATACAGAAGTAAGTGTCGGCCGTAAAAGGCCCCAAAAATTAGCCCACATGGGTTTACCTGACAGCTAAGAACGTAGTATTTGGTGGCTGAAGGTATATTAGGCATTCACAGGGTACAGAAGTAAGTGTCGGCCTGTATAACCTCAAAAATTAGCCCACATGGGTTTAAATGACAGCTAAGAACGTAGTATTCTTTGGATGAATGTACATTAGGCATTCACTGGATACAGAAGTAAGTGTCGGCCATAAAAGGCCCCAAAAAATAGCCTACATGGGTTTACCTGACAGCTAAGAATGTAGTATTCTGTGGCTGAAGGTACATTAGGCATTCACAGGGTACAGAAGTAAGTGTCGGCCTGTATAGGCCCCAAAAATTAGCCCAAATGGGTTTACCTGACAGCTAAGAATGTAGTATTCTGTGGCTGAAGGTACCTTAGGCATTCACAGGATAAAGAAGTAAGTGTCGGCCATAAAAGGCCCCAAAAATTAGCCCACATCAGTTTACCTGACAACTAAGAACGTAGTATTTGATGGCTGGAGGTACATTAGGCTTTCACAGGATACAGAAGTAAGTGTCAGCCTGTATAGGCCCCAAAACCTAGCTCACATGGGTTTAACTGACAGCAAATAACATAGTGTATTTGATGGCTGAAGGTACATTAGGCATTCACAGTATACAGAAGTAAGTGTCGGACTGTATAGGCCCCAAAAATGAGCTCACATGGGTTTAACTGACAGCAAAGAACGTAGTGTATTTGATGGCTGGAGGTACATTAGGCATTCACAGTAGACTGAAGCAAGTGTCGGCCTGTATAGGCCCCAAACATTAGCTCACATGGGTTTAACTGACAGCACAGAACATAGTATTTGATGACTGGAGGTACATTAGGCTTTCACAGGATACAGAAGTAAGTGTCAGCCTGTATAGACCCCAAAACTTAGCTCGCATGGGTTTAACTGACAGCAAAGAACATAATGTATTTGGTGGCTGAAGGTACATTAGGCATTCACAGTATACAGAAGTAAGTGTCGGCCTGTATAGGCCCCAAAAAATAGCTCACATGGTTTTAACTGACAGCAAAGAACGTAGTATTTGATGGCTAGAGGTAAATTAGGCATTCACACAGGAGAAACAAAAAGAAAGCCAACGAATAACCTGAGGTGCCATCTTGCTATGGCCAAGTTCAAAGGGGTCGAGGGTCGCCTACAGCCACATCACCCTGAACGCGCCCAATCTGGTCTGATCTCAGAAGCTAAGCAGGGTCGGCCTGGTTAGTACCTGGATGGGAGACCGACTGGGAATACCAGGTTCTGTAGGCTTTTGGCTTTTCCTTTATTCGTTGGCTTTCTTTTTGTTTCTCCTGAGGTGCCATCTTGCCATGGCCAAGTTCAAAGGGGTCGAGGGTGGAAGTAGTGATCGCCTACGGCCACATCACCCTGAACACGCCCAAACTGGTCTGATCTCGGAAGCTAAGCAGGGTCGGGCCTGATTAGTACCTGGATGGGAGACCGCCTGTGTAGTGGAGGAGTAGTTTAATCTACATGGGCTCTGCTGGTAGATAGGAAAACAGGTAATAATCCAACTAGGCAGGTACAGCATGCAACAATCCAGGTAGCGTTATACAATCCTTCCTTCCCAAGAACTAGATGACACATAGGCTGGGAGTCAACTCAGAATGCATTGTTTATTGAAAACACCAGAGATCTACACTTCTCCAAAACCCCCTCCCTCTTCGAGTGATTCCACACAAATACACAGCCCAAAATATGCTTACAAGGCAGACAGGAACAATAGGACAATGGAATGCAGTTATTCACAAAAACAAACCCCACCCCACTAGCAGGGGTCCATGAAACTCTGCTGCCATATTCTAGCAATCTGCAATATATCTTTATATATTTCCTCAGGGACACTGTTCAGTAATATTATGGCCAGTCTTTCAACACAAGCCACACTCTCGGTGTTCATTCCGCTACAGCCTGGGAATACCAGGTGCTGTAGGCTTTAGGCTTTTCCTTTATTCATTGGCTTTCTCTTTGTTTCTCCTGAGGTGCCATCTTGGCATGGCCAAATTCAAAAGGGTCGAGTGTGGCAGTGGTGATCGCCTAAAGCCACATCACCTTTAATGCTCTCAATCTGGTCTGCTAAGCTAAGCAGGATTGGGCCTGGTTAGTACCTGGAGGGGGGACTGCCTGGGAATACCAGGTTCTGTAGGCTTTTGGCTTTTCCTTTATTTGTTGGCTTTCTTTTTGTTTCTCCTGAAGTGACATCTTGCCATGGCCAAGTTCAAAGGGGTTGAGGGTGGCAGTGGTGAACACCTATGGCTACATCACCCTGAACACACCCCATCTCGTCTGATCTCGGAAGCTAAGCAGGGTCAGGCCTGGTTAGTACCTGGATGGGAGACCGCCTGGGAATGCCAGGTGCTGCAGACTTTTGACTTTTGCTTTATTCGTTGGCTTTCTTTTTGTTTCTCCTGAGGTGCCATCTTGCCATGGCCAAATTCAAAGGGGTCAATGGTGGCAGTGGTTATTGCCTATGGCCACATCACCCTTAACGCGCCCGATCTCGTCTGATCTCGGAAGCTAAGCAGGGTCGGGCCTGGTTAGTACCCGGGAGACTGCTTGGGAATACCAGGTGCTGTAGGCTTTTGGCTTTTCCTTTATTCGTTTGCTTTCTTTTTGATTCTCCAGAGATGCCATTTTGCCATGGCCAATTTCAAAGGGGTCGAGGGTGGTAGTGGTGATCGCCAATGGCCACATCACCCTGAACGCACCTGATTTTGTCTGATCTCGGAAGCTAAGCAGGGTCGGGCCTGGATAGTACCTGGATGGGAGACCACCTGGGAATACCAGGTGCTGTAAGCTTTTGGCTTTTCCTTTATTCGTTGGCTTTCTTTTTGTTTCTCCTGAGGAGCCATCTTGCCATGGCCAAGTTCAAAATGGTCGAGAGTGGCAGTGGTGATCGCCTACGGCCACATCACCCTGAACGCGCCTGATCTCAGAAGCTAAGAAGGGTCGGGCCTGGTTAGTACCTAAATGGGAGACCGCCTGGGAATACCAAGTGCTGTAGGCTTTTGGCTTTTCATTTATTCGTTGGCTTTCTTTTTGTTTCTCCTGAGGTGCCATTTTGCCATGGCCAAGTTCAAAGGGGTCGAGTGTGGCAGCACTGATTGCCTATGGCCACATCACCCTGAAAGAGCCCAATCTCGTCTGAATTTGGAAGCTAAGCTGGGTCGGGCCTGGTTAGTACCTGGATGTGAGACTGCCTGGAAATACCAGGTGCTGTAGGCTTTTGGCTTTTCCTTTTTTCGTTGGCTTTCTTTTTGTTTCTCCTGAGGTGCCATTTTGCCATGGCCAAGTTCAAAGGGGCCGAGGGTGGCAGCAGTGATCGCCTACGGCCACATCACCCTGAACGAGCCCAATCTCATCTGATCTCGGAAGCTAAGCTTTGTCGGGCCTGGTTAGTACCTGGATGTGAGACCGACTGAGAATACCAGGTGCTGTAGGCTTTTGGCTTTTCCTTTATTCGATGTCTTTCATTTTGTTTCTCCTGAGGTGCCATTTTGCCATGGCCAAGTTCAAAGGGGCCGAGGGTGGCAGTGGTGATCGCCTACGGCCACATCACCCTGAACGAGCCTGATCTAGTCTGATCTCGGAAGCTAAGCAGAGTCGGGCCTGGTTAGTACCTGGATGTGAGACCAACTGGGAATACCAGATTCTGTAGGCTTTTGGCTTTTCCTTTATTCGTTGTCTTTCATTTTGTTTCTCCTGAGGTGCCATCTTGCCATGGCCAAGTTCAAAGGGGTCGAGAGTGGCGGGGGTGTTTGCCTACAGCCACATCACCCTGAACGTGCCCTATCTCGTCTGATCTCGGAAGCTAAGCGGGGTTGGGCCTGGTTAGTACCTGGATGGGGGACTTCCGGGGAATACCAGGTGCTGTAGGCTTCTGGCTTTTCCTTTAGTCGTTGGCTTTCTTTTGGTTCTCCTGAGGTGCCATCTTGCCATGGCCAAGTTCAAAGGGGTCGAGGGTGGCAGTGGTGGTTGCCTACGGCCACATCACCTTGAACGCGCCCAATCTCGTCTGATTTTGGAAGCTAAGCAGGGTCGGGCCTGGTTAGTACCTGGATGGGAGACCGCCTGGGAATATAAGGTGCTGAAGGCTTTTGGCTTTTTATTTATTCGTTGGCTTCTTTTCGTTTCTCTTGAGGTGCCATCTTGCAATGGCTAAGTTCAAAGGGGTCGAGGGTGGCAGTGGTGATTGCCTATGGACACATCACCCTGAACGCGCCCGATCTCATTTGATCTCGGAAGGTAAGCAGCATCAGGCCTGGTTAGTATCTGTATGGGAGACCGCCTGTGTAGCGGAGGAGTAGTTTAACCTACATTGGCTCCGCTGGTAGACAGGAAAACAGGTAATAATCCAACTAAGCAGGTACAGCATGCAACAATCCTTCCCTCCCAAGAACTAGACGACACATAAGCTGGGAGTCAACTCAGAATGCCTTGTTTATTGAAAACACAAGAGAGCTACACTCTGCCAAAACCCTCTCCCTCTTTGAGTCATTCCACACAAACACACATCCCATAATATGCTTACAAGGCAGACAGGAACAATAGGACAATGGAATGCCTGTATTCACAATAACAAACCCCACCCCACTAGCAGGGGTCTATAAAACACTGCTGCCATATTCTAGCAATCTGCAATATATCTTTATATATTTCCTCAGGGACACTTTTCAGTAATATTATGGTCATTCTTTCAACACAAGCCACACTCTCAGCGTCCATTCCGCTACAGCCTGGGAATACCAGGTGCTGTAGGCTTTTGGCTTTTCCTTTATTCGTTGGCTTTCTTTTTGAGAAGTTTGTGTCGGCCTGTATAGGCCCCAAAAAATAGCTCACATGGGTTTAACTGACAGCAAAGAACATAGTATTTGATGGCTAGAGGTACAGTAGGCATTCACACAGTATACAGAAGTAAGTGTTGGCATGTATAGGCCCCAAAAATTAGCTCACATGGGTTTACCTGACAGTTAAGAATGTAGTATTTGGTGGCTGAAGGTACATTAGGCATTCACAGGATACAGAAGTAAGTGTTGGCCTGTATAGTCCCCAAAAATTAGCCCACATGGGTTTTACTGACAGCTAAGAACGTAGAATTCTGTGGCTGAAGGTACATTAGGCATTCACACAGTATACAGAAGTAAGTGTCGGACTGTTTAGGCCCCAAAAATTAGCTCACATGGGTTTAACTGACAGCAAAGAATGTAGTATTGGATGGCTAGAGGTACAGCAGGCATTCACACAGTATACAGAAGTAAGTGTCGGGCTCTATAGCCCCCAAAAATTAGCTCACATGGGTTTACCTGACTGCTAAGAACGTAGTATTTTGTGGCTAAAGGTGCTGAAGTTACATTAGGCATTCACAGGATACAGAAGTGTCGGCCATAAAAGGCCCCAGAAATTAGCCCACATGGGTTTACCTGACACTTACCTTCAGTCACAGAATACTACATTCTTAGTTAAACCCATGTGGGCTAATTTTTGGGGCCTATACAGGCCGACACATACTTCTGTACAATGTGAATGCCTAATGTACCTTCAGCCACCAAATACTACGTTCTTAGCTGTCAGGCTAATTTTTGGGGACTTTTATGGTCGACACTTACTTCTGTATCCTGTGAATGCCTAATGTACCTTCAGCCACAGAATGCTAAATACATTCATTTTGACAAAAAAAATTTCAGACTATTGGAGACCAAGTGCAGTGTCTAAAACCAGCTTTTTAAGACTCTAAAAGACAAAAATACAGTAATTTTTGACTAAAAAGTTTGTCAGACCTTTGGTGACCAAATGCAGTTATTTTGGCTAAAAAAAGCTTTTTAGACACCTGGAGACCAAAAAAGAGTCATTTTGACCAAAGAATTTTTTTCAGGCCATTGGAGCCAAATGTCTAAAATCTTGTCTCAAACCGGCTTTTTAAGGCTCTAAAAGACAAAAATATAGTCATTTAGACTAAAAAAAACAATTTCAGACCTTTGGTGCTTTTTAGACACTTGGAGACCAAAATAGAGTCATTTTGACCGAAAATTTCTTTTCAGGCCATTGGAGCCCAAATGGCCGGTTTTAGACAAATCTTGTCTTAAACCGGCTTTTTAAAGCTCTAAAAGACAAAAATACATTCATTTTGACTTAATTTTTTTTCAGACCTTTGGTGACCAAATGCAGTTATTTTGACTAAAAAAAGGCCTTTTAGACACTTGGAGACCAAAATAGAGTTATTTTGACCGAAAACATTTTTTCAGGCCATTGGAGCCCAAATGGCCAGTTTTAGACAAATCTTGTCTAAAACCGGCTTTTTAAGGCTCTAAAAGACAAAAATACAGTTATTTTGACAAATTTTTTTCATCAGACCTTTGGTGAGCAAATACAGTTATTGTGACTAAAAAGGCTTTTTAGACACTTGGAGACATAAATAGAGTCATTTTGACCAAAAATAATTTTTCAGGTCATTGGAGCCAAATGGCCGGTTTTAGACAAATCATGTCTAAAACCGGCTTTTTAAGGCTCTAAAAGAAAAAAATACATTCATTTTGACTAAAAAAAATTTCAGACCTTTTGTGACTAAATGCTGTTATATACTCTAAAAGGCTTTTTAGACACTTGGAGAGCAAAATAGAGCTCCAATAGCCCGAAAAAAGTTTTTTGGTCAAAATGACTCTATTTTGGTCTCCAAGTGTTTAAAAAGCCTTTTTCTAGTCAAAATGCATTTGGTCACCAAAGGTCTGAAAAAAATGTATTCAAATTGACTGTATTTTTGTCTTTTAGTGCTTTAAAAACCCGGTTTTAGACAAGATTTTAGACATTTTGGCTCCAATGGCTTGAAAATCTTTTTGGTCAAAATGACTCTATTTTGGTCTCCAAGTGTCTAAAGAGCCCTTTTTAGTATAAATAACTGCATTTGGTCACCAAAGGTCTGAAAAATAAATTTAGTCAAAATGAATGTATTTTTGTCTTTTAGAGCCTTAGAGATTTGTCTAAAACTGGCTATTTGGGCTCCAATCGCCTGAAAAAAATTTTTGGTCAAAATGGTCTGGAAAAAAAATGGCCTGAAAAAAAATTTTGGTCAAAATGACTCTATTTTGGTCTCCTTTTGTGGTCAAAATAACTGCATTTGGTCACCAAAGGTCTGAATTTTTTTAGTCCAAATAACTATATTTTTGTCTTTTAGAGCATTAAAAAGCTGGTTTTAGACAAGATTTTAGACATTTGGCTCCAATGGCCTGATAAACATTTTTTGGTCATGACTCTATTCTGGTCTCCAAGTGTCTAAAAAGCCTTTTTTAGTCAAAATAACTGCATTTGGTCCCCAAAGGTCTGAAAAAAAACTTAAGTCTAAATGAATGTATTTTTGTCTTTTAGAGCTTTAAAAAGCCGGTTTAAGACAAGATTTGTCTAAAACCGGCCATTTGGGCTCCAATGGCCTGAAAAACATTTTTTGGTCAAAATGACTCTATTCTGGTCTCCAAGTGTCTAAAAAGCCTTTTTTAGTCAAAATAACTGCATTTGGTCCCCAAAGGTCTGAAAAAAATTTAGTCAAAATGAATGTATTTTTGTCTTTTAGAGCCTTAGAGATTTGTCTAAAACTGGCTATTTGGGCTCCAATAGCCTGAAAAAAATTTTTGGTCAAAATGGTCTGGAAAAAAAATGGCATGAAAAAAAATTTTGGCCTGAAAAAAAATTTTGCTCAAAATTACTCTATTTTGGTCTCCTTTTGTAGTCAAAATAACTGCATTTGGTCACCAAAGGTCTGAAATTGTTTTTTTAGTCTAAATTACTATATTTTTTGTCTTTTAGAGCCTTAAAAAGCCGGTTTTAGACAAGATTTTAGACATTTGGCTCCAATGGCCTGAAAAAAAGTTTTTTGGTCAAAATGACTCTAATGACTCTATTTTGGTCTCCAAGTGTCTAAAAAGCCTTTTTCTAGTCAAAATAACTGCATTTGGTCACCAAAGGTCTGAAAAAAAATGTATTCAAATTGACTATATTTTTGTCTTTTAGTGCCTTAAAAAGTCGGTTTTAGACAAGATTTTAGACATTTGGGCTCCAATGGCATGAACATTTTTTTTGGTTAAAATGAGTCTATTTTGGTCTCCAAGTGTCTAAAAATCTTTTTTTTTTATATAAATAACTGCATTTGGTCACCGAAGGTCTGAAAAAAAATTAGTCAAAATGAATGTATTTTTGTCTTTTAGTGTCTTAAAAAGCCGGTTTTAGACCAGATTTGTCTAAATCCGGCCATTTGGGCTCCAATGGCCTGAAAAAAAGTTTTTGGTCAAAATGACTCTATTTTGGTCTCCAAGTGTCTAAAAAGCCTTTTTAGTCAAAATAACTGCATTTGGTAACCAAAGGTCTGAAAAAAATTTAGTCAAAATGACTATATTTTTCTTTTAGAGCCCTAAAAAGCCGGTTTTAGACAAGATTTTAGACATTTGGGCTCCAATGGCCTGAAAAAATTTCTTTGGTCAAAATGACTCTTTTTTGGTCTCCAGGTGTCTAGAAAGCTTTTTTTAGCCAAAATAACTGCATTTGGTCACCAAAGGTCTGACAAACTTTTTTAGTCAAAAATGACTGTATTTATGTATTTTAGAGTCTTAAAAAGGCGGTTTTAGACACTGCACTTGGTCTCCAATTGTCTGAAATTTTTTTGTCAAAATGAATGTATTTAGCATTCTGTAGCTGAAGGTACATTAGGCATTCACAGGATACAGAAATAAGTGTCGGCCATAAAAGTCCCCAAAAATTAGCCTGACAGCTAGGAACGTAGTATTTGGTGGCTGACGGTACATTAGGCATTCACAGGGTACAGAAGTAAGTGTCGGCCTGTATAGGCCCCAAAAATTAGCCCACATGGGTTTAACTAAGAACGTAGTATTCTGTGACTGAAGGTAAGTGTCAGGTAAACCCATGTGGGCTCATTTCTGGGGCCTTTTATGGCTGACACTTACTTCTGTATCCTGTGAATGCCTAATGTACCTTTAGCCACAGAATACTACATTCTTAGAAGTCAGGTAAACACATGTGAGCTAATTTTTGGGGGCTATAGAGGCCGACACTTACTTCTGTATACTGTGTGAATGCCTGCTGTACCTCTAGCCATCCAATACTACATTCTTTGCTGTCAGTTAAACCCATGTTAGCTAATTTTTGGGGCCTAAACAGTCCGACACTTACTTCTGTATCCTGTGAATGCCTAATGTACCTTCAGCCACCAAATACTACATTCTTAACTGTCGGGTAAACCCATTTGAGCTAATTTTTGGGGCCTATACATGCCGACACCTACTTCTGTATACTGTGTGAATGCCTACTGTACCTCTTGCCATCAAATACTACGTTCTTTGCTGTCAGTTAAACCCATGTGAGCTATTTTTTGGGGCCTATACAGGCCAACACAAACTTCTCAAAAAGAAAGCCAACGAATAAAGGAAAAGCCAAAAGCCTACAGCACCTGGTATTCCCAGGCTGTAGCGGAATGGACACTGAGAGTGTGGCTTGTGTTGAAAGAATGACCATAATATTACTGAACAGTGTCCCTGAGGAAATATATAAAGATATATTGCAGATTGCTAGAATATGGCAGCAGTGTTTCATAGACCCCTGCTAGTGGGGTGGGGTTGGTTATTGTGAATATCTGCATTCCATTGTCCTATTGTTCCTGTCTGCCCTGTAAGCATATTATGTATATATATGACCAGAGCGCTAAAAAACCTCCGACACAGAAGATGTGTATGGTGAATCAAATGCAAAGCAGGGAGGGGGGAGAGGGGGGAAGGGGGGGGGAAGGGACAAAAAGGCTAACAAAGGACTAAGCAGTAGATAAAACTAATAAGATAAAATTACTGTATAGTATGAGATCAACATGTAGACCAAAGGGGATAGTCCATATGCACTGAGCCGCTCTTCCACAGACCAAGAGGAGATTCTGTATAAGCAAAAAAACAAAGAGGAGAAGCGCTCTAAGTGCAGACAGTTTATTCATACATATAAGACAATGTGTGTGGTAACTCACAAGACATGAATGAAGGTCAGGCTGTGTGACACCATTAGATCTTAGGACATCCTCTGGGGGGAGGGGGGTTGTAACATCCACTCCAAGGCGCCGTCCGTAGCTGAGTCAATGTTGATGGGAGGAAAGAAAGCCGGCTGCCTCCCGCCTCAGTGTACGGTGTGTGGTCAGATGGAGATGACCGGCGGCTGCAAAGTTCCGTAGGAGGATGGACGCTCTCCCGTCACCAGGGGTGGTGTGATCAAACAGCAATAGAACGGCAAGCACGACGCGTTTCTGAGCATGCGCGGGGTCAGTATACCCGGCGCGCTCTTTCTTCAGGTGCTGGAGCGCCGTTGACTCTACAAAGTTTATATATAGCTCAATTGATTAGTGATTCACCACAGCTGGAAAAAAAGGGGAGGGGGAGTACCTCGGAACAAAAAGGATTTGGAACCAGAGCTAGAAGCAACCAGTTCGTTGAAAAACAGCAACTTTAAAATCAGTTATACATGATTGCACGGCATTAAAAACATACATCAAAGGTGGATTGTACTCGGCTGGCTGGCCACAAATTCACATGTATGGGGCTAAAGCAATAATTTCTCATAAGACTCAGATATATGCTATAATGGATAATAGGTGATAATTAATGGTAATAATCGAAGTTGGACAAGTGTACATAAAAAATCATAAACATAGATAAAATAAAATAAAATACAATCTAAACCTATGGACCCCAGGTATGTGGAAGGGGGAAGGGGAAGAAAACTTATAATGTTGGTATATTTAGAACTAGTGGTCCAGGAAAACATAATGTACCATAATAAAATATTGCGACATGATAGAACATGCATCAAGCAGCACAATACACAACTACTATTAAAAATTATCTATAAAAACCCCTGAATGTAATGTATATAAAAATATGTTTATATAAAAATATATATATATAAAAACTGTCTGATTTAGAAGGTGTATTGAAAACTCAAATAAAAAATACATATAGATGAATAAAAGGAAAAAATAACTGCTAGTAAAGGCAACATATCACACAAGGGGCCCAAGCCTGCATGTGATTGTTAACAAATTCATATGTCAAGATGTAAAATGTATATATATAAGGTCATTAAAAAGGGATAAAAAGAAACCATTGTATTAGTTGGAACGAAGGAGGAGAGGGAGGAAAGAAACCTCAATTATAGAATGGTATGTACTTCTAGTTCCTCGTTCAATCCTCGAGGGGCGAGAACATCTAATGTGTATATCCAAAAGGTTTCACGCATGCATAATTTGGAAAAACGTTCTCCTTCTGGTAAATCTTTCGAGATGGATTCAATGACCCAAATTTTTAATCCCTCAGTCGATTTTCCATGGACTTCTAAAAAGTGTCGCGGGACACTATGAAGGTCACTCCCACCTTCAATGAGACGGCGGTGTTTCCCAAACCGTTGCCTTACTGGTCTGATGGTACGACCCACATAAAGAAACTGACACGGGCATATTAAACAATAGACAACATACTCAGTAGAGCAGTTGTAAAAATTATCTAAGACGTAAGTTTTACCATTATGTGTAAAGTCTTTTTGGCCATGTCTCACAAAGGTGCACATTTTGCATAATTTTTTCTTACATGTGTACATGCCTTTCAGCGGGATCATCCAGGGCAAGTGATTGGTAGCCTTGATGTTTTTCAATTTGCTTGGCGCAATCTTGTTTTTTAAAGTAGTGGCCCTCCTGTATGTCACTTTTGGTTTCTCTAAGATGACAGAATTAAGATGGGGGTCCTGTTTTAAAATACCCCAATGTTTGGATAGAATTTTTTCCATTTTTTTATAATGGCAATGAAACCTAGTGATAAATCGAACCGGATGATGTTCATCTCTGGCTTTGGAACTGGGGAGTTTCCCTGGAAGATAAGCTTCATAAGCTAAATTGACCAAATCGTCGGGATAGCCTTTTTCAGAAAATTTTTTCTTTAGATGTTCGCTTTGGGCTACATAATCAAGGTCCCTAGTACAGTTCTGTCTCAACCGACAGAACTGACCTTTAGGTATATTATTTGTCCATTGGGGGTGATGGCAACTATTGTAATGAAGATAGGAGTTTCCACAGGTAGGTTTATTGTAGTTTTTGGCATATATGTGATGTGACTCATGTCCAAGTTCCAAATCTAGAAACGGCATATAGTCTGGATGTGAGACTGAGGTAAAGGAAAGGCCTAGGGTGTTATTATTGCAGTGGGTGACAAAATCGTCGATTTGGGAGGCGGAGCCGTCCCAAATGACGATAATATCGTCTATGTACCGCCCAAAGAAAACAATGTGCTGGGCAAAAGGGTTATTCCGCCAGATGTATCTAGACTCCCAGAAACCCATGGTCAGATTTGCATAGGACGGAGCAAAATTAGCTCCCATGGCTGTCCCATTTATCTGTAAATAAAAAGTGTCCTCAAACTGAAAATAATTGTGAGTTAAACAAAATTGTGTTGCTTCCAAGATAAAAGACACTTGATCATGGTGTAAGGAGGAGTCTTGAAGGAGAAAATGTTGTATGGCTTGTAAGCCTATATTGTGGGGAATGGAGGTATATAACGAACTGACATCCAACGATAGCCAGATGTAACTATTTTCCCATCTATACGGAATGATTTGTTCTAATAAGTGACCTGAATCGCGTATATATGATTGCAGGCTTTGGGCTAAAGGTTGCAGGAAGACGTCAATGAACTGTGAGAGACCACTGGTCACACTGTCCATTGCTGCTACAATGGGTCTACCTGGAGGATGTAAAGGGTCTTTGTGGACCTTTGGTAAGTGATAAAAGTAAGGGGTGTTATAATGGTCCTTTTTTAGGAAAGCTGCCTCATCTTTATTTATCACTTTATTCAGTAACGCCGATTGTACCAATTGTTCAACCTCAATTTAATACGCTGGTAGTGGGTCTTTATGGAGTCTCGTGTATGTTTTGTTGTCATTTAATAATCGACAGGCTTCGTTGATGTAATCGGTCTTGTTTAATAGAACAATACCACCTCCTTTGTCCGCGGATCTTATAATAAGATCGGGATTGTCAGATAATCGCTTAAGAGCCTGAGATTCACCATGATTCAGATTGGAATGGGAGTATTTGATGTGTTTGGACGTATCTGTACACATGGCTTGAAGGTCAGCAAAAACCGTCCTATAAAAAGACTCTAGATATGGGCCTTTTGAGCGGGTAGGGTAAAAAACAGATTTAGGACGTAGGTCAGTATGGACAAAGCGTGGCGATTCTGGGAGATGCTGTGTGAATAACAACATATCAGGATCCAAATCTTCACTCTCACCCGGATCATAAGTGCTAAAAGGACTTCCAGGGATGGCTTCCTCTATGGAAGTAAATACATTACTTTCCGCTTTATCCACGAGGGGGGTATTGTCAGCTTGTTTGGACTTTATATTAAAATAACGTTTTAATGTGAGATTCCGTATGAATTTGTTCAGGTCTTGAAATAATTGAAAAGAGTTGGGAAAAGAGGTGGGAGCAAAACTTAAGCCTTTGTGTAGGAGAGATAGGTCATCTTGATTTAATGGAACAGAGGACAAGTTAAAAATCTTTATAGTCTCCGCTGTTTGGTGTTTGTTTTTGGTAGTTCGCTTACCTCCTCTACATCCTCGTCTAATATTTTTCTTTTTTTCTTTCTGATTTTGGTCAGTGGGCTCCCCTCTAAAAAAGACACAGGGAGGAGGGCTGATGTAAGGGGAGCCGTCTCAAGTTCATTGATCATAACAGGGAAGGATATTTCTTCGCTACCTTCAAGCGATCTGGGGGTGACTCCTACCTGACTGGCCCTAACATCCTCCTACGGAACTTTGCAGCCGCCGGTCATCTCCATCTGACCACACACAGTACACTGAGGCGGGAGGCAACCGGCTTTCTTTCCTCCCATCAACATTGACTCAGCTATGGACGGCGCCTTGGAGTGGATGTTACAACCCCCCTCCCCCCAGAGGATGTCCTAAGATCTAATGGTGTCACACAGCCTGACCTTCATTCATGTCTTGTGAGTTACCACACACATTGTCTTATATGTATGAATAAACTGTCTGCACTTAGAGCGCTTCTCCTCTTTGTTTTTTTGTAAGCATATTATGGGATGTGTGTTTGTGTGGAATGACTCGAAGAGGGAGGGGGTTTTGGCAGAGTGTAGATCTCTTATGTTTTCAATAAACAAGGCATTCTGAGATGACTCCGAGCCTATGTGTCGTTTAGTTCTTGGGAGGGAAGGATTGTATAACGCTACCTGGATTGTTGCATGCTGTACCTGCCTAGATGGATTATTACCTGTTTTCCTATCTACCAGCAGAGCCAATGTAGATTAAACTACTGCTCCGCTACACAGGCGGTCTCCCATCCAGGTACTAACCAGGCCCGACCCTGCTTAGCTTCTGAGATCAGACGAGATTCGGCGCGTTCAGGGTGATGTGGCCATAGGCGATCAACACTGCCACCCTCGACCCCTTTGAACTTGGCCATGGCAAGATGGCACCTCAGGTTATTTGTTGGCTTTCTTTTTGTTTCTCCTGTGTGAATGCCTAATTTACCTCTAGCCATCAAATACTAAGTTCTTTGCTGTCAGTAAAACCCATGTGAGCTATTTTTTGGGGCCTAAACAGGCCGACACTTACTTCTGTATACTGTGAATGCCTAATGTACCTTCAGCCACCAAATACACTATGTTCTTTGCTGTCAGTTAAACCCATGCAAGCTACGTTTTGGGGCCTATACAGGCTGACCCTTACTTCTGTATCCTGTGAAAGACTAATGTACCTCCAGCCATCAAATACTACGTTCTGTGCTGTCAGTTAAACCCATGTGAGCTAATGTTTGGGGCCTATACAGGCCGACACTTACTTCAGTCTACTGTGAATGCCTAATGTACCTCCAGCCATCAAATACACTACGTTCTTTGCTGTCAGTTAAACCCATGTGAGCTAATTTTTGGGGCCTATACAGTCCGACACTTACTTCTGTATACTGTGAATGCCTAATGTACCTTCAGCCATCAAATACACTATGTTATTTGCTGTCAGTTAAACCCATGTGAGCTAGGTTTTGGGGCCTATACAGGCTGACACTTACTTCTGTATCCTGTGAAAGCCTAATGTACCTCCAGCCATCAAATACTACATTCTGTGCTGTCAGTTAAACCCATGTGAGCTAATATTTGGGGCCTATACAGGCCGACACTTACTTCTGTCTACTGTGAATGCCTAATGTACCACCAGCCATCAAATACACTACATTCTTTGCTGTCAGTTAAACCCATGTGAGCTAATTTTTGGGGCCTATACAGTCCGACACTTACTTCTGTATACTGTGTGAATGCCTAATGTACCTCAAGCCACCAAATACTACGTTCTTAGTTGTCAGGTAAACTGATGTGGGCTAATTTTTGGGGCCTTTTATGGCCGACACTTACTTCTTTATCCTGTGAATGCCTAAGGTTCCTTCAGCCACAGAATACTACATTCTTAGCTGTTAGGTAAACCAATTTGGGCTAATTTTGTGGGGCCTTTTATGGCCGACACTTACTTCTTTATCCTGTAAATGCCTAATGTACCTTCAGCCACAGAATACTACATTCTTAGCTGTCAGGTAAACCCATGTGGGCTATTTTTTGGGGCCTTTTATGGCCGACACTTACTTCTGTATCCAGTGAATGCCTAATATACATTCAGCCAAAGAATACTACGTTCTTAGCTGTCAATTAAACCAATGTGGGCTAATTTTTGGGGTTATACAGGCCGACACTTACTTCTGTACCCTGTGAATGCCTAATATACCTTCAGCCACCAAATACTACGTTCTTAGCTGTCAGGTAAACCCATGTGGGCTAATTTTTGGGGCCTTTTACTGTATCCTGTGAATGAAACATTTTTTATTCAAAATGACTGTATTTTTGTATTTTAGAGTCTTAAAAAGCCGGTTTTAGTCAAGATCGCTGCATTTTGCTCTCCAAAGCCCTGAAAATGTTATTGGTCAAAATGACTCTATTTTGGTCTCCAAGTGTCTTAAAAGCCTTTTTTTAGTCAAAATAACTGCATTTGGTCACCAAAAGTCTGAAAAAATTATTTTAGTCAAAATTACTTTATTTTTGTCTTTTAGAGTTTTAAAAAGCCGGTTTTAGACAAGATTACTGTATTTTGTCTCCAATGGTCTGAAAATTTTTTTGTGGTCAAAATGACTGTATTTCTGTCTCACCTTGAATGCGCCTCATCTTGGAAGCTAAGCAGGGCCGGGCCTGGTTAGTACCTGGATGGGAGACCACCTGGGAATACCAGGTGCTGTAGGCTTTTGGCTTTTCCTTTATTCGTTGGCTTTCTTTTTGTTTCTCCTGGCCCATTCATTACATGCTCTACACGCTATGTCGTGTATCTTTTGCGTTGCCCATGTGGTTTGGAATACGTGGGCCGCACGATACGCAAGCTGCATGTACGGTTAAACGAGCATGTGGCTAATATTATAAAAGCTTTCCCTAAACATAGCGTGTCGAGGCACTATGCTCTCTGCCATAATAAAGATCCTAGTGGCACTATTTTTATGGGGATTGATAAATTCCCGGGTAATTGGAGGGGTAGCAATCTGACGAGAGGGGTCTCCCAGTTGGAGACCAGTTGGATTTACCGCCTCAAATCCTATGCCCCTCATGGGCTCAATATTGATTGGGACATCAATTCCTTCATCAATAATTCATAATTCATAGTTTGAAGGTAGATTGCCTGTATACTAGTTACCATTTAGCCTATAACAAATGAGTTCATGTGTTTTTATCTGTATTTTCTTTTTGAGAGGCCTTTTTAATATGTTTTTATTTAAGATCATGTATTTTAGATTTATGATTGGCAATATTGCTAATATATCTTTTATGTATTAGTGTTGTATTTGGCGGTGTGGTCGGAGTCTCCCGATTTTTTTATTTCTGCTGAGAGATGGCGCCGGTTTCCACTGTGGTCCATTGTGACCATCTAATCATGCAAAGCTAATGGATACTTGTGTGTTTAGCTCAATTGGGCTTACATATGCTGTATCCATCTGCATAAGATTTATTTACACTGAATATTGTATGAGTGCTAATATTGGTCTTGATTGACTCTTAATGTGACATCCAGTTAATGTTTGGTTCCGGACGTTGGTATGCACGTGAACCGCATTCTAAGTCCGGATGTCTCTTCTTGTGAAATGCCGGTTGCGGTCGCAGACACGCAAGTGTCTTTCTTCCGGGATCCGGAACCTGTCTATTGCCCCGCCTATCCATTTCCGTCAGTGCATAAATTGTGGACGTTCACTGCAGGCCACACCCCCTGACGACGTCAGTCTCTGACGAAACGCGTAGGAGGAGCCTGCGGTGCATCACGCTGAGACCACGGAGGAATCGAGCAGGAATTTTTTCAGCAGGAATCGAGCCTCGAGGACACCCTGATTTAAACACGCCATACAAACTACAGCCAAATGTGAGTTGCCACTTTGAGAATTGCGTCCAATAAAGTTGTTTAATGGTACTACACTATGGCAGTTGTTTCCCTCTTTACATGTTATAACTATCTGTGAGGAAGTGGATGTGATCAGAGAGTGAGCCGGTGCAGGATTTGCCAGTGGAGGTTGAAATATGCTGTTTTTGATCTCTGTCATGGGGGTCAAATCATTGTGGTAAGAGGCCAACCTTTACCTTTGGTGGTGGTACTTCCTGCACGGGGATATCGGTGTTTGGAGTGTCCTTAGGAGCACCTTAACTTACTTCTGTATACTGTGTGAATGCCTAATGTACCTCCAGCCACCAAATACTACGTTCTTAGTTGTCAGGTAAACTGATGTGGGCTAATTTTTGGGGCCTTTTATGGCCGACACTTACTTCTTTATCCTGTTAATGCCTAATGTACCTTCAGCCACAGAATACTACGTTCTTAGCTGTCAGGTAAACCCATTTGGGCTAATTTTTGGGGCCTTTTATGGCCGACACTTACTTCTTTATCCTGTAAATGCCTAATGTACCTTCAGCCACAGAATACTACGTTCTTAGCTGTCAATTTTTGTCTTTCAGAGCCTTAAAAAGCCGGTTTTAGACAAGATTTTAGACATTTGGCTCCAATGGCCTGAACATTTTTTTGGTTAAAATAACTATTTTGGTCTCCAAGTGTCTAAAAAGCCTTTTTTTTAGTCAAAATAACTGCATTTGGTCACCAAAGGTCTGAAAAACTTTTTTAGTCAAAATGACTGTATTTTTGTCTTTTAGAGTCTTAAAAAAGCCAGTTTTAGACAAGATAACTGCATTTTGCTCTTCAATGCCCTGAAATTTTTTTGGTCAAAATTACTATTTTGGTCTCCAAGTGTCTAAAAATCCTTTTTTAGTCAAAATAACGGCAATTGGTCACCAAAGGTGTGAACATTTTTTTAGTCAAAATGACTGTATTTTTGTCTTTTAGAGCCTTAAAAAGCCGAGTTTAGACAAGATTTGTCTAAAACTGGCCATTTTGGCTCCAATGGCCTGAAAAGATATTTTCGGTCAAAATTACTCTATTTTGGTCTCCAAGTGTCTTAAAATCCTTTTTTAGTCAAAATAAGTGCATTTGGTCACCAAAGGTCAGAAAAAAAATTTAGTCAAAATATTTTTGTCTTTTAGAGCCTTAAAAAGCCGGTTTTAGACAAGATTTAAGACATTTGGCTCCAATGGCCTGAAAAAAATGTTTTGGTCAAAATGACTCTGTTTTGGTCTCCAAGTGTCTAAAAACCTTTTGTTAGTCAAAATAACGGCATTTGGTCACCAAAGGTCTGAAATTTGTTTGGCAAAATGACTGTATTTTTGTCTTTTAGAGCCTTAAAAAGCCGGTTTTAGACTTGATTTGTCTAAAACCGGCCATTTGGGCTCCAATGGCCTGAAAAAAGTTTTTGGTCAAAATGACTTTATTTTGGTCTCCAAGTGTCTAAAAAGCCTTTTTAAGTCAGAGTCTGCAGAGTCGGCGAAACATGTTGGACCTGGGTGACCCCACTACTCTAGGATATGGTTCATAATTTTATGTATTACATATTTTCTATATTGACTGTCTTTTGATGTCTTTGCATCTGTGTCTTTTTTAACAATTTTGTACACATGTATTAATAAAATCATTATATTTTAAATTGGTCTTTTATTTATCTATTCATGCCAAGTAACTCCTGCCTACAAAGTCCCAGGTTGGGTGTTTCCTCAGAATACACAGTTCCCTGTGGGGCTCATTTAGGGTCTTGTGTATTGGAACACCAATACCACTTGATACACTTTTTTCTCATATGTCCTTAGGGATGTGGCAGGACCTTTCTTGGCATACTGGCATTTAGGGTCGGCACCTAACATTTTCTACTTACTTCTGCATCCTGTGAATGCCTAATGTACCTTTAGCCACAGAATACTACATTCTTAGCAGTCAGGTAAACCCATGGGAGCAAATTTTTGGGGCCTATACAGGCCGACACTTGCTTCTGTATACTGTGTGAATGCCTGATGTACCTCTAGCCATCCAATAATACGTTCTTTGCTGTCAGTTAAACCTATGTGAGCTAATTTTTGGGACCAAAACAGGCCGACACTTACTTCTGTATAGTGTCAATGCCTGATGTACCTCCAGCCATCAAATACACTATGTTCTTTGGTGTCAGTTAAACCCATGTGAGCTAATTTTTGGGGCCTATACAGGCCGACACTTACTTCTATATCCTGTGAATGCCTAATGTACTTCCATCCTTTAAATACTACGTTCCTTGCTGTCAGCTAAACCTATGTGAGCTAATTTTTGGGGTCTATAAAGGCCGACACTTACTTCTGTATACTGTGAATGCCTAATGTACCTTGAGCCATAGAATACTACGTTCTTAGCTGTCAGTTAAACCCATGTGGGCTAATTTTTGGGGACTATACAGGCCGACACTTACTTCTGTATCCTGTGAATGCCTAATGTACCTTCAGCCTCCAAATACTACATACTTAGCTGTCAGGTAAACCCATGTGAGCTAATTTTTGGGGCCTATACATGCCGACACTTACTTCTGTATACTGTGTGAATACCTAATGTACCTCTAAACAAAACGATTCAGGATGCTCATAATTGTCCGTTATGTTCCGCGAAACGACCTTCTCTTTGCCACAAGTTCTGGTCCTGTCCCTATATCACGACATTCTGGGACCAGGTACTGACCTTCATCAGGGAGTGAC
The DNA here is from genome assembly GCF_965119305.1 of Pelophylax lessonae. Taxonomy (NCBI): domain Eukaryota; kingdom Metazoa; phylum Chordata; class Amphibia; order Anura; family Ranidae; genus Pelophylax; species Pelophylax lessonae. Next base: position 284,428,818 of record NC_138769.1, read on the forward strand.
GAAGTGGCACATACCCAAAGACCCTATATTGCTCCTGTTCGGTTAATGGGACAAACGCCTCCAAAAGTGGTCTAGCACCCCTGCCTCGCCACATCGTCTGTGGATCCTGACCTGTTTACTGGTGGCCAGAAGGACAATCCTAACTAATTGGATCTCCACGACTCCCCCCTTAGTTTCCCGGGTCAGATAAGAGCTTTCCACACTTCTTTCCATTGACCGCCTCAACGCGGATTTTTCAGCCCCATCCTCACGGAAATCATTTCTACAGAAATGGGACAATTACGTCAAGTACTCCTTCTCCAAATCCGACCCCTCTATGGATCAATATACATTTACGTTCCAGGACTCGCCCAAGAACTCTCCCCCACTCTCACATTCCCCATCAGTTTCCATGCTCTTTTGACTCTGGACCGCCCTGCCCTAATTTGCATAATGTCTGTATTTAATTGTACCTTTTCTGTTGTTGATACTCACGTGTTAAATTACAAAATTTTAAACAAAACGATTCAGGATGCTCATAATTGTCTGTTATGTTCCGCGGAACGACCTTCTCTTTGCCACAAGTTCTGGTCCTGTCCCTATATCACGACATTCTGGGACCAGGTACTGACCTTCATCAGGGAAGTGACGAAGTGGCACATACCCAAAGACCCTATATTGCTCCTGTTCAGTTAATGGGACAAACGCCTCCAAAAGTGGTCTAGCACCCCTGCCTCGCTACATCGTCTGTGGATCCTGACCTGTTTACTGGTGGCCAGAAGGACAATCCTAACTAATTGGATCTCCACGACTCCCCCCTTAGTTTTCCGGGTCAGATAAGAGCTTTCCACACTTCTTTCCATTGACCGCCTCAACACGGATTTTTCAGCCCCATCCTCACGGAAATCATTTCTACAGAAATGGGACAATTACGTCAAGTACTCCTTCTCCAAATCCGACCCCTCTATGGATCAATATACATTTACGTTCCAGGACTCGCCCAAGAACTAACCCCACCCCACTAGCAGGGGTTCATGAAACACTGCTGCCATATTCTAGCAATCTGCAATATATCTTTATATATTTCCTCAGGGACACTGTTCAGTAATATTATGGCCATTCTTTCAACACAAGCCACACTCTCAGTGTTAATTCCGCTACAGCCTGGGAATACCAGGTGCTGTAGGCTTTAGGCTTTTCCTTTATTCATTGGCTTTCTCTTTGTTTCTCCTGAGGTGCCATCTTGGCATGTCCAAATTCAAAAGGTTCGAGGGTGGCAGTGGTGATCGCCTAAGGCCACATCACCTTTAATGCGCTCAATCTGGTCTGAGCTCGGAAGCTAAGCAGGATTGGGCCTGGTTAGTACCTGGAGGGGGGACTGCCTGGCAATACCAGGTGCTGTAGGCTTTTGGCTTTTCCTTTATTCGTTGGCTTTCTTTTTGTTTCTCCTGAAGTGACATCTTGCCATGGCCAAGTTCAAAGGGGTCGAGGGTGGCACTGGTGATCACCTATGGCTACATCACCCTGAGCACACCCCATCTTGTCTGATCTCGGAAGCTAAGCAGGGTCAGTCCTGGTTAGTACCTGGATGGGAGACCACCTGGGAATACCAGGTGCTGTAGACTTTTGGCTTTTGCTTTATTTGTTGGCTTTCTTTTTGTTTCTCCTGAGGTGCCATCTTGCCATGGCCAAGTTCAACGGGGTCAATGGTGGCAGTGATTATTGCCTATGGCCACATCACCCTTAACGCGCCTGATCTCGCAAGCTAAGCAGGGTCAGGCCTGGTTAGTACCTTGATGGGAGACCACCTGGGAATACCAAGTGCTGTAGACTTTTGGCTTTTGCTTTATTCGTTGGCTTTCTTTTTGTTTGTTTTTTGTTTCTTTTTGAAACGGCGCTACCTTTTATATATAAAGTAAAACCAACAGTGTATCCAGACCGTGGGGTAACTTTTAAGATATGTGCAAAATAAAGTGCCAGTGCAAAGAATATGTGTCGGCCGTAAAAGGCCCCAAAAATTAGCCCACATGGGTTTACCTAACAGCTAAGAACGTAGTATTTGGTGGCCGAAGGTATATTAGGCATTCACAAGGTACAGAAGTAAGTGTCTGTATAGGCCCCAAAAATTAGCCCACATGGGTTTAATTGATAGTTAAGAATGTAGTATTCTGTGGCTGAAGGTACATTAGGCATTCACGGGATACAGAAGTAAGTGTCGGCCGTAAAAGGCCCCAAAAATTAGCCCACATCAGTTTACCTGACAACTAAGAACGTAGTATTTGGTGGCTGGAGGTACATTAGGCATTCACACAGTATACAGAAGTAAGTGTCGGCCTGTATAGGACCCAAAAAATAGCTCACATGGGTTTAACTGACAGCAAAGAACATAGCATTTGATGGCTAGAGGTACATTAGGCATTCACACAGTATACAGAAGTAAGTGTCGGCATGTATAGGCCCCAAAAATTAGCTGACATGGGTTTACCTGACAGTTAAGAATGTAGTATTTGGTGGCTGAAGGTACCTTAGGCATTCACAGGATACAGAAGTATCTGTCGGCCTGTATAGTCCCCAAAAATTAGCCCACATGGGTTTTACTGACAGCTAAGAACGTAGTATTCTGTGGCTGAAGGTACATTAGGCATTCACACAGTATACAGAAGTAAGTGTCAGAATGTATAGGCCCCAAAAATTAGCTCACATGGGTTTACCTGACAGCTAAGTATGTAGTATTTGGAGGCTGAAGGTACATTAGGCATTCACAGGATACAGATGTAAGTGTCGGCCTGTATAGTCCCCAAAAACTAGCACACATGGGTTTAACTGACAGCTAAGATCGTAGTATTCTGTGGCTGAAGGTACATTAGGCATTCACAGGATACAGAAGTAAGTGTCAGCCTGTATAGGCCCCAAAAACTAGCTCACATGGGTTTAACTGACAGCAAAGAACGTACTGTATTATATGGCTGGAGGTACATTAGGCATTCACAGTATACAGAAGTGTCGGCCTGTATAGGCCCCAAAAATTAGCTCACATGGGTTTAACTGACAGCAAAGAACGTATTATTGGATGGCTAGAGGTACATTAGGCATTCACACACCATACAGAAGTAGGTGTTGGCCTCTATAGGCCCCAAAAATTAGCTCACATGGGTTTACCTGACTGCTAAGAACGTAGTATTCTGTGGCTAAAGGTACATTAGGCATTCACAGGATACAGAAGTAAGGGTCGGCCTGTTTAGGCCCCAAAAATTAGCTCACATGGGTTTAACTGACAGCAGAGAATGTAGTATTTGATGGCTGGAGGTACATTAGGCATTCACACAGCATACAGAAGTAAGTGTTGGCCTCTATAGGCCCCAAAAATTAGCTCACATGGGTTTACCTGACTGCTAAGAACGTAGTATTCTGTGGCTAAAGGTACATTAGGCATTCACAGGATACAGAAGTAAGTGTCGGCCATAAAAGGCAACAGAAATTAGCCCACATGGGTATACCTGACAGTTACCTTCAGCCACAGAATACTTCGTTCTTAGCTGTCAGTTAAACCCATGTGGGCTTATTTTTGGGGCCTATACAGGCCAACACTTACTTCTGGATGGGAGACCGCCTGGGATTACCAGGTGCTGTAGGATTTTGGCTTTTCCTTTATTCGTTGGCTTTATTTTTGTTTCTCCTGAGGTGCCATCTTGCCATTGCCAAGTTCAAAGGGGTCGAGGGTGGCAGTGGTGATAGCCTACGGCCACATCACCCTTAACACGCCCGATCTCATCTGATCTCAGAAGCTAAACAGGGTCGGGCCTGGTTTGTACCTGGATGCGAGACTGCCTGGGAATACAGGGTGCTGTAGCATTTTGGCTTTCCCTTTATTCATTGGCTTTCTTTTTGTTTCTCCTGAGGTGCCATCTTGCCATTGCCAAGTTCAAAGGGGTCGAGGGTGGCAGTGGTGATCGCCTACGGCCACATCACCCTGAACACACGCCCGATCTCATCTGATCTTGGAAGCTAAGCAGGGTCGGGCCTGGTTAGTACATGGATGGGAGACCGCCTGGGAATATCAGGTGCTGTAGGCTTTTGGCTTTTCCTTTATTCGTTGGCTTTCTTTTTGCTTCTCCTGAGGTGCCATCTTGCCATGGCCAAGTTCAAAGGAGTCGAGGGTGGCAGTAGTAGTGATCGCCTAAGGCCACATCACCCTTAACACGCCCGATCTCATCTGATCTCAGAAGCTAAACAGGGTCGGGCCTGGTTTGTACCTGGATGCGAGACTGCCTGGGAATACAGGGTGCTGTAGCATTTTGGCTTTCCCTTTATTCGTTGGCTTTCTTTTTGTTTCTCCTGAGGTGCCATCTTGCCATTGCCAAGTTCAAAGGGGTCGAGGGTGGCAGTGGTGATCGCCTACGGCCACATCACCCTGAACACACGCCCGATCTCATCTGATCTTGGAAGCTAAGCAGGGTCGGGCCTGGTTAGTACATGGATGGGAGACCGCCTGGGAATATCAGGTGCTGTAGGCTTTTGGCTTTTCCTTTATTCGTTGGCTTTCTTTTTGTTTCTCCTGAGGTGCCATCTTGCCATGGGCAAGTTCAAAGGGTTCGAGGGTGGCAGTGATAATCGCCTATGGCCACATCACGTCTGATCTCGGAAGATAAGCAGGGTCGGGCCTGGTTAGTAGGGATGATCGAACTTTTGAAAAGTTTGGTTCGACCAGAAGACCCGAAAGTTCGGTTCAGATTCCAAGACCTCATTGAAATCAATGGGACCCGAACTTCGGTAATTAAAAAACACAATTTTGAAGCCCTAAAACCCAATAAATGCCCCTAAAAAGTGCCTAGGGTTCTGGGTCATTCCCCAGGGACTATTAATAACACAAAAAAAGTTCTTAAAATTTGTCGTTTTTGATAGAAAGCCAATTATTGAAAAAATTATTGGGAAAAAAAAAAAAGATTTCTTTGGATTTTGTGTCTGTGGGGTCTAAAAGGTGTACCTGTGACGTTTCAGCTCTTTAGCATGTCCAGAACCAGAATTATAGCATGCCAAACCTTCAAAAATGACTTTTTTGCTCAACCTTTCCTTTCTTTTGCTCCTAATCAACTGCACAGCCAATGTGTATGATGGGGACATAATGCAGTGCACTGGGAACAAGATTATAGTTTTTTTTTTAAAAAGGTGCTGTCTCTTTAAATGTGCATATAATTAACGGGTGTATTTTCACAATGTCAGGACCCAGACTTGAACCTGGGACCTACAGTGTGTCTGCCAATGACTCTACTTGCTGAGCCACCTGGAATGCTGAACAGCTCCTTGGACAAATCCTTGAATGACCCTGCTGTGAATCTTTATTGCCTTGAACTTTGAACCCTTTGCTCCTCCCATGAACTTCCTGTTTTAAGCCATGTCTTTGCACATCCTGGTTGGCAGAATATTGTGCCTTCAACAGCCGATATCTCGCTTGTCTCTCCTGCTGCATTCCGTATCTTTGCTACCATCCATTATCGACACTTGGCTTGTTCCTCGACTATGCTTTGCCTAATCCCAACCTGCAACTACTTGTTACCGACCTTTGGCTATTCCTAGACTACGCTTCTGCTTGATCCTGACCTGCTGTATCTGCTACTGGACCCTGGCTTGCTCACCTCCTGGTGGGGCGATCCTGAGGACCGCGACCTGGTACTAACACGCAGCAAAATCCATCTCCACCATCGAGGGAGTCAAACTAGGCCTTGCAGATTGCCGCATGTCTTCCTCCTCCTCCTCCTCAAAGCCTGCAAAAGTTCCCGAAGAATCGTCTTCCTCCTCTTCCACCCCTGGATCCTGCTTGGGCCTCTGGGAGCTAGGCATAATGGGGTCAGGATTCTCAGGATAAAGGGGGCCTTGAGAGGCAAGGAAGTCCTCCTCTTCCTCCTGCTGCTCTGCCTCCAGTGCCCTGTCCATAATGCCACGCAGAGTGTGCTCCAACAAAAACAGTACCGATAGGGTGTCACTGATGCATGCGCTGTCCCGGCTGACCATCCTTGTGGACTCCTCAAATGCAGAGAGGACAGCACATGCATCCTTAATCAAAAGCCACTGCCGTGGTGAAAAGAAGCCCAGGCGCGCTGAGCCAGTGCTGGTGCTGTACTCGCAGAGATATTCATTGAGGGCCCTCTGCTGCATGTACAGGCGCTGCAGCATAGCCAAGGTGGAGTTCCAGCGGGTGGGCATGTCACAGACGAGGCGGTGTACCGGCAGGTGAAACTCGCGCTGCACTTCGGCCAAACGTGCAGTGGCACTGTACGACCGCCTGAAGTGATTGCACACCCTTCTTGCCATCCTTAGCACATCCTGCATTCCTGGGTATGAGTTCAAAAACCGCTGTACCACGAGATTCAGGACATGCGCCAGGCATAGCACATGGGTCAACTTTCCCTGACGAAGGGCGGTCAGGAGGTTTAACCCATTATCGGTAACCACCATCCCTGGCTGCAGCTGGCGTGGTGTCAACCACCTCTGGGCCTGTGCCTGCAGAGCCCCAAGAATCTCAGGGGCAGTATGCTGCCTGTCCCCTAGACACACAAGCTGCGGCACTGCGTGACACCTTTTGGCCTGAGACATAGAATAGCCCTTTGAACGCTTACGTAGTACCTCATCATATTCAAAGGACCATTCTGCAGAGGAGGGCATGGAGGAGGATGAGTAGGAGGAGGAGCAGAAGGGGGTAGAAGTGATCGATCTACCTGGATCAGCGACACCACCAGCTGTTTGCAGACGTGGGGGCAACCTGGCTGCAGCACCGAGCTCTGGCTACAATCCCTTCCGCTGGCAAGCAGTGTCACCCAATGAGCAGTGACAGAAATGTACCGTCCCTGCCCATGTTTGCTTGACCAAGTGTCAGCCGTCAGGTGTATCTTACAGCTGACTGACGTGGCCAGGGACGACACTACATTGCCTTCCACATGTTGGTATAGGGATGGCAGGGCCTTACGAGCAAAGTAATGCCGACTTGGCACCTGCCACTGTGGAACTGCACATTTTGCAAAGTCACGGAAGGGAGCAGACTCTACCAGGTTAAATGGTAACAGTTGCAGAGCCAGTAGTTTTGCCAAACTACTGTTTAGATGCTGGGTATGTGGGTGGCGGGGAGTATACATTTTTTTTCGTTCCAGCATGTGTGGAATCGAAATTGGGCATCTAGATGTTACAGCTGGTGGTGTGCTGGAGGTAGATGCGACACTGCCTGCTATATCATCATCCCTGTCAATGGAGGCTGCCAACAGGTGACGAGTGACTATAGCAGGGCCAGGAACAGACTGATGTGCAGGTGGAGCACGAGAAGCAGCGCGAGGAGGACTAGGAGGCCGACTGACCGATCTTTGGCCCTTTTGTGGGTTCTTCAAATGCTCCTGCCAACAGGCCAAGTGGTGGGTTGTCAAATGCCTGTTTAGGCAGCTTGTACCCAGGTGGTTGACATTTTTGCCACGTTTTATACCCTTCTGACAAATCTTGCAGATCGCAACTGTTCGTTCTGCATGGGATGTCTCAAAAAAGGCCCATCAAGAAGAGGTGTGTATAGTGGCCCGGGAGACAACAGGTGCGGCCTTAGATGGAGCAAGCCATCTGCTCTCCCCTCTTGCTTGCTCTGCCTCCTCCTCAACCTCAGACCCAACATCAGACTCTATAAAGGACTGAGCATCAGGCGTGGCCCGGGAGACAACAGGTGCGGCCTTAGATGGAGCGGGCTGTCTGCTCTCCCCTCTTGCTTGCTCTGCCTCCTCCTCAACCTCAGACCCAACATCAGACTCCATAAAGGACTGAGCATCAGGCTGGAGTAGATGGCTGACACTGTGGTCAAACAGCTCAGCTGACTCCTCTGCCATGTCTGAAGTTGGGTCTAAGGGAGGACATGAGGTGGACATGGACTCATCTCTATTTGTTCTGCCAACTGCAGAAGACTGACCACTTTTCTCTGCCTGGGTCACTGTAGTTGCAGATGATGCCGATGATGAGGGTTTGGTAATATAGTCCACCACCTCCTGTACGTACTGTGGACGTATAGCTTGGCCACTGCCAGAGAACAATGCAAATGGTGGCCTGGCTGAGGACTGACCACCACGTCCACCCCTGCCTCTAGACACCCTAGAAGCTGTGCCCCTTTCCGCAGCAGGGCCACGTATGCCTTTTCTTGGTCTACCTGGCATATTTGTCACTGAGGCATTGGCAACTCTGTGCGGTGAAAAACGCACACTGCTATGCGACCCACAGTTGTCGCTGAATACAGCACAGCAGATGCGTGTCATGCACACTTGCAAAGCCTTTTGCACAGTGAACATAACGCTTTCAAGAACAGGAGTTAAGTTGTCACTGAGGCAATGTATTTTGCTGACTAGCAAGCACGTATACCTGCTGTAGATATATCAGCACTGTGGAACGTGCTCACTACACAGAACCCTCACACTTTCACTTTCACTTTCCCTACAGAAACTAGATTATTACATCTAACTACTGTGGTACAAAGTTTCCTAACTACACTAGATATCCCTTTCCTCACACTAAAAGAACAGCTCCATACAGCAGAAGACTGACACTGTCCCTTTAATTTTTATTTTTTTTTCTAACTCAAAAAACCAGCACAATCGCTGTATTTCTAACTACACTGACTGGCTGTAAGCTGAATGCAATTCTGCTATATGGAGCTTTAGAAGCACTCGCCTATGCAGAAAACATAGTGTAGCAAAGCAGGAGTAAGAGAAATGCTTCCACTCTCTTCAACAGACTCTGTATCACTGTGCTAGGGGTTAGGCGGGGCTATCTTATATACTGTGGGGTGTATTCACTTCTGATTGGAACCTGGTCTCCGTAGTCACTCCAATCACGTTCCCAGAAGACTCCTGCCCCCTCATTGGCTTTTGCTGATGTTTCTGGGCCAATCACGGGCTTTTACAGCCCAGTTCCTGTACCAGTGCATTTTGGGCGGTTCTGGTGGCCGAATTCCGAACTTTTACTGCAAAAAGTTCGGAATTCGGCCGAATTTCGAACACCCAATGTTCGGGTCGAACCGATTGGCCCGGTTAGAACCTGCATGGGAGACTGCCTGGGAATACCAGGTGCTGTAGGTTTTGGCTTTTCCTTTATTTGTTGGCTTTCTTTTTGTTTCTCCTGAGGTGCCATCTTGCCATGGCAAAGTTCAAAGGGGTCGAGGGTGGCAGTGGTGATCGCCTACGGCCACATCACGCCCGACCCTGTCTGATCTCGGAAGCTAAGCAGGGTCGGGCCTGGTTAGTACCTGGATGGGAGATCAGCTGGGAATACCAGGTGCTGTAGGCTTTTGGCTTTTCCTTTATTCTTTGGCTTTCGAGATAACTGCATGTGGTAACCAATAGCCTGAAAAAATGTTTTTGGTCAAAATGACTATTTTCGTCTTTTAGAGTCTTAAAACGCTTGTTTTAGACAAGATAACTGCATTTCGTAACCAATGGCCTGAAAAATCTTTTTGGTCAAAATGACTCTATTTTGGTTTTCAAGTGTCTAAAAAGCCTTTTTTAGTCAATATAACTGCATTTGATAACCAAAGGTCTGAAAAAAATTTAGTCAAAATGACTATTTTTGTCTTTATAGTCTTAAAACGCTTGTTTTAGACAAGATAATTGCATTTGGTCTCCAATGGCCTGAAAAATATTTTTTTGATCAAAATGACTCTGTTTTGGTCTCCAAGTGTCAAAAAAGCCTTTTTTAGTCAGAATAACTGAACCCACGTTGTACCTGGCACTTGATGTTACACACACTTTTCCTGTTATGATGGGAGCTCTTCTGCTGCACTAATGGTTGCTACCTCTCACATGGTTGTTAATTTTGAGGAGACTACACTGGCATCGGTGGTCCCTCTCCGGTTTCCCCCCCTTGGTCATGACTGGGCATGCCCTATTGACTTGTCCCTTCCCCCACACGTGGCAGACTTGTATTGCCTTTTTGTTCCCCCCTTTTTGCCTTTTTTCTGGTCCTGGACTTTGGTTTGATTTTTTTCTTTTCCTGCATGTACTTTGTCGCTCTACTGCTATTATTTTACCCTATGCTGTGGATGTTCCTATTGACTGTTCTCTATGCTGGGGCTGCACCAGTACTGTGTGGGCTGGGCGACTACTCCTGTTGCTCTCTCTATATAGCTGGGCTGTGCTGATGGGGTGTAGTGGGTTCACCCTTTCTGGGTGCCCTCTTTCGCCTCCCTGGCCGGGTTGCCTGAGGCTCCGTGTATGGCTACATTTTGACTATGGCTGATAATATTTGTGTGATGTCCTGGAATGTGCGGGGCCTCGGCAACCCAGTAAAGAGGACGGCGGTGCTCCGCACCATCAAACGCCTGCAGGCAGATGTGGTTTGCCTGCAGGAGACCCATATGTCTCCTTCCACTTCCCCGTGTCTAGCTCCTAGCGTATTTATTCACCAGTTCCACTCTGTTTACTCCACTTATTCGAGAGGGGTGTGTATTTTGATTAACCACTTCCATACCGAGTCATGTAAAATGACGTCGGCAAAGTGGTTGTAAGGATCCGGGCCGCCGTCATATGACGTCGCCCGGATCTCCCCTCTACTGCGCTCCCCCGGGGGCGCGCAGCGCGGCGATCGGGGGTGAGGCTCGTCCCTCGGACATAGCCCATCCCTGATCAAGGTAAACAGCCAATAGAAATTGGCTGTTTACCATGTGATCGGCTGTGTCAATCACAGCCGATCACATGAGCGGCTGCAGCACGAGCCGCTCGTTCTCTCTGCAATGCGCGCCCCTGGGGGCGCGCAGAGCAGCGATCGGGGACGAGGCTCATCCCTCGGACAGAGTCGATCCCCGATCTAGGTAAAGAGCCAATGAAATTGGCTCTTTACCACGTGACCGCTGTGTCCAATCACAGCCGGTCACAAATGTCAACAGAGAACACGGTAACTAGCTGTCACCGTGTTCTCCTCCTCACACACTGATCCTGTGTGAGGAAGAGAGTGTGGTAACAGCTAGTTACCAATTACAGTGCACCCCAAACACACTGATTGCCCCCCCCCCAATAAAGAGCACCTGTCACTAGCCCATCAAAGTACCTGAGTACCTGTCACCAGCCCATCAGGTACTCAGATGACAGGTACTCGGGTACTCTGATGGGCTGGTGACAGGTACTCGGGTACTCTGATGACAGGTACTCGGGTACTCTGATGACAGGTACTCGGGTACTCTGATGACGGGTACTCGGGTACTCTGATGATGGGTACTCGGGTACTCTGATGACAGGTACTCGGGTACTCTGATGATGGGTACTCAGGTACTCTGATGACGGGTACTCAGGTACTCTGATGACGGGTACTCGGGTACTCTGATGACGGGTACTCGGGTACTCTGATGACGGGTACTCGGGTACTCTGATGACAGGTACTCGGGTACTCTGATGACAGGTACTGGGGTACTCTGATGACAGGTACTCGGGTACTTTGAGTACCTGTCAACGGAGTACCCGTCATCAGAGTACCCGAGTACCTTCCACCTGCTCATCAGAGTACCTGACGCCTGAAGTACCCGAGTACTTGCCGCCTGCTCATCAGTACCCATCACTACTCATCAGTACTCATCAGTACCTATCACGTATCAGTACTGATCATCAGTACCCATCAGTACAGTAACACCTATCAGTACTACTCATCAGTACCTATCACCTGCCTGTCACCTGCCCATCAGAGTACCCGAGTACCTGCCACCTGCTCATCAGTACCAGAGTACCTGTCACCTGCCCAACAAAGTACCCGAGTACCTGTCACCCTTCATACAGCCACCATGTCCAAGTCCAAAAAGGTTTATATACTTCCTCCATTTAAACCTAAATACCGGTGTTATGGCAGCAGATAGCTGCCATAACCCTGGTATTTTTTTAAACGGTGGACGGTTGGCTTTCCGATAAGGGTGGTCCCAGCGGCGGATTCACCGTGGGATCACCCTTCCGGGATGGCGGAAGAGGCGCCCCCCTTCCCGCCGCGTTCCGGTCCTTTTCCCCGCCGGCAGCGGGGAAAACGATCCGGTCCCAGATCCTCACAGACAGGATGTCGAGTGAGGGCAAGCTTGCCCTCACTTGACTCTATGGTCTTGGAGGACCGGAGCTACGGAAAATGTTGTTGCCTAGCAACCGGTTTAAAGGTCCTTTTTTTTTTTTCATTTTATATAGTAATTTTTTTTTTCTATCTTTTAGTGTACTTGTGAGATCTGAGGACTTTTTGACCCCAGATCTCACAAAAAAGAGGTCCTGTCGTGCCTATTTCTATTACGAGGAATGTTTACATTCCTTTTAATAGAAATAAAAATGATCAATTTTTTTTTTTTACACGGTGTAAAAATAAAAAATAATAAATAAAATAAATAGTAAAAAAAAAAATTAAAGCGCCCTGTCCCCGTGAGCTCGCGCGCAGAAGCGAACGCATACAGAAACCCCGCCCACATATGTAAATGGTGTTCAAACCACACATGTGAGGTATCGCCGCGATCGTTAGAGCAAGGGGAATAATTTGAGCCCTAGACCTCCTCTGTAACTCAAAGATGGTAACCTGTAGAAATTTTTAAATTGTCGCCTATGGGGATTTTTAAGTACCAAAGTTTGTCGCCATTCCGTGAGCGTGTGCAATTTTGCAACATGACATGTTGGGTATCTATTTACTCGGCGTAACATTATCTTTCACATTATGGAAAAAATTGGGCTAACTTTACTGGTTTCTTATTTTTTAATTAAAAAAAGTGAATTTTTTCCAAAAAAATTGCGTTTGGAAGACCGCTGCGCAAATACGGTGTCATAAAAATATTGCAATAATCTCCATTTTATTCTCTAGGGTCTCTGCTAAAAAAAAATATATAATGTTTGGGGGTTTTAAGCAGTTTACTAGCAAAACAACTGATTGTAGCTTGTAAACACCAAATGTGATGCTCCTTGGATGATGATGCTCCTTGGATGTTAGGCCCTTCTATATGGCTAGGCTGTGAAAAAGTCTCACACATGTGGTATTGCCATACTCAGGAGGAGTGGCAGAATGTATTTTGGGGTGTAATTTTTGCTATTTACATGCTATGTGTTAGAAATATCCTATAAATTGACAACTTTGTGTAAAAAAAAAAAAGGTTTTCATTTGTTTCCCACATTTTCCAAAAACTTGTGGAAAAAAATGACACGTTCAAACGACCCATAATGCCTCATAGAATATACGTTGGAGTGTTTGCTTTCCAAAATGGGGTCATTTTGTGGACTTTTCCATTGTATTGGTGCTCTAGGGCCTTGAAAAGTGTGATAGGTAGTAAGAAAGTTTTATGTGTATTTATGCTCCTAAAAAGCATGAAGGTGCTTTTTGGACGTGGAGTCTCTTTTTGTGGCCAGGCTGTGTAAAAGTCTCACACATGTGGTATCACCATACTCGGAAGGAGTAGCAGAATGTATTTTTGGGTGTAATTTTTGCTGTGTACATGCTATGCGTTAGAAATAGCTTATAAATTGACAACTTTGTGGGAAAAAAAGAAAAAAAAAATTTTCTTCATTTTCCCAAGAATTGTGGGAAAAAATTACAACTTCAAAAAACCCACCATGCCTCTTACTAAATACCTTGGACTGTCTACTTTACAAAAAGGGGTAATTTGGGCGGTATTTGTACTGTCCTGACATTTCAGGGCCTCAAGAAAGGAGATAGGCAGTCAGTACATCTGGTGTGATAAATTTTCAGTAATTGGTACCATAGCTTCTTTCACACAGACTAAATAATATACACTAATTTGGGTTAATTTTACCAGAGACATGTAGCAGTATACATTTTGGCCCAAATGTATGAAGAAAAAATATTTTTTTGCAAAATTTTATAATTGAAACTAAAAAAAAGTGTTTTTTTTTCAAAATTTTTGCTCTTTTTTTGCATATATAACGAAAAAAAAAAACCAGTTGTGATCAAATACCACCAAAAGAAAGCTCTATTTGTGTGAAAAAAATGATAAAAATTTTGTTTGGTTACAGTGAAAATTGGTCTGGGCAGGAAGGGTGTCTAACTGCTCTGTATGGAAGTGGTTAAGAAGGGGGTACGGTTTCTATGCTCAAAGACTGTGATTGACCCTGAGGGCCGGTTTGTTTTATCCTGCCAACTAGCAAGCCTTAGGTGTGTACTTGTGCCCCCCCCGTATTCTGCAGGGGTACTTAAACTTATCGTGCCACATATTGCTCAACTTCCTGATGTGCCCCTGCTGATGTTGGGGGACTTTACTGCTGTACTTGACTCTGCCTGGGATAGGTTTTCCTCTCACTCCGGTGGACCTATGCTGGCCGGGGGGGCTACGCCCCTTGCTCGGTTGGTGGGTGAACTCGGACTGACAGATGTCTGGAGGATGGGCCACCCTGAGGTACGAAAGTTTTCGTGCTTCTCGGCGTCACACTCGGGATTGTCTAGGATAGATCTGGGGCTGGGTAATGGTTCGCTACTGCCTCTGGTGGTCGTGGCGGATTATGCATCCCGGTTGGTGTCTGATCATTCCCCCTTTTGGGTCCGTCTGTCCCTCCTGGATAATAGGGGGAAATCCCTTTGGAAACTCAATGCATTCTGGCTGACGCTCTTTCCTAGTCCTGATCCCCTGCCACCCAAACTAACGTCCTTTTTTGCTGACAATTTGGAATCCGCAGAGGTGGGGGTGGTGTGGGATGCGGCTAAGGCATTCATGAGAGGTCAGTTTATACGTATGGTTAATGCCATTAAAACGGACACCGGGCAATGGGAGAATACTGTGTTGGACGCAGTGACTAGAGCGGAGGAAACTTATGTTAGGGACCCGTCAGATGATACTCAGAGGTCGTGGCTGGCTGCCCAATCTATGGCCAAGTCGGTCACGATTCAAAAGGCTGAAAACAAGTGCTTCTTCTTGCAGCAGAGGTATTTTGAGAAGGAAGAAAACACGGGTCATATGTTGGCCATGCTGGTTCGCTCGCAGCAGCCTGTGGCATTTATACCCCAGATTAAGGATCCTCAGGGGGTGCTCTGGCACGCCACGGCTGACATACGGAGAGTACTTGGGAAGTTTTATGCTGATCTTTACTCCTCTAAGATCTCGGCTGACTTACGAGAAATTGCCGATTTTTTTTGGCTTCCTGCGATTTGCCTTCTCTGTCTGCCTGGGATGTGGCTGTGCTTGGGGCCCCCCTTACGGAGAACGAACTTTATGCGGCCTTGAAATCTACTAAGCCTGGTAAATCTCCGGGGGCTGATGGTATCCCATCGGAGGTTTACAGCCGATACGCTGAACAGTTGGTGCCCGTGCTGCTGCGGGTATATAACGAAGCCTTCCGTATTGGCCGCTGTTAGGAATGCTTCCTGAGCACACTGATGTGCTGTCATGAATCTGCAATCTAAAGGGTTAACCTAGAGCAGACTAATTGCAGTAATTGGCAAACAGGCTGCCTTATTTAAACAGCTCAGAAGCACTGTGTCTTTGCTGACTTGTCTGCAGCTCTTCCTGTGTTCCTGAAGCCTGCTTCCTGTTACCTGTTTGATATCCGTTTTGACCTTTGGCTTGTTCCGGACCTTGTTGACCTGCTGCCCGTCCTGACCCCCGGCTTGTTTGACCATTCTCTCGGATCTCCCTTGTCTGCTTATCTGCCTTCGGATCATGACCGGCTTCTCCCTTGGTGGGGCGACCCTGAGGACTGCGACCTGGTATCCACACGCAGCAAAATCCATCCTCCCCACTAGAGGCTCTGGCGAAAACCGATGGATACTTAGATTCCGCACATCAGGTTAGCCTGTGTCACTTACCTTGGGGGTTCCCGTCTAAGCTCCGCCCTCTGGCACACGTGGGGCCTTCCTCTGCCATCAGGCTACCACTTGTATCCCTAACAGTACAAGTCAGCCATGACGGAGCCTGCAAGAGAAGCCTCACCGTTGGAAGAGATCTGCCAACACCTCGCAGCCCTGTCTCAAACCGTAAAGTCACTTCAAGGCGGCTACACACAGCTAGAGGAACGGCTGCGCTCTACGACACTTCAGGGGGATCATCCTGTATTATCTGCTTCCTCTCCTGCTGCAGCACTCTCTGCACCTGCTTCTGGCCCTACCGTAGTGATGCTGCCACCAGAACCTCGAGTTCCTGCTCCCGAAAAATATTCCGGGGATCGCTGTAAATTCTGCGCCTTTCGCAACGCCTGCCAGCTGTATTTCTCCCTGCAACCTCGAACCTTTTCTTTGGAGACCACCAAGGTGGGGTTTGCTTATCTCCCTGCTCCTAGGCGAACCCCAGTTCGCCTAGGAGCAGGGAGATATCGGCTCCTTGAAGAGGGCAGCCCCCATTAAACTCCTTACGGTCATTTTTTGAGGCCATGGCACAGCTCTATGTTGACCCGCAGCGATCCTCCACCGCAGAAGCTGCGCTTCATGTTCTTCAGCAGGGTCGCAGGCCCGTAGAACACTACGTCACTGACTTCCGCTGCCTCAGTTCCGATACGTCCTGAAACGAAGCAGCACTCCGGTATCAGTTCCGTCTCGGCTTTCAGAAGGACTGAAGGACGAGCTGGCGCGGGTAGGTGTCCCCAACGCCTTGGAAGATTTGATTTCCCAGGCCATTCAAATCGTCCGGTGGCTACGGGAGCGCAGAGCAGAACGATCTCCGCAGCAGTTCAGACCAGCCTGGATGCTACCACGAGTTGCTCATCCTGCATACTTTTCTTCTGCTGGGTCAGCTCTTACCAAACCCGCTCCCGCTGGAGTCGCCTCAGATACGACTGAACCTTGGGATCATACGGCCTGGTTTGTCCCCGGAGGAGAGACGCCGTCACCAGTTGGGTAACCTGTGCCTGTATTGCGGTGAAGCTGGCCACTATGTGCGCTCCTGCCCGGCAAAATACCATAAGTTCATGCCGGCCTCACCATCTGTTGCCAGTTCCTCCCACCTAGCCTTTCCTGTGTCATTACAGCTTCCGGAAGGACTCGTCCCAGTTACCGCAATCATTGACTTTGGAGCCTGCCGTTGTTTCATTGATCGCTCGTTCGCCCTGCATGTTGCGTACCTCTCCGGCTCAAGACTCAGGACCTCACCATCTTCCTGGCTGATGGCTCCCACATCAAATCCGGGCCCGTGACCCAAGAAACTTTTCCCCTTCCTATGGTCTCCTCCGGCCATAAGGAACTGATTAGCCTGGATGTTATCACATCCTCCTTATTTCCCATTATCCTGGGATTACCGTGGTTGCAAGCACATAACCCGCAAGTCAATTGGATCACAGGCACCATCCAGTTCCCATCTCTTTACTGCAAGAATTCCTGTCTACCCGCTCCTCCTGAATTCCCCAAGACTCTGTTCTGTCTTGAATCCGAACCTGATGTATGTTCTGTGGTGCCCAAAGCATACCATGATTTCCTGGACGTATTCAGCAAACGGGGAGCAGAGACCTTGCCCCCCCACCGTCCATATGACTGCCCCATCGACTTGCTCCCAGGAGCCGAAATCCCGTTCGGCCGGATTTACCCACTTTCTGAACGTGAGCTGGACGTCTTAAAGGACTATGTAGACGAAAGTCTGAAGAAGGGGTTAATCCATCCCTCTACCTCTCCAGCAAGGGCAGGTATCTTCTTCGTAGAGAAGAAGGATCACACCCTCCGACCCTGCATCGGTTATAGGGATTTAAATAAAGTTACTATTAAAAAACGTTATCCCCTTCCTCTAGTCCCCGAACTCTTTCAGAGACTCAGATCTGCCATCCGGTTTACTAAGCTGGATCTTCGTGGGGCGTACAACTTGGTGCGCATCCGAGAGGGCGACGAATGGAAGACTGCTTCCCGCACTAGATTCGGACATTTCGAATACCTGGTAATGCCATTTGGCCTTTGTAATGCTCCTGCCACATTCCAACACTTTGTGAACGACATCTTCAGGGATTGGTTGGATATCTTCGTCATCGTATTCTTGGATGACATCCTAATCTTCTCAACATCCCTAGAGCAGCAACGCGAGCACGTTCGAAATGTCCTCGGTCGCCTTCGCCAGCATGGTCTCTACGCCAAGGCCGAGAAGTGCGTTTTTGAGCAGAACAGTATCCCGTTTCTGGGGTTAATAATTTCCACAGAAGGAATAGAGATGGATCCTCAGAAGGTCTCTGCCATTCTGGACTGGCCACCTCCATCAGACAAAAAGGGAGTACAGCGCTTCGTTGGCTTCGCCAATTTTTATAGGAGGTTCATTAAGGGGTTCTCTAACATCATAGCCCCTTACTAAGAAGAACGTCCACTTCCAGTGGACCCCAGAAGCTCAGTCCGCCTTCTCGGTTCTTAAAAAACATTTTACCTCTGCCCCTATCCTAAGTCACCCGGATCCTGCCTTACCCTATCTCCTGGAGGTAGACGCATCGGACGTTGCGGTCGGGGCAGTCATCTCCCAAAGACAGGGAACTAGAGACTTAACTCACCCAATAGCCTTCTTTTCCCGGAAACTCTCTCCCGCGGAGAAAAACTATGATGTCGGGGACCGGGAACTCCTGGCAATCAAAGCCGCTCTCGAAGAGTGGAGATATCTACTAGAAGGAGCATCACACCCGATTCTTATATTTACCGATCATAAGAACCTTGAGTACTTAAGATCTGCAAAGCGACTTAGACCCCGCCAGGCCCGATGGGCACTCTTCTTCTCCAGATTCTCATTCCATATCACCTATCGGCCCGGGTCGAAAAATGTCAAACCGGATGCCCTGTCCCGGATGTTTGATAATACTAAAGAAGAGTTGGTACCTGACACTATCCTGTCAGAGAAAAACTTCCTGCTCACTAGCCTGAAATCCCATCTTGAGCAAGCCTCTGCCAAAATTTCCGGTCCACCTGGGATACCCCTGTCACGCAAGGATGGTTTGTTGTGGGCTAAGGACAAAATATTTGTCCCGGAGGGAGTCAGAGTTTCGGTTCTAGCTGCCTGCCATGACCACCCTCTGGCTGGCCATTTTGGTGTTCATAGGACCCTTGACCTCATGCAACGCACCTTCTGGTGGCCTGAGATGGGAAAAGACTGCAGAAGTTATGTGTCTTCCTGTGTTTCTTGCTGAAGGAGTAAAACCACCAGAAGTAAGGCGTGGGGTCTCCTCAGACCACTCCCAATCCCTGACCGGCCCTGGCAAACTATCGCCATGGACTTTATCGTGGAACTTCCACCTTTGGCCGGGTGCTCCGTCATTTTTGTGGTTGTAGACCGGCTTACTAAGATGGCCCACTTTCTACCCCTCAAAGGTACCCCCTCTGCAAAAGAAACTGCAGAAGTCTTCATTAGGGAGATTGTGTGACTCCACTGGGTACCTACGAACATTATCTCGGACAGAGGGGTACAGTTCATGTCCCGCTTTTGGAGGGCCTTGTGTAAGCTACTAAAAATTGAATTATCTATGTCCTCAGCTTACCACCCGCAGACAAACGGGCAAACAAAGAGGACAAACCAGACCCTGGAACAATATCTCCGGTGCTTTACCATCTTCGTCCAGGACGACTGGGTAGCATTACTACCATTTGCGGAATTTGCCTTTAGTAATTCACGACATTCCATTACCGGGCAATCTCCCTTCTTTGCCAATTATGGTTTTCATCCTTCCTTTCTGCCCGACGTCCCATCTGATTCCGGAGTGCCCGCAGTTCAGGTCACCATTGACTTCTTCACGAGTAACAACAAACTTCTGCAGGACACCTTGGCCAAGGCTCAGATAGCGTCCAAAAGAATCTTTGATGGGAAAAAGAGGGGAGAACTGATTCTCCAACCAGGTGACCAGGTCTTTTTATCCACAGCTAACCTGCGCTTGGCCTGCCCATCCAAGAAGTTGGCTTCCAGGTTTATCGGCCCATTCCCCGTTAAAATAAGACTCAATGCCATGTCCTATGAGTTTTCCTTACCTGATACCCTACGGATCCATCCTGTGTTCCATGTCACTCTTTTTTAAAACCCGTGGTTCCCGACGCCTTCCCCGGCAGAAGCCCTGGACCTCCGGAACCAGTGATGGTGGATGGCGACATGGAGTACGAAGTTGAGGCTGTACTTGATTGCCGGAAAAGAGGTAACCAGCTTCAGTTCCTTATTAAATGGAAGGGTTATGTGCTGGAAGAGAATTCCTGGGAACCTGAGAGTAACATTTATGCCGCAGACCTGATCCAGGCGTTTTTTCTTGCCCATCCTCAGAAAAGCAGTTTGTTGGACACCCGGAGGTTGCCCTTAAGGGGGGGGGGCAATGTTAGGAATGCTTCCTGAGCACACTGATGTGCTGTCATGAATCTGCAATCTAAAACCTAGAGCAGACTAATTGCAGTAATTGGCAAAGAGGCTGCCTTATTTAAACAGCTCAGAAGCACTGTGTCTTTGCTGACTTGTCTGCAGCTCTTCCTGTGTTCCTGAAGCCTGCTTCCTGTTACCTGTTTGATATCCGTTTTGACCTTTGGCTTTTTCCTGACCTTGTTGACCTGCTGCCCGTCCTGACCCCCGGCTTGTTTGACCATTCTCTCGGATCTCCCTTGTCTGCTTATCTGCCTTCGGATCTTGATCGGCTTCTTCCTTGGTGGGGTGACCCTGAGGACTGCAACCTGGTATCCACACGCAGCAAAATCCATCCTCACCACTAGAGGCACTGGTGAAAACCGGTGGATACTTAGATTCCACACCTCAGGTTAGCCTGTGTCACTTACCTTGGGGGTTCCTGTCTAAGCACCGCCCTCTGGCACACGTGGAGCCTTCCTCTGCCATCAGGCTACCACTTGTATCCCTAACAGCCGCCTTCCTGCCTCTATGTCCGAAGCTATAGTTGTTTTCCTGCTGAAGCCCGGCAAGGATCCGCTTTTGTCGGATTCCTAAAGGCCCATATCTCTACTCACAACGGATGTTAAAATTCTATCTAAGATACTGGCCACTAGGCTGTCCTCTGTTGTCCAGGGGGTTGTCCATAGGGATCAATCGGGGTTTATCCTGACCAGATCGACAGCACTTAATCTCCGCTGACTATTTCTGAACCTTCAGATCCCAGTAGACAACCCTGGGAACCGGGCAGTCTTTTCGCTAGATGCCGCTAAGGCATTCGATAGTGTTGAATGGGTGTACCTATGGGAAGTTCTCAAGCGCTTTGGTGTGGGAGAGAACTTTCTGAACTGGGTGTGGGTACTGTGAGGTGTGGGTCACGGGCAGACTGAGGGTGAACGGGGAGCTTTCTGGACCCTTCTGTTTGCACAGGGGGACTAGACAGGGCTGCCCGCTATCTCCATTGCTGTTTGCCATGGCACTGGAGACCTTAGCGGCGCGGATTCGGTCCTCCCCTGACATAGTGGGGTTCAGAAGGGGCTCCCATGCAGACGTTATCTCACTCTATGCGGATGACACACTGCTCTACCTAGGTGATACAGGGGAATCCTTGCGGGCGGTAATGTCCCTTATTGACTATTTTGGGTCCCTGTCGGGATTTTCCATAAATTGGGATAAATCAGTTTTAATGCCCCTTGATCCCATAACTCAGCCTCTTCCGGACTGTGCATCCACAGTGCGAGTGGTTGACTCCTTCAAATATTTGGGGATCCAGGTGTCTCCTGATCCTACCCAGTATATCACACTGAACCTCGTACCTCTGCTGCAAAGTTCCCTTGTCGGTGGCTGGGCGAGTCAATCTAATTAAGATGGTGTGGGCTCCTCAACTTCTTTATGTCTTGCACAACTCCCCAATCTGGATACCCAGGAAATGGTTCTATAGGATTGACTCCCAGTTCCATGAACTGATCTGGTGCAAAAAAGTGGCTAGGATTAAATTGGCTACCCTTCAGATGGGCCCAACCCCAGAGTATATTTTCTAGCCTTCCAGGTTCAGCATATGGGGGGCTGGGGTCTTTTGGATCCATTCGATCCTATTGGGTCCTTATTGGTCCCTACTGACTCGCCTCACCCTGTCCTTGTACACCTTGAAGCGGGGTTCTCCAATATGGGGACTTGGTTACCCACACTCTTTTTGATTCGCCTTGATTCGCATGGTGTGGCGCTGTGTCAAGGGGATGTTGCAGATCACAGGTTACCTTCCTCAGACTCCGATTTGGCATAATCGCAACTTTTCGGAACTGTTTCGTCTAGAGGGCGCGGAGATGTGGGAGGCCCATGGTGTATATTTTATAGCACAATTGTTCAGAGCTGGGGTACTGAAATATATTCAAGACTTACAGAGGGAGTTTGATGTTCCTAGGCACTGTTTCTTTCGCTACCTACAATTGAGACACGCGATGATGGCCCAGGCAGGCTTGGCTTGTTTGACACCCGACACTCACTGCCTGTTGGGTGAGGTGTTTCGGGTCTCGGACAAGAATATGATGTCACAGGTTTATGTCCTTCTGTTGGGATCCGTGCAGGACCCCTCTTCCCACCCTGCTCGTGCGGGGTGGGAGGGGGGATCTTGGACCCATAGATGAGGAGACGTGGGATCTTTGCCTCTCATCGATCCCTTTGGTGTCGGTGTCGGCCTCCCATAAGATATCTCACTTTATTCTGTTTCACAAAGCATACAGAACACCAATGCAGCTGTACCGTTAGGGACGCAGATCTACACCCTTGTGCCCCAAATTTGAGAGAGACCAGGGTACACTTATACACATAATGTGGAGATGTCCCAAGCTGTTTCGCTACTGGGGGAAGGTAATTGACATGATCTCTAAAGTGTATAATTTTCAGCTACTAAGGGATCCTGACCCCAAATGCTCACGTTGTCGTGTTGCGATTGTTGTATATTGCTCGCAAATTAATTGCTAGATTTTGGATCGCCTCCAGGGTGCCGAGCAGGGGCCAGTGGATAACACAGGTCAATGCCTCTTTAATCAGGGAAAAGCTGACATACCAGCATCGAAATGCTCACAAGAAATTTGCCTCGTTATGGCAACCTTGGTTGGATGACCCGGCCTTGGCTCCCCCCAGTTGGTTATGGATCGGCTGCTCATTGGATAGGGTAGCATTTCTTGAGAAGAGTGCAGAGTCCTCCCATCCTTTCCCTTCCTTTCCCCCCTCCCCCCTCCCTTTAAGTTTTCTGCCACTGTTTT
Organism: Pelophylax lessonae; assembly: GCF_965119305.1. NCBI lineage: Eukaryota > Metazoa > Chordata > Amphibia > Anura > Ranidae > Pelophylax > Pelophylax lessonae. The sequence continues at coordinate 284,451,819 of NC_138769.1, forward strand.
AATTTTTTCCCTTCCCTTCTCCTTTGCACTTAGTACTTCAGGTGGTTTTCATGGTCCTATTACTATTGGGAGGGAATAACTGTATGTTTTTATTTATCCTTCTCGTATGCACATGGGAACATGCTCAGGTTTGTTTACTTGGCTGTAATTTTCACCTGAATTCGATGTCATTTTGGCTAAAAAAAGTTTTTCAGACCTTTGGTGACCAAATGCAGTTATTTTGACTAAAAAAGGCTTTTTTAGACACTTGGAGACCAAAATAGAGTCATTTTGACTCAAACAAATGTTTCAGGCAGTTGGTTACCAAATGCAATTATCTTGTCCAAAACCGGCTTTTTAAGACTCTAATCGACGAAAATACAGTCATTTTGACTACATTTTTATTTCAGACCTTTGGTGACCAAATGCAGTTATTTTGACTAAAAGGGGCTTTTTAGACACTTGTAGACCAAAATAGAGTCATTTTGACCCAAAAAATGTTTTCAGATCACTGGTTACGAAATGTAATTATCTTGTCTAAAACCAGCTTTTTAAGACTCTAAAAGACAAAAATACAGTCATTTTGGCTAAAAAAAGTTTTTCAGACCTTTGGTGACCAAATGCAGTTATTTTGACTAAAAAAGGCTTTTTTAGACACTTGGAGACCAAAATAGAGTCATTTTGACTCAAACAAATGTTTCAGGCGATTGGTTACCAAATGCAATTATCTTGTCCAAAACCGGCTTTTTAAGACTCTAATCGACGAAAATACAGTCATTTTGACTACATTTTTATTTCAGACCTTTGGTGACCAAATGCAGTTATTTTGACTAAAAGGGGCTTTTTAGACACTTGGAGACCAAAATAGAGTCATTTTGACCCAAAAAATGTTTTCAGATCACTGGTTACGAAATGTAATTATCTTGTCTAAAACCAGCTTTTTAAGACTCTAAAAGACAAAAATACAGTCATTTTGGCTAAAAAAAAGTTTTTCAGACCTTTGGTGACCAAATGCAGTTATTTTGACTAAAAAAGGCTTTTTTAGACACTTGGAGACCAAAATAGAGTCATTTTGACTCAAACAAATGTTTCAGGCGATTGGTTACCAAATGCAATTATCTTGTCCAAAACCGGCTTTTTAAGACTCTAATAGACGAAAATACTATCATTTTGACTAAATTTTTTTTTCAGACCGTTTGTGACCAAATGCAGTTATTTTGACTAAAACAGGCTTTGGAGACTAAAATAGAGTCATTTTGACCCAAAAAATGTTTTCAGATCACTGGTTACGAAATGTAATTATCTTGTCTAAAACCAGCTTTTTAAGACTCTAAAAGACAAAAATATAGTCATTTTGGCTGAAAAAAAAGTTTTTCAGACCTTTGGTGACCAAATGCAGTTATTTTGACTAAAAAAGGCTTTTTAGACACTTGGAGACCAAAATAGAGTAATTTTGACCAAAAACATGTTTTCAGGCCTTTTGTTACGAAATGCAATTATCTTGTCTAAAAGCGGCGTTTTAAGACTCTTAAGACAAAAATACAGTAATTTTAGCTAAAAAAAGTATTTCAGACCTTTGGTGACCAAATGCAGTTATTTTGACTAAAAAGGGCTTTTTAGACACTTGGAGACCAAAATAGAGTCATTTAGACGAATCTAATAGTCGAAAATACTATCATTTTGACTAATTTTTTTTCAGACCATTTGTGACCAAATGCAGTTATTTTGACTAAAACAGGCTTTTTGACCAAAAACATGTTTTCAGGCCATTGGTTACCAAATGCAGTTATCTTGTCTAAAAGCGGCGTTTTGAGACTCTAAAAGACAAAAATACAGTAATTTTAGCTAAAAAAGTATTTCAGACCTTTGGTGAAAAAATGCATTTATTTTTACTAAAATAGGCTTTTTAGACACTTGGAGACCAAAATAGAGTCATTTTGACCCAAACAAATGTTTAAGGCGTTTGGTTAGAAAATGCAATTATCTTGTCCAAAACCGGCATTTTAAGACTCTAATAGACGAAAATACAATCATTTTGACTAAATTTTTTTTCAGACCTTTGGTGACCAAATGCAGTTATTTTGACTAAAAATGGCTTTTTAGACACATGGAGACCAAAAATGAGTCATTTTGACCAAAAAATGTTTTCAGAGCACTGGTAACGAAATGCAATTATCTTGTCTAAAACTGGCTTTTTAAGACTCTAAAACACAAAAAAACAGTCATTTTGGCTAAAAAAGTTTTTCAGACCTTTGGTGACCAAACGTAGTTATTTTGAGTAAAAAGGGCTTTTTAGACACATGGACACCTAAATAGAGTCATTTTGACCAAAAACATTTTTTCAGGCCATAAGTTACCAAATGTAGTTTATCTTGTCTAAAAGCGGTATTTTAAGACTCTAAAAGACAAAAATACAGTCATTTTGGCTAAAAAATGTTTTCAGAGCATTGGTGACCAAATGCATTTATTATGACTAAAATAGGATTTTTAGACACTTGATAGACCAAAATAGAATCATTTTGACCAAAAACATTTTTTCAGGCCCATTGGTTACCAAATGTAGTTTATCTTGTCTAAAAGCGGTGTTTTTCTGTAACTGATTATGTCTACCGTTCATGTTATTTATTCAGTGTACTGTTTATACTCAATAAATATTAAAAAAATGTTTTAGACCTTTGGTGATCAAATGCAAAAAAAAAATTCTTTTTAGACACTTGGAGACCAAATTAGAGTCATTTTGACCCAAACAAATGTTTCAGGCGGTAAGTTACCAAATGCAATTATCTTGTCCAAAACCGGCTTTTTAAGACTCTAATAGACGAAAATACAGTCATTTTTACTAAATTTTTATTTCAGACCTTTGGTGACCAAAATGCAGTTATTTTGACTAAAAAGGGCTTTTTAGACACATGGAGAACAAAATAGAGTCATTTTGATCCAAAAAATGTTTTCAGATCACTGGTTACGAAATGCAATTATCTTGTCTAAAACCGGCTTTTTAAGACTCTAAAAGACAAAAATACAGTCATTTTGGCTAAAGCAGTTTTTCAGACCTTTGGTGACCAAACGTAGTTATTTTGACTAAAAAGGGCTTTTAAGACACTTGGAGACCTAAATAGAGTCATTTTGACCAAAAACATTTTTTCATTCCATTGGTTACCAAATGCAGTTATCTTGTCTAAAAGCGATGGTTTGAGACTCTAAAAGATAAAAATACAGTCATTTTGGGTAAAAATGTTTTTCACACCTTTGGTGACCAAACGTTGTTATTTTGACTAAAATGGGCTTTTTAGACACTTGGAGACCTAAATAGAGTCATTTTGACCAAAAATAATTTTTCAGGCCATTGGTTACCAAATGTAGTTTATCTTGTCTAAAAGCGGTGTTTTAAGAGAAAACATTTTTTGGGTCAAAATGACTCTATTTTGTTTCTCCATGTGTCTAAAAAGCCCTTTTTAGTCAAAATAAATGCATTTTGTCACCAAAGGTCTGAAATACTTTTTTAGCTAAAATTACTGTATTTTTGTCCTTCAGAGTCTTAAAACGCCCTTTTAGACAAGATAATTGCATTTCGTAACAAAAGGCCTGAAAACATGTTTTTGGTCAAAATGACTCTATTTTGGTCTCCAAGTGGCTAAAAAGACTTTTTTAGTCAAAATAACTGCATTTGGTCACCAAAGGTCTGAAAAACATTTTAACCCAAAATGACTGTATTTTTATCTTTTAAAGTCTCAAACCATCGCTTTTAGACAAGATAGCTGCATTTGGTAACCAATGGCCTGAAAACGTGTTTTTGGTCAAAATGACTCTATTTTGTTCTCCAAATGTCTAAAACGCATTTTTTAGTCAAAATAACTGCATTTGGTGACCAAAGGTCTGAAAAACTATTTTAGCCAAAATGACTGTATTTTTGTCTTTTAGTCTCAAAACGCCGCTTTTAGACAAGATAACTGCATTTGGTAACCAATGGCCTGAAAAAATGTTTTTGGTCAAAATGACTCTATTTAGGTCTCCAAGTGTCTTAAAAGCCCTTTTTAGTCAAAATAACTACGTTTGGTCACCAAAGGTCTGAAAAACTGCTTTAGCCAAAATGACTGTATTTTTGTCTTTTAGAGTCTTAAAAAGCCGGTTTTAGACAAGATAATTGCATTTCGTAACCAGTGATCTGAAAACATTTTTTGGGTCAAAATGACTCTATTTTGTTCTCCATGTGTCTAAAAAGCCCTTTTTAGTCAAAATAACTGCATTTTGGTCACCAAAGGTCTGAAATAAAAATTTAGTAAAAATTACTGTATTTTCGTCTATTAGAGTCTTAAAAAGCCGGTTTTGGACAAGATAATTGCATTTGGCAACTTACCGCCTGAAACATTTGTTTGGGTCAAAATGACTCTAATTTGGTCTCCAAGTGTCTAAAAAGAATTTTTTTTTTGCATTTGATCACCAAAGGTCTAAAACATTTTTTTAATATTTATTGAGTATAAACAGTACACTGAATAAATAACATGAACGGTAGACATAATCAGTTACAGAAAAACACCGCTTTTAGACAAGATAAACTACATTTGGTAACCAATGGGCCTGAAAAAATGTTTTTGGTCAAAATGATTCTATTTTGGTCTCCCAAGTGTCTAAAAATCCTATTTTAGTCATAATAAATGCATTTGGTCACCAATGCTCTGAAAACCTTTTTTAGCCAAAATGACTGTATTTTTGTCTTTTAGAGTCTTAAAATACCGCTTTTAGACAAGATAAACTACATTTGGTAACTTATGGCCTGAAAAAATGTTTTTGGTCAAAATGACTCTATTTAGGTCTCCATGTGTCTAAAAAGCCCTTTTTAGTCAAAATAACTACGTTTGGTCACCAAAGGTCTGAAAAACTGCTTTAGCCAAAATGACTGTATTTTTGTCTTTTAGAGTCTTAAAAAGCCGGTTTTAGACAAGATAATTGCATTTCGTAACCAGTGATCTGAAAACATTTTTTGGGTCAAAATGACTCTATTTTGTTCTCCATGTGTCTAAAAAGCCCTTTTTAGTCAAAATAAATGCATTTTGTCACCAAAGGTCTGAAATACTTTTTTAGCTAAAATTACTGTATTTTTGTCCTTCAGAGTCTTAAAACGCCCTTTTAGACAAGATAATTGCATTTCGTAGCAAAAGGCCTGAAAACATGTTTTTGGTCAAAATGACTCTATTTTGGTCTCCAAGTGGCTAAAAAGACTTTTTTAGTCAAAATAACTGCATTTGGTCACCAAAGGTCTGAAAAACATTTTTACCCAAAATGACTGTATTTTTATCTTTAAAAGTCTCAAACCATCGCTTTTAGACAAGATAGCTGCATTTGGTAACCAATGGCCTGAAAACGTGTTTTTGGTCAAAATGACTCTTTTTTGTTCTCCAAATGTCTAAAACGCCTTTTTTAGTCAAAATAACTGCATTTGGTGACCAAAGGTCTGAAAAACTATTTTAGCCAAAATGACTGTATTTTTGTCTTTTAGTCTCAAAACGCCGCTTTTAGACAAGATAACTGCATTTGGTAACCAATGGCATGAAAACCTTTTTTTTTTCAGCCAAAATGACTATATTTTTGTATTTTAGAGTCTTAAAACACCGCTTTTAGACAAGATAAACTACATTTGGTAACCAATTGCCTGAAAAAATATTTTTGGTCAAAATGACTCTATTTAGGTCTCCAAGTGTCTAAAAAGCCCATTTTAGTCAAAATAACAACGTTTGGTCACCAAAGGTGTGAAAAACATTTTTACCCAAAATGACTGTATTTTTATCTTTTGGAGTCTCAAACCATCGCTTTTAGACAAGATAACCGCATTTGGTAACCAATGGAATGAAAAAATGTTTTTGGTCAAAATGACTCTATTTAGGTCTCCAAGTGTCTTAAAAGCCCTTTTTAGTCAAAATAACTACGTTTGGTCACCAAATGTCTGAAAAACTGCTTTAGCCAAAATGACTGTATTTTTGTCTTTTAGAGTCTTAAAAAGCTGGTTTTAGACAAGATAATTGCATTTCGTAACCAGTGATCTGAAAACATTTTTTGGATCAAAATGACTCTATTTTGTTCTCCATGTGTCTAAAAAGCCCTTTTTAGTCAAAATAACTGCATTTTGGTCACCAAAGGTCTGAAATAAAAATTTAGTAAAAATGATTGTATTTTCGTCTATTAGAGTCTTAAAAAGCCGGTTTTGGACAAGATAATTGCATTTGGTAACTTACCGCCTGAAACATTTGTTTGGGTCAAAATGACTCTAATTTGGTCTCCAAGTGTCTAAAAAGAATTTTTTTTTTTGCATTTGATCACCAAAGGTCTAAAACATTTTTTTAAAATTTAAGTATAAACAGTACACTGAATAAATAACATGAAAGGTAGACATAATCAGTTACAGAAAAACACCGCTTTTAGACAAGATAAACTACATTTGGTAACCAATGGGCCTGAAAAAATGTTTTTGGTCAAAATGATTCTATTTTGGTCTCCCAAGTGTCTAAAAATCCTATTTTAGTCATAATAAATGCATTTGGTCACCAATGCTCTGAAAACCTTTTTTAGCCAAAATGACTGTATTTTTGTCTTTTAGAGTCTTAAAATACCGCTTTTAGACAAGATAAACTACATTTGGTAACTTATGGCCTGAAAAAATGTTTTTGGTCAAAATGACTCTATTTAGGTCTCCCAAGTGTCTAAAAAGCCTATTTTAGTCATAATAAATGCATTTGGTCACCAATGCTCTGAAAACCTTTTTTAGCCAAAATGACTGTATTTTTGTCTTTTAGAGTCTTAAAAAGCCGGTTTTAGACAAGATAATTGCATTTCGTAACCAGTGATCTGAAAACATTTTTTGGGTCAAAATGACTCTATTTTGTTCTCCATGTGTCTAAAAAGCCCTTTTTAGTCAAAATAAATGCATTTTGTCACCAAAGGTCTGAAATACTTTTTTAGCTAAAATTACTGTATTTTTGTCCTTCACAGTCTTAAAACGCCCTTTTAGACAAGATAATTGCATTTCGTAACAAAAGGCCTGAAAACATGTTTTTGGTCAAAATGACTCTATTTTGGTCTCCAAGTGGCTAAAAAGACTTTTTTAGTCAAAATAACTGCATTTGGTCACCAAAGGTCTGAAAAACATTTTTACCCAAAATGACTGTATTTTTATCTTTTAAAGTCTCAAACCATCGCTTTTAGACAAGATAGCTGCATTTGGTAACCAATGGCCTGAAAACGTGTTTTTGGTCAAAATGACTCTATTTTGTTCTCCAAATGTCTAAAACGCCTTTTTTAGTCAAAATAACTGCATTTGGTGACCAAAGGTCTGAAAAACTATTTTAGCCAAAATGACTGTATTTTTGTCTTTTAGTCTCAAAACGCCGCTTTTAGACAAGATAACTGCATTTGGTAACCAATGGCCTGAAAAAATGTTTTTGGTCAAAATGACTCTATTTAGGTCTCCAAGTGTCTTAAAAGCCCTTTTTAGTCAAAATAACTACGTTTGGTCACCAAAGGTCTGAAAAACTGCTTTAGCCAAAATGACTGTATTTTTGTCTTTTAGAGTCTTAAAAAGCCGGTTTTAGACAAGATAATTGTATTTCGTAACCAGTGATCTGAAAACATTTTTTGGGTCAAAATGACTCTATTTTGTTCTCCATGTGTCTAAAAAGCCCTTTTTAGTCAAAATAACTGCATTTTGGTCACCAAAGGTCTGAAATAAAAATTTAGTAAAAATGACTGTATTTTCGTCTATTAGAGTCTTAAAAAGCCGTTTTTGGACAAGAGATTTCCACTTTTCCACCCAATCTAATTTCTGTTGTTCTATTGGGGTATTCATCATTTTTATATAGCATAGAGAGGACACGTCCACTACTCTCCCCCTTCTCACATAGCCTCTCAAAGTTTGTCAACGGTTTTACAAATTTCTCCGGCCTTGGGAGCGACTCCAAGAAATGTTGTACCTGGAGCGCCTCCCAAAGGGGGAGGCCAAATTGTCCGTTCCTATCTGTTAAATTAGGGATCGAGGGCCAGCTCCTCTGATTCGCAAACATTTTTACACTTACTTGTCCGGATTCTCGTAGTTTTTTGAAATACTGTCTATCCAGTCCTGGGGTAAAGTTTGGGTTCCCCAATATAGGATATAGAGGGAAATCTATTGTTGTTAACTTTTGCCTCAGGGATTGCTGATTACCTATCTTTATAGTATTTCCTATCAATGGGTGTGTTTTTAATGTCTTAGGGAGACTCTGATAGCACCATAACGCTCTCTTTAAGGACACTGCAGTCTGTGCCTGTTCTATTGGAACCCAAATCTTCATTTCCGAATGGTGCCACCAATCTATTATTCTATTTAGCTGTATGGCATGATAGTATCTACATAGATCTGGGATCGCAAGTCCTCCCATATGCTTAGGCAAAGTTAAGCTATTACGAGCTATGTGTGGCTCCTTTTTGGCCCAGATATATCTAGTAAACATTCCATGTATGGTTTTAAAGAAGCTATTCGATATTTTGATAGGCAGAGCTCGCTTCAAATATAAATATTTTGGTAAGATGTTCATTTTTATTAGGTTCCCCCTCCCAAACCAAGACTGGAGTCCCCCCTCCCATTGGTCAAGAAGTCTCCTTGTCTCCTTGACCAGAGGGAGCAAATTCAGGTCGACTATCCTTGACAGGTCTGCTGATATATATGTCCCTAAATATTTCACTGCCTCTTTCACCCAGATAAAGCCAAAGTTACTTTTAGTCCCCATACTGTTTAAATTCCTTTAGGAGCACCGGTAATGAGATGTCTGGCTCTGGCAAGGTAAATAACAGATCATCCGCATAGGCTGCGATTTTATATTGCTCTTTGCCCTGGGAAACTCCTCTTATATCCGGATTCATGCGGATTTTACATAAGAAAGGTTCCAGTACTAGAGCGAAGAGCAATGGGGAAAGTGGACATCCTTGTCTTGTGCCGTTCTTTATATAAAAAGGTTCTGAGAGTACCCCATTAGCCTTCACCCTCGCTGTCGGATTTGAATAGACTTTGGTGATTCTTTCCTTCATTACTTCTCCTACTCCTATATATCTGAGCACTGACTGCATAAAGGCCCACTCAACTCTATCGAAAGCCTTTTCTGCGTCGGTGCTCAGTATAACACAGGGGGTCCTTGCTTTATTAACTATGTGGATTAAATTGAGGACTCTCGTAGTATTGTCTTTCGCTTCTCTTGCCATCATGAATCCTACTTGATCTAAATGAATTACCCTCGAAAGGATCCTCGACATTCTAGTAGCTAATATTTTCGTGAAGATTTTTAAATCTGTATTTAACAAGGAGATAGGCCTATAACTTCCGCAATTTGCTGGGTCCTTACCCTCCTTCAGAATCAGCGTCAAGTAGGCTGCCAAAGTATCTCTGGCAAACACATTAGGCATTCACAGTATACAGAAGTAAGTGTCAGACTGTATAGGCCCCAAAAATTAGCTCACATGGTTTTAACTGACAGCAAAGAACGTAGTGTATTTGATGGCTGGAGGTACATTAGGCATTCACAGTAGACTGAAGTAAGTGTCGGCCTGTATAGGCCCCAAACATTAGCTCACATGGGTTTAACTGACAGCACAGAACGTAGTATTTGATGGCTGGAGGTACATTAGTCTTTCACAGGATACAGAAGTAAGGGTCAGCCTGTATAGGCCCAAAACTTAGCTTGCATGGGTTTAACTGACAGCAAAGAACATAGTGTATTTGGTGGCTGAAGGTACATTAGGCATTCACAGTATACAGAAGTAAGTGTCGGCCTGTATAGGCCCCAAAAAATAGCTCACATGGGTTTAACTGACAGCAAAGAACTTAGTATTTGATGGCTAGAGGTAAATTAGGCATTCACACAGGAGAAACAAAAAGAAAGCCAACGAATAACCTGAGGTGCCATCTTGCCATGGCCAAGTTCAAAGGGGTCGAGGGTGGCAGTGGTGACATTGACAGTATACAGAAGTAAGTGTCGGCCTGTTTAGGCCCCAAAACGTAGCTCACATGGGTTTAACTGACAGCAAAGAATGTATTATTGGATGGCTAGAGGTACATCAGGCATTCACACAGTATACAGAAGTAAGTGTCGGCCTGTATAGGCCCCAAAAATTAGCTCACATGGGTTTACCTGACTGCTAAGAACGTAGTATCCTGTGGCTAAAGGTACATTAGGCATTCACAGGATGCAGAAGTAAGTGGAAAGTGTTAGGTGCCGTCCCTAAATGCCAGTAAGCCAAGAAAGGTCCTGCCACATCCCTAAGGACATATGAGAAAAAAGTGTATCAAGTGGTATTGGTGTTCCAATACACCAGAGCCTAAATGAGCCCCACAGGGAACTGTGTATTCTGAGGAAACACCCAACCTGGGACTTTGTAGGCAGGAGTTACTTGGCATGAATAGATAAATAGAAGACCAATTTAATATATAATGATTTTATTAATACATGTGTACAAAATTGTTAAAAAAGACACAGATACAAAGGCATCAAAAGACAGTCAATATAGAAAATATGTGATAAATAAAATTATGAGCCATATCCTAGAGTAGTGGGGTCACCCAGGTCCAACATGTTTCGCCGACTCTGCAGACTCTGACTTAAAAAGGCTTTTTAGACACTTGGAAGAATGACTCAAAGAGGGAGAGGGTTTTGGCAGAGTGTAGATCTCTTGTGTTTTCAATAAACAAGGCATTCTGAGTTGACTCCCAGCTTATGTGTCATCTAGTTCTTAGGAGGGAAGGATTGTATAACACTACCTGGATTGTTGCATGCTGTACCTGCTTAGTTGGATTATTACCTGTTTTCCTGTCTACCAGCGGAGCCAATGTAGATTAAACTACTCCTCCTCTACACAGGCGGTCTCCCATCCAGGTACTAACCAGGCCTGATGCTACTTAGCTTCCGAGATCAAATGAGATCGGGCGCATTCAGGGTGATGTGGCCATAGGCAACCACCACTGCCACCCTCGACCCCTTTGAACTTGGCCATGGCAAGATGGCTCCTCAGGAGAAACAAAAAGAAAGTCAACGAATAAATGAAAAGCCAAAAGCCTACAGCACTTGGTATTCCCAGGCGGTCTCCCCTTCAGGTACTAACCAGGCCCGACCCTGCTTAGCTTCCGAGATCAGGCGCGTTCAGGGTGATGTGGCCGTAGGCGATCACCACTGCCACCCTCGACCCCTTTGAACTTGGCCATGGCAACATGGCTCCTCAGGAGAAACAAAAAGAAAGCCAACGAATAAAGGAAAAGCCAAAAGTCTACAGCACTTGGTATTCCCAGGTGGTCTCCCATCCTGGTTACAGGCCTGACCCTGCTTAGCTTCCGAGATCAGGCGCGTTAAGGGTGATGTGGCCATAGGCAATAACCACTGCCACCATTGACCCCTTTGAACTTGGCCATAGCAAGATGGCACCTCAGGATAATCAAAAAGAAAGCCAACGAATAAAGCAAAAGCCAAAAGTCTACAGTGCATACCCCGATCCCTGCTGCCACCCCCTGCCTCTCGGAGTCCCAGGAGGGGGGTCCCGTTCTCACAGGCACTCTGGGGGATGGGGACCTGAGGAGGCACATTTGGGCCCTTCCTACTAAGGCAGACCTGGACAGATTCATCTCCAGGGTTGAGACTGCCTTTAAAGAGGATATTGCTCAGCTGAAGGTGGACACTTCTCACTTGGGATCCCGGGTGGAGTCTGTAGAACAGCGCCTGGATGCAGCTCTCCCTATCATTTCCCAGTTACAGGCACACTGTGTTGGACAGGATCAGAAAATTGAGGCCCTGCTCTCCCAACTTGACGACTTTGAAAATCGCAGCCGCCGGGGGAATATCAGGATTCTGGGCCTCCCTGAAGCCACGGCCCCTAGGGACATTGTCCCCACACTGACGGACATATTCAGAGAGATTTTGGGCCTCCCTGCCACTGCCCCTATTGAAATTGATAGGGCGCACAGGGCCCTGCGACCTCCTTCACAAGACGCTGACAATCCACGTGACGTCATCTGTAAGCTCCATAAATACACCGTTAAAGACAATATAATGCAGAAGATGAGAAAAAAGCCCTTTTTTTACTTTGATGGTGCACGTCTTTACTTCTACCAGGATTTGTCGCGCCACACCCTTATGCAACGCAGGGCTCTTCGTCCTCTGCTCGAGTCGCTTCAAGCTGCTGGCCTCACCTACCACTGGGGCTTCCCCTTTTATCTTCAAGCTACTAGAGGTGATGTCTCGGCTACCCTACGCACCAAAGACGACCTCCAGGGGTTCTGTGCTGTTCTGTGTTCTGGCAAGAGGTACAGTAGGCATTCACACAGTATACAAAAGTGTCGACATGTATAGGCCCCAAAAATTAGCTCACATGGGTTTACCTGACAGTTAAGCAGTCTCAACCCTGGAGATGAATCTGTCCAGGTCTGCCTTAGTAGGAAGGGCCCAAATGTGCCTCCTCAGGTCCCCATCCCCCAGAGTGTCTGTGAGACCGGGACCCCCCTCCTGGGACTCCGAGAGGCAGGGGGTGGCAGCAGGGATCGGGGTATGCACTGTAGACTTTTGGCTTTTGCTTTATTCGTTGGCTTTCTTTTTGTTTATCCTGAGGTGCCATCTTGCTATGGCCAAGTTCAAAGGGGTCAATGGTGGCAATGGTTATTGCCTATGGCCACAAGTGTCGGACTGTTTAGGCCCCAAAAATTAGCTCACATGGGTTTAACTGACAGCAAAGAATGTAGTATTGGATGGCTAGAGGTACAGCAGGCATTCACACAGTATACAGAAGTAAGTGTCGGCCTCTATAGCCCCCAAAAATTAGCTCACATGTGTTTACCTGACTGCTAAGAATGTAGTATTCTGTGGCTAAAGGTACATTAGGCATTCACAGGATACAGAAGTAAGTGTCGGCCATAAAAGGCCCCAGAAATGAGCCCACATGGGTTTACCTGACACTTACCTTCAGTCACAGAATACTACGTTCTTAGTTAAACCCATGTGGGCTAATTTTTGGGGCCTATACAGGCCGACACTTACTTCTGTACCCTGTGAATGCCTAATGTACCTTCAGCCACCAAATACTACGTTCTTAGCTGTCAGGCTAATTTTTGGGGACTTTTATGGCCGACACTTACTTCTGTATCCTGTGAATGCCTAATGTACCTTCAGCCACAGAATGCTAAATACATTCATTTTGACAAAAAAATTTCGGACAATTGGAGACCAAGTGCAGTGTCTAAAACCGGCTTTTTAAGACTCTAAAAGACAAAAATACAGTCATTTTTGACTAAAAAAGTTTTCCAGACCTTTGGTGACCAAATGCAGTTATTTTGGCTAAAAAAAGGTTATTAGACACCTGGAGACCAAAAAAGAGTCATTTTGACCAAAGAAATTTTTTCAGGTCATTGGAGCCCAAATGTCTAAAATCTTGTCTAAAACCGGCTTTTTAGGGCTCTAAAAGACAAAAATATAGTCATTTTGACAAAAAAAATTTTCAGACCTTTGGTTACCAAATGCAGTTATTTTGACTAAAAAGGCTTTTTAGACACTTGGAGACCAAAATAGAGTCATTTTGACCAAAAAAATTTTTTCAGGCCATTGGAGCCCAAATGGCCGGTTTTAGACAAATCTGGTCTAAAACAGGCATTTTAAGACTCTAAAAGACAAAAATACATTCATTTTGACTTAATTTTTTTTCAGACTTTTGGTGACCAAATGCAGTTATTTTGACTAAAAAAGGCTTTTTAGACACTTGGAGACCAGAATAGAGTAATTTTGACCAAAAAATGTTTTTCAGGCCATTGGAGCCAAATGTCTAAAATCTTGTCTAAAATCAGCTTTTTAATGCTCTAAAAGACAAAAATATAGTCATTAGGACTAAAAAAAATTTAAGACCTTTGGTGACCAAATGCAGTTATTTATACTAAAAAGGGCTCTTTAGACACTTGGAGACCAAAATAGAGTCATTTTGACCAAAAAGATTTTCAGGCCATTGTAGCCAAAATGTCTAAAATCTTGTCTAAAACCGGCTTTTTAAAGCACTAAAAGACAAAAATACAGTCAATTTGAATACATTTTTTTCAGACCTTAGGTGACCAAATGCATTTTGACTAGAAAAAGGCTTTTTAAACACTTGGAGACCAAAATAGAGTCATTTTGACCAAAAAAAACTTTTTTTCAGGCTATTGGAGCTCTATTTTGGTCTCCAATTGTCTAAAAAGCCTTTTTTAGTATAAATAACTGCATTTAGTCACCAAAGGTCTGATAAAAAAAATTTGTCAAAATAACTGTATTTTTGTCTTTTAGAGCCTTAAAAAGCCGGTTTTAGACAAGATTTGTCTAAAACCGTCCATTTGGGCTCCAATGGCCTGAAAAAATGTTTTCGGTCAAAATGACTCTATTTTGGTCTCCAAGTGTCTAAAAAGCCTTTTTTTAGTCAAAATAACTGCATTTGGCCACCAAAGGTCTGAAAAAAACTTTAGTCAAAATTACTATATGTTTGTCTTTGTCTTAGCGCATTAAAAATCCGGTTTTAGACAAGATTTTAGACATTTGGCTCCAATGGCCTGAAAAAAAGTTTTTTGGTCAAAATGACTCTATTTTGGTCTCCAAGTGTCTAAAAGCCTTTTTTAGTCAAAATAACTGCATTTGGTCACCAAAGATCTGAAAAACAATTTAGACAAATTGACTCTATTTTTGTCTTTTAGAGCCTTAAAAAGCTGGTTTTAGACAAGATTTTAGACATTTGGGCTCCAATGGCATGAACATTTTTTTTGGTTAAAATGACTCTATTTTGGTCTCCAAGTGTCTAAAAATCTTTTTTTAGTATAAATAACTGCATTTGGTCACCAAAGGTCAGAAAAAAAATAGTCAAAATGAATGTATTTTTGTCTTTTAGTGTCTTAAAAAGCCGGTTTTAGATCAGATTTGTCTAAAACCGGCAATTTGTGCTCCAATGGCTTAAAAATATTTTTGGTCAAAATGACTCTATTTTGGTCTCCAAGTGTCTAAAAGGCCTTTTTAGTCAAAATAACTCAATTTGGTAACCAAAGGTCTGAAAAAAAATTTAGTCAAAATGACTATAATTTTGTCTTTTAGAGCCATAAAAAGCCAGTTTTAGACAAGATTTTAGACATTTGGGCTCCAATGGCCCGAAAAAATTTCTTTGGTCAAAATGACTCTTTTTTGGTCTCCAGGTGTCTAAAAAGCTTTTTTTAGCCAAAATAACTGACAAACTTTTTTATTCAAAAATGACTGTATTTTTGTCTTTTAGAGTCTTAAAAAGCCGGTTTTAGACACTGCACTTGGTCTCCAATGGTCTGAAATTTTTTTTGTCAAAATGAATGTATTTAGCATTCTGTGGCTGAAGGTACATTAGGCATTAAATCCTACCAAAATGTGATGCGCCAGAAATATAATAAAAAAGTGATGACTTTAAATACAATAAATCATATCCAGTTCATAAGGCACATAGCAATGTGTGTGCTTCCAATAAAGTGATATGAAGAGTGTCCCCGTATCCAATTGAAGAAAATCCAGTGATGAAAACAAGTTGTAAACACCAATTAGTGAATCCCTCCACCAGGTGAATTAGCCTCTCACCTTCCTAAAGGACCCAAACGGGCCAGCAATCACATGTATCATGGATCAGACTTCCAGGAAAGAGCCACACTGT
This sequence comes from Pelophylax lessonae, assembly GCF_965119305.1. Lineage (NCBI taxonomy): Eukaryota > Metazoa > Chordata > Amphibia > Anura > Ranidae > Pelophylax > Pelophylax lessonae. The sequence goes on from NC_138769.1 coordinate 284,467,470, forward strand.
ATTGCACCTCGAGGGATCCCGGGACATATAAGAAACAGATGAAGAAATCTAGTGCTCTCTGCTTACTAATAAGGGTGTGCTTTATTAGAGAAAGGCAGATCAACTCACATTTGTTGGGCACTCAGCAGTGCCTGCTGTATAAGCGATGTCAGCGATCTGTTACCAGAGAGAGACTCTGCATCGGCCACGCACGCTCCGTCCCCCTAGTACATTAGGCATTCACAGTGTACAGAAGTAAGTGTCGGCATGTATAGGCCCCAAAAATTAGCCCACATGGGTTTAACTAACAACGTAGTATTCTGTGACTGAAGGTAAGTGTCAGGTAACCCATGTGGGCTAATTTCTGGGGCCTTTTATGGCCGACACTTACTTCTGTATCCTGTGAATACCTAATGTACCTTTAGCCACAGAATTCTACGTTCTTAGCTGTCAGTAAAACCCATGGCTCCAATGGCCTGAAAAACATTTTTTGGTCAAAATTACTCTATTCTGGTCTCCAAGTGTCTAAAAAGCCTTTTTTAGTCAAAATAACTGCATTTGGTCACCAAAGGTCTGAAAAAAAATTAAGTCAAAATGAATGTATTTTTGTCTTTTAGAGTCTTAAAATGCCTGTTTTAGACCAGATTTGTCTAAAACCGGCCATTTGGGCTCCAATGGCCTGAAAAAATTTTTTGGTCAAAATGACTCTATTTTGGTCTCCAAGTGTCTAAAAAGCCTTTTTAGTCAAAATAACTGCATTTGGTAACCAAAGGTCTGAAATTTTTTTTTGTCAAAATGACTATATTTTTGTCTTTTAGAGCCCTAAAAAGCCGGTTTTAGACAAGATTTTAGACATTTGGGCTCCAATGGCCTGAAAAAATTTCTTTGGTCAAAATGACTCTTTTTTGGTCTCCAGGTGTCTAATAACCTTTTTTTAGCCAAAATAACTGCATTTGGTCACCAAAGGTCTGGAAAACTTTTTTAGTCAAAAATGACTGTATTTTTGTCTTTTAGAGTCTTAAAAAGCCGGTTTTAGACACTGCACTTGGTCTCCAATTGTCCGAAATTTTTTTGTCAAAATGAATGTATTTAGCATTCTGTGGCTGAAGGTACATTAGGCATTCACAGGATACAGAAGTAAGTGTCGGCCATAAAAGTCCCCAAAAATTAGCCTGACAGCTAAGAACGTAGTATTTGGTGGCTGAAGGTACATTAGGCATTCACAGGGTACAGAAGTAAGTGTCGGCCTGTATAGGCCCCAAAAATTAGCCCACATGGGTTTAACTAAGAACGTAGTATTCTGTGACTGAAGGTAAGTGTCAGGTAAACCCATGTGGGCTCATTTCTGGGGCCTTTTATGGCCGACACTTACTTCTGTATCCTGTGAATGCCTAATGTACCTTTAGCCACAGAATACTACATTCTTAGCAGTCAGGTAAACACATGTGAGCTAATTTTTGGGGGCTATAGAGGCCGACACTTACTTCTGTATACTGTGTGAATGCCTGCTGTACCTCTAGCCATCCAATACTACATTCTTTGCTGTCAGTTAAACCCATGTGAGCTAATTTTTGGGGCCTAAACAGTCCGACACTTACTTCTGTATCCTGTGAATGCCTAATGTACCTTCAGCCACCAAATACTACATTCTTAACTGTCAGGTAAACCCATGTGAGCTAATTTTTGGGGCCTATACATGTCGACACTTTTGTATACTGTGTGAATGCCTACTGTACCTCTTGCCATCAAATACTACATTCTTTGCTGTCAGTTAAACCCATGTGAGCTATTTTTTGGGGCCTATACAGGCCGACTGTAAGATCCTGGTACCTGCGGTACCCTTCCAGCCTATTATTTGTATATTACGTTCCACCATATAGATAGGTGGAACGCATCTAGTACCTGTCCCTTTAAATTCCATGACCTCATCAGTGAGTGCCGCTCTGAGCAGCTATTTCAACCGCTGGCATTCACTCACATGTGTTCGTGCAAACCGCTTGCTACAGCATTACCTAACGCTGCCGAATCCTCCAGCTATTCCCTAATACCTGGATTGACTGAAGACTTGCTACAACATCTTGTATCTCGCTACAAGATCATTACCTCACCGCCGGAACCCTCTCCTTACAAACCTACCAGTGATAAGTACCCCACAGGGGAATACCTTCCTAATCTACTTTCACTACTACTCTGCTTACTAAAGACTATTGCTACTCTAAGAACTATACTGTTACATCTAACATCTGCACCGCTACTTAGATTGCAAGCTCTTGAACCTATTACCATCTTGTCACTGCACTAGCCTAGCATCTCCTGTACACTTCATCTGCTCTTCACTACCACCTGTTACCTGTACATGATTGCTATCCTAAGTGCTTACTATCACCATCTGTTACCTCTTACCATTGCTATCACTATCCACGCCTGTCCCCTCAGTATCACCTCTATACTTTCACATCTAAACATATCACTCCAGGAACATCTTTAATGAGTGTCTGTGTTTGTGTATGTGCTTGCTGAGACAGGCTGATGCACAATGATGAGTCTTGAGAGTTGGATATGGTAGTTCAACACATCTCTACATGACTACTGAGTGTAACTTCCGCAGCTGCAAATCCACACCACACAAATAAACGCCGGAGCGTTACACCGACACAAACTTCTCAAAAAGAAAGCCAACGAATAAAGGAAAAGCCAAAAGCCTACAGCACCTGGTATTCCCAGGCTGTAGCGGAATGGACGCTGAGAGTGTGGCTTGTGTTGAAAGAATCACCATAATATTACTGAACAGTGTCCCTGAGGAAATATATAAAGATATATTGCAGATTGCTAGAATATGGCAGCAGTGTTTCATAGACCCCTGCTAGTGGGGTGGGGTTTGTTATTGTGAATACCGACATTCCATTGTCCTATTGTTCCTGTCTGCCTTGTAAGCATATTATGGGATGTGTGTTTGTGTGGAATGACTCAAAGAGGGAGAGGGTTTTGGCAGAGTGTAGATCTCTTGTGTTTTCAATAAACAAGGCATTCTGAGTTGACTCCCAGCTTATGTGTCATCTAGTTCTTAGGAGGGAAGGATTGTATAACACTACCTGGATTGTTGCATGCTGTACCTGCTTAGTTGGATTATTACCTGTTTTCCTGTCTACCAGCGGAGCCAATGTAGATTAAACTACTCCTCCGCTACACAGGCGGTCTCCCATCCAGGTACTAACCAGGCCTGATGCTACTTAGCTTCCGAGATCAAATGAGATCGGGCGCATTCAGGGTGATGTGGCCATAGGCAACCACCACTGCCACCCTCGACCCCTTTGAACTTGGCCATGGCAAGATGGCTCCTCAGGAGAAACAAAAAGAAAGTCAATGAATAAATGAAAAGCCAAAAGCCTACAGCACTTGGTATTCCCAGGCGGTCTCCCCTTCAGGTACTAACCAGGCCCGACGCTGCTTAGCTTCCGAGATCAGGCACGTTCAGGGTGATGTGGCCGTAGGCGATCACCACTGCTACCCTCGACCCCTTTGAACTTGGCCATGGCAAGATGGCTCCTCAGGAGAAACAAAAAGAAAGCCAACGAATAAAGGAAAAGCCAAAAGTCTACAGCACTTGGTATTCCCAGGTGGTCTCCCATCCTGGTTACAGGCCTGACCCTGCTTAGCTTCCGAGATCAGGCGCGTTAAGGGTGATGTGGCCATAGGCAATAACCACTGCCACCATTGACCCCTTTGAACTTGGCCATAGCAAGATGGCACCTCAGGATAAACAAAAAGAAAGCCAACGAATAAAGCAAAAGCCAAAAGTCTACAGCACCTGGTATTCCCAGGCGGTCTCCCATCCAGGTACTAACCAGGCCTAACCCTGCTTAGCTTCCGAGATCAGACGTGATGGGGTGTGTTCAGGGTGATGTAGCCATAGGTGATCACCAGTGTGTAACGCTCCTGCGTTTTGTTATAGGCTGGATTTACAGCTGCAAAATCTCCACTCAGTAGTCATGTAGAGATGTGTTGAATACCAGATCCAACTCTCCAGGACTCATCACCGTGGGCCTGTCAGCTTCAACATACAGATATATACACACTCATTGAGATGTTCCTGGAGTGATAGGATGTATATGATAGTATGAAGGTGATGTGCTGAAGGGACAGGTGTGAACAGTGACAAGGATGGTAAGCACTTTATAGGTTTGTACAGGAGAGTTCAAGATGGTATTTAGGAATGCAGATAGGTTAGTATCGAGTATGCTAACAGGTGGTGAGGACAGCAGATGACAAATACAAGGATAGACTAACCCAGTGCAAGGATAGATAGTAGTAGACAGGAGAGCTAGCAATCTATGCAGCAGTGCAGATGATAGATGGTAGTAGACAGGAGAGCTAGCAATCTATGCAGATAGATGGTAGTAGTCTCAAGAGCTAGCAATCTATGTAACAGTGCAGATGATAGGATAGTATGGATAGGTAGTAACAGTCCTTAATGCAATAGTAGTAGTGTAAGTTATGGAGGTTTCCCCTGCGGGGTACTTATCACTATAGTATAGTAGTAGAAGGGTCCGGTGATGAGGAAGTGATCCAGTAGCGAGATACAGGGATCAGTAGCGAGGTTCGGGTCTGAGGAAGTGATCCTGGTAGCGAGATACAGGGATCTGTAGCGAGGTTCCACAGCGAGACACGCTTGTAAGCATAGATGCCAGGCAGGTTGAATGAACATGTGAGTGAGAACGCCGGCGGTTGAAATAGCCGCTCTGTGGCGCTCAGTGATGACAGCATCGGTCTTAAAGGTGTATGCGCACCTACCAGAAGAGAATGGTGGGACGCATACGCGGAATGAAAAGTGGAATAAGGGTACCAGAGGTACCAGAACATTACACAGTACCACCCTCGACCCCTTTGAACTTGGCCATGGCAAGATGTCACTTCAGGAGAAACAAAAAGAAAGCCAACGAATAAAGAAAAAGCCAAAAGCCTACAGCACCTGGTATTGCCAGGCAGTCCCCCCTCCAGGTACTAACCAGGCCCAATCCTGCTTAGCTTCCAAGATCAGACCAGATTGAGCGCATTAAAGGTGATGTGGCCTTAGGCAATCACCACTGCCACCCTCGACCCTTTTGAATTTGGCCATGCCAAGATGGCACCTCAGGAGAAACAAAGAGAAAGCCAATGAATAAAGGACAACTCAGAATGCCTTGTTTATTGAAAACACAAGAGATCTACACTCTGCCAAAACCCTCTCCCTCTTTGAGTCATTCCACACAAACACACATCCCATAATATGCTTACAAGGCAGACAGGAACAATAGGACAATGGAATGTCGGTATTCACAATAACAAACCCCACCCCACTAGCAGGGGTCTATGAAACACTGCTGCCATATTCTAGCAATCTGCAATATATCTTTATATATTTCCTCAGGGACACTGTTCAGTAATATTATGGTCATTCTTTCAACACAAGCCACACTCTCAGCGTCCATTCCGCTACAGCCTGGGAATACCAGGTGCTGTAGGCTTTTGGCTTTTCCTTTATTCGTTGGCTTTCTTTTTGAGAAGTTTGTGTCGGTGTAACGCTCCGGCGTTTATTTGTGTGGTGTGGATTTGCAGCTGCGGAAGTTACACTCAGTAGTCATGTAGAGATGTGTTGAACTACCATATCGAACTCTCAAGACTCATCATTGTGCATCAGCCTGTCTCAGCAAGCACATACACAAACACAGACACTCATTAAAGATGTTCCTGGAGTGATATGTTTATATGTGAAAGTATAGAGGTGATACTGAGGGGACAGGCGTGGATAGTGATAGCAATGGTAAGAGGTAACAGATGGTGATAGTAAGCACTTAGGATAGCAATCATGTACAGGTAACAGGTGGTAGTGAAGAGCAGATGAAGTGTACAGGAGATGCTAGGCTAGTGCAGTGACAAGATGGTAATAGGCTCAAGAGCTTGCAATCTAAGTAGCGGTGCAGATGTTAGATGTAACAGTATAGTTCTTAGAGTAGCAATAGTCTTTAGTAAGCAGAGTAGTAGTGAAAGTAGATTAGGAAGGTATTCCCCTGTGGGGTACTTATCACTGGTAGGTTTGTAAGGAGAGGGTTCCGGCGGTGAGGTAATGATCTTGTAGCGAGATACAAGATGTTGTAGCAAGTCTTCGGTCAATCCAGGTATTAGGGAATAGCTGGAGGATTCGGCAGCGTTAGGTAATGCTGTAGCAAGCGGTTTGCACGAACACATGTGAGTGAATGCCGGCGGTTGAAATAGCCGCTCAGAGCGGCACTCACTGAAGAGGTCATGGAATTTAAAGGGACAGGTACTAGATGCGTTCCACCTATCTATATGGTGGAACGTAATGTACAAATAATAGGCTGGAAGGGTACCGCAGGTACCAGGATCTTACAGTACCCCCCCCTAAGGCCGGCTCCGGAAGGCCTATAACACTGGTCTCTCCGGGTATTTGGAGTGTAACCTTCGTATAAGCCTGGGTGCGTGGACGTCAGAAGCATCCAACCAGGTGTCATCTTGGGGACCATAATTTTTCCATCTTATGAAATATTGGAGCTTTCCTCTGTGGATAGGAGAATCCAAAATTTCTTTAATCTCAAATTCTTCTCCACCTTCAACTTGTATTGGAGGTGGAGGCGCGATGGTAGGTCTAATCCCTTGGTTGGGTGTATGTGGCTTCAATAGAGATACATGGAACGTGGGGTGTATTTTAAGATCTGCCGGTAAAGTGAGTCGAACTGCAGATTCCCCAATGAGCTTCTCAATTGGGAAAGGTCCCAGGAATAGAGGTCCAAGCTTTTTACTAGGAATTTTCAACCTCAAGTTCCTCGTAGATAGCCAAACAAGATCCCCAATAGCATATTGAGGTGAAGGTCTTCTGCGGAGGTCATAGTACCTCTTTTGTTGGCTATGAGCATGTGAGATGGTGGTGTTAAGTAAGCCCAAAGAGTCTTTTATTTGGGTGAGATAGTTAGAGGCTACTGGGTTACTTGATGGTAGGATGCGTGGTGGAAGAATTGTGGGATGGAACCCATAGTTCAGGTAGAACGGACTTTGCTTAGTAGTACTGTGGGTTGCATTGTTATAAGCAAATTCTGCCAGAGGGAGGAGGTCCACCCAATCATCCTGTAGGTATGAGGTGTAGCAACGCAAATATTTTTCAATACACTGGTTGACTCTTTCAGTTTGTCCGTTGGTCTGCGGGTGATAGGGGGAAGTAAGTTTTCGCTCAATGCGCAGTATGTGGCATAGAGCTTGCCAAAACTTAGAGATGAACTGCGAGCCCCGGTCAGATAAAAGAGTCTTTGGAATTCCATGTAGTTTGAACACATATTTTACTAGCAATTCCGCTGTTTCCTTAGATGAAGGTAGTCTGCGAATGGGAATGAAATGTGCCATTTTTGTCAGATGGTCCACTGACACTAGGATGGTAGTGAATCCCTTGGACGGTGGTAATTCCACTATGGAGTCTAAAGAAACAACTTACCATGGAACTTTGGGTATTGGTAGACTGCAAAGTAAACCAGAAGGTTTTGTAGTGTCAATTTTGGACCTTGCACAGATGTCACATGAAGAAATGAATTTTTGTACAGACGTCTTCATCCCAGGCCACCAAAATTGCCTAGTGAGCAAATTAAATGTCTTAGTCATACCCATATGTCCTTCCGCTACTTTAACGACAAACTCTACATACCTCCCGGTATGCGTACCAAAATCTTGAGCTAATTTTTGGGGCCTAAACAGTCCGACACTTACTTCTGTATCCTGTGAATGCCTAATGTACCTTCAGCCACCAAATACTACATTCTTAACTGTCAGGTAAACCCATGTGAGCTAATTTTTGGGGCCTATACATGTCGACACTTTTGTATACTGTGTGAATGCCTACTGTACCTCTTGCCATCAAATACTACGTTCTTTGCTGTCAGTTAAACCCATGTGAGCTATTTTTTGGGGCCTATACAGGCCGACTGTAAGATCCTGGTACCTGCGGTACCCTTCCAGCCTATTATTTGTATATTACGTTCCACCATATAGATAGGTGGAACGCATCTAGTACCTGTCCCTTTAAATTCCATGACCTCATCAGTGAGTGCCGCTCTGAGCGGCTATTTCAACCGCTGGCATTCACTCACATGTGTTCGTGCAAACCGCTTGCTACAGCATTACCTAACGCTGCCGAATCCTCCAGCTATTCCCTAATACCTGGATTGACTGAAGACTTGCTACAACATCTTGTATCTCGCTACAAGATCATTACCTCACCGCCGGAACCCTCTCCTTACAAACCTACCAGTGATAAGTACCCCACAGGGGAATACCTTCCTAATCTACTTTCACTACTACTCTGCTTACTAAAGACTATTGCTACTCTAAGAACTATACTGTTACATCTAACATCTGCACCGCTACTTAGATTGCAAGCTCTTGAACCTATTACCATCTTGTCACTGCACTAGCCTAGCATCTCCTGTACACTTCATCTGCTCTTCACTACCACCTGTTACCTGTACATGATTGCTATCCTAAGTGCTTAATATCACCATCTGTTACCTCTTACCATTGCTATCACTATCCACGCCTGTCCCCTCAGTATCACCTCTATACTTTCACATATAAACATATCACTCCAGGAACATCTTTAATGAGTGTCTGTGTTTGTGTATGTGCTTGCTGAGACAGGCTGATGCACAATGATGAGTCTTGAGAGTTGGATATGGTAGTTCAACACATCTCTACATGACTACTGAGTGTAACTTCCGCAGCTGCAAATCCACACCACACAAATAAACGCCGGAGCGTTACACCGACACAAACTTCTCAAAAAGAAAGCCAACGAATAAAGGAAAAGCCAAAAGCCTACAGCACCTGGTATTCCCAGGCTGTAGCGGAATGGACGCTGAGAGTGTGGCTTGTGTTGAAAGAATGACCATAATATTACTGAACAGTGTCCCTGAGGAAATATATAAAGATATATTGCAGATTGCTAGAATATGGCAGCAGTGTTTCATAGACCCCTGCTAGTGGGGTGGGGTTTGTTATTGTGAATACCGACATTCCATTGTCCTATTGTTCCTGTCTGCCTTGTAAGCATATTATGGGATGTGTGTTTGTGTGGAATGACTCAAAGAGGGAGAGGGTTTTGGCAGAGTGTAGATCTCTTGTGTTTTCAATAAACAAGGCATTCTGAGTTGTCCTTTATTCATTGGCTTTCTCTTTGTTTCTCCTGAGGTGCCATCTTGGCATGGCCAAATTCAAAAGGGTCGAGGGTGGCAGTGGTGATTGCCTAAGGCCACATCACCTTTAATGCGCTCAATCTGGTCTGATCTTGGAAGCTAAGCAGGATTGGGCCTGGTTAGTACCTGGAGGGGGGACTGCCTGGCAATACCAGGTGCTGTAGGCTTTTGGCTTTTTCTTTATTCGTTGGCTTTCTTTTTGTTTCTCCTGAAGTGACATCTTGCCATGGCCAAGTTCAAAGGGGTCGAGGGTGGTACTGTGTAATGTTCTGGTACCTCTGGTACCCTTATTCCACTTTTCATTCCGCGTATGCGTCCCACCATTCTCTTCTGGTAGGTGCGCATACACCTTTAAGACCGATGCTGTCATCACTGAGCGCCGCAGAGCGGCTATTTCAACCGCCGGCGTTCTCACTCACATGTTCATTCAACCTGCCTTGCATCTATGCTTACAAGCGTGTCTCGCTGTGGAACCTTGCTACAGATCCCTGTATCTCGCTACCAGGATCACTTCCTCAGACCCGAACCTCGCTACTGATCCCTGTATCTCGCTACTGGATCACTTCCTCATCACCGGACCCTTCTACTACTATACTATAGTGATAAGTACCCCGCAGGAGAAACCTCCATAACTTACACTACTACTATTGCATTAAGGACTGTTACTACCTATCCATACTATCCTATCATCTGCACTGTTACATAGATTGCTAGCTCTTGAGACTACTACCATCTATCTGCATAGATTGCTAGCTCTCCTGTCTACTACCATCTATCATCTGCACTGCTGCATAGATTGCTAGCTCTCCTGTCTACTACTATCTATCCTTGCACTGGGTTAGTCTATCCTTGTATTTGTCATCTGCTGTCCTCACCACCTGTTAGCATACTCGATACTAACCTATCTGCATTCCTAAATACCATCTTGAACTCTCCTGTACAAACCTATCAAGTGCTTACCATCCTTGTCACTGTTCACACCTGTCCCTTCAGCACATCACCTTCATACTATCATATACATCCTATCACTCCAGGAACATCTCATTGAGTGTGTATATATCTGTATGTTGAAGCTGACAGGCCCACGGTGATGAGTCCTGGAGAGTTGGATCTGGTATTCAACACATCTCTATATGACTACGGAGTGGAGATTTTGCAGCTGTAAATCCAGCCTATAACAAAACGCAGAAGCGTTACACGCTGGTTATCACCTATGGCTACATCACCCTGAACACACCCCATCACGTCTGATCTCGGAAGCTAAGCAGGGTCAGGCCTGGTTAGTACCTGGATGGGAGACCGCCTGGGAATACCAGGTGCTGTAGACTTTTGGCTTTTGCTTTATTCGTTGGCTTTCTTTTTGTTTATCCTGAGGTGCCATCTTGCTATGGCCAAGTTCAAAGGGTTCAAAGGGTTCAAAGGGTTCAAAGGGGTCAATGGTGGCAGTGGTTATTGCCTATGGCCACATCACCCTTAACGCGCCTGATCTCGGAAGCTAAGCAGGATCAGGCCTGTAACCAGGATGGGAGACCACCTGGGAATACCAAGTGCTGTAGACTTTTGGCTTTTCCTTTATTCGTTGGCTTTCTTTTTGTTTCTCCTGAGGAGCCATCTTGCCATGGCCAAGTTCAAAGGGGTCGAGGGTGGCAGTGGTGATCGCCTACGGCCACATCACCCTGAACGCGCCTGATCTCGGAAGCTAAGCAGGGTCGGGCCTGGTTAGTACCTGAAGGGGAGACCGCCTGGGAATACCAAGTGCTGTAGGCTTTTGGCTTTTCATTTATTCGTTGACTTTCTTTTTGTTTCTCCTGAGGAGCCATCTTGCCATGGCCAAGTTCAAAGGGGTCGAGGGTGGCAGTGGTGGTTGCCTATGGCCACATCACCCTGAATGCGCCCGATCTCATTTGATCTCGGAAGCTAAGTAGCATCAGGCCTGGTTAGTACCTGGATGGGAGACCGCCTGTGTAGCGGAGGAGTAGTTTAATCTACATTGGCTCCGCTGGTAGACAGGAAAACAGGTAATAATCCAACTAAGCAGGTACAGCATGCAACAATCCAGGTAGTGTTATACAATCCTTCCCTCCTAAGAACTAGATGACACATAAGCTGGGAGTCAACTCAGAATGCCTTGTTTATTGAAAACACAAGAGATCTACACTCTGCCAAAACCCTCTCCCTCTTTGAGTCATTCCACACAAACACACATCCCATAATATGCTTACAAGGCAGACAGGAACAATAGGACAATGGAATGTCGGTATTCACAATAACAAACCCCACCCCACTAGCAGGGGTCTATGAAACACTGCTGCCATATTCTAGCAATCTGCAATATATCTTTATATATTTCCTCAGGGACACTGTTCAGTAATATTATGGTCATTCTTTCAACACAAGCCACACTCTCAGCGTCCATTCCGCTACAGCCTGGGAATACCAGGTGCTGTAGGCTTTTGGCTTTTCCTTTATTCGTTGGCTTTCTTTTTGAGAAGTTTGTGTCGGTGTAACGCTCCGGCGTTTATTTGTGTGGTGTGGATTTGCAGCTGCGGAAGTTACACTCAGTAGTCAAGTAGAGATGTGTTGAACTACCATATCCAACTCTCAAGACTCATCATTGTGCATCAGCCTGTCTCAGCAAGCACATACACAAACACAGACACTCATTAAAGATGTTCCTGGAGTGATATGTTTATATGTGAAAGTATAGAGGTGATACTGAGGGGACAGGCGTGGATAGTGATAGCAATGGTAAGAGGTAACAGATGGTGATATTAAGCACTTAGGATAGCAATCATGTACAGGTAACAGGTGGTAGTGAAGAGCAGATGAAGTGTACAGGAGATGTAAGGCTAGTGCAGTGACAAGATGGTAATAGGTTCAAGAGCTTGCAATCTAAGTAGCGGTGCAGATGTTAGATGTAACAGTATAGTTCTTAGAGTAGCAATAGTCTTTAGTAAGCAGAGTAGTAGTGAAAGTAGATTAGGAAGGTATTCCCCTGTGGGGTACTTATCACTGGTAGGTTTGTAAGGAGAGGGTTCCGGCGGTGAGGTAATGATCTTGTAGCGAGATACAAGATGTTGTAGCAAGTCTTCAGTCAATCCAGGTATTAGGGAATAGCTGGAGGATTCGGCAGCGTCAGGTAATGCTGTAGCAAGCGGTTTGCACGAACACATGTGAGTGAATGCCAGCGGTTGAAATAGCCGCTCAGAGCGGCACTCACTGATGAGGTCATGGAATTTAAAGGGACAGGTACTAGATGCGTTCCACCTATCTATATGGTGGAACGTAATATACAAATAATAGGCTGGAAGGGTACCGCAGGTACCAGGATCTTACAGTCGGCCTGTATAGGCCCCAAAAAATAGCTCACATGGGTTTAACTGACAGCAAAGAACGTAGTATTTGATGGCAAGAGGTACAGTAGGCATTCACACAGTATACAAAAGTGTCGACATGTATAGGCCCCAAAAATTAGCTCACATGGGTTTACCTGACAGTTAAGAATGTAGTATTTGGTGGCTGAAGGTACATTAGGCATTCACAGGATACAGAAGTAAGTGTCGGACTGTTTAGGCCCCAAAAATTAGCTCACATGGGTTTAACTGACAGCAAAGAATGTAGTATTGGATGGCTAGAGGTACAGCAGGCATTCACACAGTATACAGAAGTAAGTGTCGGCCTCTATAGCCCCCTAAAATTAGCTCACATGTGTTTACCTGACTGCTAAGAATGTAGTATTCTGTGGCTAAAGGTACATTAGGCATTCACAGGATACAGAAGTAAGTGTCGGCCATAAAAGGCCCCAGAAATGAGCCCACATGGGTTTACCTGAAACTTACCTTCAGTCACAGAATACTACGTTCTTAGTTAAACCCATGTGGGCTAATTTTTGGGGCCTATACAGGCCGACACTTACTTCTGTACCCTGTGAATGCCTAATGTACCTTCAGCCACCAAATACTACGTTCTTAGCTGTCAGGCTAATTTTTGGGGACTTTTATGGCCGACACTTACTTCTGTATCCTGTGAATGCCTAATGTACCTTCAGCCACAGAATGCTAAATACATTCATTTTGACAAAAAAATTTCGGACAATTGGAGACCAAGTGCAGTGTCTAAAACCGGCTTTTTAAGACTCTAAAAGACAAAAATACAGTCATTTTTGACTAAAAAAGTTTTCCAGACCTTTGGTGACCAAATGCAGTTATTTTGGCTAAAAAAAGGTTATTAGACACCTGGAGACCAAAAAAGAGTCATTTTGACCAAAGAAATTTTTTCAGGCCATTGGAGCCCAAATGTCTAAAATCTTGTCTAAAACCGGCTTTTTAGGGCTCTAAAAGACAAAAATATAGTCATTTTGACAAAAAAAATTTTCAGACCTTTGGTTACCAAATGCAGTTATTTTGACTAAAAAGGCTTTTTAGACACTTGGAGACCAAAATAGAGTCATTTTGACCAAAAAATTTTTTCAGGCCATTGGAGCCCAAATGGCCGGTTTTAGACAAATCTGGTCTAAAACAGGCATTTTAAGACTCTAAAAGACAAAAATACATTCATTTTGACTTAATTTTTTTTCAGACCTTTGGTGACCAAATGCAGTTATTTTGACTAAAAAAGGCTTTTTTAGACACTTGGAGACCAGAATAGAGTAATTTTGACCAAAAATGTTTTTCAGGCCATTGGAGCCAAATGTCTAAAATCTTGTCTAAAATCAGCTTTTTAATGCTCTAAAAGACAAAAATATAGTCATTAGGACTAAAAAAAATTTCAGACCTTTGGTGACCAAATGCAGTTATTTTGACTACAAAAGGGGACCAAAATAGAGTCATTTTGACCAAAATTTTTTTTCAGGCCAAAATTTTTTTTCAGGCCATGTTTTTTTCCAGACCATTTTGACCAAAAAGTTTTTTCAGGTGATTGGAGCCCAAATGGCCAGTTTTAGACAAATCTCTAAGGCTCTAAAAGACAAAAATACATTCATTTTGACTAAATTAATTTTCAGACCTTTGGTGACCAAATGCAGTTATTTATACTAAAAAGGGCTCTTTAGACACTTGGAGACCAAAATAGAGTCATTTTGACCAAAAAGATTTTCAGGCCATTGGAGCCAAAATGTCTAAAATCTTGTCTAAAACCGGCTTTTTAAAGCACTAAAAGACAAAAATACAGTCAATTTGAATACATTTTTTTCAGACCTTAGGTGACCAAATGCATTTTGACTAGAAAAAGGCTTTTTAAACACTTGGAGACCAAAATAGAGTCATTTTGACCAAAAAAACTTTTTTTCAGGCTATTGGAGCTCTATTTTGGTCTCCAATTGTCTAAAAAGCCTTTTTTAGTATAAATAACTGCATTTAGTCACCAAAGGTCTGATAAAAAAAATTTGTAAAAATAACTGTATTTTTGTCTTTTAGAGCCTTAAAAAGCCGGTTTTAGACAAGATTTGTCTAAAACCATCCATTTGGGCTCCAATGGCCTGAAAAAATGTTTTCGGTCAAAATGACTCTATTTTGGTCTCCAAGTGTCTAAAAAGCCTTTTTTTAGTCAAAATAACTGCATTTGGCCACCAAAGGTCTGAAAAAAACTTTAGTCAAAATGACTATGTTTGTCTTTTAGCGCATTAAAAATCCGGTTTTAGACAAGATTTTAGACATTTGGCTCCAATGGCCTGAAAAAAAGTTTTTTGGTCAAAATGACTCTATTTTGGTCTCCAAGTGTCTAAAAGCCTTTTTTAGTCAAAATAACTGCATTTGGTCACCAAAGATCTGAAAAACAATTTAGACAAATTGACTCTATTTTTGTCTTTTAGAGCCTTAAAAAGCTGGTTTTAGACAAGATTTTAGACATTTGGGCTCCAATGGCATGAACATTTTTTTTGGTTAAAATGACTCTATTTTGGTCTCCAAGTGTCTAAAAATCTTTTTTTAGTATAAATAACTGTATTTGGTCACCAAAGGTCAGAAAAAAAAATAGTCAAAATGAATGTATTTTTGTCTTTTAGTGTCTTAAAAAGCCGGTTTTAGATCAGATTTGTCTAAAACCGGCAATTTGTGCTCCAATGGCTTAAAAATATTTTTGGTCAAAATGACTCTATTTTGGTCTCCAAGTGTCTAAAAGGCCTTTTTAGTCAAAATAACTCAATTTGGTAACCAAAGGTCTGAAAAAAAATTTAGTCAAAATGACTATAATTTTGTCTTTTAGAGCCATAAAAAGCCGGTTTTAGACAAGATTTTAGACATTTGGGCTCCAATGGCCCGAAAAAATTTCTTTGGTGAAAATGACTCTCTTTTGGTCTCCAGGTGTCTAAAAAGCTTTTTTTAGCCAAAATAACTGACAAACTTTTTTATTCAAAAATGACTGTATTTTTGTCTTTTAGAGTCTTAAAAAGCCGGTTTTAGACACTGCACTTGGTCTCCAATGGTCTGAAATTTTTTTTGTCAAAATGAATGTATTTAGCATTCTGTGGCTGAAGGTACATTAGGCATTAAATCCTACCAAAATGTGATGCGCCAGAAATATAATAAAAAAGTGATGACTTTAAATACAATAAATCATATCCAGTTCATAAGGCACATAGCAATGTGTGTGCTTCCAATAAAGTGATATGAAGAGTGTCCCCGTATCCAATTGAAGAAAATCCAGTGATGAAAACAAGTTGTAAACACCAATTAGTGAATCCCTCCACCAGGTGAATTAGCCTCTCACCTTCCTAAAGGACCCAAACGGGCCAGCAATCACATGTATCATGGATCAGACTTCCAGGAAAGAGCCACACTGTATTGCACCTCGAGGGATCCCGGGACATATAAGAAACAGATGAAGAAATCTAGTGCTCTCTGCTTACTAATAAGGGTGTGCTTTATTAGAGAAAGGCAGATCAACTCACATTTGTTGGGCACTCAGCCGTGCCTGCTGTATAAGCGATGTCAGCGATCTGTTACCAGAGAGAGACTCTGCATCGGCCACGCACGCTCCGTCCCCCTAGTACATTAGGCATTCACAGTGTACAGAAGTAAGTGTCGGCCTGTATAGGCCCCAAAAATTAGCCCACATGGGTTTAACTAACAACGTAGTATTCTGTGACTGAAGGTAAGTGTCAGGTAACCCATGTGGGCTAATTTCTGGGGCCTTTTATGGCCGACACTTACTTCTGTATCCTGTGAATACCTAATGTACCTTTAGCCACAGAATTCTACGTTCTTAGCTGTCAGTAAAACCCATGTGGGCTTATTTTTGGGGACTATACAGGCCAACACTTACTTCTGTATCCTGTGAATGCCTAATGTACCTTCAGCCACCAAATACTACATTCTTAACTGTCAGGTAAACCCATGTGAGCTAATTTTTGGGGCCTATACATGCCGACACTTACTTCTCAAAAAGAAAGCCAACGAATAAAGGAAAAGCCAAAAGCCTACAGCTCCTGGTATTCCCAGGCTGTAGCGGAATGGACGCTGAGAGTGTGGCTTGTGTTGAAAGAATGACCATAATATTACTGAACAGTGTCCCTGAGGAAATATATAAAGATATATTGCAGATTGCTAGAATATGGCAGCAGTGTTTTATAGACCCCTGCTAGTGGGGTGGGGTTTGTTATTGTGAATACCGGCATTCCATTGTCCTATTGTTCCTGTCTGCCTTGTAAGCATATTATGGGATGTGTGTTTGTGTGGAATGACTCAAAGAGGGAGAGGGTTTTGGCAGAGTGTAGATCTCTTGTGTTTTCAATAAACAAGGCATTCTGAGTTGACTCCCAGCATATGTGTCCTCTAGTTCTTGGGAGGGAAGGATTGTATAACACTACCTGGATTGTTGCATGCTGTACCTGCTTAGTTGGATTTTTACCTGTTTTCCTGTCTACCAGCGGAGCCAATGTAGATTAAACTACTCCTCTGCTACACAGGCGGTCTCCCATCCAGGTACTAACCAGGCCTGATGCTGCTTACCTTCCGAGATCAAATGAGATCGGGCACGTTCAGGGTGATGTGGCCATAGGCAATCACCACTGCCACCCTCGACCCCTTTGAACTTGGCCATTGCAAGATGGCACCTCAGGAGAAACAAAAAGAAAGCCAAGGAATAAAGGAAAAGCCAGAACCCTACAGCACCTGGTATAACCAGAAAGTCCCCCATCCAGGTACTAACCAGGCCCGAACCTGCTTAGCTTCCAAGATCAGACGAGATAGGGCACGTTCAGGGTGATGTGGCTGTAGGCAATCACCCCTGCCACTCTCGACACCTTTGAACTTGGCCATGGCAAGATGGCACCTCAGGAGAAACAAAATGAAAGACAACGAATAAAGGAAAAGCCAAAAGCCTACAGAACCTGGTAGTCCCAGTCGGTCTCACATCCAGGTACTAACCAGGCCCGACCCTGCTTAGCTTCCGAGATCAGACGAGATCAGGCTCGTTCAGGGTGATGTGGCCGTAGGCGATCACCACTGCCACCCTCGACCCCTTTGAACTTGGCCATGGCAAGATGGCACCTCAGGAGAAACAAAAAGAAAGCCAAAGAATAAATGAAAAGCCAAAAGCCTGGGGGCGTGTCCTGACCATGGAGGAGTGAGGACGCACATTGCCTCGGCTCCGCACCCGCCACAGCCATTACCATTAGAATCCGCCAGCTTCCTACTTCCCTGTCGGCTCCAGCGATGCCCTCCCGACGCCGGACTGCCTCACAACCGCCGCGGCCGGATCGTTCCACGCCGGGCCGCATCCCGGCCTTCTTCCCCGAGGTCCGCGGCCGGGCTCCACAGCCATCCAAGATGGCGGCGGAGGAGACGCCGGCCTCACCGCATCCTACGGCCAGCCCTGCATGGAGCACGGACACTGGGCTCTCTCCACAGCGATCGGTGCATACCCCGATCCCTGCTGCCACCCCCTGCCTCTCGGAGTCCCAGGAGGGGGGTCCCGGTCTCACAGACACTCTGGGGGATGGGGACCTGAGGAGGCACATTTGGGCCCTTCCTACTAAGGCAGACCTGGACAGATTCATCTCCAGGGTTGAGACTGCCTTTAAAGAGGATATTGCTCAGCTGAAGGTGGACACTTCTCACTTGGGATCCCGGGTGGAGTCTGTAGAACAGCGCCTGGATGCAGCTCTCCCTATCATTTCCCAGTTACAGGCACACTGTGTTGGACAGGATCAGAAAATTGAGGCCCTGCTCTCCCAACTTGACGACTTTGAAAATCGCAGCCGCCGGGGGAATATCAGGATTCTGGGCCTCCCTGAAGCCACGGCCCCTAGGGACATTGTCCCCACACTGACGGACATATTCAGAGAGATTTTGGGCCTCCCTGCCACTGCCCCTATTGAAATTGATAGGGCGCACAGGGCCCTGCGACCTCCTTCACAAGACGCTGACAATCCACGTGACGTCATCTGTAAGCTCCATAAATACACCGTTAAAGACAATATAATGCAGAAGATGAGAAACAAGCCCTTTTTTGACTTTGATGGTGCACGTCTTTACTTCTACCAGGATTTGTCGCGCCACACCCTTATGCAACGCAGGGCTCTTCGTCCTCTGCTCGAGTCGCTTCAAGCTGCTGGCCTCACCTACCACTGGGGCTTCCCCTTTTATCTTCAAGCTACTAGAGGTGATGTCTCGGCTACCCTACGCACCAAAGACGACCTCCAGGGGTTCCTATCGGCCCTGGGCCTGGGACCTGTGGACTTTCCGGACTGGAGAACCCTGCCCGAAATGTCGTCCGTCCGCCTACCTCAGCCCTGGCAACCGGCTCCCCGCCGGCAACGCAGACTTCAACGTCCTCGCCATGTGGAGGGTCCCGGCGTGGCCTCCCCTCCTGCTGAATCTTAGTTGCCTATGACCCTGGTTCTGCTGGTGCCCTATTACATGTGTTTTGGGGCTCCTGCTTGGGACTCTGAACTGTGCCTTGCAATCTCCCAGTGTTCTTGCCTTGGCCCGGTTGTCCGCGGGATCCTTCCGCTGGGGGGGTGGGGGGTGGAGGAGGGTCCTTTTCTCTCCCCTTGGCCCCTTTTTCTCACCAGGAACCTGTTGGGTGGGTGCGGGTTGGGTCCCCTGTTTTTTTTTTGTTTTTGTTTTTTATTGTTGGTCCCTGCCCTGGTTCTGTGGGTGTCTTCCCCTTGGTGGTCGGCCTACGTTCCCCCAGTAGGTTACCCCCTGTGGTTTTAGTCCCCTATTGTGGACTGCGGCTGCTGCCCAGTGTGCCTCTCCTTCTGGGGTGTCACACTCGGCCCGGCCCTTAGTTCCCTCCCCTATTGGGGTAGGGTGGTTGCTCGGTTTCTCGGTCAACCTCAAAAAATTTTTCTTTCTCCTTTTTATGGGTTATCTTTTTGTGTTTTTTTCTTACTTAATTGACTGTGGTATTACTGTCATGACTGCTGTATTTTACTTACCCTCTTTTCTTTGTTCTTTTCCTCCCTCGTGCCTGCACATCCGGAAGCCGGTTCTCCTCGTCTCTCCACGTTATCCCCGCTGCCTCCTTGCTGGTCCGTCGCAACCCTGGTCTCGTGATGTCATCACTTAAGGTAATGTCATACAATGTGTGGGGCCTGTGCTCCCCGCACAAACGGAACAGATTGTGGTGGGAACTGAAGAAGCTCTGGGCGCAGGTGGTTCTCCTGCAGGAGACCCACTTTACCCCCCGCTCCCTCCCAAAGCTCCCTACGCACCTCTATAGTCAATGGTACCATAGCCTATCCCCTGTTAGCAAATCCCGAGGTACGGCTATTGCCATTCACCGGGCCTGTCCTTTTCAACCTGTCGACCATGTAGTCGACCCCCAGGGATGCTTTGTGTTCCTCAAGGGAACGCTCCACGGCAAAATGGTCACGCTGGCCTCACTTTATGCTCCCAATACGGGGCAACTCACCTTCCTAGATGCCACTCTTGCACGTTTAGCTGACTTTAGGGAAGGGTCCCTGGTGGTAGGGGGCGATTTTAATGTCTGCTTTGACCCCCTCCTGGACACTTCTCATGGCAGATCCTCCCACTCCTTCGCTTTTCTCAAACATTACCGCAAGACCCTCCTATCTCTCCGCTTGGTGGACTCCTGGCGGATTCTTCACCCCCAGGACAAGGATTTTAGTTACAATTCCTCTTTACATGATGTCTATACGCGTATCAACGTCATTTATGTTGATCAGCTTTCCTTGGAGTGCCTGCGGAGATCGTCGATTGGCAACATCACGATCTCTGATCACGCACCGGTCCTGATGGAACTTGCCCTGCCTGCTAGCACCCATAGGTCCTGGACATGGCGGTTGAATGAAAACTTGCTGGATGATTCACAGGTTGTCTCTAGAGTTTCGGAGGTCTTGCGGTGCTATTTTGCTGAGAATGGATCGGACGGTCTGCCTGAGGGGGTGGTGTGGGAGGGCCATAAAGCGGTTGTCCGGGGGGAATTGATTTCCTTGGGTGCCAAACTTAAGAAGGAACGGCAGGCGGACTTTGCTAGAGTCTTGACCTCCCTTCAACAGGCCGAGCTTTCTCATAAGCAATCTGGTGACCCTGATGCCTTGGCCCGCCTGACGGAGCTACGGGTGCTCTTTTCCCGCCTCTTGGACCGCGGCGTCTGGGCTCGTCTTCGCCACGTCTCTCATAAGTTCTATGAGCATGGCAACAAATGTGGGCGGATGCTGGCCCGGGCGCTGCGTAGGCAACGGGCCGGACTTTGTGTACCCAAAATGCGAGCCCCTTCGGGAGGACTGGTGCACAAGCCCTCTGACATAGCGGACTGTTTTCGGACTTACTATGCCGGCCTCTATGACCTGTCAGGCCGAGACTCTTCTGCCGCTCGCCGCGCTAAGACTGGTGCAATCCGGGACTACCTTTCAGATCATGCCTTTCCCTCCTTGACGGCAGAACAGCGCTCCTCTTTGGAGGCTCCTATCACTGTGCTAGAATTGGAAAATACTGTCCTCTCCCTGCCTAACGGCAAGAGCCCGGGCCCCAATGGCTACACAAAAGCTTACTACAAGACATTCCTCCCACTATTGCAGGGGCCGATGTGTAGGTACTTTAATTCCCTGGCCTCGGGTGGATCGGTACCCCCGGAGGCGTTGCTGGCGCATATCACGGTGCTCCCTAAGGAGGGCAAAGACCCCACCTCCCCGCAGAGCTACCGCCCTATTTCACTACTAAATTCGGACGTGAAGATACTCGCTAAAATCCTGGCCAACCGCCTGAAATTCTTAATGCCCCACCTCATCCACCTAGACCAGACGGGTTTCATCGCTGGTAGGGAAGCTAGGGATAACGCCATCCGGGCTGTGCACTTGATCCACTGGGCCAAATCGCACCCTGAGTCCCCGCCCTACCTGATCCTCTCGACCGACTCCGAAAAGGCGTTCGATCGGGTGGACTGGCACTATATGCAGGCGGTGCTGGGGTCCCTGGGCCTCGGCTCCCGTATGATGGCTTGGATTCTGGCGCTGTATGCGGGCCCTAGGGCCAGGGTTCGGGTCAATGGCTACTTGTCAGCGGACTTCCCGATCAGGAACGGTACCAGGCAGGGGTGCCCCCTTTCGCCCCTTCTTTTTGGCCTTGTTCTGGAACCTTTCTTGAGCAGGGTTCGGGCGAATGGCGATATTAGGGGTGTGACGGTAGGCAACATGGAGCACAAACTCTCGGCCTACGCTGATGATGTGTTATTCCATCTCACTGACCCCTTGCTCTCGCTGCCGGTCCTGATGCGGGAACTGGAGCGCTTTGGCGCTGTTTCCAACTTTAAAATAAATCTCACCAAATCGGAGATACTGCCGGTGTCCGTCCCCTCGTCCCTCTCCGGGGCCCTTAGGGCTGCCTTTCCCTTCACATGGACCGCCACGTCTATGAGGTACCTCGGGATCCAACTTACCAACAGCTTTGACACGCTATACGCTCAGAACTACCCCCGACTGCTATCTAACATCAAACAGGACTTCCTCCATTGGACTAAGACGGCTTTCACTTGGCTAGGGAGGGTTAACATTGTTAAAATGACTGTCCTCCCTCGGGTGCTGTTTTACTTGCAAATGCTACCCATCCCCCTGCCCGCGGTTTCTTCACTCACCTTGACGGCATGCTCATTGATTTTGTATGGAACGCGAAGCGCCCCCGCCTCGCACTGACTACCCTGAAGCGCCCGAAAAATCTGGGTGGCCTTGGCCTGCCAGATGTGCGTCGCTATTATAGGGCGGTTGTTCTACAACGTATTTTGAACTGGCGTTTCCACACCCACTCCAAGCTTTGGGTTTCCTTGGAGAAGTGTATGGCGGGTAGGAACCTGTCCTATGCTCCCTGGCTGTCCCGGGAATACAGGGGGCTGTCGACTTATACGTCTCCTCTGACAACCCAGGTCTTGGACACCTGGGATCGCATCAATAAGCTTCTAGACCTGGCGCCCCCTGTTTCCCCGCTGGCGCCCCTGGGGGGTTTCCTCTGGTTTCCTCCGGGTGAGCAGATGTCGTTCTTTGACCCCTGGGTGGATGATGGGAACGCTAGTTGTGGTAAGCTGCTGGAGGGGGGCAGACTGTTGCCTTACGAGCGGCTGGGAGGCCGTCGGGGTGGTTCCCCACTTAATTTCTGGAAATACCGCCAACTGCACCATTTCTTCCGGGTTTACGGCCCCTCGATTCGCCCTCCTGCCTCTCTCAAACCCTTTGAGCGTTTGTTCATACAGGACGAGGCGGCCCCTCGTCTTGTGTCGGAAATGTACCAGCTACTGGGGGAGGCGGTTCCTGCTTCCAGGCCCGGATTCCTGCGGGCGTGGGAGCGGGACTTGGGCCGGGAACTTTCGGAGACGAGGTCGGCTCATCTCTACCAGCTTACGCACTCGAGCTCCACAGATTCCAAAATGCAAGAGACGAATTACAAAATTATGACTCGATGGTACAGGGTCCCTGCCGACCTTCATCGTATTTTCCCCTCCGTCCCTGCTACTTGCTGGAGGGGGTGTGGTGGCCGTGGTACTCTCCTCCATATTTGGTGGGAGTGCCCGGTCATTGCCCCCTTTTGGCGGGACATCCGCGATCAGATTAAAGCCATCCTGGATGTTGAGGTTCCCTTCGACCCCCTCCACTTCTTGCTGCACGTTCCATGCCTGCCGATTAGCCGATACCGACGCAGTATACTGCCCCATCTCCTCAATGCTGCCAGGAGATTAATCCCTATGTACTGGAAGAGGCCGCAGGTGCCGGGCGGCTCGGAGTGGAGGCGAGTTGTTGATGGCATCAGAGATGCGGAGGAATGGCTTGCTAAATGCAGGGGAACTGGGGACCGCGATGCTGAGAAGTGGAGACCCTGGCTGGATCACATTGGTGACCCTGCCCTTGTGCCCTCCAGCCTCGATAGGGCCCTGTTAGTGCTTGCTGACCCGTCCTTAACGGACTTGGCGGGCCCTTCGCCCCCAGCCCGACCCCTGGGTCCAGTGCCCCCCTCTCCTTAGGTGGCCACTGGAAGCTGCGTGTAGCTGGCTGTTGGAGGGTGGTGGATGGGATGCGTGGTGGAGATGGGTGTGCCCCGGATGATAGCAGGTACGTTTCTCTCTCCCCCCCCTCTTCTTTTCCTGCTGTTCCCCCTCTTTGTTTCCCCCTACTTCTGATACTCTCCCCCTTTCGTTCTATTTCTCTCACTGACTGTGTGATGCCACTTGCTTGTGTTGTATGTGCCCGGCGACAGGCATGCTGCCGGCGTCGTGTCCGTGGACCCACTGGGTCGTGGACACCCCGTCTGCTATTAGTACGGGGTGCTGTGGTGTGGTGGGTGCCTGGCCCCCCCCTCCCCGCTGCCCGGCTTGGGTGGTGGGTCGAGAGATGGGACTGTCCTCTGTTGGGGCGACTTCCCGGAGAGCGGTTTGTTGGAGGCCTCTTTTTTAAGCCCCCCTCTCTCTGGGTGTATCCCGCCGGAGGGCCCCGATGGGGTGCTGTTCCTATTTTGATTTTTCTTTCCTTTTCGCACACCTGGCGGCCTGAGTGCTCCGTTTTTGTGTCCACCTCTGGCGCATGGTGGCATGCCTCTCGCCCCTGGGCTTCGGATCACCGGCCCTGGAGGCTTACTGTAGTATGCGGAGCTACAGCACCTTTTGATGCCTAGGATTGCTGCTCCCCTCATGCAACACTTGTCACTTTGCCAATTGTTTGACTTGCTGTTTCTACTGTGCGTTCTTTTTTTTTTTTCCTTGTACGGTGTGATTTTGTTATATGTTGAAAAATAAAGATTGTTTAAAAAAAAAAAAAGCCAAAAGCCTACAGCACTTGGTATTCCCAGGCGGTCTCCCATTTAGGTACTAACCAGTCCCGTCCCTGCTTAGCTTCCGAGATCAGGCACGTTCAGGGTGATGTGGCCGTAGGCGATCACCACTGCCACTTTCGACCCCTTTGAACTTGGCCATGGCAAGATGGCTCCGCAGGAGAAACAAAAAGAAAGCCAACAAATAAAGGAAAAGCCAAAAGCTTACAGCACCTGGTATTCCCAGGTGGTCTCCCATCCAGGTACTAACCAGGCCCGACCCTGCTTAGCTTAGGAGATCAGACGAAATCAGGTGCGTTCAGGGTGATGTTGCCATTGGCGATCACCACTACCACCCTCGACCCCTTTGAACTTGACCATGGCAAAATGGCATCTCTGGAGAAACAAAAAGAAAGCAAACGAATAAAGGAAAAGCCAAAAGCCTACAGCACCTGGTATTCCCAGGTGGTCTCCCAGGTACTAACCAGGCACGACCCTGGTTAGCTTCCGAGATCAGACGAGATTGGGCGCGTTAAGGGTGATGTGGCCATAGGCAATAACCACTGCCACCATTGACCCCTTTGAACTTGGCCATGGCAAGATGGCACCTCAGGAGAAACAAAAAGAAAGCCAACGAATAAAGCAAAAGGCAAAAGTCTGCAGCACCTGGTATTCCCAGGGGGTCTCCCAAATGACTCTATTTTGGTCTCCCGAGTGTTTAAAAAGCCTATTTTAGTCAAAATAAATGCATTTGATCACCAAAGGTCTGAAATACTTTTTTAGCTAAAATTACTGTATTTTCGTCTTTTAGAGTCTTAAAACGCCGATTTTAGACAAGATAATTGCATTTCTTAAAAAAAGGCCTGACAACATGTTTTTGGTCAAAATAACTCTATTTTGGTCTCCAAGTGTCTTACAAGCCTTTTTTAGTCAAAATAAATGCATTTGGTCATCAAAGGTCTGAAAAACTTTTATCCAAAATGACTGTATTTTTGTCTTTTAGATTCTCAAAACGCCGCTTTTAGACAAGATAACTGCATTTGGTAACAAATAGCCTGAAAACATTTTTTTGGTCAAAATGACTCTATCTTTGGTCTCCAAGTGTCTAAAGAGCCTCTTTTTTCAAAATAACTGCATTTGTTCACCAAAGGTCTGAAATACTTTTTTTAGCTAAAATTACTGTATTTTTGTCTTTTAGAGTCTTAAAACGCCGCTTTTAGACAAGATAATTGCATTTCGTAACAAAAGGCCTGACAACATGTTTTTGGTCAAAATGACTCTATTTTGCTCTCCAAGTGTCTTAAAAGCCTTTTTTGTCAAAATGACTGCATTTGGTCACCAAAGGTCTGAAAAACTTTTTTTAGCCAAAATGACTGTATTTTTGTCTTTTAGAGTCTCAAACCATCGCTTTTAGACAAGATAACTGCATTTGGTAACCAATGGCCTGAAAAAAATGTTTTTGTCAGAATGACTCTATTTTGGTCTCCAAGTGTCTAAAGATCCTTTCTTAGTCAAAATAACTGCATTTGGTCACCAAAGGTCTGAAAAACATTTTTACCAAAAATGACTGTATTTTTATCTTTTAGAATCTCAAACCATCGCTTTTAGACAAGATAACTGCATTTGGTAACCAATGGCCTGAAAACATGTTTTTGGTCAAAATGACTCTATTTTGGTCTCCAAATGTCTAAAACGCCTTTTTTAGTCAAAATAACTGCATTTGGTCACCAAAGGTGTGAAAAAAAAATTTAGTCAAAATGATTGTATTTTCGTCTATTAGAGTCTTAAAAAGCCGCTTTTGGACAAGATAATTGCATTTTCTAACCAATCGCCTGAAACATTTGTTTGGGTCAAAATGACTCTATTTTGGTCTCCAAGTGTCTAAAAAGCCTATTTTAGTCAAAATACTTTTTTTAGCTAAAATTACTGTATTTTTGTCTTTTAGAGTCTTAAAACGCCGCTTTTTGACAAGATAATTGCATTTCGTAACAAAAGGCCTGATAACATGTTTTTGGTCAAAATTACTCTATTTTGGTCTCCCAAGTGTCTAAAAAGCCTTTTTTAGTCAAATAACTGCATTTGGTCACCAAAGGTCTGAAAAACTTTTTTTAGCCAAAATGACTATATTTTTGTCTTTTAGAGTCTCAAAATGCCGCTTTTAGACAAGATAACTGCATTTGGTAACCAATGGTCTGAAAACATGTTTTCGGTCAAAATTACTCTATTTAGGTCTCCAAAGCCTGTTTTAGTCAAAATAACTGCATTTGGTCACCAATGGTCTGAAAAACTTTTTTTAGCCAAAATGACTGTATTTTTGTCTTTTAGAGTCTTAAAAAGCCGGTTTTAGACAAGATAATTACATTTCGTAACCAGTGATCTGAAAACATTTTTTGGTCAAAATGACTCTATTTTGGTCTCCAAGTGTCTAAAAAGCCCCTTTTAGTCAAAATAACTACATTTGGTCACCAAAGGTCTGAAATAAACATTTAGTCAAAATGACTATTTCGTCTATTAGAGTCTTAAAAAGCCGGTTTTGGACAAGATAATTGCATTTGGTAACCAACCGCCTGAAACATTTGTTTGGGTCAAAATGACTCTATTTTGGTCTCCAAGTGTCTAAAAAGCATTTATTTTTTTGCATTTGATCACCAAAGGTTTAAAAAATGTTTTAATATTTATTGAGTATAAACAGTACACTGAATAAATAACATGAACGGTAGACATAATCAGTTACAGAACCAGTGTTCGGAAAAATACAAATATATAAAGGATATAACAGCAACAGTACAGGAAAAGGTCATCCATAAACCATCGCATTCAGGTGAAAATTACAGCCAAGTAAACAAACCTTAGCATGTTCCCATGTGCATACGTGAAGGATAAATAAAAACATACAGTTATTCCCTCCCAATAGTAATAGGACCATGAACATCTAGCAATATAGCACACACCTCCGTAAAGTAGCAAAAACCCACCTGAAGTACTAAGTGCAAAGGAGAAGGGAAGGGAAAAAAGGAAAACAGTGGCAGAAAACTTAAAGGGAGGGGGGAGGGGGGAAAGGAAGGGAAAGGATGGGAGGACTCTGCACTCTTCTCAAGAAATGCTACCCTATCCAATGAGCAGCCGATCCATAACCAGTTGGGGGGAGCCAAGGCCGGGTCATCCAACCAAGGTTGCCATAACGAGGCAAATTTCTTGTGAGCATTTCAATGCTGGTATGTCAGCTTTTCCCTGATTAAAGAGGCATTGACCTGTGTTATCCACTGGCCCATGCTCGGCACCCTGGAGGCGATCCAAAATCTAGTAATTAATTTGCGAGCAATATACAACAATCGCAACACGGCAACGTGAGCATTTGGGGTCAGAGTGTCCACCTCCAGAGCACCAAGCAGACAGACCACAGGATCCCTTAGTAGCTGAAAATTATACACTTTAGAGATCGTGTCAATTACCTTCCCCCAGTAGCGAAACAGCTTGGGACATCTAAACATCATGTGTATAAGTGTACCCTGGTCTCTCTCACATTTGGGGCACAAGGGAGTAGATCTGCGTCCCCAACGGTACAGCTGCATCGGTGTTCTGTATGCTCTGTGAAACAGAAATAAGTGAGATATCTTATGGGAGGCCGACACCGACACCAAAGGGATCGATGAGAGGCAAAGATCCCACGTCTCCCCATCTATGGGTCCAAGATCCCCCCTCCCACCCCGCACGAGCAGGGAGGGAAGAGGGGTCCTGCACGGATCCCAACAGAAGGACATAAACCTGTGAGATCATATTCTTGTCCGAGACCCGAAACACCTCACCCAACAGGCAGTGAGTGTCGGGTGTCAAAGAAGCCAAGCCTGCCTGGGCCATCATCGCGTGTCTCAATTGTAGGTAGCGAAAGAAACAGTGCCTAGGAACATCAAACTCCCTCTGTAAGTCTTGAATATATTTCAGTACCCCAGCTCTGAACAATTGTGCTATAAAATATACACCATGGGCCTCCCACATCTCCGCGCCCTCTAGATGAAACAGTTCCGAAAAGTTGCGATTATGTCAAATCGGAGTCTGAGGAAGGTAACCCGTGATCTGCAACATCCCCTTGACACAGCGCCACACCATGCGAATCAAGGCGAGTGTGGGTAACCGAGTCCCCATATTGGAGAACCCCGCTTCAAGGTGTACAAGGACAGGGTGAGGCGAGTCAGTAGGGACCAATAAGGACCCAATAGGATCGAATGGATCCAAAAGACCCCAGCCCCCCATATGCTGAACCTGGAAGGCTAGAAAATATACTCTGGGGTTGGGGACTTGCCCATCTGAAGGGTAGCCAATTTAATCCTAGCCACTTTTTTGCACCAGATCAGTTCTCGGAACTGGGAGTCAATCCTATAGAACCATTTCCTGGGTATCCAGATTGGGGAGTTGTGCAAGACATAAAGAAGTTGAGGAGCCCACACCATCTTAATTAGATTGACTCGCCCAGCCACCAACAAGGGAACTTTGCAGCAGAGGTGCGAGGTTCAGTGTGATATACTGGGTAGGATCAGGAGACACCTGGATCCCCAAATATTTGAAGGAGTCAACCACTCGCACTGTGGATGCACAGTCCGGAAGAGGCTGAGTTATGGGATCAAGGGGCATTAAAACTGATTTATCCCAATTTATGGAAAATCCCGACAGGGACCCAAAATAGTCAATAAGGGACATTACCGCCCGCAAGGATTCCCCTGTATCACCTAGGTAGAGCAGTGTGTCATCCGCATAGAGTGAGATAACGTCTGCATGGGAGCCCCTTCTGAACCCCACTATGTCAGGGGAGGACCGAATCCGCGCCGCTAAGGTCTCCAGTGCCATGGCAAACAGCAATGGAGATAGCGGGCAGCCCTGCCTAGTCCCCCTGTGCAAACAGAAGGGTCCAGAAAGCTCCCCGTTCACCCTCAGTCTGCCCGTGGGGGCAGCGTACAGTACCCACACCCAGTTCAGAAAGTTCTCTCCCACACCAAAGCGCTTGAGAACTTCCCATAGGTACACCCATTCAACACTATCGAATGCCTTAGCGGCATCTAGCGAAAAGACTGCCCTGTTCCCAGGGTTGTCTACTGGGATCTGAAGGTTCAGAAATAGTCGGCGGAGATTAAGTGCCGTCGATCTGGTCAGGATAAACCCCGATTGATCCCTATGGACAACCCCCTGGACAACAGAGGACAGCCTAGTGGCCAGTATCTTAGCTAGAATTTTAACATCCGTTGTGAGTAGAGATATGGGCCTTTAGGAATCTGACAAAAGCGGATCCTTGCCGGGCTTCAGCAGGAAAACAACTATAGCTTCGGACATAGAGGCAGGAAGGCGGCTGTTAGGGATACAAGTGGTAGCCTGATGGCAGAGGAAGGCTCCACGTGTGCCAGAGGGCGGTGCTTAGACAGGAACCCCCAAGGTAAGTGACACAGGCTAACCTGAGGTGCGGAATCTAAGTATCCACCGGTTTTCACCAGAGCCTCTAGTGGTGAGGATGGATTTTGCTGCGTGTGGATACCAGGTCGCAGTCCTCAGGGTCACCCCACCAAGGAAGAAGCCGATCAAGATCCGAAGGCAGATAAGCAGACAAGGGAGATCCGAGAGAATGGTCAAACAAGCCGGGGGTCAGGACGGGCAGCAGGTCAACAAGGTCAGGAACAAGCCAAAGGTCAAAACGGATATCAAACAGGTAACAGGAAGCAGGCTTCAGGAACACAGGAAGAGCTGCAGACAAGTCAGCAAAGACACAGTGCTTCTGAGCTGTTTAAATAAGGCAGCCTCTTTGCCAATTACTGCAATTAGTCTGCTCTAGGTTTAGATTGCAGATTCATGACAGCACATCAGTGTGCTCAGGAAGCATTCCTAACATTGCCCCCCCCCCTTAAGGGCAACCTCCGGGTGTCCAACAAACTGCTTTTCTGAGGATGGGCAAGAAAAAACGCCTGGATCAGGTCTGCGGCATAAATGTTACTCTCAGGTTCCCAGGAATTCTCTTCCGGCACATAACCCTTCCATTTAATAAGGAACTGAAGCTGGTTACCTCTTTTCCGGCAATCAAGTACAGCCTCAACTTCGTACTCCATGTCGCCATCCACCATCACTGGTTCCGGAGGTCCAGGGCTTCTGCCGGGGAAGGCGTCGGGAACCACGGGTTTTAAAAAAGAGTGACATGGAACACAGGATGGATCCGTAGGGTATCAGGTAAGGATAACTCATAGGACAAGGCATTGAGTCTTATTTTAACGGGGAATGGGCCGATAAACCTGGAAGCCAACTTCTTGGATGGTCAGGCCAAGCGCAGGTTAGCTGTGGATAAAAAGACCTGGTCACCTGGTTGGAGAATCAGTTCTCCCCTCTTTTTCCCATCAAAGATTCTTTTGGACGCTATCTGAGCCTTGGCCAAGGTGTCCTGCAGAAGTTTGTTGTTACTCGTGAAGAAGTCAATGGTGACCTGAACTGCGGGCACTCCGGAATCAGATGGGACGTCGGGCAGAAAGGAAGGATGAAAACCATAATTGGCAAAGAAGGGAGATTGCCCAGTAATGGAATGTCGTGAATTATTAAAGGCAAATTCCGCAAATGGTAGTAATGCTACCCAGTCGTCCTGGACGAAGGTGGTAAAGCACCGGAGATATTGTTCCAGGGTCTGGTTTGTCCTCTCTGTTTGCCCGTTTGTCTGCGGGTGGTAAGCTGAGGACATAGATAATTCAATTTTTAGTAGCTTACACAAGGCCCTCCAAAAGCGGGACATGAACTGTACCCCTCTGTCCGAGATAATGTTCGTGGGTACCCCGTGGAGTCACACAATCTCCCTAATGAAGACTTCTGCAGTTTCTTTTGCAGAGGGGGTACCTTTGAGGGGTAGAAAGTGGGCCATCTTAGTAAGCCGGTCTACAACCACAAAAATGGCGGAGCACCCGGCCAAAGGTGGAAGTTCCACGATAAAGTCCATGGCGATAGTTTGCCAGGGCCGGTCAGGGATTGGGAGTGGTCTGAGGAGACCCCACGCCTTACTTCTGGTGGTTTTACTCCTTCAGCAAGAAACACAGGAAGACACATAACTTCTGCAGTCTTTTCCCATCTCAGGCCACCAGAAGGTGCGTTGCATGAGGTCAAGGGTCCTATGAACACCAAAATGGCCAGCAAGAGGGTGGTCATGGCAGGCAGCTAGAACCGAAACTCTGACTCCCTCCGGGACAAATATTTTGTCCTTAGCCCACAACAAACCATCCTTGCGTGACAGGGGTATCCCAGGTGGACCGGAAATTTTGGCAGAGGCTTGCTCAAGATGGGATTTCAGGCTAGTGAGCAGGAAGTTTTTCTCTGACAGGATAGTGTCAGGTACCAACTCTTATTTAGTATTATCAAACATCCGGGACAGGGCATCCGGTTTGACATTTTTCGACCCGGGCCGATAGGTGATATGGAACGAGAATCTGGAGAAGAAGAGTGCCCATCGGGCCTGGCGGGGTCTAAGTCGCTTTGCAGATCTTAAGTACTCAAGGTTCTTATGATCGGTAAATATAAGAATCGGGTGTGATGCTCCTTCTAGTAGATATCTCCACTCTTCGAGAGCGGCTTTGATTGCCAGGAGTTCCCGGTCCCCGACATCATAGTTTTTCTCCGCGGGAGAGAGTTTCCGGGAAAAGAAGGCTATTGGGTGAGTTAAGTCTCTAGTTCCCTGTCTTTGGGAGATGACTGCCCCGACCGAAACGTCCGATGCGTCTACCTCCAGGAGATAGGGTAAGGCAGGATCCGGGTGACTTAGGATAGGGGCAGAGGTAAAATGTTTTTTA
Organism: Pelophylax lessonae; assembly: GCF_965119305.1. Taxonomy (NCBI): domain Eukaryota; kingdom Metazoa; phylum Chordata; class Amphibia; order Anura; family Ranidae; genus Pelophylax; species Pelophylax lessonae. Next base: position 284,499,672 of record NC_138769.1, read on the forward strand.
AGAACCGAGAAGGCGGACTGAGCTTCTGGGGTCCACTGGAAGTGGACGTTCTTCTTAGTAAGGGGCTATGATGTTAGAGAACCCCTTAATGAACCTCCTATAAAAATTGGCGAAGCCAACGAAGCGCTGTACTCCCTTTTTGTCTGATGGAGGTGGCCAGTCCAGAATGGCAGAGACCTTCTGAGGATCCATCTCTATTCCTTCTGTGGAAATTATTAACCCCAGAAACGGGATACTGTTCTGCTCAAAAACGCACTTCTCGGCCTTGGCGTAGAGACCATGCTGGCGAAGGCGACCAAGGACATTTCGAACGTGCTCGCGATGCTGCTCTAGGGATGTTGAGAAGATTAGGATGTCATCCAAGTATACGATGACGAAGATATCCAACCAATCCCTGAAGATGTCGTTCCCAAAGTGTTGGAACGTGGCAGGAGCATTACAAAGGCCAAATGGCATTACCAGGTATTCGAAATGTCCGAATCTAGTGCGGGAAGCAGTCTTCCATTCGTCGCCCTCTCGGATGCGCACCAAGTTGTACGCCCCACGAAGATCCAGCTTAGTAAACAGGATGGCAGATCTGAGTCTCTGAAAGAGTTCGGGGACTAGAGGAAGGGGATAACGTTTTTTAATAGTAACTTTATTTAAATCCCTATAATCGATGCAGGGTCGGAGGGTGTGATCCTTCTTCTCTACGAAGAGGATACCTGCCCTTGCTGGAGAGGTAGAGGGATGGATGAACCCCTTCTTCAGACTTTCGTCTACATAGTCCTTTAAGACGTCCAGCTCACGTTCAGAAAGTGGGTAAATCCGGCCGAATGGGATTTCGGCTCCTGGGAGCAAGTCGATGGGGCAGTCATATGGACGGTGGGGGGGCAAGGTCTCTGCTCCCCGTTTGCTGAATACATCCAGGAAATCATGGTATGCTTTGGGCACCACAGAACATACATCAGGTTCGGATTCAAGACAGAACAGAGTCTTGGGGAATTCAGGAGGAGCGGGTAGACAGGAATTCTTGCAGTAAAGAGATGGGAACTGGATGGTGCCTGTGATCCAATTGACTTGCGGGTTATGTGCTTGCAACCACGGTAATCCCAGGATAATGGGAAATAAGGAGGATGTGATAACATCCAGGCTAATCAGTTCCTTATGGCCGGAGGAGGAGACCATAGGAAGGGGAAAAGTTTCTTGGGTCACGGGCCCGGATTTGATGTGGGAGCCATCAGCCAGGAAGATGGTGAGGTCCTGAGTCTTGAGCCGGAGAGGTACGCAACATGCAGGGCGAACGAGCGATCAATGAAACAACGGCAGGCTCCAAAGTCAATGATTGCGGTAACTGGGACGAGTCCTTCCGGAAGCTGTAATGACACAGGAAAGGCTAGGTGGGAGGAACTGGCAACAGATGGTGAGGCCGGCATGAACTTATGGTATTTTGCCGGGCAGGAGCGCACATAGTGGCCAGCTTCACCGCAATACAGGCACAGCTTACCCAACTGGTGACGGCGTCTCTCCTCCGGGGACAAACCATGATCCCAAGGTTCAGTCGTATCTGAGGTGACTCCAGCGGGAGCGGGGTTGGTAAGAGCTGACCCAGCAGAAGAAAAGTATGCAGGATGAGCAACTCGTGGTAGCGTCCAGGCTGGTCTGAACTGCTGCGGAGATCGTTCTGCTCTGCGCTCCCGTAGCCACCGGACGATTTGAATGGCCTGGGAAATCAAATCTTCCAAGGCGTTGGGGACACCTACCCGCGTCAGCTCGTCCTTCAGTCCTTCTGAAAGCCGAGACGGAACTGATACCGGAGTGCTGCTTTGTTTCAGGATGTATCGGAACTGAGGCAGCGGAAGTCAGTGACGTAGTGTTCTACGGGCCTGCGACCCTGCTGAAGAACATGAAGCGCAGCTTCTGCGGTGGAGGATCGCTGCGGGTCAACATAGAGCTGTGCCATGGCCTCAAAAAATGACCGTAAGGAGTTTAATGGGGGCTGCCCTCTTCAAGGAGCCGATATCTCCCTGCTCCTAGGTGAACTGGGGTTCGCCTAGGAGCAGGGAGATAAACAAACCCCACCTTGGTGGTCTCCAAAGAAAAGGTTCGAGGTTGCAGGGAGAAATACAGCTGGCAGGCGTTGCGAAAGGCGCGGAATTTACCGTGATCCCCGGAATATTTTTCGGGAGCAGGAACTCGAGGTTCTGGTGGCAGCATCACTACGGTAGGGCCAGAAGCAGGTGCAGAGAGTGCTGCAGCAGGAGAGGAAGCAGATAATACAGGAGGATCCCCCTGAAGTGTCGTAGAGCGCAGCCGTTCCTCTAGCTGTGTGTAGCCGTCTTGAAGTGACTTTACGGTTTGAGACAGGGCTGCGAGGTGTTGGCAGATCTCTTCCAACGGTGAGGCTTCTCTTGCAGGCTCCGTCATGGCTGACTTGTACTGTTAGGGATACAAGTGGTAGCCTGATGGCAGAGGAAGGCCCCACGTGTGCCAGAGGGCGGAGCTTAGACGGGAACCCCCAAGGTAAGTGACACAGGCTAACCTGAGGTGCGGAATCTAAGTATCCACCGGTTTTCGCCAGAGCCTCTAGTGGGGAGGATGGATTTTGCTGCGTGTGGATACCAGGTCGCAGTCCTCAGGGTCGCCCCACCAAGGGAGAAGCCGGTCATGATCCGAAGGCAGATAAGCAGACAAGGGAGATCCGAGAGAATGGTCAAACAAGCCGGGGGTCAGGACGGGCAGCAGGTCAACAAGGTCCGGAACAAGCCAAAGGTCAAAACGGATATCAAACAGGTAACAGGAAGCAGGCTTCAGGAACACAGGAAGAGCTGCAGACAAGTCAGCAAAGACACAGTGCTTCTGAGCTGTTTAAATAAGGCAGCCTGTTTGCCAATTACTGCAATTAGTCTGCTCTAGGTTAACCCTTTAGATTGCAGATTCATGACAGCACATCAGTGTGCTCAGGAAGCATTCCTAACAGCGGCCAATACGGAAGGCTTCGTTATATACCCGCAGCAGCACGGGCACCAACTGTTCAGCGTATCGGCTGTAAACCTCCGACGGGATACCATCAGCCCCCAGAGATTTACCAGGCCTTTTATGGCCGACACTTACTTCTTTATCCTGTTAATGCCTAATGTTCCTTCAGCCACAGAATACTACGTTCTTAGCTGTCAGGTAAACCTATTTGGGCTAATTTTTGGGTCCTTTTATGGCCGACACTTACTTCTTTATCCTGTAAATGCCTAATGTACCTTCAGCCACAGAATACTACGTTTTAAGCTGTCAATTTTTGTCTTTTAGAGCCTTAAAAAGCCGGTTTTAGACAAGATTTTAGACATTTGGCTCCAATGGCCTGAAATTTTTTTTGATTAAAATAACTATTTTGGTCTCCAAGTGTCTAAAAAGCCTTTTTTAGTCAAAATAACTGCATTTGGTCAACAAAGGTCTGAAAAACTTTTTTAGGCAAAATGACTGTATTTTTGTCTTTGAGTCTTAAAAAGCCAGTTTTAGACAAGATAACTGCATTTTGCTCTCCAATGGCCTGAAATTTTTTTGGTCAAAATGACTATTTTGGTCTCCAAGTGTCTAAAAATCCTTTTTTAGTCAAAATAACGGCATTTGGTCACCAAAGGTCTGAACTTTTTTTTAGTCAAAATGACTGTATTTTTGTCTTTTAGAGCCTTAAAAAGCTGGGTTTAGACAAGATTAGTCTAAAACTGGCCATTTGGGCTCCAATGGCCTGAAAAGATATTTTCGGTCAAAATTACTCTATTTTGGTCTCCAAGTGTCTTAAAATCCTTTTTTAGTCAAATTACTGCATTTGCTCCAAAGGTCAGAAAAAAAATGTAGTCAAAATGACTATATTTTTGTCTTTTAGAGCCTTAAAAAGCCGGTTTTAGAAAAGATTTTAGACATTTGGCTCCAATGGCCTGAAAAAAATGTTTTGGTCAAAATGACTCTATTTTGGTCTCCAAGTGTCTAAAAACCTTTTGTTAGTCAAAATAACGGCATTTGGTCACCAAAGGTCTGAAATGTTTTTTGTCAAAATGACTGTATTTTTGTCTTTTAGAGCCTTAAAAAGCCGTTTTTAGACTCGATTTGTCTAAAACAGGCCATTTGGGCTCCAATGGCCTGAAAAAGTTTTTGGTCAAAATGACTCTATTATGGTTTCCAAGTGTCTAAAAAGCCTTTTTAAGTCAGAGTCTGCAGAGTCGGCGAAACATGTTGGACCTGGGTGACCCCCACTACTCTAGGATATGGCTCATAATTTTATTTATCACATATTTTCTATATTGACTGTCTTTTGATGCCTTTGCATCTGTGTCTTTTTTAACAATTTTGTACACATGTATTAATAAAATCATTATATATTAAATTGGTCTTCTATTTATCTATTCATGCCAAGTAACTCCTGCCTACAAAGTCCCAGGTTGGGTGTTTCCTCAGAATACACAGTTCCCTGTGGGGCTCATTTAGGGTCTGGTGTATTGGAACACCAATACCACTTGATACACTTTTTTCTCATATGTCCTTAGGGATGTGGCAGGACCTTTCTTGGCTTACTGGCATTTAGGGTCGGTACCTAACATTTTCTACTTGCTTCTGCATCCTGTGAATGCCTAATGTACCTTTAGCCACAGAATACTACGTTTTTAGGTAAACCCATGTGAGCTAATTTTTGGGGCCTATACAGGCCGACACTTACTTCTGTATACTGTGTGAATGCCTGATGTACCTCTAGCCATCCAATAATACATTCATTGCTGTCAGTTAAACCCATGTGAGCTACGTTTTGGGGCCTAAACAGGCCGACACTTACTTCTGTATACTGTCAATGCCTGATGTACCTCCAGCCATCAAATACACTACGTTCTTTGGTGTCAGTTAAACCCATGTGAGCTAATTTTTGGGGCCTATACAGGCCGACACTTACTTCTGTATCCTGTGAATGCCTAATGTAATTCCATCCTTTAAATACTACGTTCCTTGCTGTCAGTTAAACCTATGTGAGCTAATTTTTGGGGTCTATAAAGGCCGACACTTACTTCTGTATACTGGAAATGCCTAATGTACCTCCAGCCATCAAATACAGTACGTTCTTTGCTGTCAGTTAAACCCATGTGAGCTAATTTTTGGGGCCTATACAGGCTGACACTTACTTCTGTATCCTGTGAATGCCTAATGTACCTTCAGCCACAGAATACTACGTTATTAGCTGTCAGTTAAACCCATGTGGGCTAATTTTTGGGGACTATACAGGCCGACACTTACTTCTGTATCCTGTGAATGCCTAATGTACCTTCAGCCTCCAAATACTACATACTTAGCTGTCAGGTAAACCCATGTGAGCTAATTTTTGGGGCCTATACATGCCGACACTTACTTCTGTATACTGTGTGAATGCCTAATGTACCTCTAAACAAAACGATTCAGGATGCTCATAATTGTCCGTTATGTTCCGCGGAAAGACCTTCTCTTTGCCACAAGTTCTGGTCCTGTCCCTATATCATGACATTCTGGGACCAGGTACTGACCTTCATCGGGGAAGTGACGAAGTGGCACATACCCAAAGACCCTATATTGCTCCTGTTCGGTTACTGGGACAAACGCCTCCAAAAGTGTGCCTCGCCACATCGCCTGTGGATCCTGACCTGTTTACTGGTGGCCAGAAGGACAATCCTAACTAATTGGATCTCCACGACTCCCCCCTTAGTTTCCCGGGTCAGATCAGAGCTTTCCACACTTCTTTCCATTGACCGCCTCAACACGTTTTTTTCAGCCCCATCCTCACGGAAATCATTTCTACAGAAATGGGACAATTACGTCAAGTACTCCTTCCCCAAATCCGACCCCTCTATGGATCAATATACATTTACGTTCCAGGACTCGCCCAAGAACTCTTCCCCACTCTCACATTCCCCATCAGTTTCCATGCTCTTTTTACCCTGGACCCCCCTCCCCCCACCCTGCCCTTCCCCAGTTCAGGTTACCCATACTATGAGTGACCTAATTTGCATAATGTCTGTATTTAATTGTACCTTTTCTGTTGTTGATACTCACGTGTTATATTACAAAATTTTAAATAAAAAAAAAAAAAGGAAAACCCAAAAGCCTTACAGCACCTGGTATTCCCAGGCGGTCTCCCATCAAGGGACTAACCAAGCCCGACCCTGCTTAGCTTCTGAGATCAGACGAGATAGGGCACGTTCAGGGTGATGTGGCCGTAGGCGATCACCCCTGCCACCCTCGACCCCTTTGAACTTGGCCATGGCAAGATGGCACCTCAGGAGAAACAAAAAGAAAGCCAACGAATAAAGGAAAAGCCAAAAGCCTACAGCACCTGGTATTCCCAGGCGGTCTCCCATCCAGGTACTGACCAGGCCCGACCCTGCTTAGCTTCCAAGATTAGACAAGATCGGGTGCGTTCAGGGTGATGTGGCCGTAGGCGATCACCACTGCCACATCTGGCCATGGTAAGATGGCACCTCAAGTTATTCGTTGGCTTTCTTTTTGTTTCTCCTGTGTGAATGCCTAATTTACCTCTAGCCATCAAATACACTATGTTCTTTGCTGTCAGTTAAACCCATGTGAGCTAAGTTTTGGGGCCTATATAGGCTGACACTTACTTCTGTATCCTGTGAAAGCCTAATGTACCTCCAGCCATCAAATACTACGTTCTGTGCTGTCAGTTAAACCCATGTGAGCTAATGTTTGGGGCCTATGAAGGCCGACACTTACTTCTGTCTACTGTGAATGCCTAATGTACCACCAGAATACTACATTCTTAGCTGTCAGGTAAACCCATTTGGGCTAATTTTTGGGGCCTATACAGGCCGAAACTTACTTCTGTACCCTGTGAATGCCTAATGTACCTCCAGCCACCAAATACTACGTTCTTAGTTGTCAGGTAAACTGATGTGGGCTAATTTTTGGGGCCTTTTATGGCCGACACTTACTTCTTTATCCTGTGAATGCCTAATGTACCTTCAGCCACAGAATACTACGTTCTTAGCTGTCAGGTAAACCCATTTGGGCTACTTTTTTGGGGCCTTTTATGGCCGAAACGTACTTCTTTATCCTGTAAATGCCTAATGTACCTTCAGCCACAGAATACTACGTTCTTAGCTGTCAATTAAACCCATGTGGGTTAATTTTTTGGGGTTATACAGGCCGACACTTACTTCTGTACCCTGTGAATGCCTATTTTGTCTCCAATGGTCTGAAAAAATTTTTTGGGTCAAAATGACTGTATTTTGGTCTCCAAGTGTCTAAAAAGCCTATTTTAGTCAAAATAACTGCATTTGGTCACCAAAGGTCTGAAAAACAATTTTAGTCAAAATGACTGTATTTTTGTCTTTTAGACCCTTTAACCACTTTACAACCGGAGGATTTTGCTGTCTTCCGTCCAGGCCACTTTTTGCGATTCGGCGCTGTGCGACTTCAACTGACAATTGCGCGGTCGTGCGATGCCGTACCCAAACGAAATTTACGTCCTTTTTTTCCCACAAACAGAGCTTTCTTTTGGTGGTATTTGATCACCTGTGCGATTTTTACTTTTTGCGCTATAAACAAAAAAAGAGCGTTTATTTTGAAAAAATAACAATATTTTTCACATTTTTTTATATGAAATTCCCCCCAAAAAAGATGTAAAAACCAATTTTTTTAAAAGTTTTTGGCCAATTTGTTTTCTGCTACCTATGTTTGGTAAAAAAAATCGCAATAAGCGTATTTTGATTGGTTTGCGCAAAAGTTATTGCGTTTACTAACAAAGGGAAAGATTTCTGTCATTTTTGGTGTTTTTTTTTTAACGCGTAATGGCGGCGATCTGCGATTTTTTTTGCGGGACTGCGACATTGCGGCGGACAGACCAGACCCCTGACTGACATTTTTGACACTTTTGGGGGTACCAGTGACATTACTGCAGTAATCAGTGCTATATATATGCACTGTTACTGTAAAAATGACACTGGCAGGGAAGGGGTTAATTTTATTGGAGAGGGAGGGGTTAATGTATGCCTGGTGCTTACTGACGTGTAGGGGGGGAGGTGACTATGTGATTCATGGACAGATCGGATGTCCAGCTATGCTGAACAGTCCGATCTGTCACTCCCTGTCACTATGGAGATCCGCCCGCTGTGTTTACACACAGCGGGCGGATCTCCAGACTCGATCCCCGACGATCGGGTAAGAGCAGCGGCGATCGCCGCTGCTCCTCCCCTGGCCCGACTCCCGCTGTGAATGAAAACAGCGGGAGCGAGCCTCCGGCGGCGCGCAAGCGCCGCCCAGAAGGGGAGGAGTCCAGTCACGTTAATACTACGTGACTGGACGGGAACGAGCCACTCTGCCGCAGTAGTATTACTGTGAGCGGTAGTAGAGTGGTTAAAAGCTGGGTTTAGACAAGATTTGTCTAAAATCGGCCATTTGGGCTCCAATGGCCTGAAAAAAATGTTTTGGTCAAAATGACTCTATTTTGGTCTCCAAGTGTCTAAAAAACCTTTTTTTAGTCAAAATAACTGCATTTGGTCACCAAACGTCTGAAAAAAAATATAGTCAAAATGACTACATTTATGTCTTGTAGAGCCTTAAAAAGCCGGTTTTAGGCAAGATTTTAGACATTTGGCTCCAATGGCCTGAAAAAATGTTTTTGGTCAAAATGACTCTATTTTGGTCTCCAAGTGTCTAAAAAGCCTTTTTTAGTCAAAATAACGGCATTTGGTCATCAAAGGTCTTTTTTTTTTTCCTCAAAATTACTGTATTTTTGTCTTTTAGACCCTTAAAAAGCTGGGTTTAGACAAGATTTGTCTAAAATCGGCCATTTGGGCTCCAATGGCCTGAAAAAAATGTTTTGGTCAAAATGACTCTATTTTGGTCTCCAAGTGTCTAAAAAACCTTTTTTTAGTCAAAATAACTGCATTTGGTCACCAAACGTCTGAAAAAAAATATAGTCAAAATGACTACATTTATGTCTTGTAGAGCCTTAAAAAGCCGGTTTTAGGCAAGATTTTAGACATTTGGCTCCAATGGCCTGAAAAAATGTTTTTGGTCAAAATGACTCTATTTTGGTCTCCTAGTGTCTAAAAAGCCTTTTTGTTAGTCAGAATAACTGCATTTGGTCACCAAAGGTCTGAAAAAAATATTTAGTCAAAATTACTGTATTTTTGTCTTTTAGAGCCTTAAAAAGCCTGTTTTTAGACAAGATAACTTTATTTGGGCTCCAATGGCCTGAGAAATTGTTTTTGGTCAAAATGACTCTATTTTGGTCTCCAAGTGTCTAAAAAGCCTTCTTTAGTCAAAATAACTGCAATTATTCACCAAAGGTCTGACAACATTTTTTAGTCAAAATGACTGTATTTTTTGTCTTTTAGAGTCTTTAAAAGCCGGTTTTAGACAAGATAACTGCATTTGGTCTCCAATGGTCTTTTTTTGTCAAAATGAATGTATTTAGTATTCTGTGGCTGAAGGTACATTAGGCATTCACAGGATATTGAAGTAAGTGTCGGCCATAAAAGTCCCCAAAAATTAGCCTGACAGCTAAGAACGTAGTATTTGGTGGCTTAAGGTACATTAGGCATTCACAGGGTACAGAAGTAAGTGTCGGCCTGTATCGGCCCCAAAAATTAGCCAATGGTTGAACTGACAGCTAAGAACGTAGTATTCTGTGGCTGAAGGTGAGTGTCAGGTAAACCCATGTGGGCTAATTTCTGGGGCCTTTTATGGCCGATACTTACTTCTGTATCCTGTGAATGCCTAATGTACCTTCAGCCACAGAATACTACGTTCTTTGCTGTCAGTTAAACCCATGTGAGCTAATTTTTGGGGCCTATACAGGCCGACACTTACTTCTGTATCATGTGAATGCCTAATGTACCTCCAGCCATTAAATACTACGTTCTTTGCTGTCAGTTAAACCCATGTGAGCTAATTTTTGGGGCCTATACAGGCCGACATTTACTTCTGTATACTGTGTAAATGCCTAATGTACCTCCAGGCACCAAATACTACGTTCTTAGTTGTCAGGTAAACCCATGTGGGCTAATTTTTGGGGCTTTTTAAGGCCGACACTTACTTCTGTATCCCGTGAATGCCTAATGTACCTTCAGCCACAGAATACTACGTTCTTAGCTTTCTTTTTTTTTTTTTTGGATTTATTGTTCTTTATTTCAATTTCAAGGAGAATTACAACACAAAGTATAATATATACCTCCAAGGCATAAACAAAAAGAGAACGAGAACCACAATACAAGCCCCCATCCTCTTCCCAGTACACAATGTGTTCACATTCAAAGAAATATTCATCATTTTCCAGGGTACCAATAGTGCCCGCAATAAGAAAGAGAAAAAAAATCCTTGACGAGGAAACAGTTTGTCCAGATGGCAAGGCTCTTACCCAATCTTCCTTTTCACTCTTCCCTCTCCCTTCCTCTCCAAACATCACTGCTGCCCCCTTTAATCTACCTCTGTATTGTGTCTTCCGAGAAGACAGCTATGGAGTTCATCTTTCCGTCTCCTACACTATTCTTTTCTCCTTTCCACTTTTTTCCCCTCCCTCCCTACCCTCCCCCCCTTCCCTCACTCATACTATCAGACAAACATCCACTCACAAAAAAAACAAAAAATAAACATTTTTTTAAAAAAATTTCTCCTCCCCCTCTCCCCCCTCCCCCTCTCCTCCCTCAACCAGGGCCTCCAAAACGCTGAACCTTTGTAGTCTAGTCCCCCAAGCTCATATTTTAGGGTGCTAAGTGGAGAAGTTGTTTCCCCTCATCCGAGGTCGTAAATAAGTTCCAGATACCCCATATCGCCTTATATTGTTCGTATTTGTTTTGTGAGGAAAGTACTAAATCCTCCATTTTATTTATATGCTCTAATTTCCGTGCCCATTCAGATACTGAGGGGGGATTTGTCCTCCTCCAGTATTGCGGTATGCATGCTCTTGCAGCATTCATCATATGAGGTAATATCGATCTTTCATATTTCTTCCTTGATAGCCCCGATATCTGCAAGAGGCAAAAGGCTGCATCTCCCTCAATTCTATAATCCGTTATTTTCTGAATTATACCCCCTACTTCAGACCAGTATTTCTTTATATCTGGGCAATTCCAGAAAATATGGTACAACGTACTCTCTCCCTCCCCACATCTCCAGCACTTATCAGATTCCTGGGGATACCACTTATGTAATTTATCTGGTGTATTATACCATCTGGTTAAGATCTTATAATTTGTTTCCTGAATTTTAGTGCACTTTGTTGGCCCGAATGTTAACCTACATATTCTCTGTACCTGTGCTATTGTTATATCCCTATTTAAATCTGATTTCCACTTTTCCACCCAATCTAATTTCTGTTGTTCTATTGGGGTATTCATCATTTTTATATAGCATAGAGAGGACACGTCCACTACTCTCCCCCTTCTCACATAGCCTCTCAAAGTTTGTCAACGGTTTTACAAATTTCTCCGGCCTTGGGAGCGACTCCAAGAAATGTTGTACCTGGAGCGCCTCCCAAAGGGGGAGGCCAAATGGTCCGTTCCTATCTGTTAAATTAGGGATCGAGGGCCAGCTCCTCTGATTCGCAAACATTTTTACACTTACTTGTCAGGATTCTCGTAGTTTTTTGAAATACTGTCTATCCAGTCCTGGGGTAAAGTTTGGGTTCCCCAATATAGGATATAGAGGGAAATCTATTGTTGTTAACTTTTGCCTCAGGGATTGCTGATTACCTATCTTTATAGTATTTCCTATCAATGGGTGTGTTTTTAATGTCTTAGGGAGACTCTGATAGCACCATAACGCTCTCTTTAAGGACACTGCAGTCTGTGCCTGTTCTATTTGAACCCAAATCTTCATTTCCGAATGGTGCCACCAATCTATTATTCTATTTAGCTGTATGGCATGATAGTATCTACATAGATCTGGGATCGCAAGTCCTCCCATATGCTTAGGCAAAGTTAAGCTATTACTAGCTATGTGTGGCTCCTTTTTGGCCCAGATATATCTAGTAAACATTCCATGTATGGTTTTAAAGAAGCTATTCGATATTTTGATAGGCAGAGCTCGCTTCAAATATAAATATTTTGGTAAGATGTTCATTTTTATTAGGTTCCCCCTCCCAAACCAAGACTGGAGTCCCCCCTCCCATTGGTCAAGAAGTCTCCTTGTCTCCTTGACCAGAGGGAGCCAATTCAGGTCGACTATCCTTGACAGGTCTGCTGATATATATGTCCCTAAATATTTCACTGCCTCTTTCACCCAGATAAAGCCAAAGTTACTTTTAGTCCCCATACTGTTTAAATTCCTTTAGGAGCACCGGTAGTGAGATGTCTGGCTCTGGCAAGGTAAATAACAGATCATCCGCATAGGCTGCGATTTTATATTGCTCTTTGCCCTGGGAAACTCCTCTTATATCCGGATTCATGCGGATTTTACATAAGAAAGGTTCCAGTACTAGAGCGAAGAGCAATGGGGAAAGTGGACATCCTTGTCTTGTGCCGTTCTTTATATAAAAAGGTTCTGAGAGTACCCCATTAGCCTTCACCCTCGCTGTCGGATTTGAATAGACTTTGGTGATTCTTTCCTTCATTACTTCTCCTACTCCTATATATCTGAGCACTGACTGCATAAAGGCCCACTCAACTCTATCGAAAGCCTTTTCTGCGTCGGTGCTCAGTATAACACAGGGGGTCCTTGCTTTATTAACTATGTGGATTAAATTGAGGACTCTCGTAGTATTGTCTTTCGCTTCTCTTGCCATCATGAATCCTACTTGATCTAAATGAATTACCCTCGAAAGGATCCTCGACATTCTAGTAGCTAATATTTTCGTGAAGATTTTTAAATCTGTATTTAACAAGGAGATAGGCCTATAACTTCCGCAATTTGCTGGGTCCTTACCCTCCTTCAGAATCAGCGTCAAGTAGGCTGCCAAAGAATCTCTGGCAAACACATTAGGCATTCACAGTATACAGAAGTAAGTGTCAGACTGTATAGGCCCCAAAAATTAGCTCACATGGTTTTAACTGACAGCAAAGAACGTAGTGTATTTGATGGCTGGAGGTACATTAGGCATTCACAGTAGACTGAAGTAAGTGTCGGCCTGTATAAGCCCCAAACATTAGCTCACATGGGTTTAACTGACAGCACAGAACGTAGTATTTGATGGCTGGAGGTACATTAGTCTTTCACAGGATACAGAAGTAAGGGTCAGCCTGTATAGGCCCAAAACTTAGCTTGCATGGGTTTAACTGACAGCAAAGAACATAGTGTATTTGGTGGCTGAAGGTACATTAGGCATTCACAGTATACAGAAGTAAGTGTCGGCCTGTATAGGCCCCAAAAAATAGCTCACATGGGTTTAACTGACAGCAAAGAACTTAGTATTTGATGGCTAGAGGTAAATTAGGCATTCACACAGGAGAAACAAAAAGAAAGCCAACGAATAACCTGAGGTGCCATCTTGCCATGGCCAAGTTCAAAGGGGTCGAGGGTGGCAGTGGTGACATTGACAGTATACAGAAGTAAGTGTCGGCCTGTTTAGGCCCCAAAACGTAGCTCACATGGGTTTAACTGACAGCAAAGAATGTATTATTGGATGGCTAGAGGTACATCAGGCATTCACACAGTATACAGAAGTAAGTGTCGGCCTGTATAGGCCCCAAAAATTAGCTCACATGGGTTTACCTGACTGCTAAGAACGTAGTATCCTGTGGCTAAAGGTACATTAGGCATTCACAGGATGCAGAAGTAAGTGGAAAGTGTTAGGTGCCGTCCCTAAATGCCAGTAAGCCAAGAAAGGTCCTGCCACATCCCTAAGGACATATGAGAAAAAAGTGTATCAAGTGGTATTGGTGTTCCAATACACCAGAGCCTAAATGAGCCCCACAGGGAACTGTGTATTCTGAGGAAACACCCAACCTGGGACTTTGTAGGCAGGAGTTACTTGGCATGAATAGATAAATAGAAGACCAATTTAATATATAATGATTTTATTAATACATGTGTACAAAATTGTTAAAAAAGACACAGATGCAAAGGCATCAAAAGACAGTCAATATAGAAAATATGTGATAAATAAAATTATGAACCATATCCTAGAGTAGTGGGGTCACCCAGGTCCAACATGTTTCGCCGACTCTGCAGACTCTGACTTAAAAAGGCTTTTTAGACACTTGGAGACCAAAATAGAGTCATTTTGACCAAAACATTTATTTCAGGCCATTGGAGCCACATGTCTAAAATCTTGTCTAAAACCAGCTTTTTAAGGCTCTAAAAGACAAAAATATAGTCATTTTGACTACATTTTTTTTCTGACCTTTGGTGACCAAATGCAGTTATTTTGACTAAAAAAGGCTTTTTAGACACTTGGAGACCAAAATAGTTATTTTAACCAAAAAGAATTTTCAGGCCATTGGAGCCAAATGTCTAAAATCTTGTCTAAAACCGGCTTTTTAAGGCTCTAAACGACAAAAATTGACAGCTAAGAACGTAGTATTCTGTGGCTGAAGGTACATTAGGCATTTACAGGATAAAGAAGTAAGTGTCGGCCATAAAAGGCCCCAAAAATTAGCCCAAATGGGTTTACCTGACAGCTAAGAACATAGTATTCTGTGGCTGAAGGTACATTAGGCATTAACAGGATAAAGAAGTAAGTGTCGGCCATAAAAGGCCCCAAAAATTAGCCCACATCAGTTTACCTGACAACTAAGAACGTAGTATTTGGTGGCTGGAGGTACATTAGGCATTCACACAGTATACAGAAGTAAGTTAAGGTGCTTCTAAGGACACTCCAAACACCGATATCCCCGTGCAGGAAGTACCACCACCAAAGGTAAAGGTTGGCCTCTTACCACAATGATTTGATTCCCATGACTGAGATCAAAAACAGCATATTTCAACCTCCACTGGCGAATCCTGCACCGACTCACTCTCTGATCACGTCCACTTCCTCACAGATAGTTATAACATGTAAAGAGGGAAACAACTGCCAAAGTGTAGTACCATTAAACAACTATATTGGACGCAATTCTCAAAGTGGCAACTCACATTTGGCTGTAGTTTGTATGGCGTGTTTAAATCAGGGTGTCCTCGAGGCTCGATTCCTGCCGAAAAAATGGCCGCCACGTCCCCTCCGTGGTCTCAGCGTGACGCACCGCAGGCTCCTCCTACGCGTTTCATCAGAGACTGACATCGTCAGGGGGTGTGGCCTGCAGTGAACGTCTACAATTTATGCGCTGACGGAGACGGATAGGCGGGGCAATAGACAGGTCCCGGATCCTGGAAGAAAGACACTTGCGTGTCAGCGACCGCAAGCGGCATTTCACGAGAAGAGACATCCAGACTTAGAATGCGGTTCACGTGCGTACCAACGTCCGGAACCAAACATTAACCGGATGTCACATTAAGAGTCAATCAAGACCAATATTAGCACTCATACAATATTCAGTGCAAAATAAATCTTATGCAGATGGATACAGCATATGTAAGCCCAATTGAGCTAAACACACAAGTATCCATTAGCTTTGCATGATTAGATGGTCACAATGGACCACAGTGGAAACCGGCGCCATCTCTCAGCAGAAATAAAAAAATCGGGAGACTCAGACCACACCGCCAAATACAACACTAATACATAAAAGATATATTAGCAATATTACCAATCATAAATCTAAAATACATGATCTTAAATAAAAACATATTAAAAAGGCCTCTCAAAAAGAAAATACAGATAAAAACACATGAACTCATTTGTTATAGGCTAAATGGTAACTAGTATACAGGCAATCTACCTTCAAACTATGAATTATGAATTATTGATGAAGGAATAGATCGCTCTATACTATCGTTATATGGACGATCTGATCTTTATCTGCCATAGAGAAGTTGATTTGGATAGCTTTTTAACATATTTGAATGACAATCCTTATAATCTGAGGTTTACAGGTACAAAAAATATGGATACAATAGAGTTTTTGGATGTGGCTTTGGGTCATGTTGATAACAGAGTCACGTCAAATCTCTATAGAAAGCCACTATCTGGAAACAGTTTACTGCATGCACGCTCCAGTCATCCAATACATACAGTGAAAGGAATTCCTGTTGGGCAATTTCTTAGAGTACGGAGAATATGCAGTGACTTGTCAGAGTTCAAAATACAGGCATCTTTACTATATCATCGTTTCTTAGAACGAGGATATCCCAAATGGATGCTAGACAGGGCTTACTTCATTGCTTTAAATAAAAGCCGCCCTGAACTCCTATCGTCAGTGGCCTCGGAGGACTTGTCACACATAGTCCCAGGTGTGACCTCCGATGCCGCTCATGATGCTAGCATTGGATGTCCTCGCAAAAACAAAAAACATAACAAAAATAAGTTTAAATACAAAACTGCTTCCAGAAACCCTGAAAATAAGTCCCCCTTGGTCACACTGTCCTTGCCCTATAGTTTAGAATTTAATAAAATAAAAAATATTATTTATAAATATCTACCAACTTTATATACAGACGATATCTGTGCCAATATTCTCGAAAATGGGGTAAATATAGTGGCCAAGAGGGCTGCAACCTTAGGCAATTCCCTATCACCCAGTTTATATATGTCCACAAAATTCAATACATCGAAAACATGGCTGTACTGTAAAGGAAATTTTAGATGCGGCATGACAGATTGTATTACCTGTCCTCATATCATCCCCAGAGACACATTTGTCTCCACCTATGACAGTAAAGTTTACAATATTTAAAAATTTTCTTCAACTGCAACACAAAATATTTGATCTATTTAATCACATGTAAAGCATGTTCTATTCAGTATGTGGGTAGAACTACCCGAAAATTAAAAGACCGATTCAGGGAGCATCTCAGTGACATACGTACTTGTAAATCGACTAATATAGCGAAACATTTTAACAACAGTCATGATGGTGATATGTCCCTGGTACAGATCCAAGTAATTGACCACATCACTAGACCCCCTAGAGGTGGAGATGTTTTCCGACTTTTATGTAAAAGAGAAGTTCTGTGGATCTTCAGGCTTCATACTCGGATGCCTCAGGGGTTAAACTGGGAATGGGATGTCACCCATTTTTATGGGTGACATCTCTCCCGGCTTGCCACCATCCTTTATGAAATCTTAGAGGGCCCATATCCAACATCATCTGGTTCTTTCCATTTGTGGAAGTTCATTCGTCTTTATATACTATATTTAGTCATATGTTTGCCTGGTCCGTTTTTGCAATTCATGCGGATTCTACATTAATGGTTTCCGCATTTGTTGCAAATCTGACTCTTTACACTATAGATCGGATGTACCATTATATTTACATATATTTGTTTCCATGTATACATCTGTATCTGTATGAATTTTCATCAATTACATTGAATATCGTACCGACTGGTTTTAAGAGGATATTCCATTGTTTTTCTCGTTCGGGATTTGGCCCCTCATCCGATCAGTTACAGTGATCGTTTTTCTTTTTTCTTTTTTCAATATACACCCAATTGATCATGTTCTTTAGCCTTTTATAGGATTATTTGGAGCACCACTGGAATATGCTTTATATTGCTTTTATCTATGTACAGATATTTGTAAAAGTTTTTTACCAGTCATTATATAAGAAGCAAAACTATTTGCATTAACAATATCTTTGGGCTCTATTATCCTATGGGGTTTTTTGATCTGATCAGATCGGGGACTCTTCCGTAACGAGCATGCACACATTGCGCATTTGGAACATACACATGCCGATATATGTTTTGAAAGTGTCTTTCCTTTTATATTTATGTCTGTAAACCATCATATATACGTTTCCATGTCGTTAAATCTATGGTTACATTAACAGATTTTTGTATCTTGACATAGACACATTTACAATATGTACTTAACGATAATGTGGTCATCCACTTTTTATGTATTATTTAGATATACTGAAATTTTATTTATTGTACTGGATGGTAATTCACCATCAGTTTAATTAATTTTTTGTTACCAGTATATATTCTTTCATTATCACTTTTCACCATTCATCACGTGATTTTAGAATTTTTCTTTAAATCACTATTCTATATTTTTTCACATGTTCCATCACACACACACATCACATTTTACACATTTATATTTTTCACATACTTTTTATTTCATTTTTCACTATTTTCACCTTTATATTTATTTTTATTTTTATATTTATTTTTATATTTATATTTATTTTTATTTATTTTTATTTTATTTTATTTTATTTTATTTCATTTTGATTTTTTGTTTTTGCTTTTGTCACATTACACATTTCACATACATGTTCACATCATACATACATATTTTTTCACACACACAACAGATTTTCATTTATCACGTTACATATTTTTATCCCATTCACGGTCTCTTTAAATTGATCACAGTACTCATATACATTTTAATACAACATACATTTATGCATATATATGTGTACATATTAGTTTTTTCTAAAATTGAAGCTCTTTCCAGTTTACATTGATGGCTAGAGGTAAATTAGGCATTCACACAGGAGAAACAAAAAGAAAGCCAACGAATAACCTGAGGTGCCATCTTGCCATGGCCAAGTTCAAAGGGGTCGAGGGTGGCAGTTGTGATCGCTTACGGCCACATCACCCTGAACGCGCCCAATCTGGTCTGATCTCTGAAGCTAAGCAGGGTCGTGCTGGTTAGTACCTGGATGGGAGACCGACTGGGAATACCAGGTGCTGTAGGCTTTTGGCTTTTCCTTTATTCGTTGGCTTTCTTTTTGTTTCTCCTGAGGTGCCATCTGGCCATGGCCGGGTTTAATGGGGTCAAGGGTGGCAGTGGTGATCGCCAACGGCTACATTACCTTGAAAGCACGAAATCTCATCTGATCTTGTAAGTTAAGCAGGGTCGGGCCTGGTTAGTACCTGGATGGGAGACCTCCTGTGTAGCAGAGGAGTAGTTTAATCTACATTAGCTCTGCTGGTAAACAGGAAAACAGGTACTAATCCAACTAGGCAGGTACAGCATGCAACAATCCAGGTAGCGTTATGCAATCCTTCCCTCCCAAGAACTAGACGACACATAGGCTCGGAGTCAACTCAGAATGCCTTGTTTATTGAAAACATAAGAGATCTACACTCTGCCAAAACCCCCTCCCTCTTCATGTCATTCCACACAAACACACATCCCATAATATGCTTACAGGGCAGACAGGAACAATAGGACAATGGAATGCAGGTATTCACAATAACAAACCCCACCCCACTAGCAGGGGTCTATGAAACACTGCTGCCATATTCTAGCAATCTGCAATATATCTTTATATATTTCCTCAGGGACACTGTTCAGTAATATTATGGTCATTCTTTCAACACAAGCCACACTCTCAGTGTCCATTCCGCTACAGCCTGGGAATACCAGGTGCTGTAGGCTTTTGGCTTTTCCTTTATTCGTTGGCTTTCTTTTTTTTTCTTTTGAGGTGCCATCTTGGCATGGCCAAGTTCAAAGGGGTCGAGGGTGGCAGTGGTGATCGCCTACGGCCACATCACCCTGAATGCGCCTGATCTCGTCTGATCTTGGAAGCTAAGCAGGGTCGGCTTGGTTAGTACCTGGATGAGAGTCCGCCTGGGAATACCAGGTGCTGTAGGCTTTTGGCTTTTCCTTTATTTGTTGGCTTTCTTTTTGTTTCTCCTGAGGTGCCATCTTGCCATGGCCAAGTTCAAAGGGGTCGAGGGTGGAAGTAGTGTTCGCCTACGGCCACATCACCCTGAACACACCCAATCTGGTCTGATCTCAGAAGCTAAGCAGGGTGGGGCCTGGTTAGTACCTGGATGGGAGACCGCCTAGGAATATAAGGTGCTGTAGCCTTTTGGCTTTTCCTTTATTCGTTGTCTTTCATTTTGTTTCTCCTGAGGTGCCATCTTGCCATGGCAGAGTTCAAAGGGGTCGAGAGTGGCAGGGGTGATTGTGTGCAGCCACATCACCCTGAACGTGCCCTATCTCGTCTGATCTCGGAAGCTAAGCGGGGTCGGGCCTGGTTAGTACCTGGATGGGGGACTTCCTGGGAATACCAGGTGCTGTAGTCTTCTGGCTTTTCCTTTATTCGTTGGCTTTCTTTTTGTTTCTCCTGATGTGCCATCTTGCCATGGCCAAGTTCAAAGGGGTCGAGGGTGGCAGTGGTGGTCGCCTACGGCCACATCGCCTTTAACGCGCCCAATCTCGTCTGATCTTGGAAGCTAAGCAGGGTCGGGCCTGGTTAGTACCTGGATGAGAGACCGCCTGGGAATACCAGGTGTTGTAGGCTTCTGGCTTTTCCTTTATTTGTTGGCTTTCTTTTGTTTCTCCTGAGGTGCCATCTTGCCATGGCAGAGTTCAAAGGGGTCGAGAGTGGCAGGGGTGATTGTGTACAGCCACATCACCCTGAACGTGCCCTATCTCTTTTGATCTCGGAAGCTAAGCGGGCCTGGATGGGAGACCGCCTGTGTAGCGGAGGAGTAGTATAATCTACATTGGCTCCGCTGGTAGACAAGAAAACAGGTAATAATCCAACTAAGCAGGTACAGCATGCAACAATCCAGGTAGTGTGGGAGTCAACTCAGAATGCCTTTTTTTTTTGAAAACACAAGAGATCTACACTCTGCCAAAACCCTCTCCCTCTTTGAGTCATTCCACACAAACACACATCCCATAATATGCTTACAAGGAAGACAGGAACAATAGGACAATGGAATGCCGGTATTCACAAAAACAAACCCCACCCCACTAGCAGGGGTCTATGAAACACTGCTGCCATATTCTAGCAATCTGCAATATATCTTTATATATTTCCTCAGGGACACTGTTCAGTAATATTATGGTCATTCTTTCAACACAAGCCAGACTCTCAGCGTCCATTCCGCTACAGCCTGAGAATACCAGGTGCTGTAGGCTTTTGGCTTTTCCTTTATTCGTTGGCTTTCTTTTTGAGAAGTTTGTGTCGGCCTGTATAGGCCCCAAAAAATAGCTCACATGGGTTTAACTGACAGCAAAGAACGTAGTATTTGATGGCAAGAGGTACATTAGGCATTCACAGGATACAGAAGTAAGCGTCGGACTGTTTAGGCCCCAAAAATTAGCTCACATGGGTTTAACTGACAGCAAAGAATGTAGTATTGGATGGCTAGAGGTACAGCAGGCAGAGTCATTTTGACCAAAAAATGTTTTTCAGGCCATTGGAGCCAAATGTCTAAAATCTTGTCTAAAACCAGCTTTTTAATGCTCTAAAAGACAAAAATATAGTTATTTGGACTAAAAAAATTTCAGACCTTTGGTGACCAAATGCAGTTATTTTGACTACAAAAGGAGACCAAAATAGAGTCATTTTGACCAAAATTTTTTTTCAGGCCAAAATTTTTTTTCAGGCCAAAATTTTTTTTCAGGCCATTTTTTTTCCAGACCATTTTGACCAAAAAATTTTTTCAGGCGATTGGAGCCCAAATAGCCAGTTTTAGACAAATCTCTAAGGCTCTAAAAGACAAAAATACATTCATTTTCACTAAATTTATTTTTCAGACCTTTGGTGACCAAATGCAGTTATTTATACTAAAAAGGGCTCTTTAGACACTTGGAGACCAAAATAGAGTCATTTTGACCAAAAAGATTTTCAGGCCATTGGAGCCAAAATGTCTAAAATCTTGTCTAAAACCGGCTTTTTAAAGCACTAAAAGACAAAAATACAGTCAATTTGAATACATTTTTTTCCAGACCTTTGGTGACCAAATGCATTTTGCTTTTTAAACACTTGGAGACCAAAATAGAGTCATTTTGACCAAAAAAAATTTTTTCAGGCTATTGGAGCTCTATTTTGGTCTCCAAGTGTCTAAAAAGCCTTTTAGAGTCTATAACTGCATTTAGTCACCAAAAGTCTGAAAATTTTTTTTAGTCAAAATGAATGTATTTTTGTCTTTTAGAGCCTTGAAAAGCCGGTTTTAGACATGATTTGTCTAAAACCGGCCATTTGGCTCCAATGACCTGAAAAAATATTTTTGGTCAATATGACTCTATTTATGTCTCCAAGTGTCTAAAAGGCCTTTTTTTTAGTCAAAATAACTGCATTTGTTCACCAAAGGTCTGAAAAAAAACTTTAGTCAAAATGACTATATGTTTGTCTTTTAGAGCGTTAAAAAGCCGGTTTTAGACAAGATTTTAGACATTTGGCTCCACTGGCCTGAAAAAATGTTTTGGTCAAAATGACTATATTTTGGTCTCCAAGTGTCTAAAAAGCCTTTTTTAAGTCAAAATAACTGCATTTGGTCACCAAAGGTCTGAAAAAAAATTAAGTCAAAATGAATGTATTTTTGTCTTTTAGAGCTTTAAAAAGCCGGTTTAAGACAAGATTTGTCTAAAACCGGCCATTTGGGCTCCAATGGCCTGAAAATAAATTTTCGGTCAAAATGACTCTATTTTGGTCTCCAAGTGTCTAAAAAGCATTTTATAGTCAAAATAACTGCATTTGGTCACCAAAGGTCTGAAATTGTTTTTTTAGTCTAAATGACTATATGTTTGTTTTTTAGAGCGTTAAAAAGCCGGTTTTAGACAAGATTTTAGACATTTGAATCCAATGGCCTGAAAAAAAGTTTTTTGGTCAAAATGACTCTATTTTGGTCTCCAAGTGTCTAAAAAGCCTTTTTCTAGTCAAATAACTGCATTTGGTCACCAAAGGTCTGAAAAAAAAAGTATTCAAATTGACTGTATTTTTGTCTTTTAGTGCCTTAAAAAGTCGGTTTTAGACAAGATTTTAGACATTTGGCTCCAATGGCCTGAAAAAAATTCTTTGGTCAAAATTACTCTTTTTTGGTCTCCAGGTGTCTAAAAAGCTTTTCTTAGCCAAAATAACTGCATTTGGTCACCAAAGGTCTGACAAACTTTTTAGTCAAAAATGACTGTATTTTTGTCTTTTAGAGTCTTAAAAAGCTGGTTTTAGACACTGCACTTGGTCTCCAATGGTCTGAAATTTTTTTGTCAAAATGAATGTATTTAGCATTCTGTGGCTGAAGGTACATTAGGCATTCACAGGATACAGAAGTAAGTGTCGGCCATAAAAGTCCCCAAAAATTAGCCTGACAGCTAAGAACGTAGTATTTGGTTGCTGAAGGTACATTAGGCATTCACAGGCTACAGAAGTAAGTGTCGGCCTGTATAGGCCCCAAAAATTAGCCCACATGGGTTTAACTAAGAACGTAGTATTCTGTGACTGAAGGTAAGTGTCAGGTAAACCCATGTGGGCTAATTTCTGGGGCCTTTTATGGCCGACACTTACTTCTGTATCCTGTGAATGCCTAATGTACCTTTAGCCACAGAATACTACGTTCTTAGCAGTCAGGTAAATCCATGTGAGCTAATTTTTGGGGGCTATAGAGCCCGACACTTACTTCTGTATAATGTTTGAATGCCTGCTGTACCTCTAGCCATCCAATACTACATTCTTTGCTGTCAGTTAAACCCATGTGAGCTATTTTTTGGGGCCTATACAGGCCGACACAAACGTCTCAAAAAGAAAGCCAACGAATAGAGGAAAAGCCGAAAGCCTACAGCACCTGGTATTCCCAGGCTGTAGCGGAATGGACGCTGAGAGTGTGGCTTGTGTTGAAAGAATGGTCATAATATTACTGAAAAGTGTCCCTGAGGAAATATATAAAGATATATTGCAGATTGCTAGAATATGGCAGCAGTGTTTTATAGACTCCTGATAGTGGGGTGGGGTTTGTTATTGTGAATACCAGCATTCCATTGTCCTATTGTTCCTGTCTGCCTTGTAAGCATATTATGGGATGTGTGTTTGTGTGGAATGACTCAAAGAGGGAGAGGGTTTTGGCAGAGTGTAGATCTCTTGTGTTTTCAATAAACAAGGCATTCTGAGTTGACTCCCAGCTTATGTGTCGTCTAGTTCTTGGGAGGGAAGGATTGTATAACACTACCTGGATTGTTGCATGCTGTACCTGCTTAGTTGGATTATTACCTGTTTTCTTGTCTACCAGCGGAGCCAATGTAGATTATACTACTCCTCCGCTACACAGGCGGTCTCCCATCCAGGTACTAACCAGGCCTGATGCTGCTTACCTTCCGAGATCAAATGAGATCGGGCGCGTTCAGGGTGATGTGTCCATAGGCAATCACCACTGCCACCCTCGACCCCTTTGAACTTAGCCATGGCAAGATGGCACCTCAGGAGAAATGAAAAGAAAGCCAATGAATAAAGAAAAAGCCAAAAGCCTTCAGCACCTTATATTCCTAGGCGGTCTCCCATCCGGGTACTAACCAGGCCCGACCCCGCTTAGCTTCCGAGATCAAAAGAGATAGGGCACGTTCAGGGTGATGTGGCTGTACACAATCACCCCTGCCACTCTCGACCCATTTGAACTCTGCCATGGCAAGATGGCACCTCAGGAGAAACAAAATGAAAGACAACGAATAAAGGAAAAGCCAAAAGGCTACAGCACCTTATATTCCTAGGCGGTCTCCCATCCAGGTACTAACCAGGCCCCACCCTGCTTAGCTTCTGAGATCAGACCAGATTGGGTGTGCTCAGGGTGATGTGGCCGTAGGCGATCACTACTTCCACCCTCGACCCCTTTGAACTTGGCCATGGCAAGATGGCACCTCAGGAGAAACAAAAAGAAAGCCAACAAATAAAGGAAAAGCCAAAAGCCTACAGCACCTGGTATTCACAGGCGGTCTCTCATCCAGGTACTAACCAAGCCCGACCCTGCTTAGCTTCCAAGATCAGACGAGATCAGGCGCATTCAGGGTGATGTGGCTGTAGGCGATCACCACTGCCACCCTCGACCCCTTTGAACTTGGCCATGGCAAGAGGGCACCTCAGGAGAAACAAAAAGAAAGCCAACGAATAAAGGAAAAGCCAGAAGCCTACAGCACCTGGTATTCCCAGGCGGTCTCTCATCCAGGTACTAACCAGGCCCGACCCTGCTTAGCTTCCAAGATCAGACGAGATTGGGCGCGTTAAAGGCGATGTGGCCGTAGGCGACCACCACTGCCACCCTCGACCCCTTTGAACTTGGCCATGGCAAGATGGCACATCAGGAGAAACAAAAAGAAAGCCAACGAATAAAGGAAAAGCCAGAAGACTACAGCACCTGGTATTCCCAGGAAGTCCCCCATCCAGGTACTAACCAGGCCCGACCCCGCTTAGCTTCCGAGATCAGACGAGATAGGGCACGTTCAGGGTGATGTGGCTGCACACAATCACCCCTGCCACTCTCGACCCCTTTGAACTCTGCCATGGCAAGATGGCACCTCAGGAGAAACAAAATGAAAGACAACGAATAAAGGAAAAGCCAAAAGGCTACAGCACCTTATATTCCTAGGCGGTCTCCCATCCAGGTACTAACCAGGCCCCACCCTGCTTAGCTTCTGAGATCAGACCAGATTGGGTGTGTTCAGGGTGATGTGGCCGTAGGCGGTCACTACTTCCACCCTCGACCCCTTTGAACTTGGCCATGGCAAGATGGCACCTCAGGAGAAACAAAAAGAAAGCCAACAAATAAAGGAAAAGCCAAAAGCCTACAGCACCTGGTATTCCCAGGCGGTCTCCCATCCAGGTACTAACCAGCCCGACCCTGCTTAGCTTCTGAGATCAGACCAGATTGGGCGCGTTCAGAGTGATGTGGCCGTAAGCGATCACAACTGCCACCCTCGACCCCTTTGAACTTGGCCATGGCAAGATGGCACCTCAGGTTATTCGTTGGCTTTCTTTTTGTTTCTCCTGTGTGAATGCCTAATTTACCTCTAGCCATCAATGTAAACTGGAAAGAGCTTCAATTTTAGAAAAAACTAATATGTACACATATATATGCATAAATGTATGTTGTATTAAAATGTATATGAGTACTGTGATCAATTTAAAGAGACCGTGAATGGGATAAAAATATGTAACGTGATAAATGAAAATCTGTTGTGTGTGTGAAAAAATATATATGTATGATGTGAACATGCAGTAAGGTATGTATATTGAATATGTATGTGAAATGTGTAATGTGACAAAAGCAAAAACAAAAAATCAAAATGAAATAAAATAAAATAAAATAAAATAAAAATAAATAAAAATAAATATAAATATAAAAATAAATATAAAAATAAATATAAAAATAAAAATAAATATAAAGGTGAAAATAGTGAAAAATGAAATAAAAAGTATGTGAAAAATATAAATGTGTAAAATGTGATGTGTGTGTGTGATGGAACATGTGAAAAAATATAGAATAGTGATTTAAAGAAAAATTCTAAAATCACGTGATGAATGGTGAAAAGTGATAATGAAAGAATATATACTGGTAACAAAAAATTAATTAAACTGATGGTGAATTACCATCCAGTACAATAAATAAAATTTCAGTGTATCTAAATAATACATAAAAAGTGGATGACCACATTATCGTTAAGTACATATTGTAAATGTGTCTATGTCAAGATACAAATATCTGTTAATGTAACCATAGATTTAACGACATGGAAACGTATATATGATGGTTTACAGACATAAATATAAAAGGAAAGACACTTTCAAAACATATATCGGCATGTGTATGTTCCAAATGCGCAATGTGTGCATGCTCGTTACGGAAGAGTCCCCGATCCGATCAGATCAAAAAACCCCATAGGATAATAGAGCCCAAAGATATTGTTAATGCAAATAGTTTTGCTTCTTATATAATGACTGGTAAAAAACTTTTACAAATATCTGTACATAGATAAAAGCAATATAAAGCATATTCCAGTGGTGCTCCAAATAATCCTATAAAAGGCTAAAGAACATGATCAATTGGGTGTATATTGAAAAAAGAAAAAAGAAAAACGATCACTGTAACTGATCGGATGAGGGGCCAAATCCCGAACGAGAAAAACAATGAAATATCCTCTTAAAACCAGTCGGTACGATATTCAATGTAATTGATGAAAATTCATACAGATACAGATGTATACATGGAAACAAATATATGTAAATATAATGGTACATCCGATCTATAGTGTAAAGAGTCAGATTTGCAACAAATGCGGAAACCATTAATGTAGAATCCGCATGAATTGCAAAAACGGACCAGGCAAACATATGACTAAATATAGTATATAAAGACGAATGAACTTCCACAAATGGAAAGAACCAGATGATGTTGGATATGGGCCCTCTAAGATTTCATAAAGGATGGTGGCAAGCCGGGAGAGATGTCACCCATAAAAATGGGTGACATCCCATTCCCAGTTTAACCCCTGAGGCATCCGAGTATGAAGCCTGAAGATCCACAGAACTTCTCTTTTACATAAAAGTCGGAAAACATCTCCACCTCTAGGGGGTCTAGTGATGTGGTCAATTACTTGGATCTGTACCAGGGACATATCACCATCATGACTGTTGTTAAAATGTTTCGCTATATTAGTCGATTTACAAGTACGTATGTCACTGAGATGCTCCCTGAATCGGTCTTTAAATTTTCGGGTAGTTCTACCCACATACTGAATAGAACATGCTTTACATGTGATTAAATAGATCAAATATTTTGTGTTGCAGTTGAAGAAATTTTTTATATTGTAAACTTTACTGTCATAGGTGGAGACAAATGTGTCTCTGGGGATGATATGAGGACAGGTAATACAATCTGTCATGCCGCATCTAAAATTTCCTTTACAGTACAGCCATGTTTTCGATGTATTGAATTTTGTGGACATATATAAACTGGGTGATAGGGAATTGCCTAAGGTTGCAGCCCTCTTGGCCACTATATTTACCCCATTTTCGAGAATATTGGCACAGATATCGTCTGTATATAAAGTTGGTAGATATTTATAAATAATATTTTTTATTTTATTAAATTCTAAACTATAGGGCAAGGACAGTGTGACCAAGGGGGACTTATTTTCAGGGTTTCTGGAAGCAGTTTTGTATTTAAACATATTTTTGTTATGTTTTTTGTTTTTGCGAGGACATCCAATGCTAGCATCATGAGCGGCATCGGAGGTCACACCTGGGACTATGTGTGACAAGTCCTCCGAGGCCACTGACGATAGGAGTTCAGGGCGGCTTTTATTTAAAGCAATGAAGTAAGCCCTGTCTAGCATCCATTTGGGATATCCTCGTTCTAAGAAACGATGATATAGTAAAGATGCCTGTATTTTGAACTCTGACAAGTCACTGCATATTCTCCGTACTCTAAGAAATTGCCCAACAGGAATTCCTTTCACTGTATGTATTGGATGACTGGAGCGTGCATGCAGTAAACTGTTTCCAGATAGTGGCTTTCTATAGAGATTTGACGTGACTCTGTTATCAACATGACCCAAAGCCACATCCAAAAACTCTATTGTATCCATATTTTTTGTACCTGTAAACCTCAGATTATAAGGATTGTCATTCAAATATGTTAAAAAGCTATCCAAATCAACTTCTCTATGGCAGATAAAGATCAGATCGTCCATATAACGATAGTATAGAGCGATCTATTCCTTCATCAATAATTCATAATTCATAGTTTGAAGGTAGATTGCCTGTATACTAGTTACCATTTAGCCTATAACAAATGAGTTCATGTGTTTTTATCTGTATTTTCTTTTTGAGAGGCCTTTTTAATATGTTTTTATTTAAGATCATGTATTTTAGATTTATGATTGGTAATATTGCTAATATATCTTTTATGTATTAGTGTTGTATTTGGCGGTGTGGTCGGAGTCTCCCGATTTTTTTATTTCTGCTGAGAGATGGCGCCGGTTTCCACTGTGGTCCATTGTGACCATCTAATCATGCAAAGCTAATGGATACTTGTGTGTTTAGCTCAATTGGGCTTACATATGCTGTATCCATCTGCATAAGATTTATTTTGCACTGAATATTGTATGAGTGCTAATATTGGTCTTGATTGACTCTTAATGTGACATCCGGTTAATGTTTGGTTCCGGACGTTGGTACGCACGTGAACCGCATTCTAAGTCCGGATGTCTCTTCTCGTGAAATGCCGCTTGCGGTCGCTGACACGCAAGTGTCTTTCTTCCAGGATCCGGGACCTGTCTATTGCCCCGCCTATCCGTCTCCGTCAGCGCATAAATTGTAGACGTTCACTGCAGGCCACACCCCCTGACGATGTCAGTCTCTGATGAAACGCGTAGGAGGAGCCTGCGGTGCGTCACGCTGAGACCACGGAGGGGACGTGGCGGCCATTTTTTCGGCAGGAATCGAGCCTCGAGGACACCCTGATTTAAACACGCCATACAAACTACAGCCAAATGTGAGTTGCCACTTTGAGAATTGCGTCCAATATAGTTGTTTAATGGTACTACACTATGGCAGTTGTTTCCCTCTTTACATGTTATAACTATCTGTGAGGAAGTGGACGTGATCAGAGAGTGAGTCGGTGCAGGATTTGCCAGTGGAGGTTGAAATATGCTGTTTTTGATCTCAGTCATGGGAATCAAATCATTGTGGTAAGAGGCCAACCTTTACCTTTGGTGGTGGTACTTCCTGCACGGGGATATCGGTGTTTGGAGTGTCCTTAGAAGCACCTTAACTTACTTCTGTATACTGTGTGAATGCCTAATGTACCTCCAGCCACCAAATACTACGTTCTTAGTTGTCAGGTAAACTGATGTGGGCTAATTTTTGGGGCCTTTTATGGCCGACACTTACTTCTTTATCCTGTAAATGCCTAATGTACCTTCAGCCACAGAATACTATGTTCTTAGCTGTCAGGTAAACCCATTTGGGCTAATTTTTGGGGCCTTTTATGGCCGACACTTACTTCTTTATCCTGTAAATGCCTAATGTACCTTCAGCCATAGAATACTACGTTCTTAGCTGTCAATTTTTGTCTTTTAGAGCCTTAAAAAGCCGGTTTTAGACAAGATTTTAGACATTTGGCTCCAATGGCCTGAAAATTCTTTTTGGTTAAAATAACTATTTTGGTCTCCAAGTGTCTAAAAAGCCTTTTTTAGTCAAAATAACTGCATTTGGTCACCAAAGGTCAGAAAAAAAATTTAGTCAAAATGACTATATTTTTGTCTTTTAGAGCCTTAAAAAGCTGGTTTTAGACAAGATTTTAGACATGTGGCTCCAATGGCCTGAAATAAATGTTTTGGTCAAAATGACTCTATTTTGGTCTCCAAGTGTCTAAAAAGCCTTTTTAAGTCAGAGTCTGCAGAGTCGGCGAAACATGTTGGACCTGGGTGACCCCACTACTCTAGGATATGGTTCATAATTTTATTTATCACATATTTTCTATATTGACTGTCTTTTGATGCCTTTGCATCTGTGTCTTTTTTAACAATTTTGTACACATGTATTAATAAAATCATTATATATTAAATTGGTCTTCTATTTATCTATTCATGCCAAGTAACTCCTGCCTACAAAGTCCCAGGTTGGGTGTTTCCTCAGAATACACAGTTCCCTGTGGGGCTCATTTAGGCTCTGGTGTATTGGAACACCAATACCACTTGATACACTTTTTTCTCATATGTCCTTAGGGATGTGGCAGGACCTTTCTTGGCTTACTGGCATTTAGGGACGGCACCTAACACTTTCCACTTACTTCTGCATCCTGGGAATGCCTAATGTACCTTTAGCCACAGGATACTACGTTCTTAGCAGTCAGGTAAACCCATGTGAGCTAATTTTTGGGGCCTATACAGGCCGACACTTACTTCTGTATACTGTGTGAATGCCTGATGTACCTCTAGCCATCCAATAATACATTCTTTGCTGTCAGTTAAACCCATGTGAGCTACGTTTTGGGGCCTAAACAGGCCGACACTTACTTCTGTATACTGTCAATGTCACCACTGCCACCCTCGACCCCTTTGAACTTGGCCATGGCAAGATGGCACCTCAGGTTATTCGTTGGCTCTCTTTTTGTTTCTCCTGTGTGAATGCCTAATTTACCTCTAGCCATCAAATACTAAGTTCTTTGCTGTCAGTTAAACCCATGTGAGCTATTTTTTGGGGCCTATACAGGCCGACACTTACTTCTGTATACTGTGAATGCCTAATGTACCTTCAGCCACCAAATACACTATGTTCTTTGCTGTCAGTTAAACCCATGCAAGCTAAGTTTTGGGCCTATACAGGCTGACCCTTACTTCTGTATCCTGTGAAAGACTAATGTACCTCCAGCCATCAAATACTACGTTCTGTGCTGTCAGTTAAACCCATGTGAGCTAATGTTTGGGGCCTATACAGGCCGACACTTACTTCAGTCTACTGTGAATGCCTAAAGTACCTCCAGCCATCAAATACACTACGTTCTTTGCTGTCAGTTAAAACCATGTGAGCTAATTTTTGGGGCCTATACAGTCTGACACTTACTTCTGTATACTGTGAATGCCTAATGTGTTTGCCAGAGATACTTTGGCAGCCTACTTGACGCTGATTCTGAAGGAGGGTAAGGACCCAGCAAATTGCGGAAGTTATAGGCCTATCTCCTTGTTAAATACAGATTTAAAAATCTTCACGAAAATATTAGCTACTAGAATGTCGAGGATCCTTTCGAGGGTAATTCATTTAGATCAAGTAGGATTCATGATGGCAAGAGAAGCGAAAGACAATACTACGAGAGTCCTCAATTTAATCCACATAGTTAATAAAGCAAGGACCCCCTGTGTTATACTGAGCACCGACGCAGAAAAGGCTTTCGATAGAGTTGAGTGGGCCTTTATGCAGTCAGTGCTCAGATATATAGGAGTAGGAGAAGTAATGAAGGAAAGAATCACCAAAGTCTATTCAAATCCGACAGCGAGGGTGAAGGCTAATGGGGTACTCTCAGAACCTTTTTATATAAAGAACGGCACAAGACAAGGATGTCCACTTTCCCCATTGCTCTTCGCTCTAGTACTGGAACCTTTCTTATGTAAAATCCACATGAATCCGGATATAAGAGGAGTTTCCCAGGGCAAAGAGCAATATAAAATCGCAGCCTATGCGGATGATCTGTTATTTACCTTGCCAGAGCCAGACATCTCACTACCGGTGCTCCTAAAGGAATTTAAACAGTATGGGGACTAAAAGTAACTTTGGCTTTATCTGGGTGAAAGAGGCAGTGAAATATTTAGGGACATATATATCAGCAGACCTGTCAAGGATAGTCGACCTGAATTTGCTCCCTCTGGTCAAGGAGACAAGGAGACTTCTTGACCAATGGGAGGGGGGACTCCAGTCTTGGTTTGGGAGGGGGAACCTAATAAAAATGAACATCTTACCAAAATATTTATATTTGAAGCGAGCTCTGCCTATCAAAATATCGAATAGCTTCTTTAAAACCATACATGGAATGTTTACTAGATATATCTGGGCCAAAAAGGATCCACACATAGCTCGTAATAGCTTAACTTTGCCTAAGCATATGGGAGGACTTGCGATCCCAGATCTATGTAGATACTATCATGCCATACAGCTAAATAGAATAATAGATTGGTGGCACCATTCGGAAATGAAGATTTGGGTTCAAATAGAACAGGCACAGACTGCAGTGTCCTTAAAGAGAGCGTTATGGTGCTATCAGAGTCTCCCTAAGACATTAAAAACACACCCATTGATAGGAAATACTATAAAGATAGGTAATCAACAATCCCTGAGGCAAAAGTTAACAACAATAGATTTCCCTCTATATCCTATATTGGGGAACCCAAACTTTACCCCAGGACTGGATAGACAGTATTTCAAAAAACTACGAGAATCCTGACAAGTAAGTGTAAAAACGTTTGTGAATCAGAGGAGCTGGCCCTCGATCCCTAATTTAACAGATAGGAACGGACCATTTGGCCTCCCCCTTTGGGAGGCGCTCCAGGTACGACATTTCTTGGAGTCGCTCCCAAGGCCGGAGAACTTTGTAAAACCGTTGACAAACTTTGAGAGGCTATGTGAGAAGGGGGAGAGTAGTGGACGTGTCCTCTCTATGCTATATAAAAATGATGAATACCCCAATAGAACAACAGAAATTAAATTGGGTGGAAAAGTGGAAATCAGATTTAAATAGGGATATAACAATAGCACAGGTACAGAGAATATGTAGGTTAACATTCGGGCCAACAAAGTGCACTAAAATTCAGGAAACAAATTATAAGATCTTAACCAGATGGTATAATACACCAGATAAATTACATAAGTGGTATCCCCAGGAATCTGATAGGTGCTGGAGATGTGGGGAGGGAGAGAGTACGTTGTACCATATTTTCTGGAATTGCCCAGATATAAAGTAATACTGGTCTGAAGTAGGGGGTATAATTCAGAAAATAACGGATTATAGAATTGAGGGAGATGCAGCCTTTTGCCTCTTGCAGATATCGGGGCTATCAAGGAAGAAATATGAAAGATCGATATTACCTCATATGATGAATGCTGCAAGAGCATGCATACCGCAATACTGGAGGAGGACAAATCCCCCCTCAGTATCTGAATGGGCACGGAAATTAGAGCATATAAATAAAATGGAGGATTTAGTACTTTCCTCACAAAACAAATACGAACAATATAAGGCAATATGGGGTATCTGGAACTTATTTACGACCTCGGATGAGGGGAAACAACTTCTCCACTTAGCACCCTAAAATATGAGCTTGGGGGACTAGACTACAAAGGTTCAGCGTTTTGGAGGCCCTGGTTGAGGGAGGAGAGGGGGAGGGGGGGGAGAGGGGGAGGAGAATTTTTTTTTAAAAAATGTTTATTTTTTGTTTTTTTTGTGAGTGGATGTTTGTCTGATAGTATGAGTGAGGGAAGGGGGGGAGGGTAGGGAGGGAGGGGAAAAAAGTGGAAAGGAGAAAAGAATAGTGTAGGAGACGGAAAGATGAACTCCATAGCTGTCTTCTCGGAAGACACAATACAGAGGTAGATTAAAGGGGGCAGCAGTGATGTTTGGAGAGGAAGGGAGAGGGAAGAGTGAAAAGGAAGATTGGGTAAGAGCCTTGCGATCTGGACAAACTGTTTCCTCGTCAAGGATTTTTTTTCTCTTTCTTATTGCGGGCACTATTGGTACCCTGGAAAATGATGAATATTTCTTTGAATGTGAACACATTGTGTACTGGGAAGAGGATGGGGGCTTGTATTGTGGTTCTCGTTCTCTTTTTGTTTATGCCTTGGAGGTATATATTATACTTTGTGTTGTAATTCTCCTTGAAATTGAAATAAAGAACAATAAATCCAAAAAAAAAAAAAAGAAAGCTAAGAACGTAGTATTCTGTGGCTGAAGGTACATTAGGCATTCACGGGATACAGAAGTAAGTGTCGGCCTTAAAAGGCCCCAAAAATTAGCCCACATGGGTTTACCTGACAACTAAGAACGTAGTATTTGGTGCCTGGAGGTACATTAGGCATTCACACAGTATACAGAAGTAAGTGTCGGCCTGTATAGGCCCCAAAAATTAGCTCACATGGGTTTAACTGACAGCAAAGAACGTAGTATTTAATGGCTGGAGGTACATTAGGCATTCTCATGATACAGAAGTAAGTGTCGGCCTGTATAGGCCCCAAAAATTAGCTCACATGGGTTTAACTGACAGCAAAGAACGTAGTATTCTGTGGCTGAAGGTACATTAGGCATTCAAAGGATACAGAAGTAAGTATCGGCCATAAAAGGCCCCAGAAATGAGCCCACATGGGTTTATCTGACACTCACCTTCAGCCACAGAATACTACGTTCTTAGCTGTCAGTTCAACCCTTGGCTAATTTTTGGGGCCGATACAGGCCGACACTTACTTCTGTACCCTGTGAATGCCTAATGTACCTTAAGCCACCAAATACTACGTTCTTAGCTGTCAGGCTAATTTTTGGGGACTTTTATGGCCGACACTTACTTCAATATCCTGTGAATGCCTAATGTACCTTCAGCCACAGAATACTAAATACATTCATTTTGACAAAAAAAGACCATTGGAGACCAAATGCAGTTATCTTGTCTAAAACCGGCTTTTAAAGACTCTAAAAGACAAAAAATACAGTCATTTTGACTAAAAAATGTTGTCAGACCTTTGGTGAATAAATGCAGTTATTTTGACTAAAGAAGGCTTTTTAGACACTTGGAGACCAAAATAGAGTCATTTTGACCAAAAACAATTTCTCAGGCCATTGGAGCCCAAATAAAGTTATCTTGTCTAAAAACAGGCTTTTTAAGGCTTTAAAAGACAAAAATACAGTAATTTTGACTAAATATTTTTTTCAGACCTTTGGTGACCAAATGCAGTTATTCTGACTAACAAAAAGGCTTTTTAGACAC
The DNA here is from genome assembly GCF_965119305.1 of Pelophylax lessonae. NCBI lineage: Eukaryota > Metazoa > Chordata > Amphibia > Anura > Ranidae > Pelophylax > Pelophylax lessonae. The sequence continues at coordinate 284,534,863 of NC_138769.1, forward strand.
TAGGAGACCAAAATAGAGTCATTTTGACCAAAAACATTTTTTCAGGCCATTGGAGCCAAATGTCTAAAATCTTGCCTAAAACCGGCTTTTTAAGGCTCTACAAGACATAAATGTAGTCATTTTGACTATATTTTTTTTTAGACGTTTGGTGACCAAATGCAGTTATTTTGACTAAAAAAAGGTTTTTTAGACACTTGGAGACCAAAATAGAGTCATTTTGACCAAAACATTTTTTTTCAGGCCATTGGAGCCCAAATGGCCGATTTTAGACAAATCTTGTCTAAACCCAGCTTTTTAAGGGTCTAAAAGACAAAAATACAGTAATTTTGAGGAAAAAAAAAAGACCTTTGATGACCAAATGCCGTTATTTTGACTAAAAAAGGCTTTTTAGACACTTGGAGACCAAAATAGAGTCATTTTGACCAAAAACATTTTTTCAGGCCATTGGAGCCAAATGTCTAAAATCTTGCCTAAAACCGGCTTTTTAAGGCTCTACAAGACATAAATGTAGTCATTTTGACTATATTTTTTTTCAGACGTTTGGTGACCAAATGCAGTTATTTTGACTAAAAAAAGGTTTTTTAGACACTTGGAGACCAAAATAGAGTCATTTTGACCAAAACATTTTTTTCAGGCCATTGGAGCCCAAATGGCCGATTTTAGAAAAATCTTGTCTAAACCCAGCTTTTAAAGGGTCTAAAAGACAAAAATACAGTCATTTTGACTAAAATTGTTTTTCAGACCTTTGGTGACCAAATGCAGTTATTTTGACTAAAATAGGCTTTTTAGACACTTGGAGACCAAAATACAGTCATTTTGACCCAAAAAAATTTTTCAGACCATTGGAGACAAAATAGGCATTCACAGGGTACAGAAGTAAGTGTCGGCCTGTATAACCCCAAAAAATTAACCCACATGGGTTTAATTGACCGCTAAGAACGTAGTATTCTTTGGCTGAAGGTACATTAGGCATTCACTGGATACAGAAGTAAGTGTCGGCCATAAAAGGCCCCAAAAAATAGCCCACATGGGTTTACCTGACAGCTAAGAATATAGTATTCTGTGGCTGAAGGTACATTAGGCATTTACAGGATAAAGAAGTACGTTTCGGCCATAAAATGCCCCAAAAAAGTAGCCCAAATGGGTTTACCTGACAGGTAAGAACGTAGTATTCTGTGGCTGAAGGTACATTAGGCATTCACAGGATAAAGAAGTAAGTGTCGGCCATAAAAGGCCCCAAAAATTAGCCCACATCAGTTTACCTGACAACTAAGAACGTAGTATTTGGTGGCTGGAGGTACATTAGGCATTCACAGGGTACAGAAGTAAGTTTCGGTCTGTATAGGCCCCAAAAATTAGCCCAAATGGGTTTACCTGACAGCTAAGAATGTAGTATTCTGGTGGTACATTAGGCATTCACAGTAGACAGAAGTAAGTGTCGGCCTTCATAGGCCCCAAACATTAGCTCACATGGGTTTAACTGACAGCACAGAACGTAGTATTTGATGGCTGGAGGTACATTAGGCTTTCACAGGATACAGAAGTAAGTGTCAGCCTGTATAGGCCCCAAAACTTAGCTCACATGGGTTTAACTGACAGCAAAGAACATAGTGTATTTGATGGCTAGAGGTAAATTAGGCATTCACACAGGAGAAACAAAAAGAAAGCCAACGAATAACTTGAGGTGCCATCTTGCCATGGCCAGATGTGGCAGGGGTGATCGCCTACGGCCACATCACCCTGAACGCACCCGATCTTGTCTAATCTTGGAAGCTAAGCAGGGTCGGGCCTGGTCAGTACCTGGATGGGAGACCGCCTGGGAATACCTGGTGCTGTAGGCTTTTGGCTTTTCCTTTATTCGTTGGCTTTCTTTTTGTTTCTCCTGAGGTGCCATCTTGCCATGGCCAAGTTCAAAGGGGTCGAGGGTGGCAGGGGTGATCGCCTATGGCCACATCACCCTGAATGTGCCCTATCTCGTCTGATCTCAGAAGCTAAGCAGGGTCGGGCTTGGTTAGTCCCTTGATGGGAGACCACCTGGGAATACCAGGTGCTGTAAGGCTTTTGGGTTTTCCTTTTTTTTTTTTTTATTTAAAATTTTGTAATATAACACGTGAGTATCAACAAAAGAAAAGGTACAATTAAATACAGACATTATGCAAATTAGGTCACTCATAGTATGGGTAACCTGAACTGGGGAAGGGCAGGGTGGGGGGAGGGGGGTCCAGGGTAAAAAGAGCATGGAAACTGATGGGGAATGTGAGAGTGGGGAAGAGTTCTTGGGCGAGTCCTGGAACGTAAATGTATATTGATCCATAGAGGGGTCGGATTTGGGGAAGGAGTACTTGACGTAATTGTCCCATTTCTGTAGAAATGATTTCCGTGAGGATGGGGCTGAAAAAAACGTGTTGAGGCGGTCAATGGAAAGAAGTGTGGAAAGCTCTGATCTGACCCGGGAAACTAAGGGGGGAGTTGTGGAGATCCAATTAGTTAGGATTGTCCTTCTGGCCACCAGTAAACAGGTCAGGATCCACAGACGATGTGGCGAGGCACACTTTTGGAGGCGTTTGTCCCAGTAACCGAACAGGAGCAATATAAGGTCTTTGGGTATGTGCCACTTCGTCACTTCCCCGATGAAGGTCAGTACCTGGTCCCAGAATGTCATGATATAGGGACAGGACCAGAACTTGTGGCAAAGAGAAGGTCTTTCCGCGGAACATAACGGACAATTATGAGCATCCTGAATCGTTTTGTTTAGAGGTACATTAGGCATTCACACAGTATACAGAAGTAAGTGTCGGCATGTATAGGCCCCAAAAATTAGCTCACATGGGTTTACCTGACAGCTAAGTATGTAGTATTTGGAGGCTGAAGGTACATTAGGCATTCACAGGATACAGAAGTAAGTGTCGGCCTGTATAGTCCCCAAAAATTAGCCCACATGGGTTTAACTGACAGCTAATAACGTAGTATTCTGTGGCTGAAGGTACATTAGGCATTCACAGGATACAGAAGTAAGTGTCAGCCTGTATAGGCCCCAAAAATTAGCTCACATGGGTTTAACTGACAGCAAAGAACGTACTGTATTTGATGGCTGGAGGTACATTAGGCATTTCCAGTATACAGAAGTAAGTGTCGGCCTTTATAGACCCCAAAAATTAGCTCACATAGGTTTAACTGACAGCAAGGAACGTAGTATTTAAAGGATGGAATTACATTAGGCATTCACAGGATACAGAAGTAAGTGTCGGCCTGTATAGGCCCCAAAAATTAGCTCACATGGGTTTAACTGACACCAAAGAACGTAGTGTATTTGATGGCTGGAGGTACATCAGGCATTGACAGTATACAGAAGTAAGTGTCAGCCTGTTTAGGCCCCAAAACGTAGCTCACATGGGTTTAACTGACAGCAATGAACGTATTATTGGATGGCTAGAGGTACATCAGGCATTCACACAGTATACAGAAGTAAGTGTCGGCCTGTATAGGCCCCAAAAATTAGCTCACATGGGTTTACCTAAAAACGTAGTATTCTGTGGCTAAAGGTACATTAGGCATTCACAGGATGCAGAAGCAAGTAGAAAATGTTAGGTACCGACCCTAAATGCCAGTAAGCCAAGAAAGGTCCTGCCACATCCCTAAGGACATATGAGAAAAAAGTGTATCAAGTGGTATTGGTGTTCCAATACACCAGACCCTAAATGAGCCCCACAGGGAACTGTGTATTCTGAGGAAACACCCAACCTGGGACTTTGTAGGCAGGAGTTACTTGGCATGAATAGATAAATAGAAGACCAATTTAATATATAATGATTTTATTAATACATGTGTACAAAATTGTTAAAAAAGACACAGATGCAAAGGCATCAAAAGACAGTCAATATAGAAAATATGTGATAAATAAAATTATGAGCCATATCCTAGAGTAGTGGGGTCACCCAGGTCCAACATGTTTCGCCGACTCTGCAGACTCTGACTTAAAAAGGCATTTTAGACACTTGGAAACCAAAATAGAGTCATTTTGACCAAAAACTTTTTCAGGCCATTGGAGCCCAAATGGCCTGTTTTAGACAAATCGAGTCTAAAAACGGCTTTTTAAGGCTCTAAAAGACAAAAATACAGTCATTTTGACAAAAAAAATTTCAGACCTTTGGTGACCAAATGCCGTTATTTTGACTAACAAAAGGTTTTTAGACACTTGGAGACCAAAATAGAGTCATTTTGACCAAAACATTTTTTTCAGGCCATTGGAGCCAAATGTCTAAAATCTTTTCTAAAACCGGCTTTTTAAGGCTCTAAAAGACAAAAATATAGTCATTTTGACTACATTTTTTTTCTGACCTTTGGAGCAAATGCAGTAATTTGACTAAAAAAGGATTTTAAGACACTTGGAGACCAAAATAGAGTAATTTTGACCGAAAATATCTTTTCAGGCCATTGGAGCCCAAATGGCCAGTTTTAGACTAATCTTGTCTAAACCCAGCTTTTTAAGGCTCTAAAAGACAAAAATACAGTCATTTTGACTAAAAAAATGTTCAGACCTTTGGTGACCAAATGCCGTTATTTTGACTAAAAAAGGATTTTTAGACACTTGGAGACCAAAATAGTCATTTTGACCAAAAAAATTTCAGGCCATTGGAGAGCAAAATGCAGTTATTTTGTCTAAAACTGGCTTTTTAAGACTCAAAGACAAAAATACAGTCATTTTGCCTAAAAAAGTTTTTCAGACCTTTGGTGACCAAATGCAGTTATTTTGACTAAAAAAGGCTTTTTAGACACTTGGAGACCAAAATAGTTATTTTAATCAAAAAAAATTTCAGGCCATTGGAGCCAAATGTCTAAAATCTTGTCTAAAACCGGCTTTTTAAGGCTCTAAAAGACAAAAATTGACAGCTAAAAACGTAGTATTCTGTGGCTAAAGGTACATTAGGCAATTACAGGATAAAGAAGTAAGTGTCGGCCATAAAAGGACCCAAAAATTAGCCCAAATAGGTTTACCTGACAGCTAAGAACGTAGTATTCTGTGGCTGAAGGAACATTAGGCATTAACAGGATAAAGAAGTAAGTGTCGGCCATAAAAGGCCCCAAAAATTAGCCCACATCAGTTTACCTGACAACTAAGAACGTAGTATTTGGTGGCTGGAGGTACATTAGGCATTCACACAGTATACAGAAGTAAGTTAAGGTGCTCCTAAGGACACTCCAAACACCGATATCCCCGTTCAGGAAGTACCACCACCAAAGGTAAAGGTTGGCCTCTTACCACAATGATTTGACCCCCATGACAGAGATCAAAAACAGCATATTTCAACCTCCACTGGCAAATCCTGCACCGGCTCACTCTCTGATCACTTCCACTTCCTCACAGATAGTTATAACATGTAAAGAGGGAAACAACTGCCATAGTGTAGTACCATTAAACAACTTTATTGGACACAATTCTCAAAGTGGCAACTCACATTTGGCTGTAGTTTGTTATGGTTTGTAAATCAGGGTGTCCTCGAGGCTCGATTCCTGCTGAAAAAATGGCCGCCGCGTCCCCTCCGTAGCTCCTCCTACGCGTTTCATCAGAGACTGACGTCATCAGGGGGTGTGGCCTGCAGTAAACGTCCACAATTTATGCGCTGACAGAGACGGATAGGCGGGGCAATAGACAGGTCCCGGATCCCGGAAGAAAGACACTTGCGTGTCAGCGACCGCAAGCGGCATTTCACAAGAAGAGACATTAGAATGCGGTTCACGTGCGTACCAACGTCCGGAACCAAACATTAACCGGATGTAACATTAAGAGTCAATCAAGACCAATATTAGCACTCATACAATATTCAGTGCAAAATAGATCTTATGCAGATGGATACAGCATATGTAAGCCCAATTGAGCTAAACACACAAGTATCCATTAGCTTTGCATGATTAGATGGTCACAATGGACCACAGTGGAAACCGGTGCCATCTCTCAGCAGAAATAAAAAAATCGGGAGACTCCGACCACACCGCCAAATACAACACTAATACATAAAAGATATATTAGCAATATTACCAATCATAAATCTAAAATACATGATCTTAAATAAAAACATATTAAAAAGGCCTCTCAAAAAGAAAATACAGATAAAAACACATGAACTCATTTGTTATAGGCTAAATGGTAACTAGTATACAGGCAATCTACCTTCAAACTATGAATTATGAATTATTGATGAAGGAATTGATGTCCCAATCAATATTGAGGGGCATAGGATTTGAGGCGGTAAATCCAACTGGTCTCCAACTGGGAGACCCCTCTCGTCAGATTGCTACCCCTCCAATTACCCGGGAATTTATCAATCCCCATAAAAATAGTGCCACTAGGATCTTTATTATGGCAGAGAGCATAGTGCCTTGGCGCGCTATGTTTAGGGAAAGCTTTTATAATATTAGCCACATGCTCGTTTAACCGTACATGCAGCTTGCATATCGTGCGGCTCACGTATTCCAAACCACATGGGCAACGCAAAAGATACACGACTTAGCGTGTAGAGCATGTAATGAATGGGCCAGGAGAAACAAAAAGAAAGCCAAAGAATAAAGGAAAAGCCAAAAGCCTACAGCACCTGGTATTCCCAGGCGGTCGCCCATCAAGGTACTAACCAGGCCTGGCCCTGCTTAGCTTCCAAGATCAGACGAGATCAGGCGCATTCAAGGTGAGACCGAAATACAGTCATTTTGACCCAAAAAAAAATTTTCAGACCATTGGAGGCAAAATGCAGTAATCTTGACTAAAACCGGCTTTTTAACCACTTGCCGACTGCCGCACGACTATCTACGTCGGCGGTCAGCCCCTCACAGGCAAACTGACGTAGGTCTACGTCGCTTGCTTGTGAGGGTCTAGGGAGCGAGCGCCCCCGGAGGCGCTCTCCCGCTCCCGCGTGGTCACGGACCCCCCTGCGCGTGTGACCGGCCGACCCGATGTCCGCCTGTCACTCTGAGATCGGCAGGGGAGAGGGAGAAAGTCAGGCGGCTTGTGTAAACAAGCTGCCTGTCATTCTCCCCTGTGTATGAATGATGATCATACGGTTCTACTATGTAGAACCGTTGATCACCATTCATACATCTGAAGCCACAGCCGATCACAGTAGAAAGCACGCCCCTAGGGACACACATTCAAAAAAAGTTAACCCCTTCACTGCCAGTGTATTTTTACAGTAACAGTGCATATGTATAGCACTGATTACTGTAGAAATGTCACTGGTAACCCCATAAGTGTCAAAAATGTCAGTCAAGGGTCCGATCTGTCCGCCGCAATGTCGCAGTACCGCAAAAAAAATCGCAGATCGCCGCCATTACGCGTTAAAAAAAAACAACAAAAATGACAAAAATCTTTCCCTTTGTTAGTAAACGCGATAACTTTTGCGCAAACCAATCAAAATACGCTTTTTGTGATTTTTTTTACCAAACATAGGTAGCATAAAACAAATTGGCCGAAAATGTTAAAAAATTTTGATTTTTACATTTTTTTTTTGGGGGGGGGGGGAATTTAATATAAAAAAATGTGAAAAATATTGCTATTTTTGCAAAATTTACGAACTTTTTTTGTTTATAGCGCATGATCAAAAAATCACACAGGTGATCAAATACCACCAAAAGAAAGCTCTGTTTGTGGGAAAAAAAAGGACGTCAAATTTGTTTAGATACAGCATCGCACGACCGCGCAAGTGTCCGTTAAAGTCACGCAGTGCCGAATCGCAAAATACCCCCTGGTCAGGAAGGGGGTAAAATCTTCCGGGGCTTAAGTGGTTAAAACTCTAAAAGACAAAAATAAAGTAATTTTGACTAAAAAAAATTTTTCAGACTTTTGGCTGACCAAATGCAGTTATTTTGACTAAAAAAGGCCTTTAAGACACTTGGAGACCAAAATAGAGTCATTTTGACCAATAACATTTTCAGGGCATTGGAGAGCAAAATGCAGCGATCTTGACTAAAACCGGCTTTTTAAGACTCTAAAATACAAAAATTCAGTCATTTTGAATAAAAAAAATGTTTCATTCACAGGATACAGAAGTAAGTGTCGGCCGTAAAAGGCCCCAAAAATTAGCCCACATGGGTTTACCTGACAGCAAAGAACGTAGTATTTGGTGGCTGAAGGTATATTAGGCATTCACAGGGTACAGAAGTAAGTGTCGGCCTGTATAACCTCAAAAATTAGCCCACATGGGTTTAAATGACAGCTAAGAACGTAGTATTCTTTGGATGAATGTACATTAGGCATTCACTGGATACAGAAGTAAGTGTCGGACATAAAAGGCCCCAAAAAATAGCCCACATGGGTTTACCTGACAGCTAAGAATGTAGTATTCTGTGGCTGAAGGTACATTGGGCATTCACAGGGTACAGAAGTAAGTGTCGGCCTGTATAGGCCCCAAAAAATAGCCCAAATGGGTTTACCTGACAGCTAAGAATGTAGTATTCTGTGGCTGAAGGTACCTTAGGCATTCACAGGATAAAGAAGTAAGTGTCGGCCATAAAAGGCCCCAAAAATTAGCCCACATCAGTTTACCTGACAACTAAGAACGTAGTATTTGATGGCTGGAGGTACATTAGGCTTTCACAGGATACAGAAGTAAGTGTCAGCCTGTATAGGCCCCAAAACCTAGCTCACATGGGTTTAACTGACAGCAAATAACATAGTGTATTTGATGGCTGAAGGTACATTAGGCATTCACAGTATACAGAAGTAAGTGTCAGACTGTATAGGCCCCAAAAATTAGCTCACATGGGTTTAACTGACAGCAAACAACGTAGTGTATTTGATGGCTGGAGGTACATTAGGCATTCACAGTAGACTGAAGCAAGTGTCGGCCTGTATAGGCCCCAAACATTAGCTCACATGGGTTTAACTGACAGCACAGAACATAGTATTTGATGACTGGAGGTACATTAGGCTTTCACAGGATACAGAAGTAAGTGTCAGCCTGTATAGGCCCCAAAACTTAGCTCGCATGGGTTTAACTGACAGCAAAGAACATAGTGTATTTGGTGGCTGAAGGTACATTAGGCATTCACAGTATACAGAAGTAAGTGTCGGCCTGTATAGGCCCCAAAAAATAGCTCACATGGTTTTAACTGACAGCAAAGAACGTAGTATTTGATGGCTAGAGGTAAATTAGGCATTCACACAGGAGAAACAAAAAGAAAGCCAACGAATAACCTGAGGTGCCATCTTGCCATGCCCAAGTTCAAAGGGGTCGAGGGTGGCAGTGGTGATCGCCTACAGCCACATCACCCTGAATGCGCCCAATCTGGTCTGATCTCAGAAGCTAAGCAGGGGTGGCCTGGTTAGTACCTGGATAGGCTTTTGGCTTTTCCTTTATTCGTTGGCTTTCTTTTTGTTTCTCCTGAGGTGCCATCTGGCCATGGCCGGGTTTCATGGGGTCGAGGGTGGCAGTGGTGATCGCCAACGGCTACATTACCTTGAAAGCACCCAATCTCGTCTGATCTTGAAAGCTAAGCAGGGTCAGGCCTGGTTAGTACCTGGATGGGAGACCTCCTGTGTAGCAGAGGAGTAGTGTAATCTACATTGGCTCTGCTGGTAGACAGGAAAACAGGTACTAATGCAACTAGGCAGGTACAGCATGCAACAATCCAGGTAGCGTTATGCAATCCTTCCCTCCCAAGAACTAGACGACACATAGGCTCGGAGTGCCTTGTTTATTGAAAACATACGAGATCTACACTCTGCCAAAACCCCCTCCCTCTTCGAGTCATTCCACACAAACACACATCCCATAATATGCTTACAGGGCAGACAGGAACAATATGACAATGGAATGCAGGTATTCACAATAACAAACCCCGCCCCACTAGCAGGGGTCTATGAAACACTGCTGCCATATTCTAGCAATCTGCAATATATCTTTATATATTTCCTCAGGGACACTGTTCAGTAATATTATGGTCATTCTTTCAACACAAGCCACACTCTCTGTGTCCATTCCGCTACATCCTGGGAATACCAGGTGCTGTAGGCTTTTGGCTTTTCCTTTATTCGTTGGCTTTCTTTTTTTTTCCTTTTGAGGTGCCATCTTCGCATGGCCAAGTTCAAAGGGGTCGAGGGTGGCAGTTGTGACAGCCTACGGCCACATCACCTTGAATGCGCTCAATCTCGTCTGATGTCAGAAGCTAAGCAGGTCGGGCCTGGTTAGTACCTGGATGGGAGATCACCTGGGAATACCAGGTGCTGTAGCCTTTTGGCTTTTCCTTTATTTGTTGGCTTTCTTTTTGTTTCTCCTGAGGTGCCATCTTGCCATGGCCAAGTTCAAAGGGGTCGAGGGTGGAAGTAGTGATCGCCTACGGCCACATCACCCTGAACACGCCCCATCTCGTCTGATCTTGGAAGCTAAGCAGGGTCGGGCCTGGTTAGTACCCGGGAGACCGCCTGGAAATACCAGGTGCTGTAGGCTTTTGGCTTTTCCTTTATTCGTTTGCTTTCTTTTGATCATCTTTTTGCCATCACCCCCAATGGACAAATAATATACCTAAAGGTCAGTTCTGTCGGTTGAGACAGAACTGTACTAGGGACCTTGATTATGTAGCCCAAAGCGAACATCTAAAGAAAAAATTTTCTGAAAAGGCTACCTCGACGATTTGGTCAATTCAGCTTATGAAGCTTATCTTCCAGGGAAACTCCCCAGTTCCAAAGCCAGAGATGAACATCATCCGGTTCGATTTATCACTAGGTTTCATTGCCATTATAAAAAAATGGAAAAAATTCTATCCAAACATTGGGGTATTTTAAAACAGGACCCCCATCTTAATTCTGTCATCTTAGAGAAACCAAAAGTGACATACAGGAGGGCCACTACTTTAAAAAACAAGATTGCGCCAAGCAAATTGAAAAACATCAAGGCTACCAATCACTTGCCCTGGATGATCCCGCTGAAAGGCATGTACGCATGTAAGAAAAAATTATGCAAAATGTGCACCTTTGTGAGACATGGCCAAAAAGACTTTACACATAATGGTAAAACTTACGTCTTAGATAATTTTTACAACTGCTGTACTGAGTATGTTGTCTATTGTTTAATATGCCCGTGTCAGTTTCTTTATGTGGGTCGTACCATCAGACCAGTAAGGCAACGGTTTGGGAAACACCGCCGTCTCATTGAAGGTGGGAGTGACCTTCATAGTGTCCCGCGACACTTTTTAGAAGTCCATGGAAAATCGACTGAGGGATTAAAAATTTGGGTCATTGAATCCATCTCGAAAGATTTACCAGAAGGAGAACGTTTTTCCAAATTATGCATGCGTGAAACCTTTTGGATATACACATGTTCTCGCCCCTCGAGGATTGAACGAGGAACTAGACGTACATACCATTCTATAATTGAGGTTTCTTTCCTCCCTCTCCTCCTTCGTTCCAACTAATACAATGGTTTCTTTTTATCCCTTTTTAATGACCTTATATATATACATTTTACATCTTGACATATGAATTTGTTAACAATCACATGCAGGCTTGGGCCCCTTGTGTGATATGTTGCCTTTACTAGCAGTTATTTTTTCCTTTTATTCATCTATATGTATTTTTTATTTGAGTTTTCAATACACCTTCTAAATCAGACGGTTTTTATATATATATATTTTTATATAAACATATTTTTATATACATTACATTCAGGGGTTTTTATAGATAATTTTTAATAGTAGTTGTGTATTGTGCTGCTTGATGCATGTTCTATCATGTCGCAATATTTTATTATGGTACATTATGTTTTCCTGGACCACTAGTTCTAAATATACCAACATTATAAGTTTTCTTCCCCTTCCCCCTTCCACATACCTGGGGTCCATAGGTTTAGATTGTATTTTATTTTATTTTATCTATGTTTATGATTTTTTATGTACGTATATATTTATATCCTTATTATTATTGTTAGGAGTCAGGATATGTTCAGGCTCACTTGTCCAACTTTGATTATTACCATTAATTATTACCTATTATCCATTATAGCATATATCTGGGTCTTATGAGAAATTATTGCTTTAGCCCCATACATGTGAATTTGTGGCCAGCCAGCCGAGTACAATCCACCTTTGATGTATGTTTTTAATGCCGTGCAATCATGTATAACTGATTTTAAAGTTGCTGTTTTTCAACGAACTGGTTGCTTCTAGCTCTGGTTCCAAATCCTTTTTGTTCCGAGGTACTCCCCCTCCCCTTTTTTTTCCAGCTGTGGTGAATCACTAATCAATTGAGCTATATATAAACTTTGTAGAGTCAACGGCGCTCCAGCACCTGAAGAAAGAGTGCGCCGGGTATACTGACCCCGCGCATGCTCAGAAACGCGTCGTGCTTGCCGTTCTATTGCTGTTTGATCACACCACCCCTGGTGACGGGAGAGCGTCCATCCTCCTACGGAACTTTGCAGCCGCCGGTCATCTCCATCTGACCACACACCGTACACTGAGGCGGGAGGCAGCCGGCTTTCTTTCCTCCCATCAACATTGACTCAGCTACGGACGGCGCCTTGGAGTGGATGTTACAACCCCTCTCCCCCCAGAGGATGTCCTAAGATCTAATGGTGTCACACAGCCTGACCTTCATTCATGTCTTGTGAGTTACCACACACATTGTCTTATATGTATGAATAAACTGTCTGCACTTAGAGCGCTTCTCCTCTTTGTTTTTTTGCTTATACAGAATCTCCTCTTGGTCTGTGGAAGAGCGGCTCAGTGCATATGGACTATCCCCTTTGGTCTACATGTTGATCTCATACTATACAGTAATTTTATCTTATTAGTTTTATCTACTGCTTAGTCCTTTGTTAGCCTTTTTGTCCCTTTCCCCCCCCCCTTCCCCCCTCTCCCCCCTCCCTGCTTTGCATTTGATTCACCATACACATCTTCTGTGTCGGAGGTTTTTTAGCGCTCTGGTCATATATATACATAATATGCTTACAGGGCAGACAGGAACAATAGGACAATGGAATGCAGATATTCACAATAACCAACCCCACCCCACTAGCAGGGGTCTATGAAACACTGCTGCCATATTCTAGCAATCTGCAGTATATCTTTATATATTTCCTCAGGGACACTGTTCAGTAATATTATGGTCATTCTTTCAACACAAGCCACACTCTCAGTGTCCATTCCGCTACAGCCTGGGAATACCAAGCAGGGTTGGGCCTGGTTAGTACCTGGATGGGAGACCGCCTGGGAATACCAGGTGCTGTAGGCTTTTGGCTTTTCCTTTATTCGTTGGCTTTCTTTTTGTTTCTCCTGAGGTGCCATCTTGCCATGGCCAAGTTCAAAGGGGTCGAGGGTGGAAGCAGTGATCGCCTACGGCCACATCACCCTGAACATGCCCAATCTGGTCTGATCTTGGAAGCTAAGCAGGGTCGGGCCTGGTTAGTACCTGGATGGGAGACCGCCTGTGTAGCGGAGGAGTAGTTTAATCTACATGGGCTCTGCTGGTAGATAGGAAAACAGGTAATAATCCAACTAGGCAGGTACAGCATGCAACAATCCATGTAGCGTTATACAATCCTTCCCTCCCACTAGATACCAGGTGCTGTAGGCTTTTGGCTTTTCCTTTATTCGTTGGCTTTCTTTTTGTTTCTCATGAAGTGACATCTTGCCATGGCCAAGTTCAAAGGGGTCAATGGTGGCAGTGGTTATTGCCTATGGCCACATCACCCTGAACACACCCCATCTCGTCTGATCTTGGAAGCTAAGCAGGGTCAGGCCTGGTTAGTACCTGGATGGGAGACCGCCTGGGAATACCAGGTGCTGTAGACTTTTGGCTTTTGCTTTATTCGTTGGCTTTCTTTTTGTTTCTCCTGAGGTGCCATTTTGCCATGGCCAAGTTCAAAGGGGTCAATGGTGGCAGTGGTTATTGCCTATGGCCACATCACCCTTAACGGGCCCGATCTCGTCTGATCTCGGAAGCTAAGCAGGGTCAGGCCTGTAACCAGGATGGGAGACCGCCTGGGAATACCAAGTGCTGTAGACTTTTGGCTTTTGCTTTATTCGTTGGCTTTCTTTTTGTTTCTCCTGAGGTGCCATCTTGCCATGGCCAAGTTCAAAGGGGTCGAGGGTGGCACTGGTGATCGCCTACGGCCACATCACCCTGAACGCGCCTGATCTTGGAAGCTAAGTAGCGTCAGGCTTGGTTAGTATCTGGATGGGAGACTGCCTGTGTAGCGGAGAAGTAGTTTAATCTACATTGGCTCCGCTAGTAGACAGGAAAACAGGTAATAATCCAAATAAGCAGGTACAGCATGCAACAATCCAGGTAGTGTTATACAATCCTTCCCTCTGCCAAAACCCTCTCCCTCTTTGAGTCATTCCACACAAACACACATCCCATAATATGCTTACAAGGCAGACAGGAACAATAGGACAATGGAATGCCGGTATTCACAATAACAAACCCCACCCCACTAGCAGGGGTCTATGAAACACTGCTGCCATATTCTAGCAATCTGCAATATATCTTTATATATTTCCTCAGGGACACTGTTCAGTAATATTATGGTCATTCTTTCAACACAAGCCAGACTCTCAGTGTCCATTCCGCTACAGCCTGGGAATACCAGGTGCTGTAGGCTTTTGGCTTTTCCTTTATTCGTTGGCTTTCTTTTTGAGAAGTTTGTGTCGGCCTGTATAGGCCCCAAAAAATAGCTCACATGGGTTTAACTGACAGCAAAGAACGTAGTATTTGATGGCAAGAGGTACAGTAGGCATTCACACAGTATACAGAAGTAGGTGTCGGCATGTATAGGCCACAAAAATTAGCTCAAATGGGTTTACCCGACAGTTAAGAATGTAGTATTTGGTGGCTGAAGGTACATTAGGCATTCACAGGATACAGAAGTAAGTGTCGGACTGTTTAGGCCCCAAAAATTAGCTAACATGGGTTTAACTGACAGCAAAGAATGTAGTATTGGATGGCTAGAGGTACAGCAGGCATTCACACAGTATACAGAAGTAAGTGTCGGCCTCTATAGCCCCCAAAAATTAGCTCACATGTGTTTACCTGACTGCTAAGAATGTAGTATTCTGTGGCTAAAGGTACATTAGGCATTCACAGGATATAGAAGTAAGTGTCGGCCATAAAAGGCCCCAGAAATGAGCCCACATGGGTTTACCTTACACTTACCTTCAGTCACAGAATACTACGTTCTTAGTTAAACCCATGTGGGCTAATTTTTGGGGCCTATACAGGCCGACACTTACTTCTGTACCACAGGTAGGTTTATTGTAGTTTTTGGCATATATGTGATGTGACTCATGTCCAAGTTCCAAATCTAGAAACGGCATAGAGTCTGGATGTGAGACTGAGGTAAAGGAAAGGCCTAGGGTGTTATTATTGCAGTGGGTGACAAAATCGTCGATTTGGGAGGCGGAGCCGTCCCAAATGACGATAATATCGTCTATGTACCG
This sequence comes from Pelophylax lessonae, assembly GCF_965119305.1. Lineage (NCBI taxonomy): Eukaryota > Metazoa > Chordata > Amphibia > Anura > Ranidae > Pelophylax > Pelophylax lessonae. The sequence continues at coordinate 284,550,286 of NC_138769.1, forward strand.
CCCAAAGAAAACAATGTGCTGGGCAAAAGGGTTATTCCGCCAGATGTATCTAGACTCCCAGAAACCCATGGTCAGATTTGCATAGGACGGAGCAAAATTAGCTCCCATGGCTGTCCCATTTATCTGTAAATAAAAAGTGTCCTCAAACTGAAAATACTTGATCATGGTGTAAGGAGGAGTCTTGAAGGAGAAAATGTTGTATGGCTTGTAAGCCTATATTGTGGGGAATGGAGGTATATAACGAACTGACGTCCAACGATAGCCAGATGTAACTATTTTCCCATCTATACGGAATGATTTGTTCTAATAAGTGACCTGAATCGCGTATATATGATTGCAGGCTTTGGGCCAAAGGTTGCAGGAAGACGTCAATGAACTGTGAGAGACCACTGGTCACACTGTCCATTGCTGCTACAATGGGTCTACCTGGAGGATGTAAAGGGTCTTTGTGGACCTTTGGTAAGTGATAAAAGTAAGGGGTGTTATAATGGTCCTTTTTTAGGAAAGCTGCCTCATCTTTATTTATCACTTTATTCAGTAACGCCGATTGTACCAATTGTTCAACCTCAATTTTATACGCTGGTAGTGGGTCTTTATGGAGTCTCGTGTATGTTTTGTTGTCATTTAATAATCGACAGGCTTCGTTGATGTAATCGGTCTTGTTTAATAGAACAATACCACCTCCTTTGTCCGCGGATCTTATAATAAGATCGGGATTGTCAGATAATCGCTTAAGAGCCTGAGATTCGCCATGATTCAGATTGGAATGGGAGTATTTGATGTGTTTGGACGTATCTGTACACATGGCTTGAAGGTCAGCAAAAACCGTCCTATAAAAAGACTCTAGATATGGGCCATTTGAGCGGGTAGGGTAAAAAACAGATTTAGGACGTAGGTCAGTATGGACAAAGAGTGGCGACTCTGGGAGATGCTGTGTGAATAACAACATATCCGGATCCAAATCTTTACTCTCACCCGGATCATAAGTGCTAAAAGGACTTCCAGGGATGGCTTCCTCTATGGAAGTAAATACATTACTTTCCGCTTTATCCACGAGGGGGGTATTGTCAGCTTGTTTGGACTTTATATTAAAATAACGTTTTAATGTGAGATTCCGTATGAATTTGTTCAGGTCTTGAAATAATTGAAAAGAGTTGGGAAAAGAGGTGGGAGCAAAACTTAAGCCTTTGTGTAGGAGAGATAGGTCATCTTGATTTAATGGAACAGAGGACAAGTTAAAAATCTTTATAGTCTCCGCTGTTTGGTGTTTGTTTTTGGTAGTTCGCTTACCTCCTCTACATCCTCGTCTAATAGTTTTCTTTTTTTCTTTCTGATTTTGGTCAGTGGGCTCCCCTCTAAAAAAGACACAGGGGGGAGGGCTGATGTAAGGGGAGCCGTCTCAAGTTCATTGATCATAGATGCATTTTGACTAGAAAAAGGCTTTTTAAACACTTGGAGACCAAAATAGAGTCATTTTGACCAAAAAAACTTTTTTTCAGGCTATTGGAGCTCTATTTTGGTCTCCAATTGTCTAAAAAGCCTTTTTTAGTATAAATAACTGCATTTAGTCACCAAAGGTCTGATAAAAAAAATTTGTCAAAATAACTGTATTTTTGTCTTTTAGAGCCTTTTGACAAGATTTGTCTAAAACCGTCCATTTGGGCTCCAATGGCCTGAAAAAATGTTTTCGGTCAAAATGACTCTATTTTGGTCTCCAAGTGTCTAAAAAGCCTTTTTTTAGTCAAAATAACTGCATTTGGCCACCAAAGGTCTGAAAAAAACTTTAGTCAAAATGACTATATGTTTGTCTTTTAGCGCATTAAAAAGCCGGTTTTAGACAAGATTTTAGACATTTGGCTCCACTGGCCTGAAAAAATGTTTTGGTGAAAATGACTTTATTTTGGTCTCCAAGTGTTTGTGGACAAGGGGACAAACGCTTATCAAATGTTCGGCGGAGGCGCAGTACATACAGAGATTTTCTGTTTTTCTCCTGGTCTTTTCAGTAGACGATATTGGTGGGCAGATGGTTCCTACCTCCATAGGAGTAGGATCGAAGGACGACTCCCGAGAAGGGTTGGGTAATGGGATTCCCATTTTCTCAGCCTTCCTCTCTCGCAATCGTCTGTCTATTTTGATACTAAGTTGTATCAAGGCATCCAAGGTGCCAGGTAAATCCGCTTGGGCGAGCTCGTCTTTTATGGCTTCAGATAACCCAAGCCTGAACTGGGTTCGCAAAGATGCATCATTCCACCCTGAATCAAGGGTCCATCTCTTGAACTCTGCTACGAAATCTTCAACAGGTCTCCTTCCTTGTTTTAAAGCCCTCAATTGGCTGTCAGCAGTACTCTGCCTATTAGAGTCTTCATATAGGCTAGAGAGCTCTGCTAAAAACGTAGGATAGGAGTTGAGAAGAGGGTCATTTTTCTCAATAAGAGAGTCTGCCCAAGCCCGTGGATCACCTGACATATATGATATAGTGGTGCAGACTTGTGGAGGGTTTATTTTGGGCTCGGGGGGTTGGGCAGCAGTGAGCTGTGAAACACAGGCTATCTGCTGTCTCAAGGTCTGGTTTTCATTTTTCACTTCAGTAAGTGAAAGAATTAATGAATTTACCTTTTGTGTTAGTTGTATCACATGTGTAGCTATTTCCGCTGAATCCATTTTTCGGGTTCGTGCAATCTGTAACGCTCCGGCGTTTATTTGTGTGGTGTGGATTTGCAGCTGCGGAAGTTACACTCAGTAGTCATGTAGAGATGTGTTGAACTACCATATCCAACTCTCAAGACTCATCATTGTGCATCAGCCTGTCTCAGCAAGCACATACACAAACACAGACACTCATTAAAGATGTTCCTGGAGTGATATGTTTATATGTGAAAGTATAGAGGTGATACTGAGGGGACAGGCGTGGATAGTGATAGCAATGGTAAGAGGTAACAGATGGTGATAGTAAGCACTTAGGATAGCAATCATGTACAGGTAACAGGTGGTAGTGAAGAGCAGATGAAGTGTACAGGAGATGCTAGGCTAGTGCAGTGACAAGATGGTAATTGGTTAAGAGCTTGCAATCTAAGTAGCGGTGCAGATGTTAGATGTAACAGTATAGTTCTTAGAGTAGCAATAGTCTTTAGTAAGCAGAGTAGTAGTGAAAGTAGATTAGGAAGGTATTCCCCTGTGGGGTACTTATCACTGGTAGGTTTGTAAGGAGAAGGTTCCGGCGGTGAGGTAATGATCTTGTAGCGAGATACAAGATGTTGTAGCAAGTCTTCGGTCAATCCAGGTATTAGGGAATAGCTGGAGGATTCGGCAGCGTTAGGTAATGCTGTAGCAAGCGGTTTGCATGAACACATGTGAGTGAATGCCGGCGGTTGAAATAGCCGCTCAGAGCGGCACTCACTGATGAGGTCATGGAATTTAAAGGGACAGGTACTAGATGCGTTCCACCTATCTATTATGGTGGAACGTAATTTACAAATAATAGGCTGGAAGGGTACCGCAGGTACCAGGATCTTACAGTCGGCCTGTATAGGCCCCAAAAAATAGCTCACATGGGTTTAACTGACAGCAAAGAACGTAGTATTTGATGGCAAGAGGTACAGTAGGCATTCACACAGTATACAGAAGTGTCGGCATGTATAGGCCCCAAAAATTAGCTCACATGGGTTTACCTGACAGTTAAGAATGTAGTATTTGGTGGCTGAAGGTACATTAGGCATTCACAGGATACAGAAGTAAGTGTTGGACTGTTTAGGCCCCAAAAATTAGCTCATATGGGTTTAACTGACCGCAAAGAATGTAGTATTGGATGGCTAGAGGTACAGCAGGCATTCACACAGTATACAGAAGTAAGTGTCGGCCTCTATAGCCCCCAAAAATTAGCTCACATGTGTTTACCTGACTGCTAAGAATGTAGTATTCTGTGGCTAAAGGTACATTAGGCATTCACAGGATACAGAAGTAAGTGTCGCCATAAAAGGCCCCAGAAATGAGCCCACATGGGTTTTACCTGACACTTACCTTCAGTCACAGAATACTACGTTCTTAGTTAAACCCATGTGGGCTAATTTTTGGGGCCTATACAGGCCGACACTTACTTCTGTACCCTGTGAATGCCTAATGTACCTACAGCCACCAAATACTACGTTCTTAGCTGTCAGGCTAATTTTTGGGGACTTTTATGGCCGACACTTACTTCTGTATCCTGTGAATGCCTAATGTACCTTCAGCCACAGAATGCTAAATACATTCATTTTGACAAAAAAATTTCGGACAATTGGAGACCAAGTGCAGTGTCTAAAACCGGCTTTTTAAGACTCTAAAAGACAAAAATACAGTCATTTTTGACTAAAAAAGTTTGTCAGACCTTTGGTGACCAAATGCAGTTATTTTGGCTAAAAAAAGGTTATTAGACACCTGGAGACAAAAAAAGAGTCATTTTGACCAAAGAAATTTTTTCAGGCCATTGGAGCCCAAATGTCTAAAATCTTGTCTAAAACCGGCTTTTTAGGGCTCTAAAAGAGAAAATAAAGATTTTTAGACACTTGGAGACCAAAATAGAGTCATTTTACCCAAAAAATGTTCATGCCATTGGAGCCCAAATGTCTAAAATCTTGTCTAAAACTGGCTTTTTAAGGCTCTAAAAGACAAAAATAGAGTCAATTTGACTAAATTGTTTTTCAGATCTTTGGTGACTAAATGCAGTTATTTTGACTAAAAAAGGCTTTTTAGACACTTGGAGACCAAAATAGAGTCATTTTGACCGAAAAAAATTTCAGGTCATTGGAGCCAAATGTCTAAAATCTTGTCTAAAACCGACCTTTTAAGGCACTAAAAGACAAAAATACAGTCAATTTGAATACATTTTTTTTTTCAGACCTTTGGTGACCAAATGCAGTTATTTTGACTAAAAAAGGCATTTTAGACCCTTGGAGACCAGAATAGAGTCATTTTGACCAAAAAATGTTTTTCAGGCCATTGGAGCCAAATGTCTAAAATCTTGTCTAAAATCAGCTTTTTAATGCTCTAAAAGACAAAAATATAGTCATTTGGACTAAAAAAATTTCAGACCTTTGGTGACCAACTGCAGTTATTTTGACTACAAAAGGAGACCAAAATAGAGTCATTTTGACCAAAATTTTTTTTCAGGCCAAAATTTTTTTTCAGAACATTTTTTTCCAGACCATTTTGACCAAAAATTTTTTCAGGCGATTGGAGCCCAAATGGCCAGTAAAAGACAAAAATACATTCATTTTGACTAAATTTATTTTTCAGACCTTTGGTGACCAAATGCAGATATTTATACTAAAAAGGGCTCTTTAGACACTTGGAGACCAAAATAGAGTCATTTTGAGCAAAAAGATTTTCAGGCCATTGGAGCCAAAATGTCTAAAATCTTGTCTAAAACCAGCTTTTTAAAGCACTAAAAGACAAAAATACAGTCAATTTGAATACATTTTTTTCAGACCTTTGGTGACCAAATGCACTTTGACTAGAAAAAGGCTTTTTAAACACGTGGAGACCAAAATAGAGTCAATTTGACCAAAAAAAAATTTTTCAGGCTATTGGAGCTCTATTTTGGTCTCCAATTGTCTAAAAAGCCTTTTTTAGTATAAATAACTGAATTTAGTCACCAAAGGTCTGATAAAAAAATTTGTCAAAATAACTGTATTTTTGTCTTTTAGAGCCTTAAAAAGCCGGTTTTAGACAAGATTTGTCTAAAACCGGCCATTTGGACTCCAATGGCCTGAAAAAATGTTTTCGGTCAAAATGACTCTATTTTGGTCTCCAAGTGTCTAAAAAGCCTTTTTTTAGTCAAAATAACTGCATTTGGTCACCAAAGGTCTGAAAAAAACTTTAGTCAAAATGACTATATGTTTGTCTTTTAGCGCGTTAAAAGCCGGTTTTAGACAAGATTTTAGACATTTGGCTCCACTGGCCTGAAAAAATGTTTTGGTCAAAATGACTTTATTTTGGTCTCCAAGTGTCTAAAAAGCCTTTTTTTAGTCAAAATAACTGCATTTAGTCACCAAAGGTATGAAAAAAATTAAGTCAAAATGAATGTATTTTTGTCTTTTAGAGCTTTAAAAAGCCAGTTTAAGACAAGATTTGTCTAAAACCGGCCATTTGGGCTCCAATGGCCTGAAAAGAAATTTTTGGTCAAAATGACTCTATTTTGGTCTCCAAGTGTCTAAAAAGCATTTTATAGTCAAAATAACTGCATTTGGTCACCAAAGGTCTGAAATTGTTTTTTTAGTCTAAATGACTATATTTTTGTCTTTTAGAGCCTTAAAAAGTCGGTTTTAGACAAGATTTTAGACAATTGGCTCCAATGGCCTGAAATTTTTTTTCGGTCAAAATGACTCTATTTTGGTCTCCAAGTGTCTAAAAGCCTTTTTTAGTCAAAACTAACTGCATTTGGTCACCAAAGATCTGAAAAACAATTTAGACAAATTGACTCTATTTTTGTCTTTTAGAGCCTTAAAAAGCTAGTTTTAGACAAGATTTTAGACATTTGGGCTCCAATGGCATGAACATTTTTTTTGGTTAAAATGACTCTATTTTGGTCTCCAAGTGTCTAAAAATCTTTTTTTAGTATAAATAACTGCATTTGGTCACCAAAGGTCTGAAAAAAATTAGTCAAAATGAATGTATTTTTGTCTTTTAGTGTCTTAAAAAGCCGTTTTTAGACCAGATTTGTCTAAAACCGGCCATTTGGGCTCCAATGGCCTGAAAAAATTTTTTGGGTCAAAATGACTCTATTTTGGTCTCCAAGTGTCTAAAAAGCCTTTTTAGTCAAAATAACTGCATTTGGTAACCAAAGGTCTGAAAAAAAATTTAGTCAAAATGACTATATTTTTGTCTTTTAGAGCCCTAAAAAGACGGTTTTAGACAAGATTTTAGACATTTGGGCTCCAATGGCCTGAAAAAAATTCTTTGGTCAAAATGACTCTTTTTTGGTCTCCAGGTATCTAAAAAGCTTTTTTTAGCCAAAATAACTGACAAACTTTTTTAGTCAAAAATGACTGTATTTTTGTCTTTTTAGAGTCTTAAAAAGGCGGTTTTAGACACTGCCGGTCTCCAATGGTCTGAAATTTTTTTGTCAAAATGAATGTATTTATCATTCTGTGGCTGAAGGTACATTAGGCATTCACAGGGTACAGAAGTAAGTGTCGGCCTGTATAGGCCCCAAAAATTAGCCCACATGGGTTTAACTAAGAACGTAGTATTCTGTGACTGAAGGTAAGTGTCAGGTAAACATATGTGGGCTAATTTCTGGGGCCTTTTATGGCCGACACTTACTTCTGTATCCTGTGAATGCCTAATGTACCTTTAGCCACAGAATTCTACGTTCTTAGCTGTCAGTAAAACCCATGTGGGCTAATTTTTGGGGACTATACAGGCCAACACTTACTTCTGTATCCTGTAAATGCCTAATGTACCTTCAGCCACCAAATACTACATTCTTAACTGTCAGATAAACCCATGTGAGCTAATTTTTGGGGCCTATACATGCCGACACTTACTTCTGTATACTGTGTGAATGCCTACTGTACCTCTAGCCATCAAATACTACGTTCTTTGCTGTCAGTTAAACCCATGTGAGCTATTTTTTGGGGCCTATACAGGCCGACACAAGCTTCTCAAAAAGAAAGCCAACGAATAAAGGAAAAGCCAAAAGCCTACAGCACCTGGTATTCCCAGGCTGTAGCGGAATGGACGCTGAGAGTGTGGCTTGTGTTGAAAGAATGACCATAATATTACTGAACAGTGTCCCTGAGGAAATATATAAAGATATATTGCAGATTGCTAGAATATGGCAGCAGTGTTTTATAGACCCCTGCTAGTGGGGTGGGGTTTGTTATTGTGAATACCGGCATTCCATTGTCCTATTGTTCCTGTCTGCCTTGTAAGCATATTATGGGATGTGTGTTTGTGTGGAATGACTCAAAGAGGAAGAGGGTTTTGGCAGAGTGTAGATCTCTTGTGTTTTCAATAAACAAGGCATTCTGAGTTGACTCCCAGCTTATGTGTCGTCTAGTTCTTGGGAGGGTAGGATTGTATAACACTACCTGGATTGTTGCATGCTGTACCTGCTTAGTTGGATTATTACCTGTTTTCCTGTCTACCAGCGGAGCCAATGTAGATTAAACTACTCCTCTGCTACACAGGCGGTCTCCCATCCAGGTACTAACCAGGCCTGATGCTGCTTACCTTCCGAGATCAAATGAGATCGGGCACGTTAAGGGTGATGTGGCCATAGGCAATCACCACTGCCACCCTCGACCCCTTTGAACTTGGCCATTGCAAGATGGCACCTCAAGAGAAATGAAAAGAAAGCCAACGAATAAAGAAAAAGCAAAAAGCCTTCAGCACCTGGTATTCCCAGGCGGTCTCCCATCCAGGTACTAACCAGGCCCGACCCTGCTTAGCTTCCAAGATCAGACAAGATTGGGCGCGTTCAAGGTGATGTGGCTGTAGGCGACCACCACTGCCACCCTCGACCCCTTTGAACTTGGCCATTGCAAGATGGCACCTCAGGAGAAACAAAAAGAAAGCCAACGAATAAAGGAAAAGCCAGAACCCTACAGCACCTGGTATAACCATGAAGTCCCCCTTCCAGGTACTAACCAGGCCCGAACCTGCTTAGCTTCCAAGATCAGACAAGATAGGGCACGTTTAGGGTAATGTGGCTGTAGGCAATCACCCCTGCCACTCTCGACCCCTATGAACTTGGCCATGGCAAGATGGCACCTCAGGAGAAACAAAATGAAAGACAACAAATAAAGGAAAAGCCAAAAGCCTACAGAACCTGGTATTCCCAGTCGGTCTCACATCCTACTAACCAGGCCCGACCCAGCTTAGCTTCCGAGATCAGACGAGATCGGGCTCGTTCAGGGTGATGTGGCCATAGGCGATCACCACTGCCACCCTCGGCCCCTTTGAACTTGGCCATGGCAAAATGGCACCTCAGGAGAAACAAAAAGAAAGCCAACGAATAAAGGAAAAGCCAAAAGCCTACAGCACCTGGTATTTCCAGGCGGTCTCCCATCCAGGTACTAACCAGGCCCGACACTACTTAGCTTTGGAGATCCAACGAGATTGGGCACGTTCAGAGTGATGTGGCCATAGGCAATCACCGCTGCCACGCTCGACCCCTTTGAACTTGGCCATGGCAAGATGGCACCTCAGGAGAAACAAAAAGAAAGCCAAAGAATAAATGAAAAGCCAAAAGCCTACAGCACTTGGTATTCCCAGGCGGTCTCCCATTTAGGTACTAACCAGTCCCGACCCTGCTTAGCTTCCGAGATCAGGCACGTTCAGGGTGATGTAGCCGTAGGCGATCACCACTGCCACTCTCGACCCCTTTGAACTTGGCCATGGCAAGATGGCTCCTCAGGAGAAACAAAAAGAAAGCCAACAAATAAAGGAAAAGCCAAAAGCTTACAGCACCTGGTATTCCCTGGTGGTCTCCTATCCAGGTACTAACCAGGCCCGACGCTGCTTAGTTTCCGAGATCAGACGAAATCAGGTGCGTTCAGGGTGATGTGGCCATTGGCGATCACCACTACCACCCTCGACCCCTTTGAACTTGGCCATGGCAAAATGGCATCTCTGGAGAAACAAAAAGAAAGCCAACGAATAAAGGAAAAGCCAAAAGCCTACAGCACCTGGTATTCCCAGGCAGTCCCCCCTCCAGGTACTAACCAGGCCCAATCCTGTTTAGCTTCCAAGATCAGACCAGATTGAGCGCATTAAAGGTGATGTGGCCTTAGGCGATCACCACTGCCACCCTCGACCCTTTTGAATTTGGCCATGCCAAGATGGCACCTCAGGAGAAACAAAGAGAAAGCCAATGAATAAAGGAAAAGCCTAAAGCCTACAGCACCTGGTATTCCCAGGCTGTAGCGGAATGAACACAGTGTGGCTTGTGTTGAAAGAATGGCCATAATATTACTGAACAGTGTCCCTGAGGAAATATATAAAGATATATTGCAGATTGCTAGAATATGGCAGCAGTGTTTCATGGACACCTGCTAGTGGGGTGGGGTTTGTTTTTGTGAATAACTGCATTCCATTGTCCTATTGTTCCTGTCTGCCTTGTAAGCATATTTTGGGCGGTGTATTTGTGTGGAATCACTCGAAGAGGGAGGGGGTTTTGGAGAAGTGTAGATCTCTTGTGTTTTCAATAAACAATGCATTCTGAGTTGACTCCCAGCCTATGTGTCATCTAGTTCTTGGGAGGGAAGGATTGGATAACGGTACATTAGGCATTCACAGGGTACAGAAGTAAGTTTCGGCCTGTATAGGCCCCAAAAATTAGCCCAAATGGGTTTACCTGACAGCTAAGAATGTAGTATTCTGTGACTGAAGGTACATTAGGCATTCACAGGATAAAGAAGTAAGTGTCGGCCATAAAAGGCCCCAAAAATTAGCCCACATCAGTTTACCTGACAACTAAGAACGTAGTATTTGGTGGCTTGAGGTACATTAGGCATTCACACAGTATACAGAAGTGTCGGACTGTATAGGCCCCAAAAATTAGCTTACATGGGTTTAACTGACAGCAAGGAACGTAGTGTATTTAAAGGCTGGTGGTACATTAGGCATTCACAGTAGACAGAAGTAAGTGTCGGCCTTTATAGGCCCCAAACATTAGCTCACATGGGTTTAATTGACAGCAGAGAACGTAGTATTTGATGGCTGGAGGTACATTAGGCTTTCACAGGATACAGAAGTAAGTGTCAGCCTGTATAGGCCACAAAACTTAGCTCACATGGGTTTAACTGACAGCAAAGAACATAGTGTATTTGATGGCTAGAGGTAAATTAGGCATTCACACAGGAGAAACAAAAAGAAAGCCAATGAATAACTTGAGGTGCCATCTTGCCATGGCCAAGTTCAAAGGGGGTCGAGGGTGGCAGTGTTGATCGCCTATGGCCTCATCACCTTGAACGCACCCGATCTTGTCTAATCTTGGAAGCTAAGCAGGGTTGGGCCTGGTTAGTACCTGGATGGGAGACTGCCTGGGAATACCAGGTGCTGTAGGCTTTTCCTTTATTCGTTGGCTTTCTTTTTGTTTCTCCCGAGGTGCCATATTGCCAAGGCCAAGTTCAAAGGGGTCGAGGTTGGCATTTGTGATCGCCTACGGCCACATCACCCTGAAAGCGCCCGATCTCATCTGATCTCAGAAGCTAAGCAGGGTCAGGCCTGGTTAGTAGCTGGATGGGAGACTGCCTGGAAATACCAGGTGCTGTAGGCTTTTGGCTTTTTCCTTTATTTGTTTGCTTTCTTTTTGTTTCTCCTGAGGTGCCATCTTGCCATGGCCAAGTTCAAAGGGGTCGAGGGTGGCAGTGGTCAGCGCCTATGGTCACATCACCCTGAACACGCCCAAGCTCGTCTGATCTCAGAAGCTAAGCAGCGTCGTGCCTGGTTAGAACTTGGATGGGAAACCGCCTGGGAATACCAGGTGCTGTAGGCTTTTGGCTTTTCCTTTATTCGTTGGCTTTCTTTTTGTTTCTCCTGAGGTGCCATCTTGCCATGGCAAAGTTCAAAGGGGTCGAGGGTGGCAGTGGTGATTGCCTGCGGCCACATCACCCTGAACGTGCCCTATCTTGTCTGATCTTGGAAGCTAAGCAGGGTCAGGCCTGGTTAGTACCTGGATGGGAGACCGCCTGGGAATACCAGGTGCTGTAAGGCTTTTGGCTTTTCCTTTTTTTTTTTTTTTTAAATTTTGTAATATAACACGTGAGTATCAACAACAGAAAAGGTACAATTAAATACAGACATTATGCAAATTAGGGCAGGGCGGTCCAGAGTGAAAAGAGCATGGAAACTGATGGGGAATGTGAGAGTGGGGGAGAGTTCTTGGGCGAGTCCTGGAACGTAAATGTATATTGATCCATAGAGGGGTCGGATTTGGAGAAGGAGTACTTGACGTAATTGTCCCATTTCTGTAGAAATGATTTCCGTGAGGATGGGGCTGAAAAATCCGTGTTGAGGCAGTCAATGGAAAGAAGTGTGGAAAGCTCTTATCTGACCTGGGAAACTAAGGGGGGAGTTGTGGAGATCCAATTAGTTAGGATTGTCCTTCTGGCCACCAGTAAACAGGTCAGGATCCACAGACGATGTGGCGAGGCAGGGGTGCTAGACCACTTTTGGAGGCGTTTGTCCCATTAACCGAACAGGAGCAATATAGGGTCTTTGTGTATGTGCCACTTCGTCACTTCCCTGATGAAGGTCAGTACCTGGTCCCAGAATGTCGTGATATAGGGACAGGACCAGAACTTGTGGCAAAGAGAAGGTCGTTCCGCGGAACATAACGGACAATTATGAGCATCCTGAATCGTTTTGTTTAGAGGTACATTAGGTATTCACACAGTATACAGAAGTAAGTGTCAGCATGTATAGGCCCCAAAAATTAGCTCACATGGGTTTACCTGACAGCTAAGTATGTAGTATTTGGAGGCTGAAGGTACATTAGGCATTCACAGGATACAGAAGTAAGTGTCGGCCTGTATAGTCCCCAAAAATTAGCCCACATGGGTTTAACTGACAGCTAAGAACGTAGTATTCTGTGGCTCAAGGTACATTAGGCATTCACAGTATACAGAAGTAAGTGTTGGCCTTTATAGACCCCAAAAATTAGCTCACATAGGTTTAACTGACAGCAAGGAATGTAGTATTTAAAGGATGGAAGTACATTAGGCATTCACAGGATATAGAAGTAAGTGTCGGCCTGTATAGGCCCCAAAAATTAGCTCACATGGGTTTAACTGACACCAAAGAACATAGTGTATTTGATGGCTGGAGGTACATCAGGCATTGACAGTATACAGAAGTAAGTGTCGGCCTGTTTAGGCCCCAAAAATTAGCTCACATAGGTTTAACTGACAGCAAAGAACGTATTATTGGATGGCTAGAGGTACATCAGGCATTCACACAGTATACAGAAGTAAGTGTCGGCCTGTATAGGCCCCAAAAATTAGCTCCCATGGGTTTACCTGACTGCTAAGAACGTAGTATTCTGTGGCTAAAGGTACATTAGGCATTCACAGGATGCAGAAGTAAGTAGAAAATGTTAGGTGCCGACCCTAAATGCCAGTAAGCCAAGAAAGGTCCTGCCACATCCCTAAGGACATATGAGAAAAAAGTGTATCAAGTGGTATTGGTGTTCCAATACACCAGACCCTAAATGAGCCCCACAGGGAACTGTGTATTCTGAGGAAACACCCAACCTGGGACTTTGTAGGCAGGAGTTACTTGGCATGAATAGATAAATAAAAGACCAATTTAAAATATAATGATTTTATTAATACATGTGTACAAAATTGTTAAAAAAGACACAGATGCAAAGGCATCAAAAGACAGTCAATATAGAAAATATGTAATACATAAAATTATGAACCATATCCTAGAGTAGTGGGGTCACCCAGGTCCAACATGTTTCGCCGACACTGCAGACTCTGACTTAAAAAGGCTTTTTAGACACTTGGAGACCAAAATAAAGTCATTTTGACCAAAAACTTTTTTCAGGCCATTGGAGCCCAAATGGCCGGTTTTAGACAAATCAAGTCTAAAACCGGCTTTTTAAGGCTCTAAAAGACAAAAATACAGTCATTTTGCCAAAAAAAATTTCAGACCTTTGGTGACCAAATGCCGTTATTTTGACTAACAAAAGGTTTTTAGACACTTGTAGACCAAAATAGAGTAATTTTGACCAAAACATTTTTTTCAGGCCATTGGAGCCAAATGTCTAAAATCTTGTCTAAAACCGGCTTTTTAAGGCTCTAAAAGACAAAAATATAGTCATTTTGACTAAATTTTTTTTCTGACCTTTGTTGACCAAATGCAGTTATTTTGACTAAAAAAGGATTTTAAGACACTTGGAGACCAAAATAGAGTAATTTTGACCGAAAATATCTTTTCAGGCCATTGGAGCCCAAATGGCTAGTTTTAGACAAATCTTATCTAAACCCGGCTTTTTTGACTAAAAAAATGTTCAGACCTTTGGTGACCAAATGCCGTTATTTTGACTAAAAAGGATTTTTAGACACTTGGAGACCAAAATAGTCATTTTGACCAAAAAAATTTCAGGCCATTGAAGAGCAAAATGCAGTTATCTTGTCTAAAACTGGCTTTTTAAGACTCTAAAAGACAAAAATACAGTCATTTTGACTAAAAAAGTTTTTCAGACCTTTGGTGACCAAATGCAGTTATTTTGACTAAAAAAGGCTTTTTAGACACTTGGAGACCAAAATAGTTATTTTAACCAAAAAAAATTGTCAGGCCATTGGAGCCAAATGTCTAAAATCTTGTCTAAAACCGGCTTTTTAAGGCTCTAAAAGACAAAAATTGACAGCTAAGAACGTAGTATTCTGTGGCTGAAGGTACATTAGGCATTTACAGGATAAAGAAGTAAGTGTCGGCCATAAAAGGCCCCAAAAATTAGCCCAAATGGGTTTACCTGACAGCTAAGAACGTAGTATTCTGTGGCTGAAGGTACATTAGGCATTAACAGGATAAAGAAGTAAGTGTCGGCCATAAAAGGCCCCAAAAATTAGCCCACATCAGTTTACCTGACAACTAAGAACGTAGTATTTTGTGGCTGGAGGTACATTAGGCATTCACACAGTATACAGAAGTAAGTTAAGGTGCTCCTAAGGACACTCCAAACACCGATATCCCCGTGCAGGAAGTACCACCACCAAAGGTAAAGGTTGGCCTCTTACCACAATGATTTGACCCCCATGACAGAGATCAAAAACAGCATATTTCAACCTCCACTGGCAAATCCTGCACTGGCTCACTCTCTGATCACATCCACTTCCTCACAGATAGTTATAACATGTAAAGAGGGAAACAACTGCCATAGTGTAGTACCATTAAACAACTATATTGGACGCAATTCTCAAAGTGGCAACTCACATTTGGCTGTAGTTTGTATGGCGTGTTTAAATCAGGGTGTCCTCGAGGCTCGATTCCTGCCGAAAAAATGGCCGCCGCGTCCCCTCCGTGGTCTCAGTGTGACGCACCGCAGGCTCCTCCTACGCATTTCATCAGAGACTGACGTCGTCAGGGGGTGTGGCCTGCAGTGAACGTCCACAATTTATGCGCTGACGGAGACGGATAGGCGGGGCAATAGACAGGTCCTGGATCCCGGAAGAAGAGACATCCGGACTTAGAATGCGGTTCACGTGCGTACCAACGTCCGGAACCAAACATTAACCGGATGTCACATTAAGAGTCAATCAAGACCAATATTAGCACTCATACAATATTCAGTGCAAAATAAATCTTATGCAGATGGATACAGCATATGTAAGCCCAATTGAGCTAAACACACAAGTATCCATTAGCTTTGCATGATTAGATGGTCACAATGGACCACAGTGGAAACCGGCGCCATCTCTCAGCATAAATAAAAAAATCGGGAGACTCCGACCACACCGCCTAATACATAAAAGATATATTAGCAATATTACCAATCATAAATCTAAAATACATGATCTTAAATAAAAACATATTAAAAAGGCCTCTCAAAAAGAAAATCCAGATAAAAACACATGAACTCATTTGTTATAGGCAACTAGTATACAGGCAATCTACCTTCAAACTATGAATTATGAATTATTGATGAAGGAATTGATGTCCCAATCAATATTGAGCCCGTGAGGGGCATAGGATTTGAGGCGGTAAATCCAACTGGTCTCCAACTGGGAGACCCCTCTCATCAGATTGCTACCCCTCCAATTACCCGGGAATTTATCAATCCCCATAAAAATAGTGCCACTAGGATCTTTATTATGGCAGAGAGCATAGTGCCTTGACACGCTATGTTTAGAGAAAGCTTTTATAATATTAGCCACATGCTCGTTTAACCGTACATGCAGCTGGCGTATCGTGCGGCCCACGTATTCCAAACCACATGGGCAACGCAAAACATACAGGACATAGCGTGTAGAGCATGTAATGAATGGGCCAGGAGAAACAAAAAGAAAGCCAACGAATAAAGGAAAAGCCAAAAGGCTACAGCACCTGGTATTCCCAGGTGGTCTCCCATCCAGGTACTAACCAGGCCCGGCCCTGCTTTGCTTCGAGATCAGGCGCATTCAGGGTGAGACAAAAATACAGTCATTTTGACCCCAAAAAAATTTTCAGACCATTGGAGACAAAATACAGTAATCTTGTCTAAAACCGGCTTTTTAAAACTCTAAAAGACAAAAATAAAGTAATTTTGACTAAAATAATTTTTTCAGACTTTTGGTGACCAAATGCAGTTATTTTGACTAAAAAAGGCTTTTAAGACACTTGGAGACCAAAATAGAGTCATTTTGACCAATAACATTTTCAGGGCATTGGAGAGCAAAATGCAGCGATCTTCACTAAAACCGGCTTTTTAAGACTCTAAAATACAAAAATTCAGTCATTTTGAATAAAAAAATGTTTCATTCACAGGATACAGAAGTAAGTGTCGGCCGTAAAAGGCCCCAAAAATTAGCCCACATGGGTTTACCTGACAGCTAAGAACGTAGTATTTGGTGGCTGAAGGTATATTAGGCATTCACAGGATACAGAAGTAAGTGTCGGCCTGTATAACCTCAAAAATTAGCCCACATGGGTTTAATTGACAGCTAAGAACGTAGTATTCTTTGGCTGAATGTACATTAGGCATTCACTGGATACAGAAGTAAGTGTCGGCCATAAAAGGCCCCAAAAAATAGCCCACATGGGTTTACATGATAGCTAAGAATGTAGTATTCTGTGGCTGAAGGTACATTAGGCATTTACAGGATAAAGAAGTAAGTGTCGGCCATAAAAGGCCCCACAAAATTAGCCCAAATGGGTTTACCTGAAAGCTAAGAACGTAGTATTGTGTGGCTGAAGGTACATTAGGCATTCACAGGGTACAGAAGTAAGTGTCGGCCTGTATAGGCCCCAAAAATGAGCCCAAATGGGTTTACCTGACAGCTAAGAATGTAGTATTCTGTGGCTGAAGGTACCTTAGGCATTCACAGGATAAAGAAGTAAGTGTCGGCCATAAAAGGCCCCAAAAATTAGCCCACATCAGTTTACCTGACAACTAAGAACGTAGTATTTGATGGCTTGAGGTACATTAGGCATTCACACAGTATACAGAAGTAAGTGTCGGACTGTATAGGCCCCAAACATTAGCTCACATGGGTTTAACTGACAGCACAGAACGTAGTATTTGATGGCTGGAGGTACATTAGGCTTTCACAGGATACAGAAGTAAGTGTCAGCCTGTATAGGCCCCAAAACCTAGCTCACATGGGTTTAACTGACAGCAAATAACATAGTGTATTTGATGGCTGAAGGTACATTAGGCATTCACAGTATACAGAAGCAAGTGTCGGACTGTATAGGCCCCAAAAATTAGCTCACATGGGTTTAACTGACAGCAAAGAACGTAGTGTATTTGATGGCTGGAGGTACATTAGGCATTCACAGTAGACTGAAGTAAGTGTCGGCCTGTATAGGCCCCAAACATTAGCTCACATGGGTTTAACTGACAGCACAGAACGTAGTATTTGATGGCTAGAGGTAAATTAGGCATTCACACAGGAGAAACAAAAAGAAAGCCAACGAATAACCTGAGGTGCCATCTTGCCATGGCCAAGTTCAAAGGGGTCGAGGGTGGTAGTGGTGCTCGGCTACGGCCACATCACCCTGAACGCGCCCAATCTCGTTTGATCTCAGAAGCTAAGCAGGGTCGGGCCTGGTTAGTACCTGGATGGGAGACCGACTGGGAATACCAGGTGCTGTAGGCTTTTGGCTTTTCCTTTATTCGTTGGCTTTCTTTTTGTTTCTCCTGAGGTGCCATCTTGCCATGGCCAAGTTCAAAGGGGTTGAGGGTGGAAGTAGTGATCGCCTACGGCCACATCACCCTGAACACGCCCAATCTGGTCTGATCTCGGAAGCTAAGCAAGGTCGGGCCTGGTTAGTACCTGGATGGGAGACCGCCTGTGTAGCGGAGGAGTAGTTTAATCTACATGGGCTCTGCTGGTAGATAGGAAAACAGGTAATAATCCAACTAGGCAGGTACAGCATGCAACAATCCAGGTAGCGTTATACAATCCTTCCCTCCCACTAGATACCAGGTGCTGTAGGCTTTTCCTTTATTCGTTGGCTTTCTTTTTGTTTCTCCTGAAGTGACATCTTGCTATGGCCAAGTTCAAAGGGGTCGAGGGTGGCAGTGGTGATCACCTATGGCTACATCACCCTGAACACACCCCATCTCGTCTGATCTTGGAAGCTAAGCAGGGTCAGGCCTGTTTAGTACCTGGATGGGAGACCGCCTGGGAATACCAGGTGCTGTAGACTTTTGGCTTTTGCTTTATTCGTTGGCTTTCTTTTTGTTTCTCCTGAGGTGCCATCTTGCCATGGCCAAGTTCAAAGGGGTCAATGGTGGCAGTGGTTATTGCCTATGGCCACATCACCCTTAACGCGCCCGATCTCGTCTGATCTCAGAAGCTAAGCAGGGTCAGGCCTGTAACCAGGATGGGAGACTGCCTGGGAATACCAAGTGCTGTAGACTTTTGGCTTTTGCTTTATTCGTTGGCTTTCTTTCTGTTTCTCCTGAGGTGCCATCTTGCCATGGCCAAGTTCAAAGGGGTCAATGGTGGCAGTGGTTATTGCCTATGGCCACATCACCCTGAACGCACCTGATTTCGTCTGATCTCAGAAGCTAAGAAGGGTCAGGCCTGGTTAGTACCTGGATGGGAGACCACCTGGGAATACCAGGTGCTGTAAGCTTTTGGCTTTTCCTTTATTCGTTGGCTTTATTTTTGATTCTCCTAAGGAACCATCTTGCCATGACCAAGTTCAAAGGGGTCGAGGGTGGCAGTGGTGATCGCCTACGGCCACATCAACCTGAACGCGCCTCATCTTGGAAGCTAAGTAGCGTCAGGCCTGGTTACTACCTGGATGGGAGACTGCCTGTGTAGCGGAGTAGTAGTTTAATCTACATTGGCTCCGCTGGTAAACAGGAAAACAGGTAATAATCCAACTAAGCAGGTACAGCATGCAACAATCCAGGTAGTGTTATACAATCCTTCCCTCCCAAGAACTGGGAGTCAACTCAGAATGCCTTTTTTTTTTGAAAACACAAGAGATCTACACTCTGCCAAAACCCTCTCCCTCTTTGAGTCATTCCACACAAACACACATCCCATAATATGCTTACAAGGAAGACAGGAACAATAGGACAATGGAATGCCGGTATTCACAATAACAAACCCCACCCCACTAGCAGGGGTCTATGAAACACTGCTGCCATATTCTAGCAATCTGCAATATATCTTTATATATTTCCTCAGGGACACTGTTCAGTAATATTATGGTCATTCTTTCAACACAAGCCAGACTCTCAGCGTCCATTCCGCTACAGCCTGAGAATACCAGGTGCTGTAGGCTTTTGGCTTTTCCTTTATTCGTTGGCTTTCTTTTTGAGAAGTTTGTGTCGGCCTGTATAGGCCCCAAAAAATAGCTCACATGGGTTTAACTGACAGCAAAGAACGTAGTATTTGATGGCAAGAGGTACATTAGGCATTCACAGGATACAGAAGTAAGCGTCGGACTGTTTAGGCCCCAAAAATTAGCTCACATGGGTTTAACTGACAGCAAAGAATGTAGTATTGGATGGCTAGAGGTACAGCAGGCAGAGTCATTTTGACCAAAAAATGTTTTTCAGGCCATTGGAGCCAAATGTCTAAAATCTTGTCTAAAACCAGCTTTTTAATGCTCTAAAAGACAAAAATATAGTTATTTGGACTAAAAAAATTTCAGACCTTTGGTGACCAAATGCAGTTATTTTGACTACAAAAGGAGACCAAAATAGAGTCATTTTGACCAAAATTTTTTTTCAGGCCAAAATTTTTTTTCAGGCCATTTTTTTTCCAGACCATTTTGACCAAAAATTTTTTTCAGGCGATTGGAGCCCAAATAGCCAGTTTTAGACAAATCTCTAAGGCTCTAAAAGACAAAAATACATTCATTTTGACTAAATTTATTTTTCAGACCTTTGGTGACCAAATGCAGTTATTTATACTAAAAAGGGCTCTTTAGACACTTGGAGACCAAAATAGAGTCATTTTGACCAAAAAGATTTTCAGGCCATTGGAGCCAAAATGTCTAAAATCTTGTCTAAAACCGGCTTTTTAAAGCACTAAAAGACAAAAATACAGTCAATTTGAATACATTTTTTTCCAGACCTTTGGTGACCAAATGCATTTTGACTAGAAAAAGGCTTTCCTGACAGACTCCATGGCAGCATACGTTTGGGTAGCCCCGCCTCCACTCCTACCCTATAGGACCCCACTCCCATAAATCCTTGCTCCCTTTCAGCATCCGTGTTCTTTTTTTGTCCTCCTCCTGCACCTGTTTGGTGCTGAATTCCTACTTTCTGTGATGATCGCTTTTACGGACGCAGGGTAATGACGGTCGGCTGGAGTTGGTTCCCCAATAAGCCCTTGCTGCTGCGGGGTATGGGGTGGGCATGCTGAATAGGAGCCTAAAAATGCCTGACGAAGCAGGCCAAATTGGATGGCCAGTGAGCCCGGCTGCTGCGGGTGGCCTCATGTGCATTGCCCCATCGCTGGAATTTATCTCCCAATGGCTGACTTGATATATCCCTGGTGTCTAGCGGTAAGCGATGTGGATGGGTAAGTGCCTTTTTCTTATCTTTTCTATGTACTTACTTGCCTGGGGTCTAGTGCATCCCTGGTGATCTAGTGTGCGGCTCCTTGCCTCTCCGTATACTTCCTGGTGGTCCGGGAGGTTCAATGGACGCCGTGGAACGCTCTGCGTTCCATCCTCGGCGTTCTCGGTCACTCTGCGCATGCGCGCCGGCGGACCGAGAGCGAGGCTTGGTTCGCGCATGCGCAGTAGCGGCAATTGCCGCTACTCGCGCATGCGCAATAGGTAACCAAATTTAAAGATCTGTCAGTTCCACAGACTGTGGGACTGACTGTGGATTGCGGCGTTCCCACGACCGTTCGCTCCCCATTCAAGGTATGTTTATCTGCTCCATGGGGGGCCCCTTTTTGCCAGTATTAGTACTATGCACGGTGCTAGTGTATTTTGCATTTGATCTTTTCTAGTGTTTCTGTCTGCCTTCCTAATGGATACATCACCGCTCCCCTGTGACCAGCCCTCTCTTAGGTAAGTGTAGGGCTGGATTTGGGGGGGGGGAGCAGGATATACGGGCGGTCTGGTACATTATTCCTTTGTATGTTCCCTTTGCAGCTCCTCTAGGTCTGAACAGCCTCAAGGCACACAGGAAGATCGCCATGCGAAAACGCAGCAGCACCGCTCTTCCTCCAAACGTGGCTCCTCTTCCAAGTCCAGATACCGCAGTAAAGACCGGTCACCCGTTAGGTCTTCACACCAATCCAGCGAGAGAAAATGCTGGGGCTGCGGTATTCGTTTACTGGACGGAAAATCGCTATGCGACTCCTGTTATTCCCGAGCAGCGGGTGAAAGGGGAAGCTCTGACCGACGGCTTGAGTCCATGGTCAAGCGCATAGTCAAGGACTCCCTGGCTGATTTTAATAGGCGGCAGTCTCCAGTACCAGAGCCATCTGTCTCTCCTGTTAGAGAATCGTCTGGCGGATGGGTCCTTGAATCTTCTGAACCTAGCCATCCCTCTGTATTTGAAACTGAGAGTGATTCTGACCAAGATGAATCCAGCTTAGGATTTTCTTTCAGCCTGGTTCCACCGTTGGTGAAAGCAATCAGAGAAACCTTGAACTGGGAGGATCCAGCGGTCTCCGCTCCCAAGCAGAGAAAATATTTTAAGCAGCTGAGCAAAGAGCGACTAAATTTTCCATTCATTCCTGAATTGGGAGATATCATTACGGAAGAATGGAGCAAGGTGGAGAGGAAGAACTCCATGGTCTCAAAATTGGCTAAACTCTATCCATTCAAGGAAGAGGAAGTCAAACACCTGGAATCTCCTCCGCTCGTGGATGCGGCGGTGATGAGGCTAGTAAAACATGTCACTTTGCCTCTTGAGGATACGGTTTCCTTTAAGGATCCTCTCGACAGAAGAATCGACACGGATCTGAAGCGTGTCTATCTTTCAGTGGGAGCTGCCTGTAAACCGGCCCTAGCCTTGGCATCCCTGTCCAAAGCCATGGAAGTATGGGTGGACAATGTTGATGACTCTCTCAGAAGTTTCTCTGAAGATGCAGCCAAGAATTCTCCTATCCAGGAGCTAAAGCTGGCCTCAGCCTTCCTGGGGGGGGCGTCTATTGATATTATACGCCTGTTAGCACGAGGGATGCTATCATCTGTTACAGCAAAGCGTGCACCTTGGTTACGCCCTTGGTTGGCTGATCCTGCTTCTAAGCAGGTGTGGTGCCGCATTCCCTTTGAGGGTTCTTCCCTCTTTGGGAATAAGTTGGATAGCGCCATCTCTAAGGCTACTGGTGGTAAGTCGGGCTTCCTTCCCCAGGATAGGCGTCTTCTTGGTCAGAAAAGACTTCCTCCCAGAAAACAAAGTACTGACCGTGCCAGGGAGGCACGTAGTTATAGGGCAGGAAGAGAATTTGGAAGGAATTGGAAGTCCAGGCAGTCTTCCTTTCGGAAAGGCCCCAAGAGCAATCCGTCTGGGGATAGAGATACGACGAAGTCCTTTTGAGATTGGGCCCGCTCAGGCCAGTCAGGTGGGAGGTCGTCTCTTTCACTTTCGGCAGGTCTGGGCGGCCTCAATCCGGGATGCTTGGGTCGTCAACACGGTCTCTGCAGGTCATTCTTGGACCTTCATCAGTATTCCCGGAGACAGATTTGTTCCTACATCCCTTCCGTGGTCAGGAGACAAGAGAGAGATTCTCTTATCCTACGTAGACTCGCTAGTCACTCAAGGAGCAGTGGTTCCAGTGCCAGAGTCAGAAAGAAGACTCGGAGTGTACTCCCCTCTTTTTATGGTGCGCAAGAAGAGCGGCGCCTGGAGACCAGTGATAGATCTGACGCACTTGAATCGCTTCATCAAAGGAGAAAAATTCAAGATGGAGACTCTATTCTCCATTCAGCAAGCCGTTCAACCGGGAGATTGGATGGTCTCAGTAGACCTGAAGGATGCATACTTCCACGTACCAGTGGCAACAGAGTTTCAGCAATATCTAAGATTCTCGGTCGGCCAACGTCATCTTCAATTTGTATGTCTCCCCTTCGGGCTTTCCACGTCGCCTCGTACCTTTTCGAAGGTCTTGTTAGCGGTGGTAGCCTTGATAAGACTGAGAGAGGTCCGTCTTTATCATTATCTGGACGACCTCCTTCTTCTGGCCCAAGACAAATCTGTCATCCTGGAACATCTAGCTCTGGTCATCTCGTCTCTGGAGAGGTTCGGCTGGATCCTGAACAGAGAAAAGAGCCATCTGATTCCCACTCAGTCCCTGGTCTTTTTGGGCGCGCTGTTCAACACCAAGAACAGTACCATCTCTCTGCCAGAAGAAAAGATTCCGGTAATCAGGGACAGAGTGTCTCTGGCTTTGTCGGCATCCCGTCTCACAGCAAAACAATGCCTAAGAGTAATTGGCACCATGGTGTCAACAGCCCCTATGGTGAGGTGGGCTCTCTGGAAGATGAGGCCTTTTCAGAGGGGTTTTCTTCAGCAATGGAACGGAGTCAGCAATTCTCAGCGAATAGTGATAACCGCAACCATGAAGAGCTGGCTTCCTTGGTGGCTACAGCTGAAGAATTTGCGCAATTGTCACTCCATAGCTCCCATATCTTGGGTGACAGTGACATCAGACGCCAGCAACACCGGCTGGGGCGGCCATTGCGGAACAGAGATGGCACAAGGGAAATGGGACTTTTGTTCTCGCCAGACTGTGTCCAACATCTTGGAACTACGAGCGGCCTTTCAAGTGTTACTAGCCTTCGGCCACCTCATTCGGGGCACCTCAGTCATGCTGAGGTTAGACAACACGACTGCAGTAGCTTATGTGAGGAGACAAGGCGGAACTCGCAGTGCATCCCTGCTTCGGGAAGTAGAGCCAATAATGACCTGGGCTCAGAGAAACCTGGTCAATCTGTCGGCGGTTTACATACCAGGGGCGCAGAACACACAAGCAGATTTCCTCTCGAGAACACAACTCAACAACAACGAGTGGTCTCTCCACGAGGATGTGTTCAACTGGATCCTGTCCTTGGAATTCATCCCAGAGGTGGATCTATTTGCCTCCTTCAACAACAGGAAGTTGCAGAAGTTTTACTCGAGGAACAGAGATCCCAGAGCATTCGGGGTGGATGCCCTGACAGATTGCTGGAGGTTTCACAAGGCTTATGCCTTTCCCCCAGTACCAGTCATCTTTCAATTCCTGCGGAGAGTCAAGATGGAGTCAGTCAAAGTGGTTGCAGTAATCCCGTTCTGGCCCAACAGACCGTGGTTTCCCCTACTATTCCAGCTGAGCTACCGCGACCCAGTCCCTCTTCCTCTCAGGGCGGATCTGCTGTCCCAGGGCTCCATCCTTCACCCATGCCCAGCCCGTCTGCACCTTCGGGTCTGGTTTTTGAAAGGGGAAGGCTGGAAGCGTTAGGATGTCCGGAAGTAGCCATACCAACTCTTTTGAGTGCTAGAAGACAAAGCACGAATAAAACCTATGAAAGGATTTGGGCTAGGTTTACTTCTTTCCTAGAGTCCAAAGGAAAGTCCTGGTCATCTCCTTCCGTGCAAGATATTCTTTCTTTTCTTCAATCGGGATTGGAGTTGCCTCTTTCAGTGAGCGCCTTGCGAGTCCAAGTCTCAGCCATATCCGCTTTCACAGGCATTTCCTGGGCTGCACATCCTTTGATCAGGCAATTCTTCAAAGGGGCGGTAAGGCTAAGGCCACAAAAGAAGCTGAGATTCCCCAAGTGGGACATGCCTTTGGTCCTTGATTTCTTATCATCGGTTGGCTCAAGTCTTGAAGATCCTATATCTGTGAAGCATCTCACCCTCAAGACAGTCTTTCTGGTGGCTATCACATCTGCAAAGAGGGTGTCAGAGATCCAAAGTCTGGGAAGTAAGGAACCTTTTCTGACCTTTTTCCCGGATAGGGTTGTCCTTATTCCAATGCTGGGAGCAAGGCCTAAAGTCACGTCGGTCTTTCATGAGAACCAAGAAATTGTTCTCCCTACTTTCAATTCATCGGCCGAACCTCCGGTAGTCCATCCTCTGGATGTGGGCAACACGCTCAGACAGTACTTGGAAGCTACAGCCTCTTTCCGGAAGACAGATTATCTCTTCGTCCTATTGTCTGGGAAGAACAAAGGTATGCGTGCCTCTTCAAGATCAATTGCCTCCTGGATAGTAGAGGCAATTCAGTGGGCTTATAGAGAGAAGGGTCTGGTTCCTCCTAAAGCGGTGACTGCACATTCTACGCGTGGGGTCGCTACTTCATGGGCAGCTTCAAGACATGTCGCTCCGGATGTGGTCTGCAGAGCAGCGTCTTGGTCGTCCATTCATACATTTATGTCACATTATTGTGTTGAGCCGGCGGCTCTTTCTTCTGTTGGTTTTGGTGCTCAAGTATTATCTGTTGCAGGTGTTAATTAAAATTTATCAGCATCTGCCCACCCAATTGTGTTTTGGCGAGTTATTTCCCAAACGTATGCTGCCATGGAGTCTGTCAGGAAAACGGAAAATTTATATCAAATACTTACCGTAATTTTCCTTTCCTGATGGACTCCATGGCAGCAGGAGTCCCCTCCCAGTTCCTGAGTAGGCTAGTTACAGAACACGGATGCTGAAAGGGAGCAAGGATTTATGGGAGTGGGGTCCTATAGGGTAGGAGTGGAGGCGGGGCTACCCAAACGTATGCTGCCATGGAGTCCATCAGGAAAGGAAAATTACGGTAAGTATTTGATATAAATTTTCCGTTTTTTAAACACTTGGAGACCAAAATAGAGTCATTTTGACCAAAAAAAATTTTTTCAGGCTATTGGAGCTCTATTTTGGTCTCCAAGTGTCTAAAAAGCCTTTTAGAGTCTATAACTGCATTTAGTCACCAAAAGTCTGAAATTTTTTTTAGTCAAAATGAATGTATTTTTGTCTTTTAGAGCCTTGAAAAGCCGGTTTTAGACATGATTTGTCTAAAACCGGCCATTTGGCTCCAATGACCTGAAAAAATATTTTTGGTCAATATGACTCTATTTATGTCTCCAAGTGTCTAAAAGGCCTTTTTTTTAGTCAAAATAACTGCATTTGTTCACCAAAGGTCTGAAAAAAAACTTTAGTCAAAATGACTATATGTTTGTCTTTTAGAGCGTTAAAAAGCCGGTTTTAGACAAGATTTTAGACATTTGGCTCCACTGGCCTGAAAAAATGTTTTGGTCAAAATGACTATATTTTGGTCTCCAAGTGTCTAAAAAGCCTTTTTTAAGTCAAAATAACTGCATTTGGTCACCAAAGGTCTGAAAAAAAATTAAGTCAAAATGAATGTATTTTTGTCTTTTAGAGCTTTAAAAAGCCGGTTTAAGACAAGATTTGTCTAAAACCGGCCATTTGGGCTCCAATGGCCTGAAAAGAAATTTTTGGTCAAAATGACTCTATTTTGGTCTCCAAGTGTCTAAAAAGCATTTTATAGTCAAAATAACTGCATTTGGTTACCAAAGGCCTGAAATTGTTTTTTTAGTCTAAATGACTATATTTTTGTCTTTTAGAGCCTTAAAAAGCCGGTTTTAGACAAGATTTTAGACATTTGAATCCAATGGCCTGAAAAAAAGTTTTTTGGTCAAAATGACTCTATTTTGGTCTCCTAGTGTCTAAAAAGCATTTTATAGTCAAAATAACTGCATTTGGTCACCAAAGGTCTGAAATTGTTTTTTTAGTCTAAATGACTATATTTTTGTCTTTTAGAGCCTTAAAAAGCCGGTTTTAGACAAGATTTTAGACATTTGAATCCAATGGCCTGAAAAAAAGTTTTTTGGTCAAAATGACTCTATTTTGGTCTCCAAGTGTCTAAAAAGCCTTTTTCTAGTCAAATAACTGCATTTGGTCACCAAAGGTCTGAAAAAAAAAGTATTCAAATTGACTGTATTTTTGTCTTTTAGTGCCTTAAAAAGTCGGTTTTAGACAAGATTTGTCTAAAACCGGCCATTTGGGCTCCAATGGCCTGAAAAAATGTTTTCAGTCAAAATGACTCTATTTTGGTCTCCAAGTGTCTAAAAGGCCTTTTTTTTAGTCAAAATAACTGCATTTGTTCACCAAAGGTCTGAAAAAAAACTTTAGTCAAAATGACTATATGTTTGTCTTTTAGAGCTTTAAAAAGCCGGTTTAAGACAAGATTTGTCCCAAACCGGCCATTTGGGCTCCAATGGCCTGAAAATAAATTTTCGGTCAAAATGACTCTATTTTGGTCTCCAAGTGTCTAAAAAGCAATTTATAGTCAAAATAACTGCATTTGGTCACCAAAGGTCTGAAATTGTTTTTTTAGTCTAAATGACTATATTTTTGTCTTTTAGAGCCTTAAAAAGCCGGTTTTAGACAAGATTTTAGACATTTGAATCCAATGGCCTGAAAAAAAGTTTTTTGGTCAAAATGACTCTATTTTGGTCTCCAAGTGTCTAAAAAGCCTTTTTCTAGTCAAATAACTGCATTTGGTCACCAAAGGTCTGAAAAAAAGTATTCAAATTGACTGTATTTTTGTCTTTTAGTGCCTTAAAAAGTCGGTTTTAGACAAGATTTTAGACATTTGGCTCCAATGGCCTGAAAAAAATTCTTTGGTCAAAATTACTCTTTTTTGGTCTCCAGGTGTCTAAAAAGCTTTTCTTAGCCAAAATAACTGTATTTGGTCACCAAAGGTCTGACAAACTTTTTAGTCAAAAATGACTGTATTTTTGTCTTTTAGAGTCTTAAAAAGCTGGTTTTAGACACTGCACTTGGTCTCCAATGGTCTGAAATTTTTTTTGTCAAAATGAATGTATTTAGCATTCTGTGGCTGAAGGTACATTAGGCATTCACAGGATACAGAAGTAAGTGTCGGCCATAAAAGTCCCCAAAAATTAGCCTGACAGCTAAGAACGTAGTATTTGGTGGCTGAAGGTACATTAGGCATTCACAGGCTACAGAAGTAAGTGTCGGCCTGTATAGGCCCCAAAAATTAGCCCACATGGGTTTAACTAAGAACGTAGTATTCTGTGACTGAAGGTAAGTGTCAGGTAAACCCATGTGGGCTAATTTCTGGGGCCTTTTATGGCCGACACTTACTTCTGTATCCTGTGAATGCCTAATGTACCTTTAGCCACAGAATACTACGTTCTTAGCAGTCAGGTAAATCCATGTGAGCTAATTTTTGGGGGCTATAGAGCCCGACACTTACTTCTGTATAATGTTTGAATGCCTGCTGTACCTCTAGCCATTCAATACTACATTCTTTGCTGTCAGTTAAACCCATGTGAGCTATTTTTTGGGGCCTATACAGGCCGACACAAACTTCTCAAAAAGAAAGCCAACGAATAGAGGAAAAGCCGAAAGCCTACAGCACCTGGTATTCCCAGGCTGTAGCGGAATGGACGCTGAGAGTGTGGCTTGTGTTGAAAGAATGGTCATAATATTACTGAAAAGTGTCTCTGAGGAAATATATAAAGATATATTGCAGATTGCTAGAATATGGCAGCAGTGTTTTATAGACTCCTGATAGTGGGGTGGGGTTTGTTATTGTGAATACCAGCATTCCATTGTCCTATTGTTCCTGTCTGCCTTGTAAGCATATTATGGGATGTGTGTTTGTGTGGAATGACTCAAAGAGGGAGAGGGTTTTGGCAGAGTGTAGATCTCTTGTGTTTTCAATAAACAAGGCATTCTGAGTTGACTCCCAGCTTATGTGTCGTCTAGTTCTTGGGAGGGAAGGATTGTATAACACTACCTGGATTGTTGCATGCTGTACCTGCTTAGTTGGATTATTACCTGTTTTCTTGTCTACCAGCGGAGCCAATGTAGATTATACTACTCCTCCGCTACACAGGCGGTCTCCCATCCAGGTACTAACCAGGCCTGATGCTGCTTACCTTCCGAGATCAAATGAGATCGGGCGCGTTCAGGGTGATGTGTCCATAGGCAATCACCACTGCCACCCTCGACCCCTTTGAACTTAGCCATGGCAAGATGGCACCTCAGGAGAAATGAAAAGAAAGCCAATGAATAAAGAAAAAGCCAAAAGCCTTCAGCACCTTATATTCCTAGGCGGTCTCCCATCCGGGTACTAACCAGGCCCGACCCCGCTTAGCTTCCGAGATCAAAAGAGATAGGGCACGTTCAGGGTGATGTGGCTGTACACAATCACCCCTGCCACTCTCGACCCCTTTGAACTCTGCCATGGCAAGATGGCACCTCAGGAGAAACAAAATGAAAGACAACGAATAAAGGAAAAGCCAAAAGGCTACAGCACCTTATATTCCTAGGCGGTCTCCCATCCAGGTACTAACCAGGCCCCACCCTGCTTAGCTTCTGAGATCAGACCAGATTGGGTGTGCTCTGGGTGATGTGGCCATAGGCGATCACTACTTCCACCCTCGACCCCTTTGAACTTGGCCATGGCAAGATGGCACCTCAGGAGAAACAAAAAGAAAGCCAACAAATAAAGGAAAAGCCAAAAGCCTACAGCACCTGGTATTCACAGGCGGTCTCTCATCCAGGTACTAACCAAGCCCGACCCTGCTTAGCTTCCAAGATCAGACGAGATCAGGCGCATTCAGGGTGATGTGGCCGTAGGCGATCACCACTGCCACCCTCGACCCCTTTGAACTTGGCCATGGCAAGAGGGCACCTCAGGAGAAACAAAAAGAAAGCCAACGAATAAAGGAAAAGCCAGAAGCCTACAGCACCTGGCATTCCCAGGCGGTCTCTCATCCAGGTACTAACCAGGCCCGACCCTGCTTAGCTTCCAAGATCAGACGAGATTGGGCGCGTTAAAGGCGATGTGGCCGTAGGCGACCACCACTGCCACCCTCGACCCCTTTGAACTTGGCCATGGCAAGATGGCACATCAGGAGAAACAAAAAGAAAGCCAACGAATAAAGGATAAGCCAGAAGACTACAGCACCTGGTATTCCCAGGAAGTCCCCCATCCAGGTACTAACCAGGCCCGACCCCGCTTAGCTTCCGAGATCAGACGAGATAGGGCACGTTCAGGGTGATGTGGCTGCACACAATCACCCCCTGCCACTCTCGACCCCTTTGAACTCTGCCATGGCAAGATGGCACCTCAGGAGAAACAAAATGAAAGACAACGAATAAAGGAAAAGCCAAAAGGCTACAGCACCTTATATTCCTAGGCGGTCTCCCATCCAGGTACTAACCAGGCCCCACCCTGCTTAGCTTCTGAGATCAGACCAGATTGGGTGTGTTCAGGGTGATGTGGCCGTAGGCGATCACTACTTCCACCCTCGACCCCTTTGAACTTGGCCATGGCAAGATGGCACCTCAGGAGAAACAAAAAGAAAGCCAACAAATAAAGGAAAAGCCAAAAGCCTACAGCACCTGGTATTCCCAGGCGGTCTCTCATCCAGGTACTAACCAAGCCGACCCTGCTTAGCTTCCAAGATCAGACGAGATCAGGCGCATTCAGGGTGATGTGGCCGTAGGCGATCACCACTGCCACCCTCGACCCCTTTGAACTTGGCCATGGCAAGAGGGCACCTCAGGAGAAACAAAAAGAAAGCCAACAAATAAAGGAAAAGCCAAAAGGCTACAGCACCTGGTATTCCCAGGTGGTCTCCCATCCAGGTACTAACCAGGCCCAACCCTGCTTAGCTTCCGAGATCAGACGAGATTGGGAGCATTCAAGGTGATGTGGCCTTAGGCAATCACCACTGCCACCCTCGACCCCTTTGAACTTGGCCATGCCAAGATGGCACCTCAAAAGAAAAAAAAAGAAAGCCAACGAATAAAGGAAAAGCCAAAAGCCTACAGCACCTGGTATTCCCAGGCTGTAGCGGAATGGACACTGAGAGTGTGGCTTGTGTTGAAAGAATGACCATAATATTACTGAACAGTGTCCCTGAGGAAATATATAAAGATATATTGCAGATTGCTAGAATATGGCAGCAGTGTTTCATAGACCCCTGCTAGTGGGGTGGGGTTTGTTATTGTGAATACCTGCATTCCATTGTCCTATTGTTCCTGTCTGCCCTGTAAGCATATTATGGGATGTGTGTTTGTGTGGAATGACATGAAGAGGGAGGGGGTTTTGGCAGAGTGTAGATCTCTTATGTTTTCAATAAACAAGGCATTCTGAGTTGACTCCGAGCCTATGTGTCGTCTAGTTCTTGGGAGGGAAGGATTGCATAACGCTACCTGGATTGTTGCATGCTGTACCTGCCTAGTTGGATTAGTACCTGTTTTCCTGTTTACCAGCAGAGCTAATGTAGATTAAACTACTCCTCTGCTACACAGGAGGTCTCCCATCCAGGTACTAACCAGGCCCGACCCTGCTTAACTTACAAGATCAGATGAGATTTCGTGCTTTCAAGGTAATGTAGCCGTTGGCGATCACCACTGCCACCCTTGACCCCATTAAACCCGGCCATGGCCAGATGGCACCTCAGGAGAAACAAAAAGAAAGCCAACGAATAAAGGAAAAGCCAAAAGCCTACAGCACCTGGTATTCCCAGTCGGTCTCCCATCCAGGTACTAACCAGCCCGACCCTGCTTAGCTTCAGAGATCAGACCAGATTGGGCGCGTTCAGGGTGATGTGGCCGTAAGCGATCACAACTGCCACCCTCGACCCCTTTGAACTTGGCCATGGCAAGATGGCACCTCAGGTTATTCGTTGGCTTTCTTTTTGTTTCTCCTGTGTGAATGCCTAATTTACCTCTAGCCATCAATGTAAACTGGAAAGAGCTTCAATTTTAGAAAAAACTAATATGTACACATATATATGCATAAATGTATGTTGTATTAAAATGTATATGAGTACTGTGATCAATTTAAAGAGACCGTGAATGGGATAAAAATATGTAATGTGATAAATGAAAATCTGTTGTGTGTGTGAAAAAATATATATGTATGATGTGAACATGCAGTAAGGTATGTATATTGAATATGTATGTGAAATGTGTAATGTGACAAAAGCAAAAACAAAAAATCAAAATGAAATAAAATAAAATAAAATAAAATAAAAATAAATAAAAATAAATATAAATATAAAAATAAATATAAAAATAAAAATAAATATAAAGGTGAAAATAGTGAAAAATGAAATAAAAAGTATGTGAAAAATATAAATGTGTAAAATGTGATGTGTGTGTGTGATGGAACATGTGAAAAAATATAGAATAGTGATTTAAAGAAAAATTCTAAAAACACGTGATGAATGGTGAAAAGTGATAATGAAAGAATATATACTGGTAACAAAAAATTAATTAAACTGATGGTGAATTACCATCCAGTACAATAAATAAAATTTCAGTATATCTAAATAATACATAAAAAGTGGATGACCACATTATCGTTAAGTACATATTGTAAATGTTAGGGTTGAGCGGACACCTAGATGTCCGTGTTCGACGGGTTCGGCCGAACTTTAAAAAAAAGTCCGGGTCCGTGTCCCGGACTTTTACCGAACTTTTCCCGGACACCGAACCCCATTGAAGTCAATGGGGACCCGAACTTTAAGGCACTAAAATGGCTCTAAAACACCAAAGGAAAGGGCTAGAGTGCTGCAAATGGCAGCAAAACGTAATTAAGAGCATGGCAAGTGCTCTGCAAACAAATGTGGATAGGGAAATAACTTAAAACAACAAAAAAAACAGAAAAATAAAACAATGTTCTTCTTCATCTCTGAAGGACGAGGCCCATATGGAGTAGGAGGGAGGTTGAGGTGGTGGTGGATGTGGCGGTGACATAGGCGTGCGCACAGGGTGTGCTGGGTGTGCCTGGGCACACCCTAATCACCTAGGGCACATAGCATTGCCAGTGAGGAGATGGGAAAGATCTCCCTGGGACCTGCTCTGCTCTATTTCTCCTTGCCTACAGGTACATGGCCCCGATACATTACTCTCCCTGCTGGCAAACACATGCATGTGTATTTCAACTTTGGGGTGCACACCTTAATGCAATAGGCTGCGCACACCTATGGGCGGTGTAGGTGGAAGCGGCGGTGGAGGAGGACCAGGGCCGGATTAACAGCATCATGGGCTTGGTGCTGAGGATTTTGAAGGGCCTTAAGGGCCGTGCCTTGCCATGCACCCAGAGGAGGAAGGGTGCAGCCATGCATGCCTAATTCAACATGGGATGCTGTCTCTGAAGCCCATAAACACATCCATGCATCGCCAACTGTCCCTCCTTGTCCGGCCTTCACGCTGTGTGGGGAGGTTCTGAGGGTGCTGCCTGGGGAAGCGAGCATAGAAGCCAGACTTCTGTGTTTACAAGTGACAGAAGAGCGGTAACAGTGAATATGGCCAACCCGGGGCCTATATAAAAGGTAGGGGCCTGGAGCTGCAGCTCCAATAGCCCCTACATTAATCTGGCCCTGAGGAGGAGGACGAGGTAGCCAACACTGCTTCTTTTCAAAAATTTTAAATGAGGGTACACCCCAAAAGAGTGAGAAAGAGCAAAAATGGAACAATGGGTGGGTAAGGTCGGTATCCATTGCTATTCTGCATAAGGTACGGAAAAGTCCCGTGGGATCCATGCCTGGTTCATTTTAATGAACGTGAGCTTGTCCACATTGTCTCTGGACAGGCGGCTGCGCTTGTCTGTTATAACGCCCCCAGCCGTGCTAAATACCCGTTCAGATAATACACTGGCTGCAGGGCACGCCAGCACCTCCAAGGCGTAAAGGGCAAGCTCAGGCCATGTGCCCAATTTGGAGACCCAGAAGTTGAAGGGGGCAGACCCGTCATTCACTACATGTAGGCGTGTGCACACATACTGCTCCACCATGTTGGTAAAATGCTGCCTCCTGCTAAGACGTTCCATCTGAGCTGCTGGTGCTGCTGTTTGTTGTGGCGTGCTGACAAAGCTTTTCCACATTTCGGCCATGCTAACCCTGCCTTCTGAGGTGCTGGCGGTGCCCTGGTTGCGTTGGCGACCTCCTCCTCCTCCTCCTCTGCCTTGTGCTTCCACTGTGGCCCCGCTGTCAGATGGGAATGCCAGCAGCATGGCGTCTACCAGCGTGCGCTTGTACTCGCGCATCTTGCGATCGCGCTCCAGTGAGTGAATTAAGGACGGTACGTTGTCCTTGTAACGGGGATCCAGCAGCGTGGCCACCCAGTAATCAGCACAAGTTAGAATGTGGGCAACTCGGCGGTCGTTGTGGAGACACTGCAGCATGTAATCGCTCATGTGTGCCAGGCTGCCCAGAGGCGACGAAAGGCTGTCCTCTGTGGGAGGTGTATCGTCCGTGTCCTCTGTATCCCCCCAGCCACGCACCAGTGATGGCCATGAGCTGGCCTGGGTGCCACCCTGCTGTGAACATGGTTCCATCTCCTCCTCCAGCTCCTCCTCCTCCTCATCCTCCTCATCCTCCAGAACTGTGCCCCTGCTGGACAATTGTGTCCCTGGCGTTTGTGTGTGCAGGAACCCACCCTCGGAGCCCCTTGCGAATGACTGCCCTGAAAGCCTTTGAAATGTTACCTCTTCATCCTCCTCCTCCTCCTCCTCATCCTGTGCCACATCCTCTTCCATCATCGCCCAAATTGTTTTTTCAAGGAGGCATAGAAGTGGGATAGTTAAGCTGAGAATGGCGTCATTGCCACTGGCCATGTTGGTGGAGTACCCAAAACAGCGCAACAAGGCACAATATATGCAAATGTCAAATATGCAAACTATGCCGCAATTTAATGTTTTTTACACCAAAAGGGTGTGTATTGAATAGCGGAATAGGATAAAAAACTGTGTATCTCACACGTACAAACACAGACTAGGCCCGATTAAATTTTTTCCTACCCTAAAGGGAGGATGAGGAAGAGGAGTATGGAACATGCAGCACCCTCAAATCTTCAGAAGTATGAGATGAACCCCAAAAACTTGGAAAGGTGGATCTCTCTCACACGTACCAACACAGACTATCCCCCAATTTAACTGATCCCCAAAGGTTTTTGATTAAATAGCGGAATAGAAAATATGATCCAAAAAAAGTGTATGTATATCACACGTACACAACCACACTAGGCCCCAATTACTATTGTTTGTACCCCTAAAAGGCTAGATGAGGAGTAGGGGGGGTATGGAACAGGCAGCACCCTCAAACCTTCAGAAGTATGAGATGAACCCCAACAACTTGGAAAGGTGGATCTCTCTCACACGTACCAACACAGACTATCCCCCAATTTAACTGATCCCCAAAGGTTTTTGATTAAATAGCGGAATAGAAAATATGATCCAAAAAAAGTGTATGTATATCACACGTACACAACCACACTAGGCCCCAATTACTATTGTTTGTACCCCTAAAAGGCTAGATGAGGAGTAGGGGGGGTATGGAACAGGCAGCACCCTCAAATCTTCAGAAGTATGAGATGAACCCCAAAAACTTGGAAAGGTGGATCTCTCTCACACGTACCAACACAGACTATCCCCCAATTTAACTGATCCCCAAAGGTTTTTGATTAAATAGCGGAATAGAAAATATGATCCAAAAAAAGTGTATGTATATCACACGTACACAACCACACTAGGCCCCAATTACTATTGTTTGTACCCCTAAAAGGCTAGATGAGGAGTAGGGGGGGTATGGAACAGGCAGCACCCTCAAACCTTCAGAAGTATGAGATGAACCCCAACAACTTGGAAAGGTGGATCTCTCTCACACGTACCAACACAGACTATCCCCCAATTTAACTGATCCCCAAAGGTTTTTGATTAAATAGCGGAATAGAAAATATGATCCAAAAAAAGTGTATGTATATCACACGTACACAACCACACTGGGCCCCAATTACTATTGTTTGTACCCCTAAAAGGCTAGATGAGGAGTAGGGGGAGTATGGAACAGGCAGCACCCTCAAACCTTCAGAAGTATGAGATGAACCCCAACAACTTGGAAAGGTGGATCTCTCTCACACGTACCAACACAGACTATCCCCCAATTTAACTGATCCCCAAAGGTTTTTGATTAAATAGCGGAATAGAAAATATGATCCAAAAAAAGTGTATGTATATCACACGTACACAACCACACTAGGCCCCAATTACTATTGTTTGTACCCCTAAAAGGCTAGATGAGGAGTAGGGGGGGTATGGAACAGGCAGCACCCTCAAATCTTCAGAAGTATGAGATGAACCCCAAAAACTTGGAAAGGTGGATCTCTCTCACACGTACCAACACAGACTATCCCCCAATTTAACTGATCCCCAAAGGTTTTTGATTAAATAGCGGAATAGAAAATATGATCCAAAAAAAGTGTATGTATATCACACGTACACAACCACACTAGGCCCCAATTACTATTGTTTGTACCCCTAAAAGGCTAGATGAGGAGTAGGGGGGGTATGGAACAGGCAGCACCCTCAAACCTTCAGAAGTATGAGATGAACCCCAACAACTTGGAAAGGTGGATCTCTCTCACACGTACCAACACAGACTATCCCCCAATTTAACTGATCCCCAAAGGTTTTTGATTAAATAGCGGAATAGAAAATATGATCCAAAAAAAGTGTATGTATATCACACGTACACAACCACACTAGGCCCCAATTACTATTGTTTGTACCCCTAAAAGGCTAGATGAGGAGTAGGGGGGGTATGGAACAGGCAGCACCCTCAAACCTTCAGAAGTATGAGATGAACCCCAACAACTTGGAAAGGTGGATCTCTCTCACACGTACCAACACAGACTATCCCCCAATTTAACTGATCCCCAAAGGTTTTTGATTAAATAGCGGAATAGAAAATATGATCCAAAAAAAGTGTATGTATATCACACGTACACAACCACACTGGGCCCCAATTACTATTGTTTGTACCCCTAAAAGGCTAGATGAGGAGTAGGGGGAGTATGGAACAGGCAGCACCCTCAAACCTTCAGAAGTATGAGATGAACCCCAACAACTTGGAAAGGTGGATCTCTCTCACACGTACCAACACAGACTATCCCCCAATTTAACTGATCCCCAAAGGTTTTTGATTAAATAGCGGAATAGAAAATATGATCCAAAAAAAGTGTATGTATATCACACGTACACAACCACACTAGGCCCCAATTACTATTGTTTGTACCCCTAAAAGGCTAGATGAGGAGTAGGGGGGGTATGGAACAGGCAGCACCCTCAAACCTTCAGAAGTATGAGATGAACCCCAACAACTTGGAAAGGTGGATCTCTCTCACACGTACCAACACAGACTATCCCCCAATTTAACTGATCCCCAAAGGTTTTTGATTAAATAGCGGAATAGAAAATATGATCCAAAAAAAGTGTATGTATATCACACGTACACAACCACACTAGGCCCCAATTACTATTGTTTGTACCCCTAAAAGGCTAGGAGTAGGGGGAGTATGGAACAGGCAGCACCCTCAAACCTTCAGAAGTATGAGATGAACCCCAACAACTTGGAAAGGTGGATCTCTCTCACACGTACCAACACAGACTATCCCCCAATTTAACTGATCCCCAAAGGTTTTTGATTAAATAGCGGAATAGAAAATATGATCCAAAAAAAGTGTATGTATATCACACGTACACAACCACACTAGGCCCCAATTACTATTGTTTGTACCCCTAAAAGGCTAGATGAGGAGTAGGGGGGGTATGGAACAGGCAGCACCCTCAAATCTTCAGAAGTATGAGATGAACCCCAAAAACTTGGAAAGGTGGATCTCTCTCACACGTACCAACACAGACTATCCCCCAATTTAACTGATCCCCAAAGGTTTTTGATTAAATAGCGGAATAGAAAATATGATCCAAAAAAAGTGTATGTATATCACACGTACACAACCACACTAGGCCCCAATTACTATTGTTTGTACCCCTAAAAGGCTAGATGAGGAGTAGGGGGGGTATGGAACAGGCAGCACCCTCAAACCTTCAGAAGTATGAGATGAACCCCAACAACTTGGAAAGGTGGATCTCTCTCACACGTACCAACACAGACTATCCCCCAATTTAACTGATCCCCAAAGGTTTTTGATTAAATAGCGGAATAGAAAATATGATCCAAAAAAAGTGTATGTATATCACACGTACACAACCACACTAGGCCCCAATTACTATTGTTTGTACCCCTAAAAGGCTAGATGAGGAGTAGGGGGGGTATGGAACAGGCAGCACCCTCAAACCTTCAGAAGTATGAGATGAACCCCAACAACTTGGAAAGGTGGATCTCTCTCACACGTACCAACACAGACTATCCCCCAATTTAACTGATCCCCAAAGGTTTTTGATTAAATAGCGGAATAGAAAATATGATCCAAAAAAAGTGTATGTATATCACACGTACACAACCACACTAGGCCCCAATTACTATTGTTTGTACCCCTAAAAGGCTAGATGAGGAGTAGGGGGGGTATGGAACAGGCAGCACCCTCAAACCTTCAGAAGTATGAGATGAACCCCAACAACTTGGAAAGGTGGATCTCTCTCACACGTACCAACACAGACTATCCCCCAATTTAACTGATCCCCAAAGGTTTTTGATTAAATAGCGGAATAGAAAATATGATCCAAAAAAAGTGTATGTATATCACACGTACACAACCACACTAGGCCCCAATTACTATTGTTTGTACCCCTAAAAGGCTAGGAGTAGGGGGAGTATGGAACAGGCAGCACCCTCAAACCTTCAGAAGTATGAGATGAACCCCAACAACTTGGAAAGGTGGATCTCTCTCACACGTACCAACACAGACTATCCCCCAATTTAACTGATCCCCAAAGGTTTTTGATTAAATAGCGGAATAGAAAATATGATCCAAAAAAAGTGTATGTATATCACACGTACACAACCACACTAGGCCCCAATTACTATTGTTTGTACCCCTAAAAGGCTAGATGAGGAGTAGGGGGAGTATGGAACAGGCAGCACCCTCAAATCTTCAGAAGTATGAGATTGTGTTCACTGTACCCCACAAAGATTGAGTTCACTGCACCCCACAATGATTGTGTTCACTGCACCCCACAAAGATTGTGTTCACTGCACCTCACAAAGATTGTGTTCACTGTACCCCCCAAAGATTGTGTTCACTGCACCCCACAAAGATTCTGTTCACTGTACCCCACAAAGATTGTGTTCACTGCACCCTAAAAGGATGTTGTTCACTGCACCCCACAAAGATTGTGTTCACTGCACCCTAAAAGGATGTTGTTCACTGCACCCCAAAAAGATTGTGTTCACTGTACCCCCCCAAAGATTGTGTTCACTGCACCCCACAAAGATTGTGTTCACTGCACCCCAAAAAGATTGTGTTCACTGTACCCCCCAAAGATTGTGTTCACTGCACCCCAAAAAGATTGTGTTCACTGTACCCCCCAAAGATTGTGTTCACTGCACCCCACAAAGATTCTGTTCACTGTACCCCACAAAGATTGTGTTCACTGCACCCCAAAAAGATTGTGTTCACTGTACCCCCCCAAAGATTGTGTTCACTGCACCCCACAAAGATTCTGTTCACTGCACCCCACAAAGGATTTTGTTCACTGCACCCCAAAAAGATTGTGTTCACTGCACCCCAAAAAGGATTTTGATCACTGCACCCCAAAAAGGATGTTGTTCACTGCACCCCAAAAATGATTTTGTTCACTCCACCCCAAAAAGATTGTGTTCACTGCACCCCACAAAGATTGTGTTCACTGCACCCCAAAAAGATTGTGTTCACTGTACCCCCCAAAGATTGTGTTCACTGCACCCCACAAAGATTCTGTTCACTGTACCCCACAAAGATTGTGTTCACTGCACCCCAAAAAGATTGTGTTCACTGCACCCCAAAAAGGATGTTGTTCACTGCACCCCAAAAAGGATGTTGTTCACTCCACCCCAAAAAGATTGTGTTCACTGCACCCCACAAAGATTGTGTTCACTGCACCCCAAAAAGATTGTGTTCACTGCACCCCAAAAATGATTTTGTTCACTGCACCCCAAAAAGGATTTTGTTCACTGCACCCCAAAAAGGATGTTGTTCACTCCACCCCAAAAAGATTGTGTTCACTGCACCCCAAAAAGATTGTGTTCACTGCACCCCACAAAGGATTTTGTTCACTGCACCCCAAAAAGATTGTGTTCACTGCACCCCAAAAAGGATTTTGTTCACTGCACCCCAAAAAGGATTTTGTTCACTGCACCCCAAAAAGATTGTGTTCACTGCACCCCACAAAGGATTTTGTTCACTGCACCCCACAAAGATTGTGTTCACTGCACACCAAAAAGGATTGTGTTCACTGCACCCCAAAAAGATTTTGTTCACTGCACCCCAAAAAGATTGTGTTCACTGCAGCCCAAAAAGATTGTGTTCACTGCAGCCCAAAAAGATTGTGTTCACTGCAGCCCAAAAAGATTGTGTTCACTGCAGCCCAAAAAGATTGTGTTCACTGCAGCTCACACACAGAAAAATGGATGTGGATCACTGACACCTGCCTATCTCCAATCCCACACCACACAGCAATATCGATTGTAGTTTGTAGAACACAGTTTCCCTAAAATTCAGCAGACTCTGTCCCTAACAGGATTGAGAAGAGATCGTAGATCAGGATTGAGTGCAGATTCACCCCACCCCCCACACAGCAATATCGATTGTAGTTTGTAGAAGACACTGACCCTATAATTCAGCAGACTCTATCCCTAAAATGCCTACAACTCGCCCTGCCTAAACACTCCGACCTGTCCCTCAATTCTATCCGGACACAAATGGTTTTTTCCTGCCTATCTTTCCCTAATCAGCAGCCAGCACATTGATGTGTGCTCTGTCCCTTAGCTAAGCAGCAGAATGACGCTGCTGCGGCGGCTGCCTCGAACTTATAAAGACTTGGTCACATGCTTCAGACGGCCAATCACAGCTACTAAGACATTTGCAGGCATGGCTGGGATGGCTTAAGGCACACCAGTTAAACGATTGTTGATTGGCTGTTGAAAGCCCGCCATGAAAAGAGCGCCAAAGCATGCAAAACCCGGAAATAAAACGACCGAACACGGATTTTTACCCGAACATACAGTAAAGTGTCCGTGTTCGGGTAAAAAAAATCCAATTATTCGGTACGAACACGAATAATACAGTCCGTGTTCGCTCAACACTAGTAAATGTGTCTATGTCAAGATACAAATATCTGTTAATGTAACCATAGATTTAACGACATGGAAACGTATATATGATGGTTTACAGACATAAATATAAAAGGAAAGACACTTTCAAAACATATATCGGCATGTGTATGTTCCAAATGCGCAATGTGTGCATGCTCGTTACGGAAGAGTCCCCGATCTGATCAGATCAAAAAACCCCATAGGATAATAGAGCCCAAAGATATTGTTAATGCAAATAGTTTTGCTTCTTATATAATGACTGGTAAAAAACTTTTACAAATATCTGTACATAGATAAAAGCAATATAAAGCATATTCCAGTGGTGCTCCAAATAATCCTATAAAAGGCTAAAGAACATGATCAATTGGGTGTATATTGAAAAAAGAAAAAAGAAAAACGATCACTGTAACTGATCGGATGAGGGGCCAAATCCCGAACGAGAAAAACAATGGAATATCCTCTTAAAACCAGTCGGTACGATATTCAATGTAATTGATGAAAATTCATACAGATACAGATGTATACATGGAAACAAATATATGTAAATATAATGGTACATCCGATCTATAGTGTAAAGAGTCAGATTTACAACAAATGCGGAAACCATTAATGTAGAATCCGCATGAATTGCAAAAACGGACCAGGCAAACATATGACTAAATATAGTATATAAAGACGAATGAACTTCCACAAATGGAAAGAACCAGATGATGTTGGATATGGGCCCTCTAAGATTTCATAAAGGATGGTGGCAAGCCGGGAGAGATGTCACCCATAAAAATGGGTGACATCCCATTCCCAGTTTAACCCCTGAGGCATCCGAGTATGAAGCCTGAAGATCCACAGAACTTCTCTTTTACATAAAAGTCGGAAAACATCTCCACCTCTAGGGGGTCTAGTGATGTGGTCAATTACTTGGATCTGTACCAGGGACATATCACCATCATGACTGTTGTTAAAATGTTTCGCTATATTAGTCGATTTACAAGTACGTATGTCACTGAGATGCTCCCTGAATCGGTCTTTTAATTTTCGGGTAGTTCTACCCACATACTGAATAGAACATGCTTTACATGTGATTAAATAGATCAAATATTTTGTGTTGCAGTTGAAGAAATTTTTTATATTGTAAACTTTACTGTCATAGGTGGAGACAAATGTGTCTCTGGGGATGATATGAGGACAGGTAATACAATCTGTCATGCCGCATCTAAAATTTCCTTTACAGTACAGCCATGTTTTCGATGTATTGAATTTTGTGGACATATATAAACTGGGTGATAGGGAATTGCCTAAGGTTGCAGCCCTCTTGGCCACTATATTTACCCCATTTTCGAGAATATTGGCACAGATATCGTCTGTATATAAAGTTGGTAGATATTTATAAATAATATTTTTTATTTTATTAAATTCTAAACTATAGGGCAAGGACAGTGTGACCAAGGGGGACTTATTTTCAGGGTTTCTGGAAGCAGTTTTGTATTTAAACATATTTTTGTTATGTTTTTTGTTTTTGCGAGGACATCCAATGCTAGCATCATGAGCGGCATCGGAGGTCACACCTGGGACTATGTGTGACAAGTCCTCCGAGGCCACTGACGATAGGAGTTCAGGGCGGCTTTTATTTAAAGCAATGAAGTAAGCCCTGTCTAGCATCCATTTGGGATATCCTCGTTCTAAGAAACGATGATATAGTAAAGATGCCTGTATTTTGAACTCTGACAAGTCACTGCATATTCTCCGTACTCTAAGAAATTGCCCAACAGGAATTCCTTTCACTGTATGTATTGGATGACTGGAGCGTGCATGCAGTAAACTGTTTCCAGATAGTGGCTTTCTATAGAGATTTGACGTGACTCTGTTATCAACATGACCCAAAGCCACATCCAAAAACTCTATTGTATCCATATTTTTTGTACCTGTAAACCGCAGATTATAAGGATTGTCATTCAAATATGTTAAAAAGCTATCCAAATCAACTTCTCTATGGCAGATAAAGATCAGATCGTCCATATAACGATAGTATAGAGCGATCTATTCCTTCATCAATAATTCATAATTCATAGTTTGAAGGTAGATTGCCTGTATACTAGTTACCATTTAGCCTATAACAAATGAGTTCATGTGTTTTTATCTGTATTTTCTTTTTGAGAGGCCTTTTTAATATGTTTTTATTTAAGATCATGTATTTTAGATTTATGATTGGTAATATTGCTAATATATCTTTTATGTATTAGTGTTGTATTTGGCGGTGTGGTCGGAGTCTCCCGATTTTTTTATTTCTGCTGAGAGATGGCGCCGGTTTCCACTGTGGTCCATTGTGACCATCTAATCATGCAAAGCTAATGGATACTTGTGTGTTTAGCTCAATTGGGCTTACATATGCTGTATCCATCTGCATAAGATTTATTTTGCACTGAATATTGTATGAGTGCTAATATTGGTCTTGATTGACTCTTAATGTGACATCCGGTTAATGTTTGGTTCCGGACGTTGGTACGCACGTGAACCGCATTCTAAGTCCGGATGTCTCTTCTCGTGAAATGCCGCTTGCGGTCGCTGACACGCAAGTGTCTTTCTTCCAGGATCCGGGACCTGTCTATTGCCCCGCCTATCCGTCTCCGTCAGCGCATAAATTGTAGACGTTCACTGCAGGCCACACCCCCTGACGATGTCAGTCTCTGATGAAACGCGTAGGAGGAGCCTGCGGTGCGTCACGCTGAGACCACGGAGGGGACGTGGCGGCCATTTTTTCGGCAGGAATCGAGCCTCGAGGACACCCTGATTTAAACACGCCATACAAACTACAGCCAAATGTGAGTTGCCACTTTGAGAATTGCGTCCAATATAGTTGTTTAATGGTACTACACTATGGCAGTTGTTTCCCTCTTTACATGTTATAACTATCTGTGAGGAAGTGGACGTGATCAGAGAGTGAGTCGGTGCAGGATTTGCCAGTGGAGGTTGAAATATGCTGTTTTTGATCTCAGTCATAGGAATCAAATCATTGTGGTAAGAGGCCAACCTTTACCTTTGGTGGTGGTACTTCCTGCACGGGGATATCGGTGTTTGGAGTGTCCTTAGAAGCACCTTAACTTACTTCTGTATACTGTGTGAATGCCTAATGTACCTCCAGCCACCAAATACTACGTTCTTAGTTGTCAGGTAAACTGATGTGGGCTAATTTTTGGGGCCTTTTATGGCCGACACTTACTTCTTTATCCTGTTAATGCCTAATGTACCTTCAGCCACAGAATACTATGTTCTTAGCTGTCAGGTAAACCCATTTGGGCTAATTTTTGGGGCCTTTTATGGCCGACACTTACTTCTTTATCCTGTAAATGCCTAATGTACCTTCAGCCACAGAATACTACGTTCTTAGCTGTCAATTTTTGTCTTTTAGAGCCTTAAAAAGCCGGTTTTAGACAAGATTTTAGACATTTGGCTCCAATGGCCTGAAAATTCTTTTTGGTTAAAATAACTATTTTGGTCTCCAAGTGTCTAAAAAGCCTTTTTTAGTCAAAATAACTGCATTTGGTCACCAAAGGTCAGAAAAAAAATTTAGTCAAAATG
This sequence comes from Pelophylax lessonae, assembly GCF_965119305.1. Classification (NCBI taxonomy): domain Eukaryota; kingdom Metazoa; phylum Chordata; class Amphibia; order Anura; family Ranidae; genus Pelophylax; species Pelophylax lessonae. The sequence goes on from NC_138769.1 coordinate 284,595,040, forward strand.
ACTATATTTTTGTCTTTTAGAGCCTTAAAAAGCTGGTTTTAGACAAGATTTTAGACATGTGGCTCCAATGGCCTGAAATAAATGTTTTGGTCAAAATGACTCTATTTTGGTCTCCAAGTGTCTAAAAAGCCTTTTTAAGTCAGAGTCTGCAGAGTCGGCGAAACATGTTGGACCTGGGTGACCCCACTACTCTAGGATATGGTTCATAATTTTATTTATCACATATTTTCTATATTGACTGTCTTTTGATGCCTTTGCATCTGTGTCTTTTTTAACAATTTTGTACACATGTATTAATAAAATCATTATATATTAAATTGGTCTTCTATTTATCTATTCATGCCAAGTAACTCCTGCCTACAAAGTCCCAGGTTGGGTGTTTCCTCAGAATACACAGTTCCCTGTGGGGCTCATTTAGGCTCTGGTGTATTGGAACACCAATACCACTTGATACACTTTTTTCTCATATGTCCTTAGGGATGTGGCAGGACCTTTCTTGGCTTACTGGCATTTAGGGACGGCACCTAACACTTTCCACTTACTTCTGCATCCTGGGAATGCCTAATGTACCTTTAGCCACAGGATACTACGTTCTTAGCAGTCAGGTAAACCCATGTGAGCTAATTTTTGGGGCCTATACAGGCCGACACTTACTTCTGTATACTGTGTGAATGCCTGATGTACCTCTAGCCATCCAATAATACATTCTTTGCTGTCAGTTAAACCCATGTGAGCTACGTTTTGGGGCCTAAACAGGCCGACACTTACTTCTGTATACTGTCAATGTCACCACTGCCACCCTCGACCCCTTTGAACTTGGTCATGGCAAGATGGCACCTCAGGTTATTCGTTGGCTCTCTTTTTGTTTCTCCTGTGTGAATGCCTAATTTACCTCTAGCCATCAAATACTAAGTTCTTTGCTGTCAGTTAAACCCATGTGAGCTATTTTTTGGGGCCTATACAGGCCGACACTTACTTCTGTATACTGTGAATGCCTAATGTACCTTCAGCCACCAAATACACTATGTTCTTTGCTGTCAGTTAAACCCATGCAAGCTAAGTTTTGGGCCTATACAGGCTGACCCTTACTTCTGTATCCTGTGAAAGACTAATGTACCTCCAGCCATCAAATACTACGTACTGTGCTGTCAGTTAAACCCATGTGAGCTAATGTTTGGGGCCTATACAGGCCGACACTTACTTCAGTCTACTGTGAATGCCTAATGTACCTCCAGCCATCAAATACACTACGTTCTTTGCTGTCAGTTAAAACCATGTGAGCTAATTTTTGGGGCCTATACAGTCTGACACTTACTTCTGTATACTGTGAATGCCTAATGTGTTTGCCAGAGATACTTTGGCAGCCTACTTGACGCTGATTCTGAAGGAGGGTAAGGACCCAGCAAATTGCGGAAGTTATAGGCCTATCTCCTTGTTAAATACAGATTTAAAAATCTTCACGAAAATATTAGCTACTAGAATGTCGAGGATCCTTTTGAGGGTAATTCATTTAGATCAAGTAGGATTCATGATGGCAAGAGAAGCGAAAGACAATACTACGAGAGTCCTCAATTTAATCCACATAGTTAATAAAGCAAGGACCCCCTGTGTTATACTGAGCACCGACGCAGAAAAGGCTTTCGATAGAGTTGAGTGGGCCTTTATGCAGTCAGTGCTCAGATATATAGGAGTAGGAGAAGTAATGAAGGAAAGAATCACCAAAGTCTATTCAAATCCGACAGCGAGGGTGAAGGCTAATGGGGTACTCTCAGAACCTTTTTATATAAAGAACGGCACAAGACAAGGATGTCCACTTTCCCCATTGCTCTTCGCTCTAGTACTGGAACCTTTCTTATGTAAAATCCACATGAATCCGGATATAAGAGGAGTTTCCCAGGGCAAAGAGCAATATAAAATCGCAGCCTATGCGGATGATCTGTTATTTACCTTGCCAGAGCCAGACATCTCACTACCGGTGCTCCTAAAGGAATTTAAACAGTATGGGGACTAAAAGTAACTTTGGCTTTATCTGGGTGAAAGAGGCAGTGAAATATTTAGGGACATATATATCAGCAGACCTGTCAAGGATAGTCGACCTGAATTTGCTCCCTCTGGTCAAGGAGACAAGGAGACTTCTTGACCAATGGGAGGGGGGACTCCAGTCTTGGTTTGGGAGGGGGAACCTAATAAAAATGAACATCTTACCAAAATATTTATATTTGAAGCGAGCTCTGCCTATCAAAATATCGAATAGCTTCTTTAAAACCATACATGGAATGTTTACTAGATATATCTGGGCCAAAAAGGAGCCACACATAGCTCGTAATAGCTTAACTTTGCCTAAGCATATGGGAGGACTTGCGATCCCAGATCTATGTAGATACTATCATGCCATACAGCTAAATAGAATAATAGATTGGTGGCACCATTCGGAAATGAAGATTTGGGTTCAAATAGAACAGGCACAGACTGCAGTGTCCTTAAAGAGAGCGTTATGGTGCTATCAGAGTCTCCCTAAGACATTAAAAACACACCCATTGATAGGAAATACTATAAAGATAGGTAATCAACAATCCCTGAGGCAAAAGTTAACAACAATAGATTTCCCTCTATATCCTATATTGGGGAACCCAAACTTTACCCCAGGACTGGATAGACAGTATTTCAAAAAACTACGAGAATCCTGACAAGTAAGTGTAAAAACGTTTGCGAATCAGAGGAGCTGGCCCTCGATCCCTAATTTAACAGATAGGAACGGACCATTTGGCCTCCCCCTTTGGGAGGCGCTCCAGGTACGACATTTCTTGGAGTCGCTCCCAAGGCCGGAGAAATTTGTAAAACCGTTGACAAACTTTGAGAGGCTATGTGAGAAGGGGGAGAGTAGTGGACGTGTCCTCTCTATGCTATATAAAAATGATGAATACCCCAATAGAACAACAGAAATTAAATTGGGTGGAAAAGTGGAAATCAGATTTAAATAGGGATATAACAATAGCACAGGTACAGAGAATATGTAGGTTAACATTCGGGCCAACAAAGTGCACTAAAATTCAGGAAACAAATTATAAGATCTTAACCAGATGGTATAATACACCAGATAAATTACATAAGTGGTATCCCCAGGAATCTGATAGGTGCTGGAGATGTGGGGAGGGAGAGAGTACGTTGTACCATATTTTCTGGAATTGCCCAGATATAAAGAAATACTGGTCTGAAGTAGGGGGTATAATTCAGAAAATAACGGATTATAGAATTGAGGGAGATGCAGCCTTTTGCCTCTTGCAGATATCGGGGCTATCAAGGAAGAAATATGAAAGATCGATATTATCTCATATGATGAATGCTGCAAGAGCATGCATACCGCAATACTGGAGGAGGACAAATCCCCCCTCAGTATCTGAATGGGCACGGAAATTAGAGCATATAAATAAAATGGAGGATTTAGTACTTTCCTCACAAAACAAATACGAACAATATAAGGCGATATGGGGTATCTGGAACTTATTTACGACCTCGGATGAGGGGAAACAACTTCTCCACTTAGCACCCTAAAATATGAGCTTGGGGGACTAGACTACAAAGGTTCAGCGTTTTGGAGGCCCTGGTTGAGGGAGGAGAGGGGGAGGGGGGGGAGAGGGGGAGGAGAATTTTTTTTTAAAAAATGTTTATTTTTTGTTTTTTTTGTGAGTGGATGTTTGTCTGATAGTATGAGTGAGGGAAGGGGGGGAGGGTAGGGAGGGAGGGGAAAAAAGTGGAAAGGAGAAAAGAATAGTGTAGGAGACGGAAAGATGAACTCCATAGCTGTCTTCTCGGAAGACACAATACAGAGGTAGATTAAAGGGGGCAGCAGTGATGTTTGGAGAGGAAGGGAGAGGGAAGAGTGAAAAGGAAGATTGGGTAAGAGCCTTGCCATCTGGACAAACTGTTTCCTCGTCAAGGATTTTTTTTCTCTTTCTTATTGCGGGCACTATTGGTACCCTGGAAAATGATGAATATTTCTTTGAATGTGAACACATTGTGTACTGGGAAGAGGATGGGGGCTTGTATTGTGGTTCTCATTCTCTTTTTGTTTATGCCTTGGAGGTATATATTATACTTTGTGTTGTAATTCTCCTTGAAATTGAAATAAAGAACAATAAATCCAAAAAAAAAAAAAAAGAAAGCTAAGAACGTAGTATTCTGTGGCTGAAGGTACATTAGGCATTCACGGGATACAGAAGTAAGTGTCGGCCTTAAAAGGCCCCAAAAATTAGCCCACATGGGTTTACCTGACAACTAAGAACGTAGTATTTGGTGCCTGGAGGTACATTAGGCATTCACACAGTATACAGAAGTAAGTGTCGGCCTGTATAGGCCCCAAAAATTAGCTCACATGGGTTTAACTGACAGCAAAGAACGTAGTATTTAATGGCTGGAGGTACATTAGGCATTCACATGATACAGAAGTAAGTGTCGGCCTGTATAGGCCCCAAAAATTAGCTCACATGGGTTTAACTGACAGCAAAGAACGTAGTATTCTGTGGCTGAAGGTACATTAGGCATTCACAGGATACAGAAGTAAGTATCGGCCATAAAAGGCCCCAGAAATTAGCCCACATGGGTTTACCTGACACTCACCTTCAGCCACAGAATACTACGTTCTTAGCTGTCAGTTCAACCCTTGGCTAATTTTTGGGGCCGATACTTACTTCTGTACCCTGTGAATGCCTAATGTACCTTAAGCCACCAAATACTACGTTCTTAGCTGTCAGGCTAATTTTTGGGGACTTTTATGGCCGACACTTACTTCAATATCCTGTGAATGCCTAATGTACCTTCAGCCACAGAATACTAAATACATTCATTTTGACAAAAAAAGACCATTGGAGACCAAATGCAGTTATCTTATCTAAAACCGGCTTTTAAAGACTCTAAAAGACAAAAAATACAGTCATTTTGACTAAAAAATGTTGTCAGACCTTTGGTGAATAAATGCAGTTATTTTGACTAAAGAAGGCTTTTTAGACACTTGGAGACCAAAATAGAGTCATTTTGACCAAAAACAATTTCTCAGGCCATTGGAGCCCAAATAAAGTTATCTTGTCTAAAAACAGGCTTTTTAAGGCTCTAAAAGACAAAAATACAGTAATTTTGACTAAATATTTTTTCAGACCTTTGGTGACCAAATGCAGTTATTCTGACTAACAAAAAGCCTTTTTAGACACTAGGAGACCAAAATAGAGTCATTTTGACCAAAAACATTTTTTCAGGCCATTGGAGCCAAATGTCTAAAATCTTGCCTAAAACCGGCTTTTTAAGGCTCTACAAGACATAAATGTAGTCATTTTGACTATATTTTTTTTCAGACGTTTGGTGACCAAATGCAGTTATTTTGACTAAAAAAAGGTTTTTTAGACACTTGGAGACCAAAATAGAGTCATTTTGACCAAAACATTTTTTTCAGGCCATTGGAGCCCAAATGGCCGATTTTAGACAAATCTTGTCTAAACCCAGCTTTTTAAGGGTCTAAAAGACAAAAATACAGTAATTTTGAGGAAAAAAAAAAAGACCTTTGATGACCAAATGCCGTTATTTTGACTAAAAAAGGCTTTTTAGACACTTGGAGACCAAAATAGAGTCATTTTGACCAAAAACATTTTTTCAGGCCATTGGAGCCAAATGTCTAAAATCTTGCCTAAAACCGGCTTTTTAAGGCTCTACAAGACATAAATGTAGTCATTTTGACTATATTTTTTTTCAGACGTTTGGTGACCAAATGCAGTTATTTTGACTAAAAAAAGGTTTTTTAGACACTTGGAGACCAAAATAGAGTCATTTTGACCAAAACATTTTTTTCAGGCCATTGGAGCCCAAATGGCCGATTTTAGACAAATCTTGTCTAAACCCAGCTTTTAAAGGGTCTAAAAGACAAAAATACAGTCATTTTGACTAAAATTGTTTTTCAGACGTTTGGTGACCAAATGCAGTTATTTTGACTAAAATAGGCTTTTTAGACACTTGGAGACCAAAATACAGTCATTTTGACCCAAAAAAATTTTTCAGACCATTGGAGACCAAAATAGGCATTCACAGGGTACAGAAGTAAGTGTCGGCCTGTATAACCCCAAAAAATTAACCCACATGGGTTTAATTGACAGCTAAGAACGTAGTATTCTTTGGCTGAAGGTACATTAGGCATTCACTGGATACAGAAGTAAGTGTCGGCCATAAAAGGCCCCAAAAAAGTAGCCCAAATGGGTTTACCTGACAGCTAAGAACGTAGTATTCTGTGGCTGAAGGTACATTAGGCATTCACAGGATAAAGAAGTAAGTGTCGGCCATAAAAGGCCCCAAAAATTAGCCCACATCAGTTTACCTGACAACTAAGAACGTAGTATTTGGTGGCTGGAGGTACATTAGGCATTCACAGGATACAGAAGTAAGTTTCGGCCTGTATAGGCCCCAAAAATTAGCCCAAATGGGTTTACCTGACAGCTAAGAATGTAGTATTCTGGTGGTACATTAGGCATTCACAGTAGACAGAAGTAAGTGTCGGCCCTCATAGGCCCCAAACATTAGCTCACATGGGTTTAACTGACAGCACAGAACGTAGTATTTGATGGCTGGAGGTACATTAGGCTTTCACAGGATACAGAAGTAAGTGTCAGCCTGTATAGGCCCCAAACTTAGCTCACATGGGTTTAACTGACAGCAAAGAACATAGTGTATTTGATGGCTAGAGGTAAATTAGGCATTCACACAGGAGAAACAAAAAGAAAGCCAACGAATATCTTGAGGTGCCATCTTGCCATGGCCAGATGTGGCAGGGGTGATCGCCTACGGCCACATCACCCTGAACGCACCCGATCTTGTCTAATCTTGGAAGTTAAGCAGGGTCGGGCCTGGTCAGTACCTGGATGGGAGACCGCCTGGGAATACCAGGTGCTGTAGGCTTTTGGCTTTTCCTTTATTCGTTGGCTTTCTTTTTGTTTCTCCTGAGGTGCCATCTTGCCATGGCCAAGTTCAAAGGGGTCGAGGGTGGCAAGGGTGATCGCCTACGGCCACATCACCCTGAACCTGCCCTATCTCGTCTGATCTCAGAAGCTAAGCAGGGTCGGGCTTGGTTAGTCCCTTGATGGGAGACCGCCTGGGAATACCAGGTGCTGTAAGGCTTTTGGGTTTTCCTTTTTTTTTTTTTATTTAAAATTTTGTAATATAACACGTGAGTATCAACAACAGAAAAGGTACAATTAAATACAGACATTATGCAAATTAGGTCACTCATAGTATGGGTAACCTGAACTGGGGAAGGGCAGGGTGGGGGGAGGGGGGTCCAGGGTAAAAAGAGCATGGAAACTGATGGGGAATGTGAGAGTGGGGAAGAGTTCTTGGGCGAGTCCTGGAACGTAAATGTATATTGATCCATAGAGGGGTCAGATTTGGGGAAGGAGTACTTGACGTAATTGTCCCATTTCTGTAGAAATGATTTCCGTGAGGATGGGGCTGAAAAAAACGTGTTGAGGCGGTCAATGGAAAGAAGTGTGGAAAGCTCTGATCTGACCCGGGAAACTAAGGGGGGAGTCGTGGAGATCCAATTAGTTAGGATTGTCCTTCTGGCCACCAGTAAACAGGTCAGGATCCACAGACGATGTGGCGAGGCACACTTTTGGAGGCGTTTGTCCCAGTAACCGAACAGGAGCAATATAGGGTCTTTGGGTATGTGCCACTTCGTCACTTCCCCGATGAAGGTCAGTACCTGGTCCCAGAATGTCATGATATAGGGACAGGACCAGAACTTGTGGCAAAGAGAAGGTCTTTCCGCGGAACATAACGGACAATTATGAGCATCCTGAATCGTTTTGTTTAGAGGTACATTAGGCATTCACACAGTATACAGTGTCGGCATGTATAGGCCCCAAAAATTAGCTCACATGGGTTTACCTGACAGCTAAGTATGTAGTATTTGGAGGCTGAAGGTACATTAGGCATTCACTGGATACAGAAGTAAGTGTCGGCCTGTATAGTCCCCAAAAATTAGCCCACATGGGTTTAACTGACAGCTAATAACGTAGTATTCTGTGGCTGAAGGTACATTAGGCATTCACAGGATACAGAAGTAAGTGTCAGCCTGTATAGGCCCCAAAAATTAGCTCACATGGGTTTAACTGACAGCAAAGAACGTACTGTATTTGATGACTGGAGGTACATTAGGCATTTCCAGTATACAGAAGTAAGTGTCGGCCTTTATAGACCCCAAAAATTAGCTCACATAGGTTTAACTGACAGCAAGGAACGTAGTATTTAAAGGATGGAATTACATTAGGCATTCACAGGATACAGAAGTAAGTGTCGGCCTGTATAGGCCCCAAAAATTAGCTCACATGGGTTTAACTGACACCAAAGAACGTAGTGTATTTGATGGCTGGAGGTACATCAGGCATTGACAGTATACAGAAGTAAGTGTCGGCCTGTTTAGGCCCCAAAACGTAGCTCACATGGGTTTAACTGACAGCAATGAACGTATTATTGGATGGCTAGAGGTACATCAGGCATTCACACAGTATACAGAAGTAAGTGTCGGCCTGTATAGGCCCCAAAAATTAGCTCACATGGGTTTACCTAAAAACGTAGTATTCTGTGGCTAAAGGTACATTAGGCATTCACAGGATGCAGAAGCAAGTAGAAAATGTTAGGTACCGACCCTAAATGCCAGTAAGCCAAGAAAGGTCCTGCCACATCCCTAAGGACATATGAGAAAAAAGTGTATCAAGTGGTATTGGTGTTCCAATACACCAGACCCTAAATGAGCCCCACAGGGAACTGTGTATTCTGAGGAAACACCCAACCTGGGACTTTGTAGGCAGGAGTTACTTGGCATGAATAGATAAATAGAAGACCAATTTAATATATAATGATTTTATTAATACATGTGTACAAAATTGTTAAAAAAGACACAGATGCAAAGGCATCAAAAGACAGTCAATATAGAAAATATGTGATAAATAAAATTATGAGCCATATCCTAGAGTAGTGGGGTCACCCAGGTCCAACATGTTTCGCCGACTCTGCAGACTCTGACTTAAAAAGGCTTTTTAGACACTTGGAAACCAAAATAGAGTCATTTTGACCAAAAACTTTTTCAGGCCATTGGAGCCCAAATGGCCTGTTTTAGACAAATCGAGTCTAAAAACGGCTTTTTAAGGCTCTAAAAGACAAAAATACAGTCATTTTGACAAAAAAAATTTCAGACCTTTGGTGACCAAATGCCGTTATTTTGACTAACAAAAGGTTTTTAGACACTTGGAGACCAAAATAGAGTCATTTTGACCAAAACATTTTTTTCAGGCCATTGGAGCCAAATGTCTAAAATCTTTTCTAAAACCGGCTTTTTAAGGCTCTAAAAGACAAAAATATAGTCATTTTGACTACATTTTTTTCTGACCTTTGGAGCAAATGCAGTAATTTGACTAAAAAAGGATTTTAAGACACTTGGAGACCAAAATAGAGTAATTTTGACCGAAAATATCTTTTCAGGCCATTGGAGCCCAAATGGCCAGTTTTAGACTAATCTTGTCTAAACCCAGCTTTTTAAGGCTCTAAAAGACAAAAATACAGTCATTTTGACTAAAAAAATGTTCAGACCTTTGGTGACCAAATGCCGTTATTTTGACTAAAAAGGATTTTTAGACACTTGGAGACCAAAATAGTCATTTTGACCAAAAAAATTTCAGGCCATTGGAGAGCAAAATGCAGTTATCTTGTCTAAAACTGGCTTTTTAAGACTCAAAGACAAAAATACAGTCATTTTGCCTAAAAAAGTTTTTCAGACCTTTGGTGACCAAATGCAGTTATTTTGACTAAAAAAGGCTTTTTAGACACTTGGAGACCAAAATAGTTATTTTAATTAAAAAAAAATTTCAGGCCATTGGAGCCAAATGTCTAAAATCTTGTCTAAAACCGGCTTTTTAAGGCTCTAAAAGACAAAAATTGACAGCTAAGAACGTAGTATTCTGTGGCTGAAGGTACATTAGGCATTTACAGGATAAAGAAGTAAGTGTCGGCCATAAAAGGCCCCAAAAATTAGCCCAAATAGGTTTACCTGACAGCTAAGAACGTAGTATTCTGTGGCTGAAGGAACATTAGGCATTAACAGGATAAAGAAGTAAGTGTCGGCCATAAAAGGCCCCAAAAATTAGCCCACATCAGTTTACCTGACAACTAAGAACGTAGTATTTGGTGGCTGGAGGTACATTAGGCATTCACACAGTATACAGAAGTAAGTTAAGGTGCTCCTAAGGACACTCCAAACACCGATATCCCCGTTCAGGAAGTACCACCACCAAAGGTAAAGGTTGGCCTCTTACCACAATGATTTGACCCCCATGACAGAGATCAAAAACAGCATATTTCAACCTCCACTGGCAAATCCTGCACCGGCTCACTCTCTGATCACTTCCACTTCCTCACAGATAGTTATAACATGTAAAGAGGGAAACAACTGCCATAGTGTAGTACCATTAAACAACTTTATTGGACACAATTCTCAAAGTGGCAACTCACATTTGGCTGTAGTTTGTATGGCGTGTGTAAATCAGGGTGTCCTCGAGGCTCGATTCCTGCTGAAAAAATGGCCGCCGCGTCCCCTCCGTAGCTCCTCCTACGCGTTTCGTCAGAGACTGACGTCATCAGGGGGTGTGGCCTGCAGTGAACGTCCACAATTTATGCGCTGACGGAGACGGATAGGCGGGGCAATAGACAGGTCCCGGATCCCGGAAGAAAGACACTTGCGTGTCAGCGACCGCAAGCGGCATTTCACAAGAAGAGACATTAGAATGCGGTTCACGTGCGTACCAACGTCCGGAACCAAACATTAACCGGATGTAACATTAAGAGTCAATCAAGACCAATATTAGCACTCATACAATATTCAGTGCAAAATAGATCTTATGCAGATGGATACAGCATATGTAAGCCCAATTGAGCTAAACACACAAGTATCCATTAGCTTTGCATGATTAGATGGTCACAATGGACCACAGTGGAAACCGGTGCCATCTCTCAGCAGAAATAAAAAAATCGGGAGACTCCGACCACACCGCCAAATACAACACTAATACATAAAAGATATATTAGCAATATTACCAATCATAAATCTAAAATACATGATCTTAAATAAAAACATATTAAAAAGGCCTCTCAAAAAGAAAATACAGATAAAAACACATGAACTCATTTGTTATAGGCTAAATGGTAACTAGTATACAGGCAATCTACCCTCAAACTATGAATTATGAATTATTGATGAAGGAATTGATGTCCCAATCAATATTGAGGGGCATAGGATTTGAGGCGGTAAATCCAACTGGTCTCCAACTGGGAGACCCCTCTCGTCAGATTGCTACCCCTCCAATTACCCGGGAATTTATCAATCCCCATAAAAATAGTGCCACTAGGATCTTTATTATGGCAGAGAGCATAGTGCCTTGGCGCGCTATGTTTAGGGAAAGCTTTTATAATATTAGCCACATGCTCGTTTAACCGTACGTGCAGCTTGCGTATCGTGCGGCTCACGTATTCCAAACCACATGGGCAACGCAAAAGATACACGACATAGCGTGTAGAGCATGTAATGAATGGGCCAGGAGAAACAAAAAGAAAGCCAAAGAATAAAGGAAAAGCCAAAAGCCTACAGCACCTGGTATTCCCAGGCGGTCTCCCATCAAGGTACTAACCAGGCCCGGCCCTGCTTAGCTTCCAAGATCAGACGAGATCAGGCGCATTCAGGGTGAGACCGAAATACTGTCCGCCGCAATGTCGCAGTACCGCAAAAAAAATCGCAGATCGCCGCCATTACGCGTTAAAAAAAAACAACAAAAATGACAAAAATCTTTCCCTTTGTTAGTAAACGCGATAACTTTTGCGCAAACCAATCAAAATACGCTTTTTGTGATTTTTTTTACCAAACATAGGTAGCACATTGGCCGAAAATGTTAAAAAATTTTGATTTTTACATTTTTTTTTTGGGGGGGGGGGGAATTTAATATAAAAAAATGTGAAAAATATTGCTATTTTTGCAAAATTTATGAACTTTTTTTGTTTATAGCGCATGATCAAAAAATCGCACAGGTGATCAAATACCACCAAAAGAAAGCTCTGTTTGTGGGAAAAAAAAGGACGTCAAATTTGTTTAGATACAGCGTCGCACGACCGCGCAAGTGTCCGTTAAAGTCACGCAGTGCCGAATCGCAAAATACCCCCTGGTCAGGAAGGGGGTAAAATCTTCCGGGGCTTAAGTGGTTAAAACTCTAAAAGACAAAAATAAAGTAATTTTGACTAAAAAAAATTTTTCAGACTTTTGGCTGACCAAATGCAGTTATTTTGACTAAAAAAGGCCTTTAAGACACTTGGAGACCAAAATAGAGTCATTTTGACCAATAACATTTTCAGGGCATTGGAGAGCAAAATGCAGCGATCTTGACTAAAACCGGCTTTTTAAGACTCTAAAATACAAAAATTCAGTCATTTTGAATAAAAAAAATGTTTCATTCACAGGATACAGAAGTAAGTGTCGGCCGTAAAAGGCCCCAAAAATTAGCCCACATGGGTTTACCTGACAGCAAAGAACGTAGTATTTGGTGGCTGAAGGTATATTAGGCATTCACAGGGTACAGAAGTAAGTGTCGGCCTGTATAACCTCAAAAATTAGCCCACATGGGTTTAAATGACAGCTAAGAACGTAGTATTCTTTGGATGAATGTACATTAGGCATTCACTGGATACAGAAGTAAGTGTCGGCCATAAAAGGCCCCAAAAAATAGCCCACATGGGTTTACCTGACAGCTAAGAATGTAGTATTCTGTGGCTGAAGGTACATTAGGCATTCACAGGGTACAGAAGTAAGTGTCGGCCTGTATAGGCCCCAAAAAATAGCCCAAATGGGTTTACCTGACAGCTAAGAATGTAGTATTCTGTGGCTGAAGGTACCTTAGGCATTCACAGGATAAAGAAGTAAGTGTAGGCCATAAAAGGCCCCAAAAATTAGCCCACATCAGTTTACCTGACAACTAAGAACGTAGTATTTGATGGCTGGAGGTACATTAGGCTTTCACAGGATACAGAAGTAAGTGTCAGCCTGTATAGGCCCCAAAACCTAGCTCACATGGGTTTAACTGACAGCAAATAACATAGTGTATTTGATGGCTGAAGGTACATTAGGCATTCACAGTATACAGAAGTAAGTGTCGGACTGTATAGGCCCCAAAAATTAGCTCACATGGTTTTAACTGACAGCAAAGAACGTAGTGTATTTGATGGCTGGAGGTACATTAGGCATTCACAGTAGACTGAAGCAAGTGTCGGCCTGTATAGGCCCCAAACATTAGCTCACATGGGTTTAACTGACAGCACAGAACATAGTATTTGATGACTGGAGGTACATTAGGCTTTCACAGGATACAGAAGTAAGTGTCAGCCTGTATAGGACCCAAAACTTAGCTCGCATGGGTTTAACTGACAGCAAAGAACATAGTGTATTTGGTGGCTGAAGGTACATTAGGCATTCACAGTATACAGAAGTAAGTGTCGGCCCACAAAATAGCTCACATGGTTTTAACTGACAGCAAAGAACGTAGTATTTGATGGCTAGAGGTAAATTAGGCGTTCACACAGGAGAAACAAAAAGAAAGCCAACGAATAACCTGAGGTGCCATCTTGCCATGCCCAAGTTCAAAGGGGTCGAGGGTGGCAGTGGTGATCGCCTACAGCCACATCACCCTGAACGCGCCCAATCTGGTCTGATCTCAGAAGCTAAGCAGGGTCGGCCTGGTTAGTACCTGGATGGGAGACCGACTGGGAATACCAGGTTCTGTAGGCTTTTGGCTTTTCCTTTATTCGTTGGCTTTCTTTTTGTTTCTCCTGAGGTGCCATCTGGCCATGGCCGGGTTTAATGGGGTCGAGGGTGGCAGTGGTGATCGCCAACGGCTACATTACCTTGAAAGCACCCAATCTCGTCTGATCTTGAAAGCTAAGCAGGGTCAGGCCTGGTTAGTACCTGGATGGGAGACCTCCTGTGTAGCAGAGGAGTAGTTTAATCTACATTGGCTCTGCTGGTAGACAGGAAAACAGGTACTAATCCAACTAGGCAGGTACAGCATGCAACAATCCAGGTAGCGTTATGCAATCCTTCCCTCCCAAGAACTAGACGACACATAGGCTCGGAGTCAACTCAGAATGCCTTGTTTATTGAAAACATACGAGATCTACACTCTGCCAAAACCCCCTCCCTCTTCGAGTCATTCCACACAAACACACATCCCATAATATGCTTACAGGGCAGACAGGAACAATAGGACAATGGAATGCAGGTATTCACAATAACAAACCCCCTCCCCACTAGCAGGGGTCTATGAAACACTGCTGCCATATTCTAGCAATCTGCAATATATCTTTATATATTTCCTCAGGGACACTGTTCAGTAATATTATGGTCATTCTTTGAACACAAGCCCCACTCTCTGTGTCCATTCCGCTACAGCCTGGGAATACCAGGTGCTGTAGGCTTTTGGCTTTTCCTTTATTCGTTGGCTTTCTTTTTTTTTCCTTTTGAGGTGCCATCTTGGCATGGCCAAGTTCAAAGGGGTCGAGGGTGGCAGTTGTGACAGCCTACGGCCACATCATCTTGAATGCGCTCAATCTCGTCTGTTCTCAGAAGCTAAGCAGGTCGGGCCTGGTTATTACCTGGATGGGAGATCACCTGGGAATACCAGGTGCTGTAGCCTTTTGGCTTTTCCTTTATTTGTTGGCTTTCTTTTTGTTTCTCCTGAGGTGCCATCTTGCCATGGCCAAGTTCAAAGGGGTCGAGGGTGGAAGTAGTGATCGCCTACGGCCACATCACCCTGAACACGCCCAAACTGGTCTGATCTTGGAAGCTAAGCAGGGTCGGGCCTGATTAGTACCTGGATGGGAGACCGCCTGTGTAGTGGAGGAGTAGTTTAATCTACATGGGCTCTGCTGGTAGATAGGAAAACAGGTAATAATCCAACTAGGCAGGTACAGCATGCAACAATCCAGGTAGCGTTATACAATCCTTCCTTCTCAAGAACTAGATGACACATAGGCTGGGAGTCAACTCAGAATGCATTGTTTATTGAAAACACCAGAGATCTACACTTCTCCAAAACCCCCTCCCTCTTCGAGTGATTCCACACAAATACACAGCCCAAAATATGCTTACAAGGCAGACAGGAACAATAGGACAATGGAATGCAGTTATTCACAAAAACAAACCCCACCCCACTAGCAGGGGTCCATGAAACACTGCTGCCATATTCTAGCAATCTGCAATATATCTTAATATATTTCTTCAGGGACACTGTTCAGTAATATTATGGCCATTCTTTCAACACAAGCCACACTCTCGGTGTTCATTCCGCTACAGCCTGGGAATACCAGGTGCTGTAGGCTTTAGGCTTTTCCTTTATTCATTGGCTTTCTCTTTGTTTCTCCTGAGGTGCCATCCTTGCATGGCCAAATTCAAAAGGGTCGAGGGTGGCAGTGGTGATCGCCTAAAGCCACATCACCTTTAATGCGCTCAATCTGGTCTGATCTCGGAAGCTAAGCAGGATTGGGCCTGGTTAGTACCTGGAGGGGGGACTGCCTGGGAATACCAGGTTCTGTAGGCTTTTGGCTTTTCCTTTATTCGTTGGCTTTCTTTTTGTTTCTCCTGAAGTGACATCTTGCCATGGCCAAGTTCAAAGGGGTCGAGGGTGGCAGTGGTGAACACCTATGGCCACATCACCCTGAACACACCCCATCTCGTCTGATCTTGGAAGCTAAGCAGGGTCAGGCCTGGTTAGTACCTGGATGGGAGACCGCCTGGGAATGCCAGGTGCTGCAGACTTTTGACTTTTGCTTTATTCGTTGGCTTTCTTTTTGTTTCTCCTGAGGTGCCATCTTGCCATGGCCAAATTCAAAGGGGTCAATGGTGGCAGTGGTTATTGCCTATGGCCACATCACCCTTAACGCGCCCGATCTCGTCTGATCTCGGAAGCTAAGCAGGGTCGGGCCTGGTTAGTACCCGGGAGACCGCCTGGGAATACCAGGTGCTGTAGGCTTTTGGCTTTTCCTTTATTCGTTTGCTTTCTTTTTGATTCTCCAGAGATGCCATTTTGCCATGGCCAATTTCAAAGGGGTCGAGGGTGGCAGTGGTGATCGCCAATGGCCACATCACCCTGAACGTACCTGATTTTGTCTGATCTCGGAAGCTAAGCAGGGTCGGGCCTGGATAGTACCTGGATGGGAGACCACCTGGGAATACCAGGTGCTGTAAGCTTTTGGCTTTTCCTTTATTCGTTGGCTTTCTTTTTGTTTCTCCTGAGGAGCCATCTTGCCATGGCCAAGTTCAAAATGGTCGAGAGTGGCAGCGGTGATCGCCTACGGCCACATCACCCTGAACGCGCCTGATCTCAAAAGCTAAGAAGGGTCGGGCCTGGTTAGTACCTGGATGTGAGACCGCCTGGAAATACCAGGTGCTGTAGGCTTTTGGCTTTTCCTTTATTCGTTGGCTTTCTTTTTGTTTCTCCTGAGGTGCCATTTTGCCATGGCCAAGTTCAAAGGGGCCGAGGGTGGCAGCGGTGATCGCGAACGGCCGCATCACCCTGAACGAGCCCGATCTCGTCTGATCTCGGAAGCTAAGCTTTGTCGGGCCTGGTTAGTACCTGGATGTGAGACCGACTGGGAATACCAGGTGCTGTAGGCTTTTGGCTTTTCCTTTATTTGATGTCTTTCATTTTGATCGCCTACAGCCACATCACCCTGAACGTGCCCTATCTCGTCTGATCTCGGAAGCTAAGCGGGGTTGGGCCTGGTTAGTACCTGGATGGGGGACTTCCGGGGAATACCAGGTGCTGTAGGCTTCTGGCTTTTCCTTTAGTCGTTGGCTTTCTTTTGGTTCTCCTGAGGTGCCATCTTGCCATGGCCAAGTTCAAAGGGGTCGAGGGTGGCAGTGGTGGTTGCCTACGGCCACATCACCTTGAACCCGCCCAATCTCGTCTGATTTTGGAAGCTAAGCAGGGTCGGGCCTGGTTAGTACCTGGATGGGAGACTGCCTGGGAATATAAGGTGCTGAAGGCTTTTGGCTTTTTCTTTATTCGTTGGCTTCTTTTCGCTTCTCTTGAGATGCCATCTGGCAATGGCTAAGTTCAAAGGGGTCGAGGGTGGCAGTGGTGATTGCCTATGGACACATCACCCTGAACGCGCCCGATCTCAGAAGGTAAGCAGCATCAGGCCTGGTTAGTACTTGGATGGGAGACCGCCTGTGTAGCGGAGGAGTAGTTTAACCTACATTGGCTCCGCTGGTAGACAGGAAAACAGGTAATAATCCAACTAAGCAGGTACAGCATGCAACAATCCAGGTAGTGTTACACAATCCTTCCCTCCCAAGAACTAGACGACACATAAGCTGGGAGTCAACTCAGAATGCCTTGTTTATTGAAAACACAAGAGAGCTACACTCTGCCAAAACCCTCTCCCTCTTTGAGTCATTCCACACAAACACACATCCCATAATATGCTTACAAGGCAGACAGGAACAATAGGACAATGGAATGCCTGTATTCACAATAACAAACCCCACCCCACTAGCAGGGGTCTATAAAACACTGCTGCCATATTCTAGCAATCTGCAATATATCTTTATATATTTCCTCAGGGACACTTTTCAGTAATATTATGGTCATTCTTTCAACACAAGCCACACTCTCAGCATCCATTCCGCTACAGCCTGGGAATACCAGGTGCTGTAGGCTTTTGGCTTTTCCTTTATTCGTTGGCTTTCTTTCTGAGAAGTTTGTGTCGGCCTGTATAGGCCCAAAAAAATAGCTCACATGGGTTTAACTGACAGCAAAGAACATAGTATTTGATGGCTAGAGGTACAGTAGGCATTCACACAGTATACAGAAGTAAGTGTCGGCATGTATAGGCCCCAAAAATTAGCTCACATGGGTTTACCTGACAGTTAAGAATGTAGTATTTGGTGGCTGAAGGTACATTAGGCATTCACAGGATACAGAAGTAAGTGTTGGCCTGTATAGTCCCCAAAAATTAGCCCACATGGGTTTTACTGACAGCTAAGAACATAGAATTCTGTGGCTGAAGGTACATTAGGCATTCACACAGTATACAGAAGTAAGTGTCGGACTGTTTAGGCCCCAAAAATTAGCTCACATGGGTTTAACTGACAGCAAAGAATGTAGTATTGGATGGCTAGAGGTACAGCAGGCATTCACACAGTATACAGAAGTAAGTGTTGGGCTCTATAGCCCCCAAAAATTAGCTCACATGGGTTTACCTGACTGCTAAGAACGTAGTATTCTGTGGCTAAAGGTGCTGAAGGTACATTAGGCATTCACAGGATACAGAAGTGTCGGCCATAAAAGGCCCCAGAAATTAGCCCACATGGGTTTACCTGACACTTACCTTCAGTCACAGAATACTACATTCTTAGTTAAACCCATGTGGGCTAATTTTTGGGGCCTATACAGGCCGACACTTACTTCTGTACAATGTGAATGCCTAATGTACCTTCAGCCACCAAATACTACGTTCTTAGCTGTCAGGCTAATTTTTGGGGACTTTTATGGTCGACACTTACTTCTGTATCCTGTGAATGCCTAATGTACCTTCAGCCACAGAATGCTAAATACATTCATTTTGACAAAAAAAAATTCAGACCATTGGAGACCAAGTGCAGTGTCTAAAACCAGCTTTTTAAGACTCTAAAAGACAAAAATACAGTAATTTTTGACTAAAAAGTTTGTCAGACCTTTGGTGACCAAATGCAGTTATTTTGGCTAAAAAAAGCTTTTTAGACACCTGGAGACCAAAAAAGAGTCATTTTGACCAAAGAATTTTTTTCAGGCCATTGGAGCCAAATGTCTAAAATCTTGTCTAAAACCGGCTTTTTAAGGCTCTAAAAGACAAAAATATAGTCATTTAGACTAAAAAAACAATTTCAGACCTTTGGTGCTTTTTAGACACTTGGAGACCAAAATAGAGTCATTTTGACCGAAAATTTCTTTTCAGGCCATTGGAGCCCAAATGGCCGGTTTTAGACAAATCTTGTCTTAAACCGGCTTTTTAAAGCTCTAAAAGACAAAAATACATTCATTTTGACTTAATTTTTTTTCAGACCTTTGGTGACCAAATGCAGTTATTTTGACTAAAAAAAAGGCCTTTTAGACACTTGGAGACCAAAATAGAGTTATTTTGACCGAAAACATTTTTTCAGGCCATTGGAGCCCAAATGGCCGGTTTTAGACAAATCTTGTCTAAAACCGGCTTTTTAAGGCTCTAAAAGACAAAAATACAGTTATTTTGACAATTTTTTTATCAGACCTTTGGTGAGCAAATACAGTTATTGTGACTAAAAAGGCTTTTTAGACACTTGGAGACATAAATAGAGTCATTTTGACCAAAAATAATTTTTCAGGTCATTGGAGCCAAATGGCCGGTTTTAGACAAATCATGTCTAAAACCGGCTTTTTAAGGCTCTAAAAGAAAAAAATACATTCATTTTGACTAAAAAAATTTCAGACCTTTGGTGACTAAATGCTGTTATATACTCTAAAAGGCTTTTTAGACACTTGGAGAGCAAAATAGAGCTCCAATAGCCCGAAAAAAGTTTTTTGGTCAAAATGACTCTATTTTGGTCTCCAAGTGTTTAAAAAGCCTTTTTCTAGTCAAAATGCATTTGGTCACCAAAGGTCTGAAAAAAATGTATTCAAATTGACTGTATTTTTGTCTTTTAGTGCTTTAAAAAGCCGGTTTTAGACAAGATTTTAGACATTTTGGCTCCAATGGCTTGAAAATCTTTTTGGTCAAAATGACTCTATTTTGGTCTCCAAGTGTCTAAAGAGCCCTTTTTAGTATAAATAACTGCATTTGGTCACCAAAGGTCTGAAAAATAAATTTAGTCAAAATGAATGTATTTTTGTCTTTTAGAGCCTTAGAGATTTGTCTAAAACTGGCTATTTGGGCTCCAATCGCCTGAAAAAAATTTTTGGTCAAAATGGTCTGGAAAAAAATGGCCTGAAAAAAATTTTTGGTCAAAATGACTCTATTTTGGTCTCCTTTTGTGGTCAAAATAACTGCATTTGGTCACCAAAGGTCTGAATTTTTTTTAGTCCAAATAACTATATTTTTGTCTTTTAGAGCATTAAAAAGCTGGTTTTAGACAAGATTTTAGACATTTGGCTCCAATGGCCTGAAAAACATTTTTTGGTCAAAATGACTCTATTCTGGTCCCAAGTGTCTAAAAAGCCTTTTTTAGTCAAAATAACTGCATTTGGTCCCCAAAGGTCTGAAAAAAAACTTAAGTCTAAATGAATGTATTTTTGTCTTTTAGAGCTTTAAAAAGCCGGTTTAAGACAAGATTTGTCTAAAACCGGCCATTTGGGCTCCAATGGCCTGAAAAACATTTTTTGGTCAAAATGACTCTATTCTGGTCTCCAAGTGTCTAAAAAGCCTTTTTTAGTCAAAATAACTGCATTTGGTCCCCAAAGGTCTGAAAAAAAATTTAGTCAAAATTAATGTATTTTTGTCGTTTAGAGCCTTAGAGATTTGTCTAAAACTGGCTATTTGGGCTCCAATCGCCTGAAAAAAATTTTTGGTCAAAATGGTCTGGAAAAAAAATGGCCTGAAAAAAAATTTTGGCCTGAAAAAAAATTTTGCTCAAAATTACTGTATTTTGGTCTCCTTTTGTAGTCAAAATAACTGCATTTGGTCACCAAAGGTCTGAAATTGTTTTTTTAGTCTAAATTACTATATTTTTGTCTTTTAGAGCCTTAAAAAGCCGGTTTTAGACAAGATTTTAGACATTTGGCTCCAATGGCCTGAAAAAAAGTTTTTTGGTCAAAATGACTCTATTTTGGTCTCCAAGTGTCTAAAAAGCCTTTTTCTAGTCAAAATAACTGCATTTGGTCACCAAAGGTCTGAAAAAAAATGTATTCAAATTGACTATATTTTTGTCTTTTAGTGCCTTAAAAAGTCGGTTTTAGACAAGATTTTAGACATTTGGCTCCAATGGCCTGAAATTTTTTTTCGGTCAAAATGACTCTATTTTGGTCTCCAAGTGTCTAAAAAGCCTTTTTTAGTCAAAATAACTGCATTTGGTCACCAAAGATCTGAAAAACAATTTAGTCAAATTGACTCTATTTTTGTCTTTCAGAGCCTTAAAAAGCCAGTTTTAGACAAGATTTTAGACATTTGGGCTCCAATGGCATGAACATTTTTTTTGGTTAAAATGACTCTATTTTGGTCTCCAAGTGTCTAAAAATCTTTTTTTTTAATATAAATAACTGCATTTGGTCACCGAAGGTCTGAAAAAAAATTAGTCAAAATTAATGTATTTTTGTCTTTTAGTGTCTTAAAAAGCCGGTTTTAGACCAGATTTGTCTAAATCCGGCCATTTGGGCTCCAATGGCCTGAAAAAAAGTTTTTGGTCAAAATGACTCTATTTTGGTCTCCAAGTGTCTAAAAAGCCTTTTTAGTCAAAATAACTGCATTTGGTAACCAAAGGTCTGAAAAAATTTAGTCAAAATGACTATATTTTTCTTTTAGAGTCCTAAAAAGCCGGTTTTAGACAAGATTTTAGACATTTGGGCTCCAATGGCCTGAAAAAATTTCTTTGGTCAAAATGACTCTTTTTTGGTCTCCAGGTGTCTAGAAAGCTTTTTTTAGCCAAAATAACTGCATTTGGTCACCAAAGGTCTGACAAACTTTTTAGTCAAAAATGACTGTATTTTTGTCTTTTAGAGTCTTAAAAAGGCGGTTTTAGACACTGCACTTGGTCTCCAATTGTCTGAAATTTTTTTGTCAAAATGAATGTATTTAGCATTCTGTAGCTGAAGGTACATTAGGCATTCACAGGATACAGAAATAAGTGTCGGCCATAAAAGTCCCCAAAAATTAGCCTGACAGCTAGGAACGTAGTATTTGGTGGCTGACAGTACATTAGGCATTCACAGGGTACAGAAGTAAGTGTCGGCCTGTATAGGCCCCAAAAATTAGCCCACATGGGTCTAACTAAGAACGTAGTATTCTGTGACTGAAGGTAAGTGTCAGGTAAACCCATGTGGGCTCATTTCTGGGGCCTTTTATGGCCGACACTTACTTCTGTATCCTGTGAATGCCTAATGTACCTTTAGCCACAGAATACTACATTCTTAGCAGTCAGGTAAACACATGTGAGCTAATTTTTGGGGGCTATAGAGGCCGACACTTACTTCTGTATACTGTGTGAATGCCTGCTGTACCTCTAGCCATCCAATACTACATTCTTTGCTTTTGGTTAAACCCATGTTAGCTCATTTTTGGGGCCTAAACAGTCCGACACTTACTTCTGTATCCTGTGAATGCCTAATGTACCTTCAGCCACCAAATACTACATTCTTAACTGTCGGGTAAACCCATTTGAGCTAATTTTTGTGGCCTATACATGCCGACACCTACTTCTGTATACTGTGTGAATGCCTACTGTACCTCTTGCCATCAAATACTACGTTCTTTGCTGTCAGTTAAACCCATGTGAGCTATTTTTTGGGGCCTATACAGGCCGACACAAACTTCTCAAAAAGAAAGCCAACGAATAAAGGAAAAGCCAAAAGCCTACAGCACCTGGTATTCCCAGGCTGTAGCGGAATGGACACTGAGAGTCTGGCTTGTGTTGAAAGAATGACCATAATATTACTGAACAGTGTCCCTGAGGAAATATATAAAGATATATTGCAGATTGCTAGAATATGGCAGCAGTGTTTCATAGACCCCTGCTAGTGGGGTGGGGTTTGTTATTGTGAATACCGGCATTCCATTGTCCTATTGTTCCTGTCTGCCTTGTAAGCATATTATGGGATGTGTGTTTGTGTGGAATGACTCAAAGAGGGAGAGGGTTTTGGCAGAGGGAAGGATTGTATAACACTACCTGGATTGTTGCATGCTGTACCTGCTTATTTGGATTATTACCTGTTTTCCTGTCTACCAGCGGAGCCAATGTAGATTAAACTACTACTCCGCTAGGCAGGCAGTCTCCCATCCAGGTACTAACCAAGCCTGACGCTACTTAGCTTCCAAGATCAGGCGCGTTCAGGGTGATGTGGCCGTAGGCGATCACCAGTGCCACCCTCGACCCCTTTGAACTTGGCCATGGCAAGATGGCACCTCAGGAGAAACAAAAAGAAAGCCAACGAATAAAGCAAAAGCCAAAAGTCTACAGCACTTGGTATTCCCAGGCGGTCTCCCATCCTGGTTACAGGCCTGACCCTGCTTAGCTTCCGAGATCAGACGAGATCGGGCCCGTTAAGGGTGATGTGGCCATAGGCAATAACCACTGCCACCATTGACCCCTTTGAACTTGGCCATGGCAAGATGGCACCTCAGGAGAAACAAAAAGAAAGCCAACGAATAAAGCAAAAGCCAAAAGTCTACAGCACCTGGTATTCCCAGGCGGTCTCCCATCCAGGTACTAACCAGGCCTGACCCTGCTTAGCTTCCAAGATCAGACGAGATGGGGTGTGTTCAGGGTGATGTGGCCATAGGCAATAACCACTGCCACCATTGACCCCTTTGAACTTGGCCATGGCAAGATGTCACTTCATGAGAAACAAATAGAAAGCCAACGAATAAAGGAAAAGCCAAAAGCCTACAGCACCTGGTATCTAGTGGGAGGGAAGGATTGTATAACGCTACATGGATTGTTGCATGCTGTACCTGCCTAGTTGGATTATTACCTGTTTTCCTATCTACCAGCAGAGCCCATGTAGATTAAACTACTCCTCCGCTACACAGGCGGTCTCCCATCCAGGTACTAACCAGGCCCGACCCTGCTTAGCTTCCGAGATCAGACCAGATTGGGCATGTTCAGGGTGATGTGGCCGTAGGCGATCACTGCTTCCACCCTCGACCCCTTTGAACTTGGCCATGGCAAGATGGCACCTCAGGAGAAACAAAAAGAAAGCCAACGAATAAAGGAAAAGCCAAAAGCCTACAGCACCTGGTATTCCCAGGCGGTCTCCCATCCAGGTACTAACCAGGCCCAACCCTGCTTGGTATTCCCAGGCTGTAGCGGAATGGACACTGAGAGTGTGGCTTGTGTTGAAAGAATGACCATAATATTACTGAACAGTGTCCCTGAGGAAATATATAAAGATATATTGCAGATTGCTAGAATATGGCAGCAGTGTTTCATAGACCCCTGCTAGTGGGATGGGGTTGGTTATTGTGAATATCTGCATTCCATTGTCCTATTGTTCCTGTCTGCCCTGTAAGCATATTATGTATATATATGACCAGAGCGCTAAAAAACCTCCGACACAGAAGATGTGTATGGTGAATCAAATGCAAAGCAGGGAGGGGGGAGAGGGGGGAAGGGGGGGGGAAGGGACAAAAAGGCTAACAAAGGACTAAGCAGTAGATAAAACTAATAAGATAAAATTACTGTATAGTATGAGATCAACATGTAGACCAAAGGGGATAGTCCATATGCACTGAGCCGCTCTTCCACAGACCAAGAGGAGATTCTGTATAAGCAAAAAAACAAAGAGGAGAAGCGCTCTAAGTGCAGACAGTTTATTCATACATATAAGACAATGTGTGTGGTAACTCACAAGACATGAATGAAGGTCAGGCTGTGTGACACCATTAGATCTTAGGACATCCTCTGGGGGGAGGGGGGTTGTAACATCCACTCCAAGGCGCCGTCCGTAGCTGAGTCAATGTTGATGGGAGGAAAGAAAGCCGGCTGCCTCCCGCCTCAGTGTACGGTGTGTGGTCAGATGGAGATGACCGGCGGCTGCAAAGTTCCGTAGGAGGATGGACGCTCTCCCGTCACCAGGGGTGGTGTGATCAAACAGCAATAGAATGGCAAGCACGACGCGTTTCTGAGCATGCGCGGGGTCAGTATACCCGGCGCGCTCTTTCTTCAGGTGCTGGAGCGCCGTTGACTCTACAAAGTTTATATATAGCTCAATTGATTAGTGATTCACCACAGCTGGAAAAAAAGGGGAGGGGGAGTACCTCGGAACAAAAAGGATTTGGAACCAGAGCTAGAAGCAACCAGTTCGTTGAAAAACAGCAACTTTAAAATCAGTTATACATGATTGCACAGCATTAAAAACATACATCAAAGGTGGATTGTACTCGGCTGGCTGGCCACAAATTCACATGTATGGGGCTAAAGCAATAATTTCTCATAAGACCCAGATATATGCTATAATGGATAATAGGTGATAATTAATGGTAATAATCAAAGTTGGACAAGTGAGCCTGAACATATCCTGACTCCTAACAATAATAATAAGGATATAAATATATACGTACATAAAAAATCATAAACATAGATAAAATAAAATAAAATACAATCTAAACCTATGGACCCCAGGTATGTGGAAGGGGGAAGGGGAAGAAAACTTATAATGTTGGTATATTTAGAACTAGAGGTCCAGGAAAACATAATGTACCATAATAAAATATTGCGACATGATAGAACATGCATCAAGCAGCACAATACACAACTACTATTAAAAATTTTGTAAAAGGTAACTGATGCTAAAAAACGTCAACCACCCGCCCGGCGCTAAAATATATATATAAATCAGTGTAAGGTATAAAGAAATAAATATATCTACTCAAATCATGAATAAATAGTAAATAAAATCATGTAGATAAAATCATGTAAAACATGTCACTCTGTGCTTCCTTTTAATGCACTAGCTGCCACTGTAAACGTAAAACTTGCAAAATCAAATGTATAATAATAGCCCAATCTGTGCGTCTCAGTTCGTTATATCATACATTCAGCGGCGCTTCAGCACACACAATGTATGTGTGCAAGTATATTAGTCAGTTCCTGCAGTGCTTCAGAGCCTGCAATTGCAAACTAGTCCCAACTCCACAGGATGTGCAGTCACAGCCAGCAAAAAGATTTCTCCTCTGATGTTCAGCACCAGTGATTGTACACACAGTATCACTAATCCTTCACCACACCGACTGTGCACCCCTATGAAGTGGCCACTCACCGAATTGCCCTTGAAATATCGCCTTTATGCATAAGCTGCATGAGCCCTTGCTTCTAGTCGGTCTGTCGTCGCTTAGGCACGTCCAGATCCTATCCGTCCACCAGGGGTCACTATCAGGCTGTATATCTCCTCAGTGCAATTTGTAAGCAAACGACATGAAGCAAGAGAGTAGTGTAATACTGTTTCGACTTTAATAATTAAATAAAACGTCCCTCCCCTTCAGCGTATATGCTTACATTTCAATCACCCTTTGCACGCATATCATAAACACAGAGGCTTTGAAAGGTACCGCCGCTCGCCGACCGCGAGCTAGTCCCTGCTGTGGATTACAGCGCTCCTGCGGCTAACAGGCGAGATCCAGAACAACAGCGGTATCCTCCCTTCGTCTCCTCAGCAGCAGCGTACGTGCATCCTGACCGGTTTCGTCTGGTAGACTTCAACAGAGGACTAACGTGCGCTGCTGCAATCAAGATTAATGTATGCAGCCGGAGGACCTCCCTCCCATCATGATTGGTTTACACCACTGATGGGTTCAAACACCTCTTCATTGCCATTACCTGGCCTGAAGGAAATTCAATATGGACATACCATAGAATCAATTTCTAAATACCGGAAAAACAAGATTAATCGATACAAAACAAAGTTTAATACCGCTATCAACTCTCTTATTACTGCAACCAGTATCTGAATGGGTATTCCCCGGGTTTGAATCACACAGAACCCCAGTTTTTTTCAGATTGGCCATCTTTGCCCGATCTGAGCATGTATGTTCAAAATTTCCAAACCTATCGATTTGTAAAAATTGGTCATGGAGTTCTTTCTACCCCTAATTCTACATGCCATCTTGCCCTATCCGGATGCATACATCTTAAGTACTACTAATATTTAAAACGGTTATGCTAAAATCGATATAACCAAAATTTGACACAAAAATAAACCTACAGCACCTGGTATTCCCAGGTGGTCTCCCATACAGGTACTAACCAGGCCCGACCCTGCTTAGCTTCTGAGATCAGATGAGATCGGGCATGTTCAGGGTGATGTGGCCATAGGTAAAATGTAAAGTGCATTCTAATGGTGAAACCATCATGTATGACCACTATCCTCAAGATGTCATACTTATTACATAATTAGCACATGTAATGTAATTTCTGATATGTTTTAAAACCAGTAAATGTCAAATCTTAAATAAATCATTTCATAAATAGTAGATACATAATAAATAAATACATTAACTTCATAAATAATAGGTACAATTCATATGTTGAGATTACAAGAAAATGTTGTTCATAGAGGCCAAATCGCAAATATAATATATAAAATTCACTCTAAAATATCTTAGTCCATAACCAATGGTACTAAAGGTTAAAATATATAAAAAATAAAGGCGTGTTGCCATAAGGAATCAATGGTCGAGGCATAATCGTAAATTCGAGTAAAATTGGAGAAGGATAAAAGTATATATAAAATGGAATCCATAAAACGTCCTGTCTAAAAAATATACTTAATAGTTGCTTAAAAAACAGTTCAGGTCAAGTTCTATATTTAACCCGTTGGGCGCCAAGGAGTTTGTCTTGTAAATCCATTCAGTTTCCTTTTTGGACAGTTCTCTTACTCTATTGCACCCTCTCCAGTTGCTTGGCATCTTTTCTATACCCCAAAATTTCAGTGCTGAGGGGTCTTTATCATGCTTTTCCCTGAAATGTAGTGGGACACTGTGTTCCTTGAAGCCTGTTGTTATTTTATGAATGTGCTCAGAAATCCTGATGCCCAATTTTCTCTTTGTTCTTCCTATATACAACATACCGCAAGGGCACTCCATTCCGTATACCACGTGGGTCGTGATACACGTGATACACTCCTTTATTTCAAAGGTCTTCCCATTTGCTCCTGAAGTGAACTCCGTTAGACCCCGAAAGTGTGTATTCACTTGTCTGCAAGCCTTACACCTTCTGCATGCGTGAAATCCAGACAAGTCCCAGAACATCTTTGGTAGTCTGGGAGGGTCCAAAACTTTCCTCACCACTCTGTCTCCAATAGTGGGAGCCTTTTTGTATATAAATATTGGGTTATCCGGAATCACGGGGCCCAGAACCTTATCAAGCTTCAATATTCCCCAGTGCTTTTTCATGATAGATTCAAATTCCCTGAACTGGACATTATAATTTGTTATGAAGCCCCATTGGTGCGATTCATTTGGAATCTTATTAGTTGGAGCCAGGCAGGACTCATGTGAAACCGCCAGTACTTCTTTCACTGTCTCCTCCAGTACCTCCGGTCTGTATCCCTTATCGGTAAATTTGTCTGTTATCACGCGTGATTGTTCCAAAAAATCCTCCTCCAAGGTGCAATTCCTCCTTATCCTCAGCAATTGCCCCTTGGGGATGTTCCTTAGCCAGCACGGGTGATGGCCACTGTATACTGGAAGATAGCCGTTTCTATCTGTAGGCTTAAAATATGCCTTAGTGATGATCCGTCTGTTTTCGATCCGCACAGATACATCTAGATAGTTAATTTCTTTTTTGTCCCATGTACATTCTAATTTGATGTTGTGTTTATTTATATTTAAATGCTCAGTGAACTCTGCTAGCGATGTCTCTGTACCAGCCCAAATAAAAAATAGGTCGTCGATGTATCTTTTGTAGAAGACCAGCTGCTCTTTTCTGTGGGCATATATACTCCTATCTTCCCACTCGCCCATAAATAGGTTGGCGAGGCTGGGTGCATATTTTGCACCCATCGCCACACCTTTCTGCTGCGTGAAGAATTGTCCCCCATACCAGAAATAGTTGTGGGTTAAGCAAAAGTCCATAACTATCCCCAAGAATTTTTTCTGGGTATGTGGTATGTCCTCTCTCTTACTCATTGCCCAATTGAGGGCTAGTAATGCATCCTCGTGCTGGATAATCGTGTAGAGAGATGCTACATCAGCTGTTACAAGATATATCTCAGGGGCATCAGGCAGAGTTAGATTGTCCAACAAGGTTAAAAATTCCTTCGTATCTTTCAAATACGCTTTTAATTCAACCACACTTTTTTGAAGGAATACATCCAAGTATTCCCCAATTCTTGAGGTCACTGATCCGATACTGTTTACTATCGGTCTTGCTGGAGGGCAAGACTGATTTTTGTGGATCTTCGGGAGCGTATATATGGTAGGTACGCGATTAAAACTAGGGAATAAATATTTTTTCTCCTTCATAGTTAAAATGCGTTCATTAAAACCAAATTCAACCAAATTGCACAAATCCCTTCTATACATCAATGTGGGGTCCTTAGGTAAAATCCTGTACGTGGTGACATCATTAAGCATGCCTATCAGTTGCTCGTGATAGAATTCTTTCTTTAAAATAACCACTCCCCCTCCTTTATCTGCTGGTCTGATCACGACCTCTTTTCTGTTTTCTAGGGCCTCAATGCCCTCTTGTATGTATTTAGGATTGGCATTCCTTATTGGTTTTATTTTCTCCAAGTCTGTCGTTATTAATTGTTTAAAAACCTCGATGTTGTGGTTGGACGTCTGTGGAGGATTAAAAAGCGAATTGTTTTTGAGTCCACTATTAACACTTGTTGTTGCCGATGGGACAATATTCTCCCGATTTTTACCTGGGTTTATATTCAAGAAATACTTCTTCATATTCAATTTTCGTGTGTATTTTTGAATATCCATGTAGACATCAAATTTGTTTAGCGACTTTTTAATACCGCATTTGAGTCCCGCATTTAATACGTTGATTTCTTTTTGGTTCAGCTCTATTTCAGCCAAATTATAAATCCCTTTTAATCCTGTCCCAGCCTTCTTTTTTTGGATTTTTCGTCCAGCTCGGCAGCCCCTACTTGTTGATTGTTTGTTGGCATATACTGGTTTGTTGGTTGTGGGCCATAGTCCCTCATGTCTCTGGGCGCTTCCCTGTTCCAGGGTCGACCCCTCCATGGTCTCCCTCCTCGTCCCCGACCCCTCCCCCTCCCACCTCTCCATAAAAAAGGACGGAAACCATTGCCTTGTTGTTCGTTTTGCCTCCAGAGGGGTTCAAATCTATTCATAGTTGGTACCCTCTGCGGGGTATGATGCTGGAATCCCTCTTTTCCATTTCTGGTGCCCTCCTTGTTTATCTGCAGTGATGTAGGGCCACCTGGCCTGATGGTGTTCACAGTGTTCGCTGGTTTGGGCTTCTTCCATGCGTTTTTGGCCTGCTGCCAATTATTTTTCCTGGGGGTACTTACTTTGGCCATTTCTTTCATCTGACCTGCACTAGTTGATGGTCCCTCATCATCCATAGTCCATCTGACTTCAGTATCATTCACCCCTTCCTGCATTGGAATTTGCCATAAATATATCTGCTTGTTCCTGAAATCGTTAATATCCCTCTGATATTTCTTAACTTTCTTCTTCTGGGTATCATTGTCCAATTTCTCCAATCGTTTTTTAATATCTGTATTGAATTTTGTCACTAATGGTGTGTCTTTATGTGCCTCTAATTTCTTCTGTAAATCTGCAATTTTTGCCTCTAGATACAACATTTTCTTACGTTTTCTCTTCAGTACTAACTCTTGTAATTTAAGACCCGATTGGTTGAAAAAATCCAACCATTCAGTCATAGAATTGATTCCTTATGGCAACACGCCTTTATTTTTTATATATTTTAACCTTTAGTACCATTGGTTATGGACTAAGATATTTTAGAGTGAATTTTATATATTATATTTGCGATTTGGCCTCTATGAACAACATTTTCTTGTAATCTCAACATATGAATTGTACCTATTATTTATGAAGTTAATGTATTTATTTATTATGTATCTACTATTTATGAAATGATTTATTTAAGATTTGACATTTACTGGTTTTAAAACATATCAGAAATTACATTACATGTGCTAATTATGTAATAAGTATGACATCTTGAGGATAGTGGTCATACATGATGGTTTCACCATTAGAATGCACTTTACATTTTACCTATGGCCACATCACCCTGAACATGCCCGATCTCATCTGATCTCAGAAGCTAAGCAGGGTCGGGCCTGGTTAGTACCTGTATGGGAGACCACCTGGGAATACCAGGTGCTGTAGGTTTATTTTTGTGTCAAATTTTGGTTATATCGATTTTAGCATAACCGTTTTAAATATTAGTAGTACTTAAGATGTATGCATCCGGATAGGGCAAGATGGCATGTAGAATTAGGGGTAGAAAGAACTCCATGACCAATTTTTACAAATCGATAGGTTTGGAAATTTTGAACATACATGCTCAGATCGGGCAAAGATGGCCAATCTGAAAAAAACTGGGGTTCTGTGTGATTCAAACCCGGGGAATACCCATTCAGATACTGGTTGCAGTAATAAGAGAGTTGATAGCGGTATTAAACTTTGTTTTGTATCGATTAATCTTGTTTTTCCGGTATTTAGAAATTGATTCTATGGTATGTCCATATTGAATTTCCTTCAGGCCAGGTAATGGCAATGAAGAGGTGTTTGAACCCATCAGTGGTGTAAACCAATCATGATGGGAGGGAGGTCCTCCGGCTGCATACATTAATCTTGATTGCAGCAGCGCACGTTAGTCCTCTGTTGAAGTCTACCAGACGAAACCGGTCAGGATGCACGTACGCTGCTGCTGAGGAGACGAAGGGAGGATACCGCTGTTGTTCTGGATCTCGCCTGTTAGCCGCAGGAGCGCTGTAATCCACAGCAGGGACTAGCTCGCGGTCGGCGAGCGGCGGTACCTTTCAAAGCCTCTGTGTTTATGATATGCGTGCAAAGGGTGATTGAAATGTAAGCATATACGCTGAAGGGGAGGGACGTTTTATTTAATTATTAAAGTCGAAACAGTATTACACTACTCTCTTGCTTCATGTCGTTTGCTTACAAATTGCACTGAGGAGATATACAGCCTGATAGTGACCCCTGGTGGACGGATAGGATCTGGACGTGCCTAAGCGACGACAGACCGACTAGAAGCAAGGGCTCATGCAGCTTATGCATAAAGGCGATATTTCAAGGGCAATTCGGTGAGTGGCCACTTCATAGGGGTGCACAGTCGGTGTGGTGAAGGATTAGTGATACTGTGTGTACAATCACTGGTGCTGAACATCAGAGGAGAAATCTTTTTGCTGGCTGTGACTGCACATCCTGTGGAGTTGGGACTAGTTTGCAATTGCAGGCTCTGAAGCACTGCAGGAACTGACTAATATACTTGCACACATACATTGTGTGTGCTGAAGCGCCGCTGAATGTATGATATAACGAACTGAGACGCACAGATTGGGCTATTATTATACATTTGATTTTGCAAGTTTTACGTTTACAGTGGCAGCTAGTGCATTAAAAGGATGCACAGAGTGACATGTTTTACATGATTTTATCTACATGATTTTATTTACTATTTATTCATGATTTGAGTAGATATATTTATTTCTTTATACCTTACACTGATTTATATATATATTTTAGCGCCGGGCGGGTGGTTGACGTTTTTTAGCATCAGTTACCTTTTACAATATTTTTCTAGTTTTCACCTGGCAGCTATGGATGCAGTGCAATATCTGAAAAACAGGCAATTGGACCTGAAAATAGTGTTTGGTGGACAAGAAACCACTCAGATTGACAATGATATTTCAAGTACCCTTAATGCCCTATCCAATGTCCTTGAAAAACAAATTAGGACCTGGTGGGACATTAGCACTTTTGAGCAATATAGTAAGGACAAAATCATCATGAGGAGCCTCAGGTGGGAGGTGGCCCCTCAAGACGGGCTTGATGATATTGATTCTATGACTGAATGGTTGGATTTTTTCAACCAATCGGGTCTTAAATTACAAGAGTTAGTACTGAAGAGAAAACGTAAGAAAATGTTGTATCTAGAGGCAAAAATTGCAGATTTACAGAAGAAATTAGAGGCACATAAAGACACACCATTAGTGACAAAATTCAATACAGATATTAAAAAACGATTGGAGAAATTGGACAATGATACCCAGAAGAAGAAAGTTAAGAAATATCAGAGGGATATTAACGATTTCAGGAACAAGCAGATATATTTATGGCAAATTCCAATGCAGGAAGGGGTGAATGATACTGAAGTCAGATGGACTATGGATGATGAGGGACCATCAACTAGTGCAGGTCAGATGAAAGAAATGGCCAAAGTAAGTACCCCCAGGAAAAATAATTGGCAGCAGGCCAAAAACGCATGGAAGAAGCCCAAACCAGCGAACACTGTGAACACCATCAGGCCAGGTGGCCCTACATCACTGCAGATAAACAAGGAGGGCACCAGAAATGGAAAAGAGGGATTCCAGCATCATACCCCGCAGAGGGTACCAACTATGAATAGATTTGAACCCCTCTGGAGGCAAAACGAACAACAAGGCAATGGTTTCCGTCCTTTTTTATGGAGAGGTGGGAGGGGGAGGGGTCGGGGACGAGGAGGGAGACCATGGAGGGGTCGACCCTGGAACAGGGAAGCGCCCAGAGACATGAGGGACTATGGCCCACAACCAACAAACCAGTATATGCCAACAAACAATCAACAAGTAGGGGCTGCCGAGCTGGACGAAAAATCCAAAAAAAGAAGGCTGGGACAGGATTAAAAGGGATTTATAATTTGGCTGAAATAGAGCTGAACCAAAAAGAAATCAACGTATTAAATGCGGGACTCAAATGCGGTATTAAAAAGTCGCTAAACAAATTTGATGTCTACATGGATATTCAAAAATACACACGAAAATTGAATATGAAGAAGTATTTCTTGAATATAAACCCAGGTAAAAATCGGGAGAATATTGTCCCATCGGCAACAACAAGTGTTAATAGTGGACTCAAAAACAATTCGCTTTTTAATCCTCCACAGACGTCCAACCACAACATCGAGGTTTTTAAACAATTAATAACGACAGACTTGGAGAAAATAAAACCAATAAGGAATGCCAATCCTAAATACATACAAGAGGGCATTGAGGCCCTAGAAAACAGAAAAGAGGTCGTGATCAGACCAGCAGATAAAGGAGGGGGAGTGGTTATTTTAAAGAAAGAATTCTATCACGAGCAACTGATAGGCATGCTTAATGATGTCACCACGTACAGGATTTTACCTAAGGACCCCACATTGATGTATAGAAGGGATTTGTGCAATTTGGTTGAATTTGGTTTTAATGAACGCATTTTAACTATGAAGGAGAAAAAATATTTATTCCCTAGTTTTAATCGCGTACCTACCATATATACGCTCCCGAAGATCCACAAAAATCAGTCTTGCCCTCCAGCAAGACCGATAGTAAACAGTATCGGATCAGTGACCTCAAGAATTGGGGAATACTTGGATGTATTCCTTCAAAAAAGTGTGGTTGAATTAAAAGCGTATTTGAAAGATACGAAGGAATTTTTAACCTTGTTGGACAATCTAACTCTGCCTGATGCCCCTGAGATATATCTTGTAACAGCTGATGTAGCATCTCTCTACACGATTATCCAGCACGAGGATGCATTACTAGCCCTCAATTGGGCAATGAGTAAGAG
Source organism: Pelophylax lessonae (assembly GCF_965119305.1). Classification (NCBI taxonomy): domain Eukaryota; kingdom Metazoa; phylum Chordata; class Amphibia; order Anura; family Ranidae; genus Pelophylax; species Pelophylax lessonae. The sequence goes on from NC_138769.1 coordinate 284,629,603, forward strand.
AGAGGACATACCACATACCCAGAAAAAATTCTTGGGGATAGTTATGGACTTTTGCTTAACCCACAACTATTTCTGGTATGGGGGACAATTCTTCACGCAGCAGAAAGGTGTGGCGATGGGTGCAAAATATGCACCCAGCCTCGCCAACCTATTTATGGGCGAGTGGGAAGATAGGAGTATATATGCCCACAGAAAAGAGCAGCTGGTCTTCTACAAAAGATACATCGACGACCTATTTTTTATTTGGGCTGGTACAGAGACATCGCTAGCAGAGTTCACTGAGCATTTAAATATAAATAAACACAACATCAAATTAGAATGTACATGGGACAAAAAAGAAATTAACTATCTAGATGTATCTGTGCGGATCGAAAACAGACGGATCATCACTAAGGCATATTTTAAGCCTACAGATAGAAACGGCTATCTTCCAGTATACAGTGGCCATCACCCGTGCTGGCTAAGGAACATCCCCAAGGGGCAATTGCTGAGGATAAGGAGGAATTGCACCTTGGAGGAGGATTTTTTGGAACAATCACGCGTGATAACAGACAAATTTACCGATAAGGGATACAGACCGGAGGTACTGGAGGAGACAGTGAAAGAAGTACTGGCGGTTTCACATGAGTCCTGCCTGGCTCCAACTAATAAGATTCCAAATGAATCGCACCAATGGGGCTTCATAACAAATTATAATGTCCAGTTCAGGGAATTTGAATCTATCATGAAAAAGCACTGGGGAATATTGAAGCTTGATAAGGTTCTGGGCCCCGTGATTCCGGATAACCCAATATTTATATACAAAAAGGCTCCCACTATTGGAGACAGAGTGGTGAGGAAAGTTTTGGACCCTCCCAGACTACCAAAGATGTTCTGGGACTTGTCTGGATTTCACGCATGCAGAAGGTGTAAGGCTTGCAGACAAGTGAATACACACTTTCGGGGTCTAACGGAGTTCACTTCAGGAGCAAATGGGAAGACCTTTGAAATAAAGGAGTGTATCACGTGTATCACGACCCACGTGGTATACGGAATGGAGTGCCCTTGCGGTATGTTGTATATAGGAAGAACAAAGAGAAAATTGGGCATCAGGATTTCTGAGCACATTCATAAAATAACAACAGGCTTCAAGGAACACAGTGTCCCACTACATTTCAGGGAAAAGCATGATAAAGACCCCTCAGCACTGAAATTTTGGGGTATAGAAAAGATGCCAAGCAACTGGAGAGGGTGCAATAGAGTAAGAGAACTGTCCAAAAAGGAAACTGAATGGATTTACAAGACAAACTCCTTGGCGCCCAACGGGTTAAATATAGAACTTGACCTGAACTGTTTTTTAAGCAACTATTAAGTATATTTTTTAGACAGGACGTTTTATGGATTCCATTTTATATATACTTTTATCCTTCTCCAATTTTACTCGAATTTACGATTATGCCTCGACCATTGATTCCTTATGGCAACACGCCTTTATTTTTTATATATTTTAACCTTTAGTACCATTGGTTATGGACTAAGATATTTTAGAGTGAATTTTATATATTATATTTGCGATTTGGCCTCTATGAACAACATTTTCTTGTAATCTCAACATATGAATTGTACCTATTATTTATGAAGTTAATGTATTTATTTATTATGTATCTACTATTTATGAAATGATTTATTTAAGATTTGACATTTACTGGTTTTAAAACATATCAGAAATTACATTACATGTGCTAATTATGTAATAAGTATGACATCTTGAGGATAGTGGTCATACATGATGGTTTCACCATTAGAATGCACTTTACATTTTACCTATGGCCACATCACCCTGAACATGCCCGATCTCATCTGATCTCAGAAGCTAAGCAGGGTCGGGCCTGGTTAGTACCTGTATGGGAGACCACCTGGGAATACCAGGTGCTGTAGGTTTATTTTTGTGTCAAATTTTGGTTATATCGATTTTAGCATAACCGTTTTAAATATTAGTAGTACTTAAGATGTATGCATCCGGATAGGGCAAGATGGCATGTAGAATTAGGGGTAGAAAGAACTCCATGACCAATTTTTACAAATCGATAGGTTTGGAAATTTTGAACATACATGCTCAGATCGGGCAAAGATGGCCAATCTGAAAAAAACTGGGGTTCTGTGTGATTCAAACCCGGGGAATACCCATTCAGATACTGGTTGCAGTAATAAGAGAGTTGATAGCGGTATTAAACTTTGTTTTGTATCGATTAATCTTGTTTTTCCGGTATTTAGAAATTGATTCTATGGTATGTCCATATTGAATTTCCTTCAGGCCAGGTAATGGCAATGAAGAGGTGTTTGAACCCATCAGTGGTGTAAACCAATCATGATGGGAGGGAGGTCCTCCGGCTGCATACATTAATCTTGATTGCAGCAGCGCACGTTAGTCCTCTGTTGAAGTCTACCAGACGAAACCGGTCAGGATGCACGTACGCTGCTGCTGAGGAGACGAAGGGAGGATACCGCTGTTGTTCTGGATCTCGCCTGTTAGCCGCAGGAGCGCTGTAATCCACAGCAGGGACTAGCTCGCGGTCGGCGAGCGGCGGTACCTTTCAAAGCCTCTGTGTTTATGATATGCGTGCAAAGGGTGATTGAAATGTAAGCATATACGCTGAAGGGGAGGGACGTTTTATTTAATTATTAAAGTCGAAACAGTATTACACTACTCTCTTGCTTCATGTCGTTTGCTTACAAATTGCACTGAGGAGATATACAGCCTGATAGTGACCCCTGGTGGACGGATAGGATCTGGACGTGCCTAAGCGACGACAGACCGACTAGAAGCAAGGGCTCATGCAGCTTATGCATAAAGGCGATATTTCAAGGGCAATTCGGTGAGTGGCCACTTCATAGGGGTGCACAGTCGGTGTGGTGAAGGATTAGTGATACTGTGTGTACAATCACTGGTGCTGAACATCAGAGGAGAAATCTTTTTGCTGGCTGTGACTGCACATCCTGTGGAGTTGGGACTAGTTTGCAATTGCAGGCTCTGAAGCACTGCAGGAACTGACTAATATACTTGCACACATACATTGTGTGTGCTGAAGCGCCGCTGAATGTATGATATAACGAACTGAGACGCACAGATTGGGCTATTATTATACATTTGATTTTGCTACTATTAAAAATTATCTATAAAAACCCCTGAATGTAATGTATATAAAAATATGTTTATATAAAAATATATATATATATAAAAACCATCTGATTTAGAAGGTGTATTGAAAACTCAAATAAAAAATACATATAGATGAATAAAAGGAAAAAATAACTGCTAGTAAAGGCAACATATCACACAAGGGGCCCAAGCCTGCATGTGATTGTTAACAAATTCATATGTCAAGATGTAAAATGTATATATATAAGGTCATTAAAAAGGGATAAAAAGAAACCATTGTATTAGTTGGAACGAAGGAGGAGAGGGAGGAAAGAAACCTCAATTATAGAATGGTATGTACGTCTAGTTCCTCGTTCAATCCTCGAGGGGCGAGAACATCTAATGTGTATATCCAAAAGGTTTCACGCATGCATAATTTGGAAAAACGTTCTCCTTCTGGTAAATCTATCGAGATGGATTCAATGACCCAAATTTTTAATCCCTCAGTCGATTTTCCATGGACTTCTAAAAAGTGTCGCGGGACACTATGAAGGTCACTCCCACCTTCAATGAGACGGCGGTGTTTCCCAAACCGTTGCCTTACTGGTCTGATGGTACGACCCACATAAAGAAACTGACACGGGCATATTAAACAATAGACAACATACTCAGTAGAGCAGTTGTAAAAATTATCTAAGACGTAAGTTTTACCATTATGTGTAAAGTCTTTTTGGCCATGTCTCACAAAGGTGCACATTTTGCATAATTTTTTCTTACATGCGTACATGCCTTTCAGCGGGATCATCCAGGGCAAGTGATTGGTAGCCTTGATGTTTTTCAATTTGCTTGGCGCAATCTTGTTTTTTAAAGTAGTGGCCCTCCTGTATGTCACTTTTGGTTTCTCTAAGATGACAGAATTAAGATGGGGGTCCTGTTTTAAAATACCCCAATGTTTGGATAGAATTTTTTCCATTTTTTTATAATGGCAATGAAACCTAGTGATAAATCGAACCGGATGATGTTCATCTCTGGCTTTGGAACTGGGGAGTTTCCCTGGAAGATAAGCTTCATAAGCTGAATTGACCAAATCGTCGGGGTAGCCTTTTTCAGAAAATTTTTTCTTTAGATGTTCGCTTTGGGCTACATAATCATGGTCCCTAGTACAGTTCTGTCTCAACCGACAGAACTGACCTTTAGGTATATTATTTGTCCATTGGGGGTGATGGCAACTATTGTAATGAAGATAGGAGTTTCCACAGGTAGGTTTATTGTAGTTTTTGGCATATATGTGATGTGACTCATGTCCAAGTTCCAAATCTAGAAACGGCATAGAGTCTGGATGTGAGACTGAGGTAAAGGAAAGGCCTAGGGTGTTATTATTGCAGTGGGTGACAAAATCGTCGATTTGGGAGGCGGAGCCGTCCCAAATGACGATAATATCGTCTATGTACCGCCCAAAGAAAACAATGTGCTGGGCAAAAGGATTATTCCGCCAGATGTATCTAGACTCCCAGAAACCCATGGTCAGATTTGCATAGGACGGAGCAAAATTAGCTCCCATGGCTGTCCCATTTATCTGTAAATAAAAAGTGTCCTCAAACTGAAAATAATTGTGAGTTAAACAAAATTGCGTTGCTTCCAAGATAAAAGACACTTGATCATGGTGTAAGGAGGAGTCTTGAAGGAGAAAATGTTGTATGGCTTGTAAGCCTATATTGTGGGGAATGGAGGTATATAACGAACTGACGTCCAACGATAGCCAGATGTAACTATTTTCCCATCTATACGGAATGATTTGTTCTAATAAGTGACCTGAATCGCGTATATATGATTGCAGGCTTTGGGCCAAAGGTTGCAGGAAGACGTCAATGAACTGTGAGAGACCACTGGTCACACTGTCCATTGCTGCTACAATGGGTCTACCTGGAGGATGTAAAGGGTCTTTGTGGACCTTTGGTAAGTGATAAAAGTAAGGGGTGTTATAATGGTCCTTTTTTAGGAAAGCTGCCTCATCTTTATTTATCACTTTATTCAGTAACGCCGATTGTACCAATTGTTCAACCTCAATTTTATACGCTGGTAGTGGGTCTTTATGGAGTCTCGTGTATGTTTTGTTGTCATTTAATAATCGACAGGCTTCGTTGATGTAATCGGTCTTGTTTAATAGAACAATACCACCTCCTTTGTCCGCGGATCTTATAATAAGATCGGGATTGTCAGATAATCGCTTAAGAGCCTGAGATTCACCATGATTCAGATTGGAATGGGAGTATTTGATGTGTTTGGACGTATCTGTACACATGGCTTGAAGGTCAGCAAAAACTGTCCTATAAAAAGACTCTAGATATGGGCCTTTTGAGCGGGTAGGGTAAAAAACAGATTTAGGACGTAGGTCAGTATGGACAAAGAGTGGCGACTCTGGGAGATGCTGTGTGAATAACAACATATCCGGATCCAAATCTTTACTCTCACCCGGATCATAAGTGCTAAAAGGACTTCCAGGGATGGCTTCCTCTATGGAAGTAAATACATTACTTTCCGCTTTATCCACGAGGGGGGTATTGTCAGCTTGTTTGGACTTTATATTAAAATAACGTTTTAATGTGTGATTCCGTATGAATTTGTTCAGGTCTTGAAATAATTGAAAAGAGTTGGGAAAAGAGGTGGGAGCAAAACTTAAGCCTTTGTGTAGGAGAGATAGGTCATCTTGATTTAATGGAACAGAGGACAAGTTAAAAATCTTTATAGTCTCCGCTGTTTGGTGTTTGTTTTTGGTAGTTCGCTTACCTCCTCTACATCCTCGTCTAATAGTTTTCTTTTTTTCTTTCTGATTTTGGTCAGTGGGCTCCCCTCTAAAAAATACACAGGGGGAGGGCTGATGTAAGGGGAGCCGTCTCAAGTTCATTGATCATAACAGGGAAGGATATTTCTTCGCTACCTTCAAGCGATCTGGGGGTGACTCCTACCTGACTGGCCCTAACATCCTCCTACGGAACTTTGCAGCCGCCGGTCATCTCCATCTGACCACACACAGTACACTGAGGCGGGAGGCAGCCGGCTTTCTTTCCTCCCATCAACATTGACTCAGCTATGGACGGCGCCTTGGAGTGGATGTTACAACCCCCCTCCCCCCAGAGGATGTCCTAAGATCTAATGGTGTCACACAGCCTGACCTTCATTCATGTCTTGTGAGTTACCACACACATTGTCTTATATGTATGAATAAACTGTCTGCACTTAGAGCGCTTCTCCTCTTTGTTTTTTTGTAAGCATATTATGGGATGTGTGTTTGTGTGGAATGACTCGAAGAGGGAGGGGGTTTCGGCAGAGTGTAGATCTCTTATGTTTTCAATAAACAAGGCATTCTGAGATGACTCCGAGCCTATGTGTCGTCTAGTTCTTGGGAGGGAAGGATTGTATAACGCTACCTGGATTGTTGCATGCTGTACCTGCCTAGTTGGATTATTACCTGTTTTCCTATCTACCAGCAGAGCCAATGTAGATTAAACTACTGCTCCGCTACACAGGCGGTCTCCCATCCAGGTACTAACCAGGCCCGACCCTGCTTAGCTTCTGAGATCAGACGAGATTCGGCGCGTTCAGGGTGATGTGGCCGTAGGCGATCAACACTGCCACCCTCGACCCCTTTGAACTTGGCCATGGCAAGATGGCACCTCAGGTTATTTGTTGGCTTTCTTTTTGTTTCTCCTGTGTGAATGCCTAATTTACCTCTAGCCATCAAATACTAAGTTCTTTGCTGTCAGTAAAACCCATGTGAGCTATTTTTTGGGGCCTATACAGGCCGACACTTACTTCTGTATACTATGAATGCCTAATGTACCTTCAGCCACCAAATACACTATGTTCTTTGCTGTCAGTTAAACCCATGCGAGCTAAGTTTTGGGGCCTATACAGGCTGACCCTTACTTCTGTATCCTGTGAAAGACTAATATACCTCCAGCCATCAAATACTACATTCTGTGCTGTCAGTTAAACCCATGTGAGCTAATGTTTGGGGCCTATACAGGCCGACACTTACTTCACTCTACTGTGAATGCCTAATGTACCTCCAGCCATCAAATACACTACGTTCTTTGCTGTCAGTTAAACCCATGTGAGCTAATTTTTGGGGCCTATACAGTCCGACACTTACTTCTGTATACTGTGAATGCCTAATGTACCTTCAGCCATCAAATACACTATGTTATTTGCTGTCAGTTAAACCCATGTGAGCTAGGTTTTGGGGCCTATACAGGCTGACACTTACTTCTGTATCCTGTGAAAGCCTAATGTACCTCCAGCCATCAAATACTACGTTCTGTGCTGTCAGTTAAACCCATGTGAGCTAATATTTGGGGCCTATACAGGCCGACACTTACTTCTGTCTACTGTGAATGCCTAATGTACCACCAGCCATCAAATACACTACATTCTTTGCTGTCAGTTAAACCCATGTGAGCTAATTTTTGGGGCCTATACAGTCCGACACTTACTTCTGTATACTGTGTGAATGCCTAATGTACCTCAAGCCACCAAATACTACATTCTTAGTTGTCAGGTAAACTGATGTGGGCTAATTTTTTGGGCCTTTTATGGCCGACACTTACTTCTTTATCCTGTGAATGCCTAAGGTTCCTTCAGCCACAGAATACTACATTCTTAGCTGTCAGGTAAACCCATTTGGGCTAATTTTTGTTGCCTATACAGGCCGTCACTTACTTCTGTACCCTGTGAATGCCTAATGTACCTTCAGCCACAGAATACTAGGTTCTTAGCTTTCAGGTAAACCAATTTGGGCTAATTTTGTGGGGCCTTTTATGGCCGACACTTACTTCTTTATCCTGTAAATGCCTAATGTACCTTCAGCCACAGAATACTACATTCTTAGCTGTCAGGTAAACCCATGTGGGCTATTTTTTGGGGCCTTTTATTGCCGACACTTACTTCTGTATCCAGTGAATGCCTAATATACATTCAGCCAAAGAATACTACATTCTTAGCTGTCAATTAAACCCATGTGGGCTAATTTTTGGGGTTATACAGGCCGACACTTACTTCTGTACCCTATGAATGCCTAATATACCTTCAGCCACCAAATACTACGTTCTTAGCTGTCAGGTAAACCCATGTGGGCTAATTTTTGGGGCCTTTTACGGCCGACACTTACTTCTGTATCCTGTGAATGAAACATTTTTTATTCAAAATGACTGTATTTTTGTATTTTAGAGTCTTAAAAAGCCGGTTTTAGTCAAGATCGCTGCATTTTGCTCTCCAAAGCCCTGAAAATGTTATTGGTCAAAATGACTCTATTTTGGTCTCCAAGTGTCTTAAAAGCCTTTTTTTAGTCAAAATAACTGCATTTGGTCACCAAAAGTCTGAAAAAATTATTTTAGTCAAAATTACTTTATTTTTGTCTTTTAGAGTTTTAAAAAGCCGGTTTTAGACAAGATTACTGTATTTTGTCTCCAATGGTCTGAAAATTTTTTTGTGGTCAAAATGACTGTATTTCGGTCTCACCTTGAATGCGCCTCATCTCGGAAGCTAAGCAGGGCCGGGCCTGGTTAGTACCTGGATGGGAGACCACCTGGGAATACCAGGTGCTGTAGGCTTTTGGCTTTTCCTTTATTCGTTGGCTTTCTTTTTGTTTCTCCTGGCCCATTCATTACATGCTCTACACGCTATGTCGTGTATCTTTTGCGTTGCCCATGTGGTTTGGAATACGTGGGCCGCACGATACGCAAGCTGCATGTACGGTTAAACGAGCATGTGGCTAATATTATAAAAGCTTTCCCTAAACATAGCGTGTCGAGGCACTATGCTCTCTGCCATAATAAAGATCCTAGTGGCACTATTTTTATGGGGATTGATAAATTCCCGGGTAATTGGAGGGGTAGCAATCTGACGAGAGGGGTCTCCCAGTTGGAGACCAGTTGGATTTACCGCCTCAAATCCTATGCCCCTCACGGGCTCAATATTGATTGGGACATCAATTCCTTCATCAATAATTCATAATTCATAGTTTGAAGGTAGATTGCCTGTATACTAGTTACCATTTAGCCTATAACAAATGAGTTCATGTGTTTTTATCTGTATTTTCTTTTTGAGAGGCCTTTTTAATATGTTTTTATTTAAGATCATGTATTTTAGATTTATGATTGGTAATATTGCTAATATATCTTTTATGTATTAGTGTTGTATTCGGCGGTGTGGTCGGAGTCTCCCGATTTTTTTATTTCTGCTGAGAGATGGCGCCGGTTTCCACTGTGGTCCATTGTGACCATCTAATCATGCAAAGCTAATGGATACTTGTGTGTTTAGCTCAATTGGGCTTACATATGCTGTAGCCATCTGCATAAGATTTATTTTGCACTGAATATTGTATGAGTGCTAATATTGGTCTTGATTGACTCTTAATGTGACATCCAGTTAATGTTTGGTTCCGGACGTTGGTACGCACGTGAACCGCATTCTAAGTCCGGATGTCTCTTCTTGTGAAATGCCGGTTGCGGTCGCTGACACGTAAGTGTCTTTCTTCCGGGATCCGGAACCTGTCTATTGCCCCGCCTATCCATCTCCGTCAGTGCATAAATTGTGGACGTTCACTGCAGGCCACACCCCCTGACGACGTCAGTCTCTGACGAAACGCGTAGGAGGAGCCTGCGGTGCGTCACGCTGAGACCACGGAGGTATCAAGCAGGAATTTTTTCAGCAGGAATCGAGCCTCGAGGACACCCTGATTTAAACACGCCATACAAACTACAGCCAAATGTGAGTTGCCACTTTGAGAATTGCGTCCAATAAAGTTGTTTAATGGTACTACACTATGGCAGTTGTTTCCCTCTTTACATGTTATAACTATCTGTGAGGAAGTGGATGTGATCAGAGAGTGAGCCGGTGCAGGATTTGCCAGTGGAGGTTGAAATATGCTGTTTTTGATCTCTGTCATGGGGGTCAAATCATTATGGTAAGAGGCCAACCTTTACCTTTGGTGGTGGTACTTCCTGCACGGGGATATCGGTGTTTGGAGTGTCCTTAGGAGCACCTTAACTTACTTCTGTATACTGTGTGAATGCCTAATGTACCTCCAGCCACCAAATACTACGTTCTTAGTTGTCAGGTAAACTGATGTGGGCTAATTTTTGGGGCCTTTTATGGCCGACACTTACTTCTTTATCCTGTTAATGCCTAATGTACCTTCAGCCACAGAATACTACGTTCTTAGCTGTCAGGTAAACCCATTTGGGCTAATTTTTGGGGCCTTTTATGGCCGACACTTACTTCTTTATCCTGTAAATGCCTAATGTACCTTCAGCCACAGAATACTACGTTCTTAGCTGTCAATTTTTGTCTTTCAGAGCCTTAAAAAGCCGGTTTTAGACAAGATTTTAGACATTTGGCTCCAATGGCCTGAAAATTTTTTTGGTTAAAATAACTATTTTGGTCTCCAAGTGTCTAAAAAGCCTTTTTTTAGTCAAAATAACTGCATTTGGTCACCAAAGGTCTGAAAAACTTTTTTAGTCAAAATGACTGTATTTTTGTCTTTTAGAGTCTTAAAAAAGCCAGTTTTAGACAAGATAACTGCATTTTGCTCTTCAATGCCCTGAAATTTTTTTGGTCAAAATGACTATTTTGGTCTCCAAGTGTCTAAAAATCCTTTTTTAGTCAAAATAACGGCAATTGGTCACCAAAGGTGTGAACATTTTTTTAGTCAAAATGACTGTATTTTTGTCTTTTAGAGCCTTAAAAAGCCGGGTTTAGACAAGATTTGTCTAAAACTGGCCATTTGGGCTCCAATGGCCTGAAAAGATATTTTCGGTCAAAATTACTCTATTTTGGTCTCCAAACGTCTTAAAATCCTTTTTTAGTCAAAATAAGTGCATTTGGTCACCAAAGGTCAGAAAAAAAATTTAGTCAAAATATTTTTGTCTTTTAGAGCCTTAAAAAGCCGGTTTTAGACAAGATTTAAGACATTTGGCTCCAATGGCCTGAAAAAAATGTTTTGGTCAAAATGACTCTATTTTGGTCTCCAAGTGTCTAAAAACCTTTTGTTAGTCAAAATAACGGCATTTGGTCACCAAAGGTCTGAAATTTGTTTGGCAAAATGACTGTATTTTTGTCTTTTAGAGCCTTAAAAAGCCGGTTTTAGACTTGATTTGTCTAAAACCAGCCATTTGGGCTCCAATGGCCTGAAAAGATATTTTCGGTCAAAATTACTCTATTTTGGTCTCCAAGTGTCTTAAAATCCTTTTTTAGTCAAAATAAGTGCATTTGGTCACCAAAGGTCAGAAAAAAAATTTAGTCAAAATGACTATATTTTTGTCTTTTAGAGCCTTAAAAAGCCGGTTTTAGACAAGATTTAACACATTTGGCTCCAATGGCCTGAAAAAAATGTTTTGGTCAAAATGACTCTATTTTGGTCTCCAAGTGTCTAAAAACCTTTTGTTAGTCAAAATAACGGCATTTGGTCACCAAAGGTCTGAAATTTGTTTGGCAAAATGACTGTATTTTTGTCTTTTAGAGCCTTAAAAAGCCGGTTTTAGACTTGATTTGTCTAAAACCGGCCATTTGGGCTCCAATGGCCTGAAAAAAGTTTTTGGTCAAAATGATTTTATTTTGGTCTCCAAGTGTCTAAAAAGCCTTTTTAAGTCAGAGTCTGCAGAGTCGGCGAAACATGTTGGACCTGGGTGACCCCACTACTCTAGGATATGGTTCATAATTTTATGTATTACATATTTTCTATATTGACTGTCTTTTGATGTCTTTGCATCTGTGTCTTTTTTAACAATTTTGTACACATGTATTAATAAAATCATTATATTTTAAATTGGTCTTTTATTTATCTATTCATGCCAAGTAACTCCTGCCTACAAAGTCCCAGGTTGGGTGTTTCCTCAGAATACACAGTTCCCTGTGGGGCTCATTTAGGGTCTGGTGTATTGGAACACCAATACCACTTGATACACTTTTTTCTCATATGTCCTTAGGGATGTGGCAGGACCTTTCTTGGCTTACTGGCATTTAGGGTCGGCACCTAACATTTTCTACTTACTTCTGCATCCTGTGAATGCCTAATGTACCTTTAGCCACAGAATACTACATTCTTAGCAGTCAGGTAAACCCATGGGAGCTAATTTTTGGGGCCTATACAGGCCGACACTTGCTTCTGTATACTGTGTGAATGCCTGATGTACCTCTAGCCATCCAATAATACGTTCTTTGCTGTCAGTTAAACCTATGTGAGCTAATTTTTGGGACCAAAACAGGCCGACACTTACTTCTGTATAGTGTCAATGCCTGATGTACCTCCAGCCATCAAATACACTATGTTCTTTGGTGTCAGTTAAACCCATGTGAGCTAATTTTTGGGGCCTATACAGGCCGACACTTACTTCTATATCATGTGAATGCCTAATGTACTTCCATCCTTTAAATACTACGTTCCTTGCTGTCAGTTAAACCTATGTGAGCTAATTTTTGGGGTCTATAAAGGCCGACACTTACTTCTGTATACTGTGAATGCCTAATGTACCTTGAGCCACAGAATACTACGTTCTTAGCTGTCAGTTAAACCCATGTGGGCTAATTTTTGGGGACTATACAGGCCGACACTTACTTCTGTATCCTGTGAATGCCTAATGTACCTTCAGCCTCCAAATACTACATACTTAGCTGTCAGGTAAACCCATGTGAGCTAATTTTTGGGGCCTATACATGCCGACACTTACTTCTGTATACTGTGTGAATACCTAATGTACCTCTAAACAAAACGATTCAGGATGCTCATAATTGTCCGTTATGTTCCACGGAACGACCTTCTCTTTGCCACAAGTTCTGGTCCTGTCCCTATATCACGACATTCTGGGACCAGGTACTGACCTTCATCAGGGAAGTGCCGAAGTGGCACATACCCAAAGACCCTATATTGCTCCTGTTCGGTTGATGGGACAAACGCCTCCAAAAGTGGTCTAGCACCCCTGCCTCGCCACATCGTCTGTGGATCCTGACCTGTTTACTGGTGGCCAGAAGGACAATCCTAACTAATTGGATCTCCACGACTCCCCCCTTAGTTTCCCGGGTCAGATAAGAGCTTTCCACACTTCTTTCCATTGACCGCCTCAACGCGGATTTTTCAGCCCCATCCTCACGGAAATCATTTCTACAGAAATGGGACAATTACGTCAAGTACTCCTTCTCCAAATCCGACCCCTCTATGGATCAATATACATTTACGTTCCAGGACTCGCCCAAGAACTCTCCCCCACTCTCACATTCCCCATCAGTTTCCATGCTCTTTTGACTCTGGACCGCCCTGCCCTAATTTGCATAATGTCTGTATTTAATTGTACCTTTTCTGTTGTTGATACTCACGTGTTATATTACAAAATTTTAAACAAAACGATTCAGGATGCTCATAATTGTCCGTTATGTTCCGCGAAACGACCTTCTCTTTGCCACAAGTTCTGGTCCTGTCCCTATATCACGACATTCTGGGACCAGGTACTGACCTTCATCAGGGAAGTGACGAAGTGGCACATACCCAAAGACCCTATATTGCTCCTGTTCGGTTAATGGGACAAACGCCTCCAAAAGTGGTCTAGCACCCCTGCCTCGCTACATCGTCTGTGGATCCTGACCTGTTTACTGGTGGCCAGAAGGACAATCCTAACTAATTGGATCTCCACGACTCCCCCCTTAGTTTTCCGGGTCAGATAAGAGCTTTCCACACTTCTTTCCATTGACCGCCTCAACACGGATTTTTCAGCCCCATCCTCACGGAAATCATTTCTACAGAAATGGGACAATTACGTCAAGTACTCCTTCTCCAAATCCGACCCCTCTATGGATCAATATACATTTACGTTCCAGGACTCGCCCAAGAACTCTCCCCCACTCTCACATTCCCCATCAGTTTCCATGCTCTTTTGACTCTGGACCGCCCTGCCCTAATTTGCATAATGTCTGTATTTAATTGTACCTTTTCTGTTGTTGATACTCACGTGTTATATTACAAAATTTTAAATAAAAAAAAAAGGAAAAGCCAAAAGCCTTACAGCACCTGGTATTCCCGTAGGCAATCACCACTGCCACCCTCGACCCCTTTGAAATTTGCCATAGCAAGATGGCACCTCAGGAGAAACAAAAAGAAAGCCAACGAATAAAGGAAAAGCCAAAAGCCTACAGCACCTGGGATTCCCAGGCGGTTTCCCATCCAGGTTCTAACCAAGCAAGACCCTGCTTAGCTTCTGAGATCAGACGAGCTTGGGCGTGTTCAGGGTGATGTGGCCATAGGCGATCACCACTGCCACCCTCGACCCCTTTGAACTTGGCCATGGCAAGATGGCACCTCAGGAGAAACAAAAAGAAAGCAAACAAATAAAGGAAAAGCCAAAAGCCTACAGCACCTGGTATTTCCAGGCAGTCTCCCATCGAGCTACTAACCAGGCCCGACCCTGCTTAACTTCTGAGATCAGATGAGATCGGGCGCTTTCAGGGTGATGTGGCGGTAGGCGATTCCAAATGCCAACCTCGACCCCTTTGAACTTGGCCATGGCAATATGGCACCTCGGGAGAAACAAAAAGAAAGCCAACGAATAAAGGAAAGGCCTACAGCACCTGGTATTCCCAGGCGGTCTCCCATCCAGGTACTAACCAGGCCCGACCCTGCTTAGCTTCCAAGATTAGACAATATCGGGTGCGTTCAAGGTGATGAGGCCGTAGGCGATCACCACTGCCACCCTCGACCCCCTTTGAACTTGGCCATGGCAAGATGGCACCTCAAGTTATTCGTTGGCTTTCTTTTTGTTTCTCCTGTGTGAATGCCTAATTTACCTCTAGCCATCAAATACACTATGTTCTTTGCTGTCAGTTAAACCCATGTGAGCTAAGTTTTGGGGCCTATACAGGCTGACACTTACTTCTGTATACTATAAGGGGTCGAGGGTGGCAGTGGTGATCGCCTACGGCCACATCACCCAGAATGCGCCTGATCTTGTCTGATCTTGGAAGCTAAGCAGGGTCAGGCCTGGTTAGTACCTGGATGGGAGACCGCCTGGGAATACCAGGTGCTGTAAGCTTTTGGCTTTTCCTTTATTCGTTGGCTTTCTTTTTGTTTCTCCTGAGGTGCCATCTTGCCATGGCCAAGTTCAAAGGGGTCGAGGGTGGAAGTAGTGATCGCCTACGGGCACATCACCCTGAACACGCCCAATCTGGTCTGATCTCGGAAGCTAAGCAGGGTCGGGCCTGGTTAGTACCTGCATGGGAGACTGCCTGTGTAGTGGAGGAGTAGTTTAATCTACATGGGCTCTGCTGGTAGATAGGAAAACAGGTAATAATCCAACTAGGCAGGTACAGCATGCAACAATCCAGTTAGCGTTATACAATCCTTCCCTCCCAAGAACTAGATGACTCATAGGCTGCGAGTCAACTCAGAATGCATTGTTTATTGAAAACACAAGAGATCTACACTTCTCCAAAACCCCCTCCCTCTTCGAGTGATTCCACACAAATACACAGCCCATAATATGCTTACAAGGCAGACATGAACAATAGGACAATGGAATGCAGTTATTCACAAAAACTAACCCCACCCCACTAGCAGGGGTCCATGAAACACTGCTGCCATATTCTAGCAATCTGCAATATATCTTTATATATTTCCTCAGGGACACTGTTCAGTAATATTATGGCCATTCTTTCAACACAAGCCACACTCTCAGTGTTAATTCCGCTACAGCCTGGGAATACCAGGTGCTGTAGGCTTTAGGCTTTTCCTTTATTCATTGGCTTTCTCTTTGTTTCTCCTGAGGTGCCATCTTGGCATGTCCAAATTCAAAAGGGTCGAGGGTGGCAGTGGTGATCGCCTAAGGCCACATCACCTTTAATGCGCTCAATCTTGTCTGATCTCGGAAGCTAAGCAGGATTGGGCCTGGTTAGTATCTGGAGGGGGGACTGCCTGGGAATACCAGGTTCTGTAGGCTTTTGGCTTTTCCTTTATTCGTTGGCTTTCTTTTTGTTTCTCCTGAAGTGACATCTTGCCATGGCCAAGTTCAAAGGGGTCGAGGGTGGCACTGGTGATCACCTATGGCTACATCACCCTGAGCACACCCCATCTTGTCTGATCTCAGAAGCTAAGCAGGGTCAGTCCTGGTTAGTACCTGGATGGGAGACCACCTGGTAATACCAGGTGCTGTAGACTTTTGGCTTTTGCTTTATTTGTTGGCTTTCTTTTTGTTTCTCCTGAGGTGCCATCTTGCCATGGCCAAGTTCAAAGGGGTCAATGGTGGCAGTGATTATTGCCTTTGGCCACATCACCCTTAACGCGCCTGATCTCGAAAGCTAAGCAGGGTCAGGCCTGGTTAGTACCTTGATGGGAGACCACCTGGGAATACCAAGTGCTGTAGACTTTTGGCTTTTGCTTTATTCGTTGGCTTTCTTTTTGTTTGTTTTTTGTTTCTTTTTGAAACGGCGCTACCTTTTATATATAAAGTAAAACCAACAGTGTATCCAGACCGTGGGGTAACTTTTAAGATATGTGCAAAATAAAGTGCCAGTGCAAAGAATATGTGTCGGCCGTAAAAGGCCCCAAAAATTAGCCCACATGGGTTTACCTAACAGCTTAGAACGTAGTATTTGGTGGCTGAAGGTATATTAGGCATTCACAGGGTACAGAAGTAAGTGTCTGTATAGGCCCCAAAAATTAGCCCACATGGGTTTAATTGATAGTTAAGAATGTAGTATTCTGTGGCTGAAGGTACATTAGGCATTCACGGGATACAGAAGTAAGTGTCGGCCGTAAAAGGCCCGAAAAATTAGCCCACATCAGTTTACCTGACAACTAAGAACGTAGTATTTGGTGGCTGGAGGTACATTAGGCATTCACACAGTATACAGAAGTAAGTGTCGGCCTGTATAGGACCCAAAAAATAGCTCACATGGGTTTAACTGACAGCAAAGAACATAGCATTTGATGGCTAGAGGTACATTAGGCATTCACACAGTATACAGAAGTAAGTGTCGGCATGTATAGGCCCCAAAAATTAGCTGACATGGGTTTACCTGACAGTTAAGAATGTAGTATTTGGTGGCTGAAGGTACCTTAGGCATTCACAGGATACAGAAGTATCTGTCGGCCTGTATAGTCCCCAAAAATTAGCCCACATGGGTTTTACTGACAGCTAAGAACGTAGTATTCTGTGGCTGAAGGTACATTAGGCATTCACACAGTATACAGAAGTAAGTGTCAGAATGTATAGGCCCCAAAAATTAGCTCACATGCGTTTACCTGACAGCTAAGTATGTAGTATTTGGAGGCTGAAGGTACATTAGGCATTCACAGGATACAGATGTAAGTGTCGGCCTGTATAGTCCCCAAAAACTAGCACACATGGGTTTAACTGACAGCTAAGATCGTAGTATTCTGTGGCTGAAGGTACATTAGGCATTCACAGGATACAGAAGTAAGTGTCAGCCTGTATAGGCCCCAAAAATTAGCTCACATGGGTTTAACTGACAGCAAAGAACGTACTGTATTATATGGCTGGAGGTACATTAGGCATTCACAGTATACAGAAGTGTCGGCCTGTATAGGCCCCAAAAATTAGCTCACATGGGTTTAACTGACAGCAAAGAACGTATTATTGGATGGCTAGAGGTACATTAGGCATTCACAAACCATACAGAAGTAAGTGTTGGCCTCTATAGGCCCCAAAAATTAGCTCACATGGGTTTACATGACTGCTAAGAACGTAGTATTCTGTGGCTAAAGGTACATTAGGCATTCACAGGATACAGAAGTAAGGGTCGGCCTGTTTAGGCCCCAAAAATTAGCTCACATGGGTTTAACTGACAGCAGAGAATGTAGTATTTGATGGCTGGAGGTACATTAGGCATTCACACAGCATACAGAAGTAAGTGTTGGCCTCTATAGGCCCCAAAAATTAGCTCACATGGGTTTACCTGACTGCTAAGAACGTAGTATTCTGTGGCTAAAGGTACATTAGGCATTCACAGGATACAGAAGTAAGTGTCGGCCATAAAAGGCAACAGAAATTAGCCCACATGGGTATACCTGACAGTTACCTTCAGCCACAGAATACTTCGTTCTTAGCTGTCAGTTAAACCCATGTGGGTTTATTTTTGGGGCCTATACAGGCCAACACTTACTTCTGGATGGGAGACCGCCTGGGATTACCAGGTGCTGTAGGATTTTGGCTTTTCCTTTATTCGTTGGCTTTATTTTTGTTTCTCCTGAGGTGCCATCTTGCCATTGCCAAGTTCAAAGGGGTCGAGGGTGGCAGTGGTGATAGCCTACGGCCACATCACCCTGAACGCGCCCCATCTTGTCTGATCTTGGAAGCTAAGCAGGGTCGGGCCTGGTTTGTACCTGGATGCGAGACTGCCTGGGAATACAGGGTGCTGTAGCATTTTGGCTTTCCCTTTATTCGTTGGCTTTCTTTTTGTTTCTCCTGAGGTGCCATCTTGCCATTGCCAAGTTCAAAGGAGTCGAGGGTGGCAGTAGTGATTGCCTAAGGCCACATCACCCTTAACACGCCCGATCTCATCTGATCTCAGAAGCTAAACAGGGTCGGGCCTGGTTTGTACCTGGATGCGAGACTGCCTGGGAATACAGGGTGCTGTAGCATTTTGGCTTTCCCTTTATTCGTTGGCTTTCTTTTTGTTTCTCCTGAGGTGCCATCTTGCCATTGCCAAGTTCAAAGGGGTCGAGGGTGGCAGTGGTGATCGCCTACGGCCACATCACCCTGAACACACGCCCGATCTCATCTGATCTTGGAAGCTAAGCAGGGTCGGGCCTGGTTAGTACATGGATGGGAGACCGCCTGGGAATATCAGGTGCTGTAGGCTTTTGGCTTTTCCTTTATTCGTTGGCTTTCTTTTTGCTTCTCCTGAGGTGCCATCTTGCCATGGCCAAGTTCAAAGGAGTCGAGGGTGGCAGTAGTGATCGCCTAAGGCCACATCACCCTTAACACGCCCGATCTCATCTGATCTCAGAAGCTAAACAGGGTCGGGCCTGGTTTGTACCTGGATGCGAGACTGCCTGGGAATACAGGGTGCTGTAGCATTTTGGCTTTCCCTTTATTCGTTGGCTTTCTTTTTGTTTCTCCTGAGGTGCCATCTTGCCATTGCCAAGTTCAAAGGGGTCGAGGGTGGCAGTGGTGATCGCCTACGGCCACATCACCCTGAACACACGCCCGATCTCATCTGATCTTGGAAGCTAAGCAGGGTCGGGCCTGGTTAGTACATGGATGGGAGACCGCCTGGGAATATCAGGTGCTGTAGGCTTTTGGCTTTTCCTTTATTCGTTGGCTTTCTTTTTGTTTCTCCTGAGGTGCCATCTTGCCATGGGCAAGTTCAAAGGGTTCGAGGGTGGCAGTGATAATCGCCTATGGCCACATCACGTCTGATCTCGGAAGATAAGCAGGGTCGGGCCTGGTTAGTAGAAATGATCGAACTTTTGAAAAGTATGGTTCGACCAGAAGACCCGAATTTCCCGAAAGTTCGGTTCAGATTCCAAGAACCCATTGAAATCAATGGGACCCGAACTTCGGTAATTAAAAAACACAATTTTGAAGCCCTAAAACCCAATAAATGCCCCTAAAAAGTGCCTAGGGTTCTGGGTCATGCCCCAGGGACTATTAATAACACAAAAAAAGTTCTTAAAATTTGTCGTTTTTGATAGAAAGCCAATTATTGAAAAAATTATTGGGAAAAAAAAAAAGATTTCTTTGGATTTTGTGTCTGTGAGGTCTAAAAGGTGTACCTGTGACGTTTCAGCTCTTTAGCATGTCCAGAACCAGAATTATAGCATGCCAAACCTTCAAAAATGACTTTTTTGCTCAACCTTTCCTTTCTTTTGCTCCTAATCAACTGCACAGCCAATGTGTATGATGGGGACATAATGCAGTGCACTGGGAACAAGATTATAGTTTTTTTTTTAAAAAGGTGCTGTCTCTTTAAATGTGCATATAATTAACAGGTGTATTTTCACAATGTCAGGACCCAGACTTGAACCTGGGACCTACAGTGTGTCTGCCAATGACTCTACTTGCTGAGCCACCTGGAATGCTGAACAGCTCCTTGGACAAATCCTTGAATGACCCTGCTGTGAATCTTTATTGCCTTGAACTTTGAACCCTTTGCTCCTCCCATGAACTTCCTGTTTTAAGCCATGTCTTTGCACTTCCTGGTTGGCAGAATATTGTGCCTTCAACAGCCGATATCTCGCTTGTCTCTCCTGCTGCATTCCGTATCTTTGCTACCATCCATTATCGACACTTGGCTTGTTCCTCGACTATGCTTTTGCCTAATCCCAACCTGCAACTACTTGTTACTGACCTTTGGCTATTCCTAGACTACGCTTCTGCTTGATCCTGACCTGCTGTATCTGCTACTGGACCCTGGCTTGCTCACCTCCTGGTGGGGCGATCCTGAGGACCGCGACCTGGTACTAACACGCAGCAAAATCCATCTCCACCATCGAGGGAGTCAAACTAGGCCTTGCAGATTGCCGCATGTCTTCCTCCTCCTCCTCCTCAAAGCCTGCAAAAGTTCCCGAAGAATCGTCTTCCTCCTCTTCCACCCCTGGATCCTGCTCGGGCCTCTGGGAGCTAGGCATAATGGGGTCAGGATTCTCAGGATAAAGGGGGCCTTGAGAGGCAAGGAAGTCCTCCTCTTCCTCCTGCTGCTCTGCCTCCAGTGCCCTGTCCATAATGCCACGCAGAGTGTGCTCCAACAAAAACAGTACCGATAGGGTGTCACTGATGCATGCGCTGTCCCGGCTGACCATCCTTGTGGACTCCTCAAATGCAGAGAGGACAGCACATGCATCCTTAATCAAAAGCCACTGCCGTGGTGAAAAGAAGCCCAGGCGCGCTGAGCCAGTGCTGGTGCTGTACTCGCAGAGATATTCATTGAGGGCCCTCTGCTGCATGTACAGGCGCTGCAGCATAGCCAAGGTGGAGTTCCAGCGGGTGGGCATGTCACAGACGAGGCGGTGTACCGGCAGGTGAAACTCGCGCTGCACTTCGGCCAAACGTGCAGTGGCACTGTACGACCGCCTGAAGTGATTGCACACCCTTCTTGCCATCCTTAGCACATCCTGCATTCCTGGGTATGAGTTCAAAAACCGCTGTACCACGAGATTCAGGACATGCGCCAGGCATAGCACATGGGTCAACTTTCCCTGACGAAGGGCGGTCAGGAGGTTTAACCCATTATCGGTAACCACCATCCCTGGCTGCAGCTGGCGTGGTGTCAACCACCTCTGGGCCTGTGCCTGCAGAGCCCCAAGAATCTCAGGGGCAGTATGCTGCCTGTCCCCTAGACACACAAGCTGCGGCACTGCGTGACACCTTTTGGCCTGAGACATAGAATAGCCCTTTGAACGCTTACGTAGTACCTCATCATATTCAAAGGACCATTCTGCAGAGGAGGGCATGGAGGAGGATGAGTAGGAGGAGGAGCAGAAGGGGGTAGAAGTGATCGATCTACCCGGATCAGCGACACCACCAGCTGTTTGCAGACGTGGGGGCAACCTGGCTGCAGCACCGAGCTCTGGCTACAATCCCTTCCGCTGGCAAGCAGTGTCACCCAATGAGCAGTGACAGAAATGTACCGTCCCTGCCCATGTTTGCTTGACCAAGTGTCAGCCGTCAGGTGTATCTTACAGCTGACTGACGTGGCCAGGGACGACACTACATTGCCTTCCACATGTTGGTATAGGGATGGCAGGGCCTTACAAGCAAAGTAATGCCGACTTGGCACCTGCCACTGTGGAACTGCACATTTTGCAAAGTCACGGAAGGGAGCAGACTCTACCAGGTTAAATGGTAACAGTTGCAGAGCCAGTAGTTTTGCCAAACTACTGTTTAGATGCTGGGTATGTGGGTGGCGGGGAGTATACATTTTTTTTCGTTCCAGCATGTGTGGAATCGAAATTTGGCATCTAGATGTTACAGCTGGTGGTGTGCTGGAGGTAGATGCGACACTGCCTGCTATATCATCATCCCTGTCAATGGAGGCTGCCAACAGGTGACGAGTGACTATAGCAGGGCCAGGAACAGACTGATGTGCAGGTGGAGCACGAGGAGCAGCGCGAGGAGGACTAGGAGGCCGACTGACCGATCTTTGGCCCTTTTGTGGGTTCTTCAAATGCTCCTGCCAACAGGCCAAGTGGTGGGTTGTCAAATGCCTGTTTAGGCAGCTTGTACCCAGGTGGTTGACATTTTTGCCACGTTTTATACCCTTCTGACAAATCTTGCAGATCGCAACTGTTCGTTCTGCATGGGATGTCTCAAAAAAGGCCCATCAAGAAGAGGTGTGTATAGTGGCCCGGGAGACAACAGGTGCGGCCTTAGATGGAGCAAGCCGTCTGCTCTCCCCTCTTGCTTGCTCTGCCTCCTCCTCAACCTCAGACCCAACATCAGACTCTATAAAGGACTGAGCATCAGGCGTGGCCCGGGAGACAACAGGTGCGGCCTTAGATGGAGCGGGCTGTCTGCTCTCCCCTCTTGCTTGCTCTGCCTCCTCCTCAACCTCAGACCCAACATCAGACTCCATAAAGGACTGAGCATCAGGCTGGAGTAGATGGCTGACACTGTGGTCAAACAGCTCAGCTGACTCCTCTGCCATGTCTGAAGTTGGGTCTAAGGGAGGACATGAGGTGGACATGGACTCATCTCTATTTGTTCTGCCAACTGCAGAAGACTGACCACTTTTCTCTGCCTGGGTCACTGTAGTTGCAGATGATGCCGATGATGAGGGTTTGGTAATATAGTCCACCACCTCCTGTACGTACTGTGGACGTATAGCTTGGCCACTGCCAGAGAACAATGCAAATGGTGGCCTGGCTGAGGACTGACCACCACGTCCACCCCTGCCTCTAGACACCCTAGAAGCTGTGCCCCTTTCCACAGCAGGGCCACGTATGCCTTTTCTTGGTCTACCTGGCATATTTGTCACTGAGGCATTGGCAACTCTGTGCGGTGAAAAACGCACACTGCTATGCGACCCACAGTTGTCGCTGAATACAGCACAGCAGATGCGTGTCATGCACACTTGCAAAGCCTTTTGCACAGTGAACATAACGCTTTCAAGAACAGGAGTTAAGTTGTCACTGAGGCAATGTATTTTGCTGACTAGCAAGCACGTATACCTGCTGTAGATATATCAGCACTGTGGAACGTGCTCACTACACAGAACCCTCA
Source organism: Pelophylax lessonae (assembly GCF_965119305.1). Classification (NCBI taxonomy): domain Eukaryota; kingdom Metazoa; phylum Chordata; class Amphibia; order Anura; family Ranidae; genus Pelophylax; species Pelophylax lessonae. The sequence continues at coordinate 284,652,943 of NC_138769.1, forward strand.
CACTTTCACTTTCACTTTCCCTACAGAAACTAGATTATTACATCTAACTACTGTGGTACAAAGTTCCCTAACTACACTAGATATCCCTTTCCTCACACTAAAAGAACAGCTCCATACAGCAGAAGACTGACACTGTCCCTTTAATTTTTATTTTTTTTTCTAACTCAAAAAACCAGCACAATCGCTGTATTTCTAACTACACTGACTGGCTGTAAGCTGAATGCAATTCTGCTATATGGAGCTTTAGAAGCACTCGCCTATGCAGAAAACATAGTGTAGCAAAGCAGGAGTAAGAGAAATGCTTCCACTCTCTTCAACAGACTCTGTATCACTGTGCTAGGGGTTAGGCGGGGCTATCTTATATACTGTGGGGTGTATTCACTTCTGATTGGAACCTGGTCTCCGTAGTCACTCCAATCACGTTCCCAGAAGACTCCTGCCCCCTCATTGGCTTTTGCTGATGTTTCTGGGCCAATCACGGGCTTTTACAGCCCAGTTCCTGTACCAGTACATTTTGGGCGGTTCTGGTGGCCGAATTCCGAACTTTTACCGCAAAAAGTTCGGAATTCGGCCGAATTTCGAACACCCAATGTTCGGGTCGAACCGATTGTCCCGGTTAGAACCTGCATGGGAGACTGCCTGGGAATACCAGGTGCTGTAGGTTTTTGGCTTTTCCTTTATTTGTTGGCTTTCTTTTTGTTTCTCCTGAGGTGCCATCTTGCCATGGCAAAGTTCAAAGGGGTCGAGGGTGGCAGTGGTGATCGCCTACGGCCACATCACGCCCGATCCTGTCTGATCTCGGAAGCTAAGCAGGGTCGGGCCTGGTTAGTACCTGGATGGGAGATCAGCTGGGAATACCAGGTGCTGTAGGCTTTTGGCTTTTCCTTTATTCTTTGGCTTTCGAGATAACTGCATGTGGTAACCAATAGCCTGAAAAAATGTTTTTGGTCAAAATTACTATTTTCGTCTTTTAGAGTCTTAAAACGCTTGTTTTAGACAAGATAACTGCATTTCGTAACCAATGGCCTGAAAAATCTTTTTGGTCAAAATGACTCTATTTTGGTTTTCAAGTGTCTAAAAAGCCTTTTTTAGTCAATATAACTGCATTTGATAACCAAAGGTCTGAAAAAAATTTAGTCAAAATGACTATTTTTGTCTTTATAGTCTTAAAACGCTTGTTTTAGACAAGATAATTGCATTTGGTCTCCAATGGCCTGAAAAATATTTTTTTGATCAAAATGACTCTGTTTTGGTCTCCAAGTGTCAAAAAAGCCTTTTTTAGTCAGAATAACTGAACCCACGTTGTACCTGGCACTTGATGTTACACACACTTTTCCTGTTATGATGGGAGCTCTTCTGCTGCACTAATGGTTGCTACCTCTCACATGGTTGTTAATTTTGAGGAGACTACACTGGCATCGGTGGTCCCTCTCCGGTTTCCCCCCCTTGGTCATGACTGGGCATGCCCTATTGACTTGTCCCTTCCCCCACACGTGGCAGACTTGTATTGCCTTTTTGTTCCCCCCTTTTTGCCTTTTTTCTGGTCCTGGACTTTGGTTTGATTTTTTTCTTTTCCTGCATGTACTTTGTCGCTCTACTGCTATTATTTTACCCTATGCTGTGGATGTTCCTATTGACTGTTCTCTATGCTGGGGCTGCACCAGTACTGTGTGGGCTGGGCGACTACTCCTGTTGCTCTCTCTATATAGCTGGGCTGTGCTGATGGGGTGTAGTGGGTTCACCCTTTCTGGGTGCCCTCTTTCGCCTCCCTGGCCGGGTTGCCTGAGGCTCCGTGTATGGCTACATTTTGACTATGGCTGATAATATTTGTGTGATGTCCTGGAATGTGCGGGGCCTCGGCAACCCAGTAAAGAGGACGGCGGTGCTCCGCACCATCAAACGCCTGCAGGCAGATGTGGTTTGCCTGCAGGAGACCCATATGTCTCCTTCCACTTCCCCGTGTCTAGCTCCTAGCGTATTTATTCACCAGTTCCACTCTGTTTACTCCACTTATTCGAGAGGGGTGTATATTTTGATTAACCACTTCCATACCGAGTCATGTAAAATGACGTCGGCAAAGTGGTTGTAAGGATCCGGGCCGCCGTCATATGACGTCGCCCGGATCTCCCCTCTACTGCGCTCCCCCGGGGGCGCGCAGCGCGGCGATCGGGCGTGAGGCTCGTCCCTCGGACATAGCCCATCCCTGATCAAGGTAAACAGCCAATAGAAATTGGCTGTTTACCATGTGATCGGCTGTGTCAATCACAGCCGATCACATGAGCGGCTCCAGCACGAGCCGCTCGTTCTCTCTGCAATGCGCGCCCCTGGGGGCGCGCAGAGCAGCGATCGGGGACGAGGCTCATCCCTCGGACAGAGTCGATCCCCGATCTAGGTAAAGAGCCAATGAAATTGGCTCTTTACCACGTGACCGGCTGTGTCCAATCACAGCCGGTCACAAATGTCAACAGAGAACACGGTAACTAGCTGTCACCGTGTTCTCCTCCTCACACACTGATCCTGTGTGAGGAAGAGAGTGTGGTAACAGCTAGTTACCAATTACAGTGCACCCCAAACACACTGATTGCCCCCCCCAATAAAGAGCACCTGTCACTAGCCCATCAAAGTACCTGAGTACCTGTCACCAGCCCATCAGGTACTCAGATGACAGGTACTCGGGTACTCTGATGGGCTGGTGACAGGTACTCGGGTACTCTGATGACAGGTACTCGGGTACTCTGATGACAGGTACTCGGGTACTCTGATGACGGGTACTCGGGTACTCTGATGATGGGTACTCGGGTACTCTGATGACAGGTACTCGGGTACTCTGATGACGGGTACTCGGGTACTCTGATGATGGGTACTCGGGTACTCTGATGACAGGTACTCGGGTACTCTGATGATGGGTACTCAGGTACTCTGATGACGGGTACTCAGGTACTCTGATGACGGGTACTCGGGTACTCTGATGATGGGTCCTCGGGTACTCTGATGACGGGTACTCGGGTACTCTGATGAAAAACGAATTTATGCAGCGCTAGCTCAAATAAAGTGTAAAGTGCTGTGATATAAATACAATATTCAATATTTTATAAAGTGCACACTGTATGATCAAATATACAAAAAAGTGCTATGTGCTAAAAAAATCTCTAAGCAATAACAAATAAATATATAGATAAATATATTAGTGCACAATAAACAAAATAGGTGGTTAGAAATAGTCCAAATAAATATTCAGTGCTTAAAAAGAGTTCTTAAAGTGATCCAATTAAGGTGCCAAGGTGCCAAATAATTAAGGTGCTTGCAGAGTGATATGGTGCCCCTCAAGGTTCCCCACTCACCAGATTGCAGATAATAATTCCAGCTGATGGGCTGGTGACAGGTACTCGGGTACTCTGATGACAGGTACTCGGGTACTCTGATGACAGGTACTCGGGTACTCTGATGACGGGTACTCGGGTACTCTGATGATGGGTACTCGGGTACTCTGATGACAGGTACTCGGGTACTCTGATGATGGGTACTCAGGTACTCTGATGACGGGTACTCAGGTACTCTGATGACGGGTACTCGGGTACTCTGATGACGGGTACTCGGGTACTCTGATGACGGGTACTCGGGTACTCTGATGACAGGTACTCGGGTACTCTGATGACAGGTACTCGGGTACTTTGAGTACCTGTCAACGGAGTACCCGTCATCAGAGTACCCGAGTACCTTCCACCTGCTCATCAGAGTACCTGACGCCTGAAGTACCCGAGTACTTGCCGCCTGCTCATCAGTACCCATCACTACTCATCAGTACTCATCAGTACCTATCACGTATCAGTACTGATCATCAGTACCCATCAGTACAGTAACACCTATCAGTACTACTCATCAGTACCTATCACCTGCCTGTCACCTGCCCATCAGAGTACCCCAGTACCTGTCACCTGCCTATCGGAGTACCCGAGTACCTGCCACCTGCTCATCAGTACCAGAGTACCTGTCACCTGCCCAACAAAGTACCCGAGTACCTGTCACCCTTCATACAGCCACCATGTCCAAGTCCAAAAAGGTTTATGTACGTCCTCCATTTAAACCTAAATACCGGTGTTATGGCAGCAGATAGCTGCCATAACCCTGGTATTTTTTTAAACGGTGGACGGTTGGCTTTCCGATAAGGGTGGTCCCAGCGGCGGATTCACCGTGGGATCACCCTTCCGGGATGGCGGAAGAGGCGACCCCCTTCCCACCACGTTCCGGTCCTTTTCCCCGCTTACCGGACGCGCCGGCAGCGGGGAAAACGATCCGGTCCCAGATCCTCACAGACAGGATGTCGAGTGAGGGCAAGCTTGCCCTCACTTGACTCTATGGTCTTGGAGGACCGGAGCTACGGAAAATGTTGTTGCCTAGCAACCGGTTTAAAGGTCCTTTTTTTTTTTTCATTTTATATAGTAATTTTTTTTTTCTATCTTTTAGTGTACTTGTGAGATCTGAGGACTTTTTGACCCCAGATCTCACAAAAAAGAGGTCCTGTCGTGCCTATTTCTATTACGAGGAATGTTTACATTCCTTTTAATAGAAATAAAAATGATCAATTTTTTTTTTTTACACGGTGTAAAAATAAAAAATAATAAATAAAATAAATAGTAAAAAAAAAAATTAAAGCGCCCTGTCCCCATGAGCTCGCGCGCAGAAGCGAGCGCATACAGAAACCCCGCCCACATATGTAAACGGTGTTCAAACCACACATGTGAGGTATCGCCGCGATCGTTAGAGCAAGGGGAATAATTTGAGCCCTAGACCTCCTCTGTAACTCAAAGATGGTAACCTGTATAAATTTTTAAATTGTCGCCTATGGGGATTTTTAAGTACCAAAGTTTGTCGCCATTCTGTGAGCGTGTGCAATTTTGAAACATGACATGTTGGGTATCTATTTACTCGGCGTAACATTATCTTTCACATTATGGAAAAAATTGGGCTAACTTTACTGGTTTCTTATTTTTTAATTAAAAAAAGTGAATTTTTTCCAAAAAAATTGTGTTTGGAAGACCGCTGCGCAAATATGGTGTCATAAAAAATATTGCAATAATCTCCATTTTATTCTCTAGGGTCTCTGCTAAAAAAAAATATATAATGTTTGGGGGTTTTAAGCAGTTTACTAGCAAAACAACTGATTGTAGCTTGTAAACACCAAATGTGATGCTCCTCGGATGATGATGCTCCTTGGATGTTAGGCCCCTCTATATGGCTAGGCTGTGAAAAAGTCTCACACATGTGGTATTGCCATACTCAGGAGGAGTGGCAGAATGTATTTTGGGGTGTAATTTTTGCTATTTACATGCTATGTGTTAGAAATATCCTATAAATTGACAACTTTGTGTAAAAAAAAAAAGGTTTTCATTTGTTTCCCACATTTTCCAAAAACTTGTGGAAAAAAAATGACACGTTCAAACGACCCATAATGCCTCATAGAATATACGTTGGAGTGTTTGCTTTCCAAAATGGGGTCATTTTGTGGACTTTTCCATTGTATTGGTGCTCTAGGGCCTTGAAAAGTGTGATAGGTAGTAAGAAAGTTTTATGTGTATTTATGCTCCTAAAAAGCATGAAGGTGCTTTTTGGACGTGGAGTCTCTTTTTGTGGCCAGGCTGTGTAAAAGTCTCACACATGTGGTATCACCATACTCGGAAGGAGTAGCAGAATGTATCTTTGGGTGTAATTTTTGCTGTGTACATGCTATGTGTTAGAAATAGCTTATAAATTGACAACTTTGTGGGAAAAAAAGAAAAAAAAAATTTTTCTTCATTTTCCCAAGAATTGTGGGAAAAAATTACAACTTCAAAAAACCCACCATGCCTCTTACTAAATACCTTGGACTGTCTACTTTACAAAAAGGGGTAATTTGGGCGGTATTTGTACTGTCCTGACATTTCAGGGCCTCAAGAAAGGAGATAGGCAGTCAGTACATCTGGTGTGATAAATTTTCAGTAATTGGTACCATAGCTTCTAGACTCAATAACTTTCACACAGACTAAATAATATACACTAATTTGGGTTAATTTTACCAGAGACATGTAGCAGTATACATTTTGGCCCAAATGTATGAAGAAAAAATATTTTTTTGCAAAATTTTATAATTGAAACTAAAAAAAAGTGTTTTTTTTTCAAAATTTTTTGCTCTTTTTTTGCATATATCACGAAAAAAACCCCAGTTGTGATCAAATACCACCAAAAGAAAGCTCTATTTGTGTGAAAAAAAATGATAGAAATTTTGTTTGGTTACAGTGAAAATTGGTCTGGGCAGGAAGGGTGTCTACCTGCTCTGTATGGAAGTGGTTAAGAAGGGGGTACGGTTTCTATGCTCAAAGACTGTGATTGACCCTGAGGGCCGGTTTGTTTTATCCTGCCAACTAGCAAGCCTTAGGTGTGTACTTGTGCCCCCCCCCCTGTATTCTGCAGGGGTACTTAAACTTATCGTGCCACATATTGCTCAACTTCCTGATGTGCCCCTGCTGATGTTGGGGGACTTTACTGCTGTACTTGACTCTGCCTGGGATAGGTTTTCCTCTCACTTCGGTGGACCTATGCTGGCCGGGGGGGGCTACGCCCCTTGCTCGGTTGGTGGGTGAACTCGGACTGACAGATGTCTGGAGGATGGGCCACCCTGAGGTACGAAAGTTTTCGTGCTTCTCAGCGTCACACTCGGGATTGTCTAGGATAGATCTGGGGCTGGGTAATGGTTTGCTACTGCCTCTGGTGGTCGTGGCGGATTATGCATCCCGGTTGGTGTCTGATCATTCCCCCTTTTGGGTCCGTCTGTCCCTCCTGGATAATAGGGGGAAATCCCTTTGGAAACTCAATGCATTCTGGCTGACGCTCTTTCCTAGTCCTGATCCCCTGCCACCCAAACTAACGTCCTTTTTTGCTGACAATTTGGAATCCGCAGAGGTGGGGGTGGTGTGGGATGCGGCTAAGGCATTCATGAGAGGTCAGTTTATACGTACGGTTAATGCCATTAAAACGGACACCAGGCAATGGGAGAATACTGTGTTGGACGCAGTGACTAGAGCGGAGGAAACTTATGTTAGGGACCCGTCAGATGATACTCAGAGGTCGTGGCTGGCTGCCCAATCTATGGCCAAGTCGGTCACGATTCAAAAGGCTGAAAACAAGTGCTTCTTCTTGCAGCAGAGGTATTTTGAGAAGGAAGAAAACACGGGTCATATGTTGGCCATGCTGGTTCGCTCGCAGCAGCCTGTGGCATTTATACCCCAGATTAAGGATCCTCATGACATACGGAGAGTACTTGGGAAGTTTTATGCTGATCTTTACTCCTCTAAGATCTCGGCTGACTCACGAGAAATTGCCGATTTTTTTTGGCTTCCTGCGATTTGCCTTCTCTGTCTGCCTGGGACGTGGCTGTGCTTGGGGCCCCCCTTACGGAGAACGAACTTTATGCGGCCTTGAAATCTACTAAGCCTGGTAAATCTCCGGGGGCTGATGGTATCCCGTCGGAGGTTTACAGCCGATACGCTGAACAGTTGGTGCCCGTGCTGCTGCGGGTATATAACGAAGCCTTCCGTATTGGCCGCTGTTAGGAATGCTTCCTGAGCACACTGATGTGCTGTCATGAATCTGCAATCTAAAGGGTTAACCTAGAGCAGACTAATTGCAGTAATTGGCAAACAGGCTGCCTTATTTAAACAGCTCAGAAGCACTGTGTCTTTGCTGACTTGTCTGCAGCTCTTCCTGTGTTCCTGAAGCCTGCTTCCTGTTACCTGTTTGATATCCGTTTTGACCTTTGGCTTGTTCCGGACCTTGTTGACCTGCTGCCCGTCCTGACCCCCGGCTTGTTTGACCATTCTCTCGGATCTCCCTTGTCTGCTTATCTGCCTTCGGATCATGACCGGCTTCTCCCTTGGTGGGGCGACCCTGAGGACTGCGACCTGGTATCCACACGCAGCAAAATCCATCCTCCCCACTAGAGGCTCTGGCGAAAACCGGTGGATACTTAGATTCCGCACCTCAGGTTAGCCTGTGTCACTTACCTTGGGGGTTCCCGTCTAAGCTCCGCCCTCTGGCACACGTGGGGCCTTCCTCTGCCATCAGGCTACCACTTGTATCCCTAACAGTACAAGTCAGCCATGACGGAGCCTGCAAGAGAAGCCTCACCGTTGGAAGAGATCTGCCAACACCTCGCAGCCCTGTCTCAAACCGTAAAGTCACTTCAAGACGGCTACACACAGCTAGAGGAACGGCTGCGCTCTATGACACTTCAGGGGGATCCTCCTGTATTATCTGCTTCCTCTCCTGCTGCAGCACTCTCTGCACCTGCTTCTGGCCCTACCGTAGTGATGCTGCCACCAGAACCTCGAGTTCCTGCTCCCGAAAAATATTCCGGGGATCGCGGTAAATTCCGCGCCTTTCGCAACGCCTGCCAGCTGTATTTCTCCCTGCAACCTCGAACCTTTTCTTTGGAGACCACCAAGGTGGGGTTTGTTTATCTCCCTGCTCCTAGGCGAACCCCAGTTCGCCTAGGAGCAGGGAGATATCGGCTCCTTGAAGAGGGCAGCCCCCATTAAACTCCTTACGGTCATTTTTTGAGGCCATGGCACAGCTCTATGTTGACCCGCAGCGATCCTCCACCGCAGAAGCTGCGCTTCATGTTCTTCAGCAGGGTCGCAGGCCCGTAGAACACTACGTCACTGACTTCCGCTGCCTCAGTTCCGATACGTCCTGAAACGAAGCAGCACTCCGGTATCAGTTCCGTCTCGGCTTTCAGAAGGACTGAAGGACGAGCTGGCGCGGGTAGGTGTCCCCAACGCCTTGGAATATTTGATTTCCCAGGCCATTCAAATCGTCCGGTGGCTACGGGAGCGCAGAGCAGAACGATCTCCGCAGCAGTTCAGACCAGCCTGGACGCTACCACGAGTTGCTCATCCTGCATACTTTTCTTCTGCTGGGTCAGCTCTTACCAACCCCGCTCCCGCTGGAGTCGCCTCAGATACGACTGAACCTTGGGATCATACGGCCTGGTTTGTCCCCGGAGGAGAGACGCCGTCACCAGTTGGGTAAGCTGTGCCTGTATTGCGGTGAAGCTGGCCACTATGTGCGCTCCTGCCCGGCAAAATACCATAAGTTCATGCCGGCCTCACCATCTGTTGCCAGTTCCTCCCACCTAGCCTTTCCTGTGTCATTACAGCTTCCAGAAGGACTCGTCCCAGTTACCGCAATCATTGACTTTGGAGCCTGCCGTTGTTTCATTGATCGCTCGTTCGCCCTGCATGTTGCGTACCTCTCCGGCTCAAGACTCAGGACCTCACCATCTTCCTGGCTGATGGCTCCCACATCAAATCCGGGCCCGTGACCCAAGAAACTTTTCCCCTTCCTATGGTCTCCTCCTCCGGCCATAAGGAACTGATTAGCCTGGATGTTATCACATCCTCCTTATTTCCCATTATCCTGGGATTACCGTGGTTGCAAGCACATAACCCGCAAGTCAATTGGATCACAGGCACCATCCAGTTCCCATCTCTTTACTGCAAGAATTCCTGTCTACCCGCTCCTCCTGAATTCCCCAAGACTCTGTTCTGTCTTGAATCCGAACCTGATGTATGTTCTGTGGTGCCCAAAGCATACCATGATTTCCTGGATGTATTCAGCAAACGGGGAGCAGAGACCTTGCCCCCCCACCGTCCATATGACTGCCCCATCGACTTGCTCCCAGGAGCCGAAATCCCGTTCGGCCGGATTTACCCACTTTCTGAACGTGAGCTGGACGTCTTAAAGGACTATGTAGACGAAAGTCTGAAGAAGGGGTTCATCCATCCCTCTACCTCTCCAGCAAGGGCAGGTATCCTCTTCGTAGAGAAGAAGGATCACACCCTCCGACCCTGCATCGATTATAGGGATTTAAATAAAGTTACTATTAAAAAACGTTATCCCCTTCCTCTAGTCCCCGAACTCTTTCAGAGACTCAGATCTGCCATCCTGTTTACTAAGCTGGATCTTCGTGGGGCGTACAACTTGGTGCGCATCCGAGAGGGCGACGAATGGAAGACTGCTTCCCACACTAGATTCGGACATTTCGAATACCTGGTAATGCCATTTGGCCTTTGTAATGCTCCTGCCACGTTCCAACACTTTGTGAACGACATCTTCAGGGATTGGTTGGATATCTTCGTCATCGTATACTTGGATGACATCCTAATCTTCTCAACATCCCTAGAGCAGCATCGCGAGCACGTTCGAAATGTCCTCGGTCGCCTTCGCCAGCATGGTCTCTACGCCAAGGCCGAGAAGTGCGTTTTTGAGCAGAACAGTATCCCGTTTCTGGGGTTAATAATTTCCACAGAAGGAATAGAGATGGATCCTCAGAAGGTCTCTGCCATTCTGGACTGGCCACCTCCATCAGACAAAAAGGGAGTACAGCGCTTTGTTGGCTTCGCCAATTTTTATAGGAGGTTCATTAAGGGGTTCTCTAACATCATAGCCCCTTACTAAGAAGAACGTCCACTTCCAGTGGACCCCAGAAGCTCAGTCCGCCTTCTCGGATCTTAAAAAACATTTTACCTCTGCCCCTATCCTAAGTCACCCGGATCCTGCCTTACCCTATCTCCTGGAGGTAGACGCATCGGACGTTGCGGTCGGGGCAGTCATCTCCCAAAGACAGGGAACTAGAGACTTAACTCACCCAATAGCCTTCTTTTCCCGGAAACTCTCTCCCGCGGAGAAAAACTATGATGTCGGGGACCGGGAACTCCTGGCAATCAAAGCCGCTCTCGAAGAGTGGAGATATCTACTAGAAGGAGCATCACACCCGATTCTTATATTTACCGATCATAAGAACCTTGAGTACTTAAGATCTGCAAAGCGACTTAGACCCCGCCAGGCCCGATGGGCACTCTTCTTCTCCAGATTCTCGTTCCATATCACCTATCGGCCCGGGTCGAAAAATGTCAAACCGGATGCCCTGTCCCGGATGTTTGATAATACTAAAGAAGAGTTGGTACCTGACACTATCCTGTCAGAGAAAAACTTCCTGCTCACTAGCCTAAAATCCCATCTTGAGCAAGCCTCTGCCAAAATTTCCGGTCCACCTGGGATACCCCTGTCACGCAAGGATGGTTTGTTGTGGGCTAAGGACAAAATATTTCTCCCGGAGGGAGTCAGAGTTTCGGTTCTAGCTGCCTGCCATGACCACCCTCTAGCTGGCCATTTTGGTGTTCATAGGACCCTTGACCTCATGCAACGCACCTTCTGGTGGCCTGAGATGGGAAAAGACTGCAGAAGTTATGTGTCTACCTGTGTTTCTTGCTGAAGGAGTAAAACCACCAGAAGTAAGGCGTGGGGGTCTCCTCAGACCACTCCCAATCCCTGACCGGCCCTGGCAAAATATCGCCATGGACTTTATCGTGGAACTTCCACCTTTGGCCGGGTGCTCCGCCATTTTTGTGGTTGTAGACCGGCTTACTAAGATGGCCCACTTTCTACCCCTCAAAGGTACCCCCTCTGCAAAAGAAACTGCAGAAGTCTTCATTAGGGAGATTGTGTGACTCCACGGGGTACCCACGAACATTATCTCGGACAGAGGGGTACAGTTCATGTCCCGCTTTTGGAGGGCCTTGTGTAAGCTACTAAAAATTGAATTATCTATGTCCTCAGCTTACCACCCGCAGACAAACGGGCAAACAGAGAGGACAAACCAGACCCTGGAACAATATCTCCGGTGCTTTACCACCTTCGTCCAGGACGACTGGGTAGCATTACTACCATTTGCGGAATTTGCCTTTAATAATTCACGACATTCCATTACCGGGCAATCTCCCTTCTTTGCCAATTATGGTTTTCATCCTTCCTTTCTGCCCGACGTCCCATCTGATTCCGGAGTGCCCGCAGTTCAGGTCACCATTGACTTCTTCACGAGTAACAACAAACTTCTGCAGGACACCTTGGCCAAGGCTCAGATAGCATCCAAAAGAATCTTTGATGGGAAAAAGAGGGGAGAACTGATTCTCCAACCAGGTGACCAGGTCTTTTTATCCACAGCTAACCTGCGCTTGGCCTGACCATCCAAGAAGTTGGCTTCCAGGTTTATCGGCCCATTCCCCGTTAAAATAAGACTCAATGCCGTGTCCTATGAGTTATCCTTACCTGATACCCTACGGATCCATCCTGTGTTCCATGTCACTCTTTTTTTAAACCCGTGGTTCCCGACGCCTTCCCCGGCAGAAGCCCTGGACCTCCGGAACCAGTGATGGTGGATGGCGACATGGAGTACGAAGTTGAGGCTGTACTTGATTGCCGGAAAAGAGGTAACCAGCTTCAGTTCCTTATTAAATGGAAGGGTTATGTGCCGGAAGAGAATTCCTGGGAACCTGAGAGTAACATTTATGCCGCAGACCTGATCCAGGCGTTTTTTCTTGCCCATCCTCAGAAAAGCAGTTTGTTGGACACCCGGAGGTTGCCCTTAAGGGGGGGGGCAATGTTAGGAATGCTTCCTGAGCACACTGATGTGCTGTCATGAATCTGCAATCTAAAACCTAGAGCAGAGTAATTGCAGTAATTGGCAAAGAGGCTGCCTTATTTAAACAGCTCAGAAGCACTGTGTCTTTGCTGACTTGTCTGCAGCTCTTCCTGTGTTCCTGAAGCCTGCTTCATGTTACCTGTTTGATATCCGTTTTGACCTTTGGCTTGTTCCTGACCTTGTTGACCTGCTGCCCGTCCTGACCCCCGGCTTGTTTGACCATTCTCTTGGATCTCCCTTGTCTGCTTATCTGCCTTCGGATCTTGATCTGCTTCTTCCTTGGTGGGGTGACCCTGAGGACTGCGACCTGGTATCCACACGCAGCAAAATCCATCCTCACCACTAGAGGCTCTGGTGAAAACCGGTGGATACTTAGATTCCGCACCTCAGGTTAGCCTGTGTCACTTACCTTGGGGGTTCCTGTCTAAGCACCGCCCTCTGGCACACGTGGAGCCTTCCTCTGCCATCAGGCTACCACTTGTATCCCTAACAGCCGCCTTCCTGCCTCTATGTCCGAAGCTATAGTTGTTTTCCTGCTGAAGCCCGGCAAGGATCCGCTTTTGTCGGATTCCTAAAGGCCCATATCTCTACTCACAACGGATGTTAAAATTCTAGCTAAGATACTGGCCACTAGGCTGTCCTCTGTTGTCCAGGGGGTTGTCCATAGGGATCAATCGGGGTTTATCCTGACCAGATCGACGGCACTTAATCTCCGCCGACTATTTCTGAACCTTCAGATCCCAGTAGACAACCCTGGGAACCGGGCAGTCTTTTCGCTAGATGCCGCTAAGGCATTCGATAGTGTTGAATGGGTGTACCTATGGGAAGTTCTCAAGCGCTTTGGTGTGGGAGAGAACTTTCTGAACTGGGTGTGGGTACTGTACGCTGCCCCCACGGGCAGACTGAGGGTGAACGGGGAGCTTTCTGGACCCTTCTGTTTGCACAGGGGGACTAGACAGGGCTGCCCGCTATCTCCATTGCTGTTTGCCATGGCACTGGAGACCTTAGCGGCGCGGATTCGGTCCTCCCCTGACATAGTGGGGTTCAGAAGGGGCTCCCATGCAGACGTTATCTCACTCTATGCGGATGACACACTGCTCTACCTAGGTGATACAGGGGAATCCTTGCGGGCGGTAATGTCCCTTATTGACTATTTTGGGTCCCTGTCGGGATTTTCCATAAATTGGGATAAATCAGTTTTAATGCCCCTTGATCCCATAACTCAGCCTCTTCCGGACTGTGCATCCACAGTGCGAGTGGTTGACTCCTTCAAATATTTGGGGATCCAGGTGTCTCCTGATCCTACCAAGTATATCACACTGAACCTCGTACCTCTGCTGCAAAGTTCCCTTGTTGGTGGCTGGGCGAGTCAATCTAATTAAGATGGAGTGGGCTCCTCAACTTCTTTATGTCTTGCACAACTCCCCAATCTGGATACCCAGGAAATGGTTCTATAGGATTGACTCCCAGTTCCGAGAACTGATCTGGTGCAAAAAAGTGGCTAGGATTAAATTGGCTACCCTTCAGATGGGCAAGTCCCCAACCCCAGAGTATATTTTCTAGCCTTCCAGGTTCAGCATATGGGGGGCTGGGGTCTTTTGGATCCATTTGATCCTATTGGGTCCTTATTGGTCCCTACTGACTCGCCTCACCCTGTCCTTGTACACCTTGAAGCGGGGTTCTCCAATATGGGGACTCGGTTACCCACACTCGCCTTGATTCGCATGGTGTGGCGCTGTGTCAAGGGGATGTTGCAGATCACGGGTTACCTTCCTCAGACTCCGATTTGGCATAATCGCAACTTTTCGGAACTGTTTCATCTAGAGGGCGCGGAGATGTGGGAGGCCCATGGTGTATATTTTATAGCACAATTGTTCAGAGCTGGGGTACTGAAATATATTCAAGACTTACAGAGGGAGTTTGATGTTCCTAGGCACTGTTTCTTTCGCTACCTACAATTGAGACACGCGATGATGGCCCAGGCAGGCTTGGCTTCTTTGACACCCGACACTCACTGCCTGTTGGGTGAGGTGTTTCGGGTCTCGGACAAGAATATGATCTCACAGGTTTATGTCCTTCTGTTGGGATCCGTGCAGGACCCCTCTTCCCTCCCTGCTCGTGCGGGGTGGGAGGGGGGATCTTGGACCCATAGATGGGGAGACGTGGGATCTTTGCCTCTCATCGATCCCTTTGGTGTCGGTGTCGGCCTCCCATAAGATATCTCACTTATTTCTGTTTCACAGAGCATACAGAACACCGATGCAGCTGTACCGTTGGGGACGCAGATCTACTCCCTTGTGCCCCAAATGTGAGAGAGACCAGGGTACACTTATACACATGATGTTTAGATGTCCCAAGCTGTTTCGCTACTGGGGGAAGGTAATTGACACGATCTCTAAAGTGTATAATTTTCAGCTACTAAGGGATCCTGTGGTCTGTCTGCTTGGTGCTCTGGAGGTGGACACTCTGACCCCAAATGCTCACGTTGCCGTGTTGCGATTGTTGTATATTGCTCGCAAATTAATTGCTAGATTTTGGATCGCCTCCAGGGTGCCGAGCATGGGCCAGTGGATAACACAGGTCAATGCCTCTTTAATCAGGGAAAAGCTGACATACCAGCATCGAAATGCTCACAAGAAATTTGCCTCGTTATGGCAACCTTGGTTGGATGACCCGGCCTTAGCTCCCCCCAGTTGGTTATGGATCGGCTGCTCATTGGATAGGGTAGCATTTCTTGAGAAGAGTGCAGAGTCCTCCCATCCTTTCCCTTCCTTTCCCCCCTCCCCCCTCCCTTTTAGTTTTCTGCCACTGTTTTCCTTTTTTCCCTTTCCTTCTCCATTGCACTTAGTACTTCAGGTGGGTTTTTGCTACTTTACGGAGGTGTGTGCTATATTGCTAGATGTTCATGGTCCTATTACTATTGGGAGGGAATAACTGTATGTTTTTATTTATCCTTCACGTATGCACATGGGAACATGCTAAGGTTTGTTTACTTGGCTGTAATTTTCACCTGAATGCGATGGTTTATGGATGACCTTTTCCTGTACTGTTGCTGTTATATCCTTTATATATTTGTATTTTTCCGAACACTGGTTCTGTAACTGATTATGTCTACCGTTCATGTTATTTATTCAGTGTACTGTTTATACTCAATAAATATTAAAACATTTTTTAAACCTTTGGTGATCAAATGCAAAAAAATAAATGCTTTTTAGACACTTGGAGACCAAAATAGAGTCATTTTGACCCAAACAAATGTTTCAGGCGGTTGGTTACCAAATGCAATTATCTTGTCCAAAACCGGCTTTTTAAGACTCTAATAGACGAAAATACAGTCATTTTGACTAAATGTTTATTTCAGACCTTTGGTGACCAAATGTAGTTATTTTGACTAAAAGGGGCTTTTTAGACACTTGGAGACCAAAATAGAGTCATTTTGACCAAAAAATGTTTTCAGATCACTGGTTACGAAATGTAATTATCTTGTCTAAAACCGGCTTTTTAAGACTCTAAAAGACAAAAATACAGTCATTTTGGCTAAAAAAGTTTTTCAGACCATTGGTGACCAAATGCAGTTATTTTGACTAAAACAGGCTTTGGAGACCTAAATAGAGTCATTTTGACCAAAAACATGTTTTCAGACCATTGGTTACCAAATGCAGTTATCTTGTCTAAAAGCGGCGTTTTGAGACTCTAAAAGACAATAATGTAGTCATTTTGGCTAAAAAAAGGTTTTCAGACCTTTGGTGACCAAATGCAGTTATTTGACTAAAAAAGGCTTTTTAGACACTTGGGAGACCAAAATAGAGTCATTTTGACCAAAAACATGTTTTCAGGCCATTGGTTACCAAATGCAGTTATCTTGTCTAAAAGCGATGGTTTGAGATTCTAAAAGATAAAAATACAGTCATTTTTGGTAAAAATGTTTTTCAGACCAAATGCAGTTATTTTGACTAAGAAAGGATCTTTAGACACTTGGAGACCAAAATAGAGTCATTCTGACAAAAACATTTTTTTCAGGCCATTGGTTACCAAATGCAGTTATCTTGTCTAAAAGCGATGGTTTGAGACTCTAAAAGACAAAAATACAGTCATTTTGGCTAAAAAAAGTTTTTCAGACCTTTGGTGACCAAATGCAGTCATTTTGACAAAAAAGGATTTTAAGACACTTGGAGAGCAAAATAGAGTCATTTTGACCAAAAACATGTTGTCAGGCCTTTTGTTACGAAATGCAATTATCTTGTCTAAAAGCGGCGTTTTAAGACTCTAAAAGACAAAAATGCAGTAATTTTAGCTAAAAAAGTATTTCAGACCTTTGGTGAACAAATGCAGTTATTTTGAAAAAAGAGGCTCTTTAGACACTTGGAGACCAAAGATAGAGTCATTTTGACCAAAAAAATGTTTTCAGGCTATTTGTTACCAAATGCAGTTATCTTGTCTAAAAGCGGCGTTTTGAGAATCTAAAAGACAAAAATACAGTCATTTTGGATAAAAGTTTTTCAGACCTTTGATGACCAAATGCATTTATTTTGACTAAAAAAGGCTTGTAAGACACTTGGAGACCAAAATAGAGTTATTTTGACCAAAAACATGTTGTCAGGCCTTTTTTTAAGAAATGCAATTATCTTGTCTAAAATCGGCGTTTTAAGACTCTAAAAGACGAAAATACAGTAATTTTAGCTAAAAAAGTATTTCAGACCTTTGGTGATCAAATGCATTTATTTTGACTAAAATAGGCTTTTTAAACACTCGGGAGACCAAAATAGAGTCATTTTGATCAAAAATGTTTTCAGATCACTGGTTACGAAATGTAATTATCTTGTCTAAAACCGGCTTTTTAAGACTCTAATAGACGAAAATACAGTCATTTTGACTAAATTTTTATTTCAGACCTTTGGTGACCAAATGCAGTTATTTTGACTAAAAGGGGCTTTTTAGACACTTGGAGACCAAAATAGAGTCATTTTGACCAAAAAATGTTTTCAGATCACTGGTTACGAAATGTAATTATCTTGTCTAAAACCGGCTTTTTAAGACTCTAAAAGACAAAAATACAGTCAATTTGGCTAAAAAAGTTTTTCAGACCATTGGTGACCAAATGCAGTTATTTTGACTAAAACAGGCTTTGGTGACCTAAATAGAGTCTTTTTGACCAAAAACATGTTTTCAGGCCATTGGTTACCAAATGCAGTTATCTTGTCTAAAAGCGGCGTTTTGAGACTCTAAAAGACAAAAATATAGTCATTTTGGCTAAAAAAAGTTTTTCAGACCTTTGGTGACCAAATGCAGTTATTTGACTAAAAAATACTTTTTAGACACTTGGAGACCAAAATAGAGTCATTTTGACCAAAAACATTTTTTCAGGCCATTGGTTACCAAATGTAGTTTATCTTGTCTAAAAGCGGTGTTTTTCTGTAACAGATTATGTCTACCGTTCATGTTATTTATTCAGTGTACTGTTTATACTCAATAAATATTAAAAATTTGTTTTAGACCTTAAGTGATCAAATACAAAAAATAAATGCTTTTTAGACACTTGGAGACCAAAATAGAGTCATTTTGACAAAAAAATGTTTTCAGATCACTGGTTACGAAATGCAATTATCTTGTCTAAAACCGGCTTTTTAAGACTCTAAAAGACAAAAATACAGTAATTTTGGCTAAAGCAGTTTTTCAGACCTTTGGTGACCAAACGTAGTTATTTTGACTAAAAAGGGCTTTTTAGACACTTGGAGACCTAAATAGAGTCATTTTGACATAAAAACATTTTTTCAGGCCATTGGTTAGTCTTTTAGTCTTTTAGAGTCTTAAAACGCCGGTTTTAGACAAGGTAATTGCATTTCGTAACAAAAGGTCTGAAAATATTTAGATCGTTTAGACACTTGGTCTACAAGTGTCTAAAAAGCCTATTTTAGACAAAATAAATGCATTTGGTCACCAAAGGTCTGAAAAACTTTTTTTAGCCAAAATGACTGTATTTTTGTCTTTTAGAGTCTTTAAACGCATCTTTTAGACAAGATAACTACATTTGGTAACCAATGGCCTGAAAAAAATGTTTTTGTCAAAATGACTCTATTTAGGTCTCCAAGTGCCTAAAAAGCCCATTTTAGTCAAAATAACTACGTTTGGTCACCAAAGGTCTGAAAAACCATTTTAGCCGAAATGACTCTATTTTTGTCTTTTAGTCTCAAAACGCCGCTTTTAGACACGATAACTGCATTTTGCTCTCCAATGGCCTGAAATTTTTTTTGTTCAAAATGACTCTATTTTGGTCTCCAAGTGTCTTAAAAGCCTTTTTTAGTCAAAATAACTGCATTTGGTCACCAAAGGTCTATAAAAAAATTTAGTCAAAATTACTTTATTGTACTCTTTTAGAGTCCTTAAAAGCCGGTTTTTGACAAGATAATTGAATTTGGAACAAATCGCCTAAAACATTTGTTTTGGTCAAAATGACTCTATTTTGGTCTCCAAGTGTCTAAAACGCCTTTTTAGTCAAAATAACTGCATTTGGTCACCAAAGGTCTGAAAAACTTTTTTAGCCTAAATGACTGTATTTTTGTCTTTTAGAGTCTTAAAAAGCCGGTTTTAGACAAGATAATTGCATTTCGTAACCAGTGATCTGAAAACATTTTTGGGGTCAAAATGACTCTATTTTGGTCTCCAAGTGTCTAAAGAGCCTATAATAGTCAAAATAACTTCATTTGGTCACCAAAGGTCTGAAAAACATTTTTACCCAAAATGACTGTATTTTTATCTTTTAGAGTCTCAAACCATCGCTTTTAGACAAGATAATTGCATTTGGTAACCAATGGCCTGAAAACATGTTTTTGGTCAAAATGACTCTATTTTGGTCTCCAAATGTCTAAAACGCCTTTTTTAGTCAAAATAACTCCATTTGGTCACCAAAGGTCTGAAAAACTATTTTAGCCAAAATGACTGTATTTTTGTATTTAAGAGTCTTAAAACATCGCTTTTAGACAAGATAAACTACATTTTGGCAACCAATTGCCTGAAAAATGTTTTTTGGCCAAAATGAATCTATTTTTGTCTCCAAGTGTCTAAAGATCCTTTTTAGTCAAAATAACTACGTTTGGTCACCAAAGGTCCTAAAAACTGCTTTAGCCAAAATGACTGTATTTTTGTCTTTTAGAGTCTTAAAAAGCCGGTTTTAGACAAGATAATTGCATTTCGTAACCAGTGATCTGAAAACATTTTTTGGGTCAAAATGACTCTATTTTGGTTTCCAAGTGTCTAAAGATCCTTTCTTAGTCAAAATAACTTCATTAAGTCACCAAAGGTCTGAAAAACATTTTTACCCAAAATGACTGTATTTTAATCTTTTAGTCTCAAACCATCGCTTTTAGACAAGATAACTGCATTTGGTAACCAATGGCCTGAAAAAAATGTTTTTTGGTCAAAATGACTCTATTTAGGTCTCCAAGTGTCCTAAAAGCCCTTTTAGTCAAAATAACTACGTTTGGTCACCAAAGGTCTGAAAACCTTTCTTAGCCAAAATTACTGTATTTTTGACTTTTAGAGTCTTAAAATACCGCTTTTAGACAAGATAAACTGCATTTGGTAACCAATGGCCTTAAAAAATGTTTTTGGTCAAAATGACTCTATTTTGGTCTCCAAGTGTCTAAAGATCCTTTCTTAGTCAAAATAACTTGCATTTGGTCACCAAAGGTCTTAAAAAACATTTTTACCCAAAATGACGGTATTTTTATCTTTTAGAGTCTCAAACCGTCGCTTTTAGACAAGATAACTGCATTTGGTAACCAATGGCCTGAAAAAATGTTTTTGGTCAAAATGACTCTATTTAGGTCTCCAAGTGTTTTAAAAGCCCTCTTTAGTCAAAATAACTACGTTTGGTCACCAAAGGTCCTAAAAACTGCTTTAGCCAAAATGACTGTATTTTTGTCTTTTAGAGTCTTAAAAAGCCGGTTTTAGACAAGATAATTGCATTTCGTAACCAGTGATCTGAAAACATGTTTTGGGTCAAAATGACTCTATTTTGGTCTCCAAGTGTCTAAAGATCCTTTCTTAGTCAAAATAACTTCATTTGGTCACCAAAGGTCTGAAAAACATTTTTACCCAAAATGACTGTATTATATTCTTTTAGAGTCTCAAACCATCGCTTTTAGACAAGATAACTGCATTTGGTAACCAATGGCCTGAAAAAATGTTTTTTGGTCAAAATGGCTCTATTTAGGTCTCCAAGTGTCTTAAATGCCCTTTTAGTCAAAATAACTACGTTTGGTCACTAAAGGTCTGAAAACCTTTCTTAGCCAAAATTACTGTATTTTTGACTTTTAGAGTCTTAAAATACCGCTTTTAGACAAGATAAACTGCATTTGGTAACCAATGGCCTTAAAAAATGTTTTTGGTCAAAATGACTCTATTTTGGTCTCCAAGTGTCTAAAGATCCTTTCTTATTCAAAATGACTGCATTTGGTCACCAAAGGTCTGAAAAACATTTTTACCCAAAATGACGGTATTTTTATCTTTTAGAGTCTCAAACCATCGCTTTTAGACAAGATAACTGCATTTGGTAACCAATGGCCTTAAAAAATGTTTTTTGTCAAAATGACTCTATTTTGGACTCCAAGTGTCTAAAACGCCTTTTGTAGTCAAAATAACTGCATTTGGTCACCAAAGGTCTGAAAAACTGCTTTAGCCAAAATGACTGTATTTTTGTCTTTTAGAGTCTTAAAAAGCCGGTTTTAGACAAGATAATTGCATTTCGTAACCAGTGATCTGAAAACATTTTTTGGGTCAAAATGACTCTATTTTGGTCTCCAAGTGTCTAAAGAGCCTTTAATAGTCAAAATAACTTAATTTGGTCACCAAAGGTCTGAAAAACATTTTTACCCAAAATGACTGTATTTTTATCTTTTAGAGTCTCAAACCATCGCTTTTAGACAAGATAATTGCATTTGGTAACCAATGGCCTGAAAACATGTTTTTGGTCAAAATGACTCTATTTTGGTCTCCAAATGTCTAAAACGCCTTTTTTAGTCAAAATAACTGCATTTGGTCACCAAAGGTCTGAAAAACTATTTTAGCCAAAATGACTGTATTTTTGTATTTAAGTCTTAAAACACCGCTTTTAGACAAGATAAACTACATTTTGGTAACTTATGGCCTGAAAAAATATTTTTGGTCAAAATGACTCTATTTAGGTCTCCAAGTGTCTAAAAAGCCCATTTTAGTCAAAATAACTACGTTTGGTCACCAAAGGTCTGAAAAACTATTTTAGCCAAAATGACTTTATTTTTGTCTTTTAGTCTCAAAACGCCGCTTTTAGACGAGATAACTGCATTTGGTAACCAATTGCCTGAAAAAATGTTTTTTGGCCAAAATGAATCTATTTTTGTCTCCAAGTGTCTAAAGATCCTTTTTAGTCAAAATAACTACGTTTGGTCACCAAAGGTCCTAAAAACTGCTTTAGCCAAAATGACTGTATTTTTGTCTTTTAGAGTCTTAAAAAGCCGGTTTTAGACAAGATAATTGCATTTCGTAACCAGTGATCTGAAAACATTTTTTGGGTCAAAATGACTCTATTTTGGTTTCCAAGTGTCTAAAGATCCTTTCTTAGTCAAAATAACTTCATTAAGTCACCAAAGGTCTGAAAAACATTTTTACCCAAAATGACTGTATTTAAATCTTTTAGTCTCAAACCATCGCTTTTAGACAAGATAACTGCATTTGGTAACCAATGGCCTGAAAAAATGTTTTTTGGTCAAAATGACTCTATTTAGGTCTCCAAGTGTCCTAAAAGCCCTTTTAGTCAAAATAACTACGTTTGGTCACCAAAGGTCTGAAAACCTTTCTTAGCCAAAATTACTGTATTTTTGACTTTTAGAGTCTTAAAATACCGCTTTTAGACAAGATAAACTGCATTTGGTATTCAATGGCCTTAAAAAATGTTTTTGGTCAAAATGACTCTATTTTGGTCTCCAAGTGTCTAAAGATCCTTTCTTAGTCAAAATAACTTCATTTGGTCACCAAAGGTCTGAAAAACATTTTTACCCAAAATGACTGTATTTTAATCTTTTAGAGTCTCAAACCATCGCTTTTAGACAAGATAACTGCATTTGGTAACCAATGGCCTGAAAAAATGTTTTTTGGTCAAAATGGCTCTATTTAGGTCTCCAAGTGTCTTAAATGCCCTTTTAGTCAAAATAACTGCATTTTGTCACCAAAGGTCTGAAAAACTGCTTTAGCCAAAATGACTGTATTTTTGTCTTTTAGAGTCTTAAAAAGCCGGTTTTAGACAAGATAATTGCATTTCGTAACCAGTGATCTGAAAACATTTTTTTGGGTCAAAATGGCTCTATTTTGGTCTCCAAGTGTCTAAAGATCCTTTCTTAGTCAAAATAACTTCATTTGGTCACCAAAGATCTGAAAAACATTTTTACCCAAAATGACTGTATTTCTATCTTTTAAAGTTTCAAACCATCGCTTTTAGACAAGATAACTGCATTTGGTAACCAATGGCCTGAAAACGTGTTTTTGGTCAAAATGACTCTATTTTGGTCTCCAAATGTCTAAAACGCCTTTTTTAGTCAAAATAACTGCATTTGGTCACCAAAAGGTCTGAAAAACTATTTTAGCCAAAATTACTGTATTTTTGTCTTTTAGTCTCAAAACGCCGCTTTTAGACAAGATAACTGCATTTGGTAACCAATGGTCTGAAGAAATGTTTTTTGGACAATATGACTCAATTTAGGTCTTCAAGTGTCTTAAAAGCCCTTTTAGTCAAAATAACTGCATTTGGTCACCAAAGGTCTGAAAAACTGCTTTAGCCAAAATGACTGTATTTTAGTCTTTTAGAGTCTTAAAAAGCCGGTTTTAGACAAGATAATTGCATTTCGTAACCAGTGATCCGAAACATTTTTTGGGTCAAAATGACTCTATTTTGTTCTCCATGTGTCTAAAAAGCCCCTTTTAGTCAAAATACCTACGTTTGGTCACCATAGGTCTGAAAATTTTTTTAGTCAAAATGATTGTATTTTCGTCTATTAGAGTCTTAAAAAGCCGGTTTTGGACAAGATAATTGCATTTTCTAACCAAACGCCTGAAACATTTATTTGGGTCAAAATGACTCTATTTTGGTCTCAAGTGTCAAAAAAGCCTATTTTAGTCAAAATAAATGCATTTTGTCACCAAAGGTCTGAAATACTTTTTTAGCTAAAATTACTGTATTTTTGTCTTTCAGAGTCTTAAAACGCCCTTTTAGACAAGATAATTGCATTTCGTAACAAAAGGCCTGAAAACATGTTTTTGGTCAAAATGACTCTATTTTGGTCTCCAAGTGTCTAAAAAGCCTTTTTTAGTCAAAATAACTGCATTTGGTCACCAAAGGTCTGAAAAACTTTTTTTAGCCAAAATGACTATATTTTTGTCTTTTATAGTCTCAAAACGCCGCTTTTAGACAAGATAACTGCATTTGGTAACCAATGGCCTGAAACATTTGTTTGTGTCAAAATGACTATTTTGGTCTCCAAGTGGCTAAAAAGACTTTTTTAGTCAAAATAACTGCATTTGGTCACCAAAGGTCTGAAAAACATTTTTACCCAAAATAACTGTATTTTTATCTTTTAAAGTCTCAAACCATCGCTTTTAGACAAGATAGCTGCATTTGGTAACCAATGGCCTGAAAACGTGTTTTTGGTCAAAATGACTCTATTTTGTTCTCCAAATGTCTAAAACGCCTTTTTTAGTCAAAATAATTGCATTTGGTGACCAAAGGTCTGAAAAACTATTTTAGCCAAAATGACTGTATTTTTGTCTTTTAGTCTCAAAACGCCGCTTTTAGACAAGATAACTGCATTTGGTAACCAATGGCCTGAAACATTTGTTTGGGTCAAAATGACTATTTTGGTCTCCAAGTGGCTAAAAAGACTTTTTTAGTCAAAATAACTGCATTTGGTCACCAAAGGTCTGAAAAACATTTTTACCCAAAATGACTGTATTTTTAGCTTTTAAAGTCTCAAACCATCGCTTTTAGACAAGATAGCTGCATTTGGTAACCAATGGCCTGAAAACGTGTTTTTGGTCAAAATGACTCTATTTTGTTCTCCAAATGTCTAAAACGCATTTTTTAGTCAAAATAACTGCATTTGGTCACCAAAGGTCTGAAAAACATTTTTACCCAAAATGACTGTATTTTTATCTTTTAAAGTCTCAAACCATCGCTTTTAGACAAGATAGCTGCATTTGGTAACCCATGGCTTGAAAACGTGTTTTTGGTCAAAATGACTCTATTTTGTTCTCCAAATGTCTAAAACGCCTTTTTTAGTCAAAATAATTGCATTTGGTGACCAAAGGTCTGAAAAACTATTTTAGCCAAAATGACTGTATTTTTGTCTTTTAGTCTCAAAACGCCGCTTTTAGACAAGATAACTGCATTAGGTAACCAATGGCCTGAAAACCTTTTTTTTTAGCCAAAATGACTATATTTTTGTATTTTAGAGTCTTAAAACACCGCTTTTAGACAAGATAAACTACATTTGGTAACCAATGGCCTGAAAAAATATTTTTGGTCAAAATGACTCTATTTAGGTCTCCAAGTGTCTAAAAAGCCCATTTTAGTCAAAATAACTACGTTTGGTCACCAAAGGTCTGAAAAACTATTTTAGCCAAAATGACTGTATTTTTGTCTTTTAGTCTCAAAACGCCGCTTTTAGACAAGATAACTGCATTTGGTAACCAATGGCCTGAAAAAATGTTTTTGGTCAAAACGACTCTATTTAGGTCTCCAAGTGTCTTAAAAGCCCTTTTTAGTCAAAATAACTACGTTTGGTCACCAAAGGTCTGAAAAACTGCTTTAGCCAAAATGACTGTATTTTTGTCTTTTAGAGTCTTAAAAAGCCGGTTCTAGACAAGATAATTGCATTTCGTAACCAGTGATCTGAAAACATTTTTTGGGTCAAAATGACTCTATTTTGTTCTCCATGTGTCTAAAAAGCCCTTTTTAGTCAAAATAAGTGCATTTTGTCACCAAAGGTCTGAAATACTTTTTTTTAGCTAAAATTACTGTATTTTTGTCTTTCAGAGTCTTAAAACGCCCTTTTAGACAAGATAATTGCATTTCGTAACAAAAGGCCTGAAAACATGTTTTTGGTCAAAATGACTCTATTTGGTCACCAGAGGTCTGAAAAACTTTTTTTTGTCCAAAATGACTATATTTTTGTCTTTTAGAGTCTCAAAACGCCGCTTTTAGACAAGATAACTGCATTTGGTAACCAATGGCCTGAAACAATTGTTTGGGTCAAAATGACTATTTT
Organism: Pelophylax lessonae; assembly: GCF_965119305.1. Lineage (NCBI taxonomy): Eukaryota > Metazoa > Chordata > Amphibia > Anura > Ranidae > Pelophylax > Pelophylax lessonae. Next base: position 284,678,749 of record NC_138769.1, read on the forward strand.
GGTCTCCAAGTGGCTAAAAAGACTTTTTTAGTCAAAATAACTGCATTTGGTCACCAAAGGTCTGAAAAACTTTTTTTTAGCCAAAATGACTATATTTTTGTCTTTTAGAGTCTCAAAACGCCGCTTTTAGACAAGATAACTGCATTTGGTAACCAATGGCCTGAAACAATTGTTTGGGTCAAAATGACTATTTTGGTCTCCAAGTGGCTAAAAAGACTTTTTTAGTCAAAATAACTGCATTTGGTCACCAAAGGTCTGAAAAACATTTTTACCCAAAATGACTGTATTTTTATCTTTTAAAGTCTCAAACCATCGCTTTTAGACAAGATAGCTGCATTTGGTAACCAATGGCCTGAAAACGTGTTTTTGGGCAAAATGACTCTATTTTGGTCTCCAAATGTCTAAAACCCCTTTTTTAGTCAAAATAACTGGATTTGGTGACCAAAGGTCTGAAAAACTATTTTAGCCAAAATGACTGTATTTTTGTCTTTTAGTCTCAAAACGCCACTTTTAGACAAGATAACTACATTTGGTAACCAATGTACTGAAAACCTTTTTTTTAGCCAAAATGACTTTATTTTTGTATTTTAGAGTCTTAAAACACCGCTTTTAGACAAGATGAACTACATTTGGTAACCAATGGCCTGAAAAAATGTTTTTGGTCAAAATGACTCTATTTTGGTCTCCAAGTGTCTCAAGATCCTTTCTTATTCAAAATAACTGCATTTGGTCACCAAAGGTCTGAAAAACATTTTTACCCAAAATGACGGTATTTTTATCTTTTAGAGTCTCAAACCATCGCTTTTAGACAAGATAACTGCATTTGGTAACCAATGGCCTTAAAAAATGTTTTTGGTCAAAATGACTCTATTTTTGTCTCCAAGTGTCTAAAACGCCTTTTGTAGTCAAAATAACTGCCTTTTTTCACCAAAGGTCTGAAAAACTGCTTTAGCCAAAATTACTGTATTTTTGTCTTTTAGAGTCTTAAAAAGCCGGTTTTAGACAAGATAAATGCATTTGGTAACCAATGGCCTGAAACAATTGTTTGGGTCAAAATGACTATTTTGGTCTCCAAGTGGCTAAAAAGACTTTTTTAGTCAAAATAACTGCATTTGGTCACCAAAGGTCTGAAAAACATTTTTACCCAAAATGACTGTATTTTTATCTTTTAAAGTCTCAAACCATCACTTTTAGACAAGATAGCTGCATTTGGTAACCAATGGCCTGAAAACGTGTTTTTGGTCAAAATGACTCTATTTTGGTCTCCAAATGTCTAAAACGCCTTTTTTAGTCAAAATAACTGGATTTGGTGACCAGGTCTGAAAGGTCTGAAAAACTATTTTAGCCAAAATGACTGTATTTTTGTCTTTTAGTCTCAAAACGCCGCTTTTAGACAAGATAACTGCATTTGGTAACCAATGGCCTGAAAACCTTTTTTTTAGCCAAAATGACTTTATTTTTGTATTTTAGAGTCTTAAAACACCGCTTTTAGACAAGATAAACTACATTTGGTAACCAATGGCCTGAAAAAATGTTTTTGGTCAAAATGACTCTATTTTGGTCTCCAAGTGTCTAAAGATCCTTTCTTATTCAAAATAACTGCATTTGGTCACCAAAGGTCTGAAAAACATTTTTACCCAAAATAATGGTATTTTTATCTTTTAGAGTCTCAAACCATCGCTTTTAGACAAGATAACTGCATTTGGTAACCAATGGCCTTAAAAAATGTTTTTGGTCAAAATGACACAATTTTGGTCTCCAAGTGTCTAAAACGCCTTTTGTAGTCAAAATAACTGCATTTTGTCACCAAAGGTCTGAAAAACTGCTTTAGCCAAAATGACTGTATTTTTGTCTTTTAGAGTCTTAAAAAGCCGGTTTTAGACAAAATAATTGCATTTCGTAACCAGTGATCTGAAAACATTGTTTGGGTCAAAATGGATCTATTTTGGTCTCCAAGTGTCTAAAGATCCTTTCTTAGTCAAGATAACTTCATTTGGTCACCAAAGGTCTGAAAAACATTTTTACCCAAAATGACTGTATTCTTATCTTTTAAAGTTTCAAACCATCGCTTTTAGACAAGATAACTGCATTTGGTAACCAATGTCCTAAAAACGCGTTTTTGGTCAAAATGACTCTTTTTTGGTCTCCAAATGTCTAAAACGCCTTTTTTAGTCAAAATAACTGCATTTGGTCACCAAAAGGTCTGAAAAACTATTTTAGCCAAAATGACTGTATTTTTGTCTTTTTGTCTTTTAGTCTCAAAACGCCGCTTTTAGACAAGATAACTGCATTTGGTAACCAATGGCCTGAAGAAATGTTTATTAATATATCTATTTAGGTCTTCAAGTGTCTTAAAAGCCCTTTTAGTCAAAATAACTACGTTTGGTCACCAAAGGTCTGAAAAACTGCTTTAGCCAAAATGACTGTATTTAAGTCTTTTAGAGTCTTAAAAAGCCGGTTTTAGACAAGATAATTGCATTTCGTAACCAGTGATCTGAAAACATTTTTTGGGTCAAAATGACTCTATTTTGTTCTCCATGTGTCTAAAAAGCCCTTTTTAGTCAAAATAACTGCATTTTGGTCACCAAAGGTCTGAAATAAAAATTTAGTAAAAAAGACTGTATTTCCGTCTATTAGAGTCTTAAAAAGCCGGTTTTGGACAAGATAATTGCATTTGGTAACTTACCGCCTGAAACATTTGTTTGGGTCAAAATGACTCTAATTTGGTCTCCAAGTGTCTAAAAATAATTTTTTTTTTTTGCATTTGATCACCAAAGGTCTAAAACATTTTTTTAATATTTATTGAGTATAAACAGTACACTGAATAAATAACATGAACGGTAGACATAATCAGTTACAGAAAAACACCGCTTTTAGACAAGATAAACTACATTTGGTAACCAATGGGCCTGAAAAAATGTTTTTGGTCAAAATGATTCTATTTTGGTCTCCCAAGTGTCTAAAAATCCTATTTTAGTCATAATAAATGCATTTGGTCACCAATGCTCTGAAAACCTTTTTTAGCCAAAATGACTGTATTTTTGTGTTTTAGAGTCTTAAAAAGCCAGTTTTAGACAAGATAATTGCATTTCGTTACCAGTGATCTGAAAACATTTTTTGGTCAAAATGACTCTATTTTGGTCTTCATGTGTCTAAAAAGCCTTTTTTAGTCAAAATAACTGCATTTGGTCACCAAAGGTCTGAAAAAAAATTTAGTCAAAATGATTGTATTTTCGTCTATTAGAGTCTTAAAATGCCGGTTTTGGACAAGATAATTGCATTTTCTAACCAAACGCCTTAAACATTTTTTTGGGTCAAAATGACTCTATTTTGGTCTCCAAGTGTCTAAAAAGCCTACTTTAGTCAAAATAAATGCATTTTGTCACCAAAGGTCTGAAATACTTTTTTTAGCTAAAATTACTGTATTTTTGTCTTTCAGAGTCTTAAAACGCCGCTTTTAGACAAGATAATTGCATTTCGTAACAAAAGGCATGAAAACATGTTTTTGGTCAAAATGTCTCTATTTTGTTCTCCAAGTGTCTAAAAAGCATTTTTTAGTCAAAATAACTGCATTTGGTCACCAAAGGTCTGAAAAACTTTTTTTTTAGCCAAAATGACTATATTTTTGTCTTTTAGAGTCTCAAAACGCCGCTTTTAGACAAGATAACTGCATTTGGTCACAAACGGTCTGAAAAAAAAATTTAGTCAAAATGATAGTATTTTCGTCTATAAGAGTCTTAAAAAGCTGGTTTTGGACAAGATAATTGCATTTGGTAACCAATCGCCTGAAACATTTGTTTGGGTCAAAATGACTCTATTTTGGTCTCCAAGTGTCTAAAAAGCCTTTTTTAGTCAAAATAACTGCATTTGGTCACCAAAGGTCTGAAAAACTTTTTTAGCCAAAATGACTGTATTTTTTTCTTTTAGAGTCTTAAAATGCCGGTTTTAGACAAGATAATTGCATTTCGTAACAAAAGGCCTGAAAACATGTTTTTGGTCAAAATGACTCTATTTTGGTCTCCAAGTGTCTAAAAAGCCTTTTTTAGTCAAAATAACTGCATTTGGTCACCAAAGGTCTGAAAAACTTTTTTAGCCAAAATGACCGTATTTTTGTGTTTTAGAGTCTTAAAAAGCCAGTTTTAGACAAGATAATTGCATTTCGTTACCAGTGATCTGAAAACATTTTTTGGTCAAAATGACTCTATTTTGGTCTTCATGTGTCTAAAAAGCCTTTTTTAGTCAAAATAACTGCATTTGGTCACCAAAGGTCTGACAAAAAAATTTAGTCAAAATGATTGTATTTTCGTCTATTAGAGTCTTAAAATGCCGGTTTTGGACAAGATAATTGCATTTTCTAACCAAACGCCTTAAACATTTTTTTGGGTCAAAATGACTCTATTTTGGTCTCCAAGTGTCTAAAAAGCCTACTTTAGTCAAAATAAATGCATTTTGTCACCAAAGGTCTGAAATACTTTTTTTTAGCTAAAATTACTGTATTTTTGTCTTTCAGAGTCTTAAAACGCCGCTTTTAGACAAGATAATTGCATTTCGTAACAAAAGGCATGAAAACATGTTTTTGGTCAAAATGTCTCCATTGTGTTCTCCAAGTGTCTAAAAAGCATTTTTTAGTCAAAATAACTGCATTTGGTCACCAAATGTCTGAAAAACTTTTTTTTAGCCAAAATGACTATATTTTTGTCTTTTAGAGTCTCAAAACGCCGCTTTTAGACAAGATAACTGCATTTGGTCACAAACGGTCTGAAAAAAAAATTTAGTCAAAATGATAGTATTTTCGTCTATAAGAGTCTTAAAAAGCTGGTTTTGGACAAGATAATTGCATTTGGTAACCAATCGCCTGAAACATTTGTTTGGGTCAAAATGACTCTATTTTGGTCTCCAAGTGTCTAAAAAGCCTTTTTTAGTCAAAATAACTGCATTTGGTCACCAAAGGTCTGAAAAACTTTTTTAGCCAAAATGACTGTATTTTTTTCTTTTAGAGTCTTAAAATGCCGGTTTTAGACAAGATAATTGCATTTCGTAACAAAAGGCCTGAAAACATGTTTTTGGTCAAAATGACTCTATTTTGGTCTCCAAGTGTCTAAAAAGCCTTTTTTAGTCAAAATAACTGCATTTGGTCACCAAAGGTCTGAAAAACATTTTTACCCAAAATAACGGTATTTTTATCTTTTAGAGTCTCAAACCATCGCTTTTAGACAAGATAACTGCATTTGGTAACCAATGGCCTTAAAAAATGTTTTTGGTCAAAATGACTCTATTTTGGTCTCCAAGTGTCTAAAACGCCTTTTGTAGTCAAAATAACTGCATTTTGTCACCAAAGGTCTGAAAAACTGCTTTAGCCAAAATGACTGTATTTTTGTCTTTTAGAGTCTTAAAAAGCCGGTTTTAGACAAAATAATTGCATTTCGTAACCAGTGATCTGAAAACATTTTTTGGTTCAAAATGGCTCTATTTTGGTCTCCAAGTGTCTAAAGATCCTTTCTTAGTCAAGATAACTTCATTTGGTCACCAAAGGTCTGAAAAACATTTTTACCCAAAATGACTGTATTTTTATCTTTTAAAGTTTCAAACCATCGCTTTTAGACAAGATAACTGCATTTGGTAACCAATGGCCTAAAAACGCGTTTTTGGTCAAAATGACTCTTTTTTGTCTCCAAATGTCTAAAACGCATTTTTTAGTCAAAATAACTGCATTTGGTCACCAAAAGGTCTGAAAAACTATTTTAGCCAAAATGACTGTATTTTTGTCTTTTTGTCTTTTAGTCTCAAAACGCCGCTTTTAGACAAGATAACTGCATTTGGTAACCAATGACCTGAAGAAATGTTTATTAATATATCTATTTATGTCTTCAAGTGTCTTAAAAGCCCTTTTAGTCAAAATAACTACGTTTGGTCACCAAAGGTCTGAAAAACTGCTTTAGCCAAAATGACTGTATTTAAGTCTTTTAGAGTCTTAAAAAGCCGGTTTTAGACAAGATAATTGCATTTCGTAACCAGTGATCTGAAAACATTTTTTGGGTCAAAATGACTCTATTTTGTTCTCCATGTGTCTAAAAAGCCCTTTTTAGTCAAAATAACTGCATCTTGGTCACCAAAGGTCTGAAATAAAAATTTAGTAAAAAAGACTGTATTTCCGTCTATTAGACTCTTAAAAAGCCGGTTTTGGACAAGATAATTGCATTTGGTAACTTACCGCCTGAAACATTTTTTTGGGTCAAAATGACTCTAATTTGGTCTCCAAGTGTCTAAAAATAATTTTTTTTTTTTGCATTTGATCACCAAAGGTCTAAAACATTTTTTTAATATTTATTGAGTATAAACAGTACACTGAATAAATAACATGAACGGTAGACATAATCAGTTACAGAAAAACACCGCTTTTAGACAAGATAAACTACATTTGGTAACCAATGGGCCTGAAAAAATGTTTTTGGTCAAAATGATTCTATTTTGGTCTCCCAAGTGTCTAAAAATCCTATTTTAGTCATAATAAATGCATTTGGTCACCAATGCTCTGAAAACCTTTTTTAGCCAAAATGACTGTATTTTTGTGTTTTAGAGTCTTAAAAAGCCAGTTTTAGACAAGATAATTGCATTTCGTTACCAGTGACCTGAAAACATTTTTTGGTCAAAATGACTCTATTTTGGTCTTCATGTGTCTAAAAAGCCTTTTTTAGTCAAAATAACTGCATTTGGTCACCAAAGGTCTGAAAAAAAATTTAGTCAAAATGATTGTATTTTCGTCTATTAGAGTCTTAAAATGCCGGTTTTGGACAAGATAATTGCATTTTCTAACCAAACGCCTTAAACATTTTTTTGGGTCAAAATGACTCTATTTTGGTCTCCAAGTGTCTAAAAAGCCTACTTTAGTCAAAATAAATGCATTTTGTCACCAAAGGTCTGAAATACTTTTTTTAGCTAAAATTACTGTATTTTTGTCTTTCAGAGTCTAAAAACGCCGCTTTTAGACAAGATAATTGCATTTCGTAACAAAAGGCATGAAAACATGTTTTTGGTCAAAATGTCTCTATTTTGTTCTCCAAGTGTCTAAAAAGCATTTTTTAGTCAAAATAACTGCATTTGGTCACCAAAGGTCTGAAAAACTTTTTTTTTTAGCCAAAATGACTATATTTTTGTCTTTTAGAGTCTCAAAACGCCGCTTTTAGACAAGATAACTGCATTTGGTCACAAACGGTCTGAAAAAAAATTTAGTCAAAATGATAGTATTTTCGTCTATAAGAGTCTTAAAAAGCTGGTTTTGGACAAGATAATTGCATTTGGTAACCAATCGCCTGAAACATTTGTTTGGGTCAAAATGACTCTATTTTGGTCTCCAAGTGTCTAAAAAGCCTTTTTTAGTCAAAATAACTGCATTTGGTCACCAAAGGTCTGAAAAACTTTTTTAGCCAAAATGACTGTATTTTTGTCTTTTAGAGTCTTAAAATGCCGGTTTTAGACAAGATAATTGCATTTCGTAACCAGTGATCTGAAAACATTTTTTGGGTCAAAATGACTCTATTTTGTTCTCCATGTGTCTAAAAAGCCCTTTTTAGTCAAAATAACTGCATTTTGGTCACCAAAGGTCTGAAATAAAAATTTAGTAAAAAAGACTGTATTTTCGTCTATTAGAGTCTTAAAAAGCCGGTTTTGGACATGATAATAGCATTTGGTAACTTACCGCCTGAAACATTTGTTTGGGTCAAAATGACTCTAATTTGGTCTCCAAGTGTCTAAAAAGTATTTTTTTTTTGCATTTGATCACCAAAGGTCTAAAACATTTTTTTAATATTTATTGAGTATAAACAGTACACTGAATAAATAACATGAACGGTAGACATAATCAGTTACAGAAAAACACCGCTTTTAGACAAGATAAACTACATTTGGTAACCAATGGGCCTGAAAAAATGTTTTTGGTCAAAATGATTCTATTTTGGTCTCCCAAGTGTCTAAAAATCCTATTTTAGTCATAATAAATGCATTTGGTCACCAATGCTCTGAAAACCTTTTTTAGCCAAAATGACTGTATTTTTGTCTTTTAGAGTCTTAAAATACCGCTTTTAGACAAGATAAACTACATTTGGTAACTTATGGCCTGAAAAAATGTTTTTGGTCAAAATGACTCTATTTAGGTCTCCATGTGTCTAAAAAGCCCTTTTTAGTCAAAATAACTACGTTTGGTCACCAAAGGTCTGAAAAACTTTTTTAGCCAAAATGACTGTTTTTTTGTGTTTTAGAGTGTTAAAAAGCCAGTTTTAGACAAGATAATTGCATTTCGTTACCAGTGATCTGAAAACATTTTTTGTGTCAAAATGACTCTATCTTGGTCTCCAAGTGTCTAAAAAGCCTATTTTAGTCAAAATAAATGCATTTTGTCACCAAAGGTCTGAAATACTTTTTTTTAGCTAAAATTACTGTATTTTTGTCTTTCAGAGTCTTAAAACGCCCTTTTAGACAAGATAATTGCATTTCGTAACAAAAGGCCTGAAAACATGTTTTTGGTCAAAATGACTCTATTTTGGTCTCCAAGTGTCTAAAAAGCCTTTTTTAGTCAAAATAACTGCATTTGGTCACCAAAGGTCTGAAAAACATTTTTACCCAAAATAACGGTATTTTTAACTTTTAGAGTCTCAAACCATCGCTTTTAGACAAGATAACTGCATTTGGTAACCAATGGCCTTAAAAAATGTTTTTGGTCAAAATGACTCTATTTTGGTCTCCAAGTGTCTAAAACGCCTTTTGTAGTCAAAATAACTGCATTTTGTCACCAAAGGTCTGAAAAACTGCTTTAGCCAAAATGACTGTATTTTTGTCTTTTAGAGTCTTAAAAAGCCGGTTTTAGACAAGATAATTGCATTTCGCAACCAGTGATCTGAAAACATTTTTTGGGTCAAAATGGCTCTATTTTGGTCTCCAAGTGTCTAAAGATCCTTTCTTAGTCATGATAACTTCATTTGGTCACCAAAGGTCTGAAAATCATTTTTACCCAAAATGACTGTAATTTTATCTTTTAAAGTTTCAAACCATCGCTTTTAGACAAGATAACTGCATTTGGTAACCAATGGAATAAAAACGCGTTTTTGGTCAAAATGACTCTTTTTTGGTCTCCAAATGTCTAAAACGCCTTTTTTAGTCAAAATAACTGTATTTGGTCACCAAAGGTCTGAAAAACTATTTTAGCCAAAATGACTGTATTTTTGTCTTTTAGTCTCAAAACGCCGCTTTTAGACAATATAACTGCATTTGGTAACCAATGGCCTGAAACAATTGTTTGGGTCAAAATGACTCTATTTTGGTCTCCAAGTGTCTAAAAAGCCTTTTTTAGTCAAAATAACTGCATTTGGTCACCAAAGGTCTGAAAAACTTTTTTAGCCAAAATGACTGTATTTTTGTCTTTTAGAGTCTTAAAATGCCGGTTTTAGACAAGATAATTGCATTTCGTAACCAGTGATCTGAAAACATTTTTTGGGTCAAAATGACTCTATTTTGTTCTCCATGTGTCTAAAAAGCCCTTTTTAGTCAAAATAACTGCATTTTGGTCACCAAAGGTCTGAAATAAAAATTTAGTAAAAAAGACTGTATTTTCGTCTATTAGAGTCTTAAAAAGCCGGTTTTGGACATGATAATAGCATTTGGTAACTTACCGCCTGAAACATTTGTTTGGGTCAAAATGACTCTAATTTGGTCTCCAAGTGTCTAAAAAGTATTTTTTTTTTGCATTTGATCACCAAAGGTCTAAAACATTTTTTTAATATTTATTGAGTATAAACAGTACACTGAATAAATAACATGAACGGTAGACATAATCAGTTACAGAAAAACACCGCTTTTAGACAAGATAAACTACATTTGGTAACCAATGGGCCTGAAAAAATGTTTTTGGTCAAAATGATTCTATTTTGGTCTCCCAAGTGTCTAAAAATCCTATTTTAGTCATAATAAATGCATTTGGTCACCAATGCTCTGAAAACCTTTTTTAGCCAAAATGACTGTATTTTTGTCTTTTAGAGTCTTAAAATACCGCTTTTAGACAAGATAAACTACATTTGGTAACTTATGGCCTGAAAAAATGTTTTTGGTCAAAATGACTCTATTTAGGTCTCCATGTGTCTAAAAAGCCCTTTTTAGTCAAAATAACTACGTTTGGTCACCAAAGGTCTGAAAAACTTTTTTAGCCAAAATGACTGTTTTTTTGTGTTTTAGAGTGTTAAAAAGCCAGTTTTAGACAAGATAATTGCATTTCGTTACCAGTGATCTGAAAACATTTTTTGTGTCAAAATGACTCTATCTTGGTCTCCAAGTGTCTAAAAAGCCTATTTTAGTCAAAATAAATGCATTTTGTCACCAAAGGTCTGAAATACTTTTTTTTAGCTAAAATTACTGTATTTTTGTCTTTCAGAGTCTTAAAACGCCCTTTTAGACAAGATAATTGCATTTCGTAACAAAAGGCCTGAAAACATGTTTTTGGTCAAAATGACTCTATTTTGGTCTCCAAGTGTCTAAAAAGCCTTTTTTAGTCAAAATAACTGCATTTGGTCACCAAAGGTCTGAAAAACATTTTTACCCAAAATGACTGTATTTTTATCTTTTAAAGTTTCAAACCATCGCTTTTAGACAAGATAACTGCATTTGGTAACCAATGGAATAAAAACGCGTTTTTGGTCAAAATGACTCTTTTTTGGTCTCCAAATGTCTAAAACGCCTTTTTTAGTCAAAATAACTGTATTTGGTCACCAAAGGTCTGAAAAACTATTTTAGCCAAAATGACTGTATTTTTGTCTTTTAGTCTCAAAACGCCGCTTTTAGACAATATAACTACATTTGGTAACCAATGGCCTGAAAACCTTTTTTTTTCTTAGCCAAAATGACTATATTTTTTTATTTTAGAGTCTTAAAACACCGCTTTTAGACAAGATAAACTACATTTGGTAACCAATGGCCTCAAAAAATATTTTTGGTCAAAATGACTCTATTTAGGTCTCCAAGTGTCTAAAAAGCCCATTTTAGTCAAAATAACTACATTTGGTGACCAAAGGTCTGAAGAACTGCTTTAGCCAAAATGACTGTATTTTTGTCTTTTAGAGTCTTAAAAAGCCGGTTTTAGACAAGATAATTGCATTTCGTAACCAGTGATCTGAAAACATTTTTTGGGTCAAAATGACTCTATTTTGTTCTCCATGTGTCTAAAAAGCCCTTTTTAGTCAAAATAACTGCATTTTGGTCACCATAGGTCTGAAATAAAAATTTAGTAAAAATGACTGTATTTTCGTCTATTAGAGTCTTAAAAAGCCGGTTTTGGACAAGATAATTGCATTTGGTAACTTACCGCCTGAAACATTTGTTTGGGTCAAAATGACTCTAATTTGGTCTCCAAGTGTCTAAAAAGAATTTTTTTTTTGCATTTGATCACCAAAGGTCTAAAACATTTTTTTAATATTTATTGAGTATAAACAGTACACTGAATAAATAACATGAACGGTAGATATAATCAGTTACAGAAAAACACCGCTTTTAGACAAGATAAACTACATTTGGTAACCAATGGGCCTGAAAAAATGTTTTTGGTCAAAATGATTCTATTTTGGTCTCCCAAGTGTCTAAAAATCCTATTTTAGTCATAATAAATGCATTTGGTCACCAATGCTCTGAAAACCTTTTTTAGCCAAAATGACTGTATTTTTGTCTTTTAGAGTCTTAAAATACCGCTTTTAGACAAGATAAACTACATTTGGTAACTTATGGCCTGAAAAAATGTTTTTGGTCAAAATGACTCTATTTAGGTCTCCATGTGTCTAAAAAGCCCTTTTTAGTCAAAATAACTACGTTTGGTCACCAAAGTTCTGAAAAACGGCTTTAGCCAAAATGACTGTATTTTTGTCTTTTAGAATCTTAAAAAGCCGGTTTTAGACAAGATAATTGCATTTCGCAACCAGTGATCTGAAAACATTTTTTGGGTCAAAATGGCTCTATTTTGGTCTCCAAGTGTCTAAAGATCCTTTCTTAGTCATGATAACTTCATTTGGTCACCAAAGGTCTGAAAATCATTTTTACCCAAAATGACTGTAATTTTATCTTTTAAAGTTTCAAACCATCGCTTTTAGACAAGATAACTGCATTTGGTAACCAATGGAATAAAAACGCGTTTTTGGTCAAAATGACTCTTTTTTGGTCTCCAAATGTCTAAAACGCCTTTTTTAGTCAAAATAACTGTATTTGGTCACCAAAGGTCTGAAAAACTATTTTAGCCAAAATGACTGTATTTTTGTCTTTTAGTCTCAAAACGCCGCTTTTAGACAATATAACTGCATTTGGTGACCAATGGCCTGAAACAATTGTTTGGGTCAAAAAGACTATTTTGGTCTCCAATTGGCTAAAAAGACTTTTTTAGTCAAAATAACTGCATTTGGTCACCAAAGGTCTGAAAACATGTTTTTGGTCAAAAAGAATCTATTTAGGTCTCCAAAGCCTGTTTTAGTCAAAATAACTGCATTTGGTCACAAACGTTCTGAAAAAAATTTAGTCAAAATGATAGTATTTTCGTCTATAAGATTCGTCTAAATGACTCTATTTTTGGTCTCCAAGTGTCTAAAAAGCCCTTTTTAGTCAAAATAACTGCATTTGGTCACCAAAGGTCTGAAAAACTTTTTTAGCCAAAATGACTGTATTTTTGTCTTTTAGAGTCTTAAAAAGCCGGTTTTAGACAAGATAATTGCATTTCGTAACCAGTGATCTGAAAACATTTTTTGGGTCAAAATGACTCTATTTTGTTCTCCATGTGTCTAAAAAGCCCTTTTTAGTCAAAATAACTGCATTTTGGTCACCAAAGGTCTGAAATAAAAATTTAGTAAAAAAGACTGTATTTTCGTCTATTAGAGTCTTAAAAAGCCGGTTTTGGACAAGATAATAGCATTTGGTAACTTACCGCCTGAAACATTTGTTTGGGTCAAAATTACTCTAATTTGGTCTCCAAGTGTCTAAAAAGCATTTTTTTTTTGCATTTGATCACCAAAGGTCTAAAACATTTTTTTAATATTTATTGAGTATAAACAGTACACTGAATAAATAACATGAACGGTAGACATAATCAGTTACAGAAAAACACCGCTTTTAGACAAGATAAACTACATTTGGTAACCAATGGGCCTGAAAAAATGTTTTTGGTCAAAATGATTCTATTTTGGTCTCCCAAGTGTCTAAAAATCCTATTTTAGTCATAATAAATGCATTTGGTCACCAATGCTCTGAAAACCTTTTTTAGCCAAAATGACTGTATTTTTGTCTTTTAGAGTCTTAAAATACCGCTTTTAGACAAGATAAACTACATTTGGTAACTTATGGCCTGAAAAAATGTTTTTGGTCAAAATGACTCTATTTAGGTCTCCATGTGTCTAAAAAGCCCTTTTTAGTCAAAATAACTACGTTTGGTCACCAAAGGTCTGAAAAACTTTTTTAGCCAAAATGACTGTTTTTTTGTGTTTCAGAGTCTTAAAACGCCCTTTTAGACAAGATAATTGCATTTCGTAACAAAAGGCCTGAAAACATGTTTTTGGTCAAAATGACTCTATTTTGGTCTCCAAGTGTCTAAAAAGCCTTTTTTAGTCAAAATAACTGCATTTGGTCACCAAAGGTCTGAAAAACATTTTTACCCAAAATGACTGTATTTTTATCTTTTAAAGTTTCAAACCATCGCTTTTAGACAAGATAACTGCATTTGGTAACCAATGGAATAAAAACGCGTTTTTGGTCAAAATGACTCTTTTTTGGTCTCCAAATGTCTAAAACGCCTTTTTTAGTCAAAATAACTGTATTTGGTCACCAAAGGTCTGAAAAACTATTTTAGCCAAAATGACTGTATTTTTGTCTTTTAGTCTCAAAACGCCGCTTTTAGACAATATAACTACATTTGGTAACCAATGGCCTGAAAACCTTTTTTTTTCTTAGCCAAAATGACTATATTTTTTTATTTTAGAGTCTTAAAACACCGCTTTTAGACAAGATAAACTACATTTGGTAACCAATGGCCTCAAAAAATATTTTTGGTCAAAATGACTCTATTTAGGTCTCCAAGTGTCTAAAAAGCCCATTTTAGTCAAAATAACTACATTTGGTGACCAAAGGTCTGAAGAACTGCTTTAGCCAAAATGACTGTATTTTTGTCTTTTAGAGTCTTAAAAAGCCGGTTTTAGACAAGATAATTGCATTTCGTAACCAGTGATCTGAAAACATTTTTTGGGTCAAAATGACTCTATTTTGTTCTCCATGTGTCTAAAAAGCCCTTTTTAGTCAAAATAACTGCATTTTGGTCACCATAGGTCTGAAATAAAAATTTAGTAAAAATGACTGTATTTTCGTCTATTAGAGTCTTAAAAAGCCGGTTTTGGACAAGATAATTGCATTTGGTAACTTACCGCCTGAAACATTTGTTTGGGTCAAAATGACTCTAATTTGGTCTCCAAGTGTCTAAAAAGAATTTTTTTTTTGCATTTGATCACCAAAGGTCTAAAACATTTTTTTAATATTTATTGAGTATAAACAGTACACTGAATAAATAACATGAACGGTAGATATAATCAGTTACAGAAAAACACCGCTTTTAGACAAGATAAACTACATTTGGTAACCAATGGGCCTGAAAAAATGTTTTTGGTCAAAATGATTCTATTTTGGTCTCCCAAGTGTCTAAAAATCCTATTTTAGTCATAATAAATGCATTTGGTCACCAATGCTCTGAAAACCTTTTTTAGCCAAAATGACTGTATTTTTGTCTTTTAGAGTCTTAAAATACCGCTTTTAGACAAGATAAACTACATTTGGTAACTTATGGCCTGAAAAAATGTTTTTGGTCAAAATGACTCTATTTAGGTCTCCATGTGTCTAAAAAGCCCTTTTTAGTCAAAATAACTACGTTTGGTCACCAAAGTTCTGAAAAACGGCTTTAGCCAAAATGACTGTATTTTTGTCTTTTAGAATCTTAAAAAGCCGGTTTTAGACAAGATAATTGCATTTCGTAACCAGTGATCTGAAAACATTTTTTGGGTCAAAATGACTCTATTTTGTTCTCCATGTGTCTAAAAAGCCCTTTTTAGTCAAAATAAATGCATTTTGTCACCAAAGGTCTGAAATACTTTTTTAGCTAAAATTACTGTATTTTTGTCTTTCAGAGTCTTAAAACGCCCTTTCAGACAAGATAATTGCATTTCGTAACAAAAGGCCTAAAAACATGTTTTTGGTCAAAATGACTCTATTTTGGTCTAAAAAGCCCATTTTAGTCAAAATAACTACGTTTGGTCACCAAAGGTCTGAAAAACATTTTTACCCAAAATGACTGTATTGTTATCTTTTAGAGTCTCAAACCATCGCTTTTAGACAAGATAACTGCATTTGGTAACCAATGGAATGAAAAAATGTTTTTGGTCAAAATGACTCTATTTAGGTCTCCAAGTGTCTTAAAAGCCTTTTTTAGTCAAAATAACTACGTTTGGTCACCAAAGGTCTGAAAAACTGCTTTAGCCAAAATGACTGTACTTTTGTCTTTTAGAGTCTTAAAAAGCCGGTTTTAGACAAGATAATTGCATTTCGTAACCAGTGATCTGAAAACATTTTTTGGGTCAAAATGACTCTATTTTGTTCTCCATGTGTCTAAAAAGCCCTTTTTAGTCAAAATAAATGCATTTTGTCACCAAAGGTCTGAAATACTTTTTTAGCTAAAATTACTGTATTTTTGTCTTTCAGAGTCTTAAAACGCCCTTTTAGACAAGATAATTGCATTTCGTAACAAAAGGCCAGAAAACATGTTTTTGGTCAAAATGACTCTATTTCGGTCTCCAAGTGTCTAAAAAGCTTTTTTTAGTTAAAATAACTGCATTTGGTCACCAAAGGTCTGAAAAACTTTTTTTTAACCAAAATGACTATATTTTTGTCTTTTAGAGTCTCAAAACGCTGCTTTTAGACAAGATAACTGCATTTGGTAACCAATGGCCTGAAACATTTGTTTGGGTCAAAATGACTATTTTGGTCTCCAAGTGGCTAAAAAGACTTTTTTAGTCAAAATAACTGCATTTGGTCACCAAAGGTCAGAAAAACATTTTTACCCAAAATGACTGTATTTTTATCTTTTAAAGTCTCAAACCATCGCTTTTAGACAAGATAGCTGCATTTGGTAACCAATGGCCTGAAAACGTGTTTTTGGTCAAAATGACTCTATTTTGGTCTCCAAATGTCTAAAACGCCTTTTTTAGTCAAAATAACTGGATTTGGTGACCAAAGGTCTGAAAAACTATTTTAGCCAAAATGACTGCATTTTTGTCTTTTAGTCTCAAAACGCCACTTTTAGACAAGATAACTGCATTTGGTAACCAATGGCCTGAAAACCTTTTTTTTAGCCAAAATGACTTTATTTTTGTATTTTAGAGTCTTAAAACACCGCTTTTAGACAAGATAAACTACATTTGGTAACCAATGGCCTGAAAAAATGTTTTTGGTCAAAATGACTCTATTTTGGTCTCCAAGTGTCTCAAGATCCTTTCTTATTCAAAATAACTGCATTTGGTCACCAAAGGTCTGAAAAACATTTTTACCCAAAATGACGGTATTTTTATCTTTTAGAGTCTCAAACCATTGCTTTTAGACAAGATAACTGCATTTGGTAACCAATGGCCTTAAAAAATGTTTTTGGTCAAAATGACTCTATTTTGGTCTCCAAGTGTCTAAAACGCCTTTTGTAGTCCAAATAACTGCCTTTTTTCACCAAAGGTCTGAAAAACTGCTTTAGCCAAAATGACTGTATTTTTGTCTTTTAGAGTCTTAAAAAGCCGGTTTTAGACAAGATAATTGCATTTGGTAACCAATGGCCTGAAACAATTGTTTGGGTCAAAATGACTATTTTGGTCTCCAAGTGGCTAAAAAGACTTTTTTAGTCAAAATAACTGCATTTGGTCACCAAAGGTCTGAAAAACATTTTTACCCAAAATGACTGTATTTTTGTCTTTTAGAGTCTTAAAATACCGCTTTTAGACAAGATAAACTACATTTGGTAACTTATGGCCTGAAAAAATGTTTTTGGTCAAAATGACTCTATTTAGGTCTCCATGTGTCTAAAAAGCCCTTTTTAGTCAAAATAACTACGTTTGGTCACCAAAGGTCTGAAAAACGGCTTTAGCCAAAATGACTGTATTTTTGTCTTTTAGAGTCTTAAAAAGCCGGTTTTAGACAAGATAATTGCATTTCGTAACCAGTGATCTGAAAACATTTTTTGGGTCAAAATGACTCTATTTTGTTCTCCATGTGACTAAAAAGCCCTTTTTAGTCAAAATAAATGCATTTTGTCACCAAAGGTCTGAAATACTTTTTTAGCTAAAATTACTGTATTTTTGTCTTTCAGAGTCTTAAAACGCCCTTTTAGACAAGATAATTGCATTTCGTAACAAAAGGCCTGAAAACATGTTTTTGGTCAAAATGACTCTATTTCGGTCTCCAAGTGTCTAAAAAGCTTTTTTTAGTTAAAATAACTGCATTTTGTCACCAAAGGTCTGAAAAACTTTTTTTTAACCAAAATGACTATATTTTTGTCTTTTAGAGTCTCAAAACGCTGCTTTTAGACAAGATAACTGCATTTGGTAACCAATGGCCTGAAACATTTGTTTGGGTCAAAATGACTATTTTGGTCTCCAAGTGGCTAAAAAGACTTTTTTAGTCAAAATAACTGCATTTGGTCACCAAATGTCTGAAAAACATTTTTACCCAAAATGACTGTATTTTTATCTTTTAAATTTTAATTTTAATTTAAATTTTAAAATTTTTAATTTAAATTTTAATTTTGTCTAAAAACCATCGCTTTTAGACAAGATAGCTGCATTTGGTAACCAATGGCCTGAAAACGTGTTTTTGGTCAAAATGACTCTATTTTGGTCTCCAAATGTCTAAAACGCCTTTTTTAGTCAAAATAACTGGATTTGGTGACCAAAGGTCTGAAAAACTATTTTAGCCAAAATGACTGCATTTTTGTCTTTTAGTCTCAAAACGCCACTTTTAGACAAGATAACTGCATTTGGTAACCAATGGCCTGAAACATTTGTTTGGGTCAAAATGACTATTTTGGTCTCCAAGTGGCTAAAAAGACTTTTTTAGTCAAAATAACTGCATTTGGTCACCAAAGGTCTGAAAAACATTTTTACCCAAAATGACTGTATTTTTATCTTTTAAAGTCTCAAACCATCGCTTTTAGACAAGATAGCTGCATTTGGTAACCAATGGCCTGAAAACGTGTTTTTGGTCAAAATGACTCTATTTTGGTCTCCAAATGTCTAAAACGCCTTTTTTAGTCAAAATAACTGGATTTGGTGACCAAAGGTCTGAAAAACTATTTTAGCCAAAATGACTGCATTTTTGTCTTTTAGTCTCAAAACGCCACTTTTAGACAAGATAACTGCATTTGGTAACCAATGGCCTGAAAACCTTTTTTTTAGCCAAAATGACTTTATTTTTGTATTTTAGAGTCTTAAAACACCGCTTTTAGACAAGATAAACTACATTTGGTAACCAATGGCCTGAAAAAATGTTTTTGGTCAAAATGACTCTATTTTGGTCTCCAAGTGTCTCAAGATCCTTTCTTATTCAAAATAACTGCATTTGGTCACCAAAGGTCTGAAAAACATTTTTACCCAAAATGACGGTATTTTTATCTTTTAGAGTCTCAAACCATCGCTTTTAGACAAGATAACTGCATTTGGTAACCAATGGCCTTAAAAAATGTTTTTGGTCAAAATGACTCTATTTTGGTCTCCAAGTGTCTAAAACGCCTTTTGTAGTCCAAATAACTGCCTTTTTTCACCAAAGGTCTGAAAAACTGCTTTAGCCAAAATGACTGTATTTTTGTCTTTTAGAGTCTTAAAAAGCCGGTTTTAGACAAGATAATTGCATTTGGTAACCAATGGCCTGAAACAATTGTTTGTGTCAAAATGACTATTTTGGTCTCCAAGTGGCTAAAAAGACTTTTTTAGTCAAAATAACTGCATTTGGTCACCAAAGGTCTGAAAAACATTTTTACCCAAAATGACTGTATTTTTGTCTTTTAGAGTCTTAAAATACCGCTTTTAGACAAGATAAACTACATTTGGTAACTTATGGCCTGAAAAAATGTTTTTGGTCAAAATGACTCTATTTAGGTCTCCATGTGTCTAAAAAGCCCTTTTTAGTCAAAATAAATGCATTTTGTCACCAAAGGTCTGAAATACTTTTTTAGCTAAAATTACTGTATTTTTGTCTTTCAGAGTCTTAAAACGCCCTTTTAGACAAGATAATTGCATTTCGTAACAAAAGGCCTGAAAACATGTTTTTGGTCAAAATGACTCTATTTCGGTCTCCAAGTGTCTAAAAAGCTTTTTTTAGTTAAAATAACTGCATTTTGTCACCAAAGGTCTGAAAAACTTTTTTTTAACCAAAATGACTGTATTTTTGTCTTTTAGAGTCTCAAAACGCTGCTTTTAGACAAGATAACTGCATTTGGTAACCAATGGCCTGAAACATTTGTTTGGGTCAAAATGACTATTTTGGTCTCCAAGTGGCTAAAAAGACTTTTTTAGTCAAAATAACTGCATTTGGTCACCAAATGTCTGAAAAACATTTTTACCCAAAATGACTGTATTTTTATCTTTTAAAGTCTCAAACCATCGCTTTTAGACAAGATAGCTGCATTTGGTAACCAATGGCCTGAAAACGTGTTTTTGGTCAAAATGACTCTATTTTGGTCTTCAAATGTCTAAAACGCCTTTTTTAGTCAAAATAACTGTATTTGGTCACCAAAGGTCTGAAAAACTATTTTAGCCAAAATGACTGTATTTTTGTCTTTTAGTCTCAAAACGCCGCTTTTAGACAATATAACTGCATTTGGTAACCAATGGCCTGAAAACCTTTTTTTTTTAGCCAAAATGACTATATTTTTTTATTTTAGAGTCTTAAAACACCGCTTTTAGACAAGATAAACTACATTTGGTAACCAATGGCCTGAAAAAATATTTTTGGTCAAAATGACTCTATTTAGGTCTCCAAGTGTCTAAAAAGCCCATTTAAGTCAAAATAACTACGTTTGGTCACCAAAGGTCTGAAAAACATTTTTACCCAAAATGACTGTATTGTTATCTTTTAGAGTCTCAAACCATCGCTTTTAGACAAGATAACTGCATTTGGTAACCAATGGCCTGAAAAAATGTTTTTGGTCAAAATGACTCTATTTAGGTCTCCAAGTGTCTTAAAAGCCCTTTTAAGTCAAAATAACTACGTTTGGTCACCAAAGGTCTGAAAAACTGCTTTAGCCAAAATGACTGTATTTTTGTCTTTTAGAGTCTTAAAAAGCCGGTTCTAGACAAGATAATTGCATTTCGTAACCAGTGATCTGAAAACATTTTTTGGGTCAAAATGACTCTATTTTGTTCTCCATGTGTCTAAAAAGCCCTTTTTAGTCAAAATAAGTGCATTTTGTCACCAAAGGTCTGAAATACTTTTTTAGCTAAAATTACTGTATTTTTGTCTTTCAGAGTCTTAAAACGCCCTTTTAGACAAGATAATTGCATTTCGTAACAAAAGGCCTGAAAACATGTTTTTGGTCAAAATGACTCTATTTTGGTCTCCAAGTGTCTAAAAAGCTTTTTTTAGTCAAAATAACTGCATTTGGTCACCAAAGGTCTGAAAAACTTTTTTTTAGCCAAAATGACTATATTTTTGTCTTTTAGAGTCTCAAAACGCCGCTTTTAGACAAGATAACTGCATTTGGTAACCAATGGCCTGAAACAATTGTTTGGGTCAAAATGACTATTTTGGTCTCCAAGTGGCTAAAAAGACTTTTTTAGTCAAAATAACTGCATTTGGTCACCAAAGGTCTGAAAAACATTTTTACCCAAAATGACTGTATTTTTATCTTTTAAAGTCTCAAACCATCGCTTTTAGACAAGATAGCTGCATTTGGTAACCAATGGCCTGAAAACGTGTTTTTGGTCAAAATGACTCTATTTTGGTCTCCAAATGTCTAAAACGCCTTTTTTAGTCAAAATAACTGGATTTGGTGACCAAAGGTCTGAAAAACTATTTTAGCCAAAATGACTGTATTTTTGTCTTTTAGTCTCAAAACGCCACTTTTAGACAAGATAACTGCATTTGGTAACCAATGGCCTGAAAACCTTTTTTTTAGCCAAAATGACTTTATTTTTGTATTTTAGAGTCTTAAAACACCGCTTTTAGACAAGATAAACTACATTTGGTAACCAATGGCCTGAAAAAATGTTTTTGGTCAAAATGACTCTATTTTGGTCTCCAAGTGTCTAAAGATCCATTCTTATTCAAAATAACTGCATTTGGTCACCAAAGGTCTGAAAAACATTTTTACCCAAAATAACGGTATTTTTATCTTTTAGAGTCTCAAACCATTGCTTTTAGACAAGATAACTGCATTTGGTAACCAATGGCCTTAAAAAATGTTTTTGGTCAAAATGACTCTATTTTGGTCTCCAAGTGTCTAAAACGCCTTTTGTAGTCAAAATAACTGCATTTTGTCACCAAAGGTCTGAAAAACTGCTTTAGCCAAAATGACTGTATTTTTGTCTTTTAGAGTCTTAAAAAGCCGGTTTTAGACAAAATAATTGCATTTCGTAACCAGTGATCTGAAAACATTTTTTGGGTCAAAATGGCTCTATTTTGGTCTCCAAGTGTCTAAAGATCCTTTCTTAGTCAAGATAACTTCATTTGGTCACCAAAGGTCTGAAAAACATTTTTACCCAAAATGACTGTATTTTTATCTTTTAAAGTTTCAAACCATCGCTTTAAGACAAGATAACTGCATTTGGTAACCAATGGCCTAAAAACGCGTTTTTGGTCAAAATGACTCTTTTTTGGTCTCCAAATGTCTAAAACGCCTTTTTTAGTCAAAATAACTGCATTTGGTCACCAAAAGGTCTGAAAAACTCTTTTAGCCAAAATGACTGTATTTTTGTCTTTTTGTCTTTTAGTCTCAAAACGCCGCTTTTAGACAAGATAACTGCATTTGGTAACCAATGGCCTGAAGAAATGTTTATTAATATATCTATTTAGGTCTTCAAGTGTCTTAAAAGCCCTTTTAGTCAAAATAACTACGTTTGGTCACCAAAGGTCTGAAAAACTGCTTTAGCCAAAATGACTGTATTTTAGTCTTTTAGAGTCTTAAAAAGCCGGTTTTAGACAAGATAATTGCATTTCGTAACCAGTGATCTGAAAACATTTTTTGGGTCAAAATGACTCTATTTTGTTCTCCATGTGTCTAAAAAGCCCTTTTTAGTCAAAATAACTGCATTTTGGTCACCAAAGGTCTGAAATAAAAATTTAGTAAAAAAGACTGTATTTCCGTCTATTAGAGTCTTAAAAAGCCGGTTTTGGACAAGATAATTGCATTTGGTAACTTACCGCCTGAAACATTTGTTTGGGTCAAAATGACTCTAATTTGGTCTCCAAGTGTCTAAAAATAATTTTTTTTTTTTTGCATTTGATCACCAAAGGTCTAAAACATTTTTTTAATATTTATTGAGTATAAACAGTACACTGAATAAATAACATAGACATAATCAGTTACAGAAAAACACCGCTTTTAGACAAGATAAACTACATTTGGTAACCAATGGGCCTGAAAAAATGTTTTTGGTCAAAATGATTCTATTTTGGTCTCCCAAGTGTCTAAAAATCCTATTTTAGTCATAATAATTGCATTTGGTCACCAATGCTCTGAAAACCTTTTTTAGCCAAAATGACTGTATTTTTGTCTTTTAAAGTCTTAAAATACCGGTTTTAGACAAGATAAACTACATTTGGTAACTTATGGCCTGAAAAAATGTTTTTGGTCAAAATGACTCTATTTAGGTCTCCATGTGTCTAAAAAGCCCTTTTTAGTCAAAATAACTACGTTTGGTCACCAAAGGTCTGAAAAACTTTTTAAGCCAAAATTACTGTTTTTTTGTGTTTTAGAGTCTTAAAAAGCCAGTTTTAGACAAGATAATTGCATTTCGTTACCAGTGATCTGAAAACATTTTTTGGTCAAAATGACTCTATTTTGGTCTTCATGTGTCTAAAAAGCCTTTTTTAGTCAAAATAACTGCGTTTGGTCACCAAAGGTCTGAAAAAAAATTTAGTCAAAATGATTGTATTTTCGTCTATTAGAGTCTTAAAATGCCGGTTTTGGACAAGATAATTGCATTTTCTAACCAAACGCCTTTAACATTTTTTTGGGTCAAAATGACTCTATTTTGGTCTCCAAGTGTCTAAAAAGCCTACTTTAGTCAAAATAAATGCATTTTGTCACCAAAGGTCTGAAATACTTTTTTTAGCTAAAATTACTGTATTTTTGTCCTTCAGAGTCTTAAAACGCCGCTTTTAGACAAGATAATTGCATTTCGTAACAAAAGGCCTGAAAACATGTTTTTGGTCAAAATGACTCTATTTTGTTCTCCAAGTGTCTAAAAAGCATTTTTTAGTCAAAATAACTGCATTTGGTCACCAAAGGTCTGAAAAACTTTTTTTTTAGCCAAAATGACTATATTTTTGTCTTTTAGAGTCTCAAAACGCCGCTTTTAGACAAGATAACTGCATTTGGTCACAAACGGTCTGAAAAAAAAATTTAGTCAAAATGATAGTATTTTCGTCTATAAGAGTCTTAAAAAGCTGGTTTTGGACAAGATAATTGCATTTGGTAACCAATCGCCTGAAACATTTGTTTGGGTCAAAATGACTCTATTTTTGTCTCCAAGTGTCTAAAAAGCCTTTTTTAGTCAAAATAACTGCATTTGGTCACCAAAGGTCTGAAAAACTTTTTTAGCCAAAATGACTGTATTTTTGTCTTTTAGAGTCTTAAAATGCCGGTTTTAGACAAGATAATTGCATTTCGTAACAAAAGGCCTGAAAACATGTTTTTGGTCAAAATGACTCTATTTTGGTCTCCAAGTGTCTAAAAAGCCTTTTTTAGTCAAAATAACTGCATTTGGTCACCAAAGGTCTGAAAACATGTTTTTGGTCAAAAAGAATCTATTTAGGTCTCCAAAGCCTGTTTTAGTCAAAATAACTGCATTTGGTTACAAACGTTCTGAAAAAAATTTAGTCAAAATGATTGTATTTTCGTCTATAAGATTCGTCTAAATGACTCTATTTTTGGTCTCCAAGTGTCTAAAAAGCCCCTTTTAGTCAAAATAACTGCATTTGGTCACCAAAGGTCTGAAAAACTTTTTTAGCCAAAATGACTGTATTTTTGTCTTTTAGAGTCTTAAAAAGCCGGTTTTAGACAAGATAATTGCATTTCGTAACCAGTGATCTGAAAACATTTTTTGGGTCAAAATGACTCTATTTTGTTCTCTATGTGTCTAAAAAGCCCTTTTTAGTCAAAATAACTGCATTTTGGTCACCAAAGGTCTGAAATAAAAATTTAGTAAAAAAGACTGTATTTTCGTCTATTAGAGTCTTAAAAAGCCGGTTTTGGACAAGATAATTGCATTTGGTAACTTACCGCCTGAAACATTTGTTTGGGTCAAAATGACTCTAATTTGGTCTCCAAGTGTCTAAAAAGCATTTTTTTTTTGCATTTGATCACCAAAGGTCTAAAACATTTTTTTAATATTTATTGAGTATAAACAGTACACTGAATAAATAACATGAACGGTAGACATAATCAGTTACAGAAAAACACCGCTTTTAGACAAGATAAACTACATTTGGTAACCAATGGGCCTGAAAAAATGTTTTTGGTCAAAATGATTCTATTTTGGTCTCCCAAGTGTCTAAAAATCCTATTTTAGTCATAATAAATGCATTTGGTCACCAATGCTCAGAAAACCTTTTTTAGCCAAAATGACTGTATTTTTGTCTTTTAGAGTCTTAAAATACCGCTTTTAGACAAGATAAACTACATTTGGTAACTTATGGCCTGAAAAAATGTTTTTGGTCAAAATGACTCTATTTAGGTCTCCATGTGTCTAAAAAGCCCTTTTTAGTCAAAATAACTACGTTTGGTCAATAAATGTCTGAAAAACTTTTTTAGCCAAAATGACTGTTTTTTGTGTTTTAGAGTGTTAAAAAGCCAGTTTTAGACAAGATAATTGCATTTCGTTACCAGTGATCTGAAAACATTTTTTGTGTCAAAATGACTCTATCTTGGTCTCCAAGTGTCTAAAAAGCCTATTTTAGTCAAAATAAATGCATTTTGTCACCAAAGGTCTGAAATACTTTTTTTAGCTAAAATTACTGTATTTTTGTCTTTCAGAGTCTTAAAACGCCCTTTTAGACAAGATAATTGCATTTCGTAACAAAAGGCCTGAAAACATGTTTTTGGTCAAAATGACTCTATTTTGGTCTCCAAGTGTCTAAAAAGCCTTTTTTAGTCAAAATAACTGCATTTGGTCACCAAAGGTCTGAAAACATGTTTTTGGTCAAAAAGAATCTATTTAGGTCTCCAAAGCCTGTTTTAGTCAAAATAACTGCATTTGGTCACAAACGTTCTGAAAAAAATTTAGTCAAAATGATAGTATTTTCGTCTATAAGATTCGTCTAAATTACTCTATTTTTGGTCTCCAAGTGTCTAAAAAGCCCTTTTTAGTCAAAATAACTTCATTTGGTCACCAAAGGTCTGAAAAACTTTTTTTAGCCAAAATGACTATATTTTTGTCTTTTAGAGTCTCAAAACGCCGCTTTTAGACAAGATAACTGCATTTGGTAACCAATGGCCTGAAAACATGTTTTTGGTCAAAATTTAGGTCTCCAAAGCCTGTTTTAGTCAAAATAACTGCATTTGGTCACAAACGGTCTGAAAAAAAAATTTAGTCAAAATGATAGTATTTTCGTCTATTAGAGTCTTAAAAAGCCGGTTTTGGACAAGATAATTGCATTTGGTAACCAATCGCCTGAAACATTTGTTTGGGTCAAAATGACTCTATTTTGGTCTCCAAGTGTCTAAAAAGCCATTTTTAGTCAAAATAACTGCATTTGGTCACCAAAGGTCTGAAAAACTTTTTTTAGCCAAAATGACTGTATTTTTGTCTTTTAGAGTCTTAAAAAGCTGGTTTTAGACAAGATAATTACATTTCGTAACCAGTGATCTGAAAACATTTTTTGGGTCAAAATGACTCTATTTTGGTCTCCAAGTGTCTAAAAAGCCCCTTTTAGTCAAAATATCAGCATTTGGTCACCAAAGGTCTGAAATAAAAATGTAGTCAAAATGACTGTA
Source organism: Pelophylax lessonae (assembly GCF_965119305.1). Classification (NCBI taxonomy): domain Eukaryota; kingdom Metazoa; phylum Chordata; class Amphibia; order Anura; family Ranidae; genus Pelophylax; species Pelophylax lessonae. The sequence continues at coordinate 284,704,988 of NC_138769.1, forward strand.
TTTTCGTCGATTAGAGTCTTAAAAAGCCGGTTTTGGACAAGATAATTGCATTTGGTAACCAACTGCCTGAAACATTTGTTTGGGTCAAAATGACTCTATTTTGGTCTCCAAGTGTCTAAAAAGCATTTTTTTTTCATTTGATCACCAAAGGTTTAAAAAATGTTTTAATATTTATTGAGTATAAACAGTACACTGAATAAATAACATGAACGGTAGACATAATCAGTTACAGAACCAGTGTTCGGAAAAATACAAATATGTAAAGGATATAACAGCAACAGAACAGGAAAACGTCATCCATAAACCATCGAATTCAGGTGAAAATTACAGCCAAGTAAACAAACCTGAGCATGTTCCCATGTGCATACGAGAAGGATAAATAAAAACATACAGTTATTCCCTCCCAATAGTAATAGGACCATGAACATCTAGCAATATAGCACACACCTCCGTAAAGTAGCAAAAACCCACCTGAAGTACTAAGTGCAAAGGAGAAGGGAAGGGAAAAAATTAAAACAGTGGCAGAAAACTTAAAGGGAGGGGGGAGGGGGGAAAGGAAGGGAAAGGATGGGAGGACTCTGCACTCTTCTCAAGAAATGCTACCCTATCCAATGAGCAGCCGATCCATAACCAACTGGGGGGAGCCAAGGCCGGGTCATCCAACCAAGGTTGCCTTAACGAGGCAAATTTCTTGTGAGCATTTCGATGCTGGTATGTCAGCTTTTCCCTGATTAAAGAGGCATTGACCTGTGTTATCCACTGGCCCCTGCTCGGCACCCTGGAGGCGATCCAAAATCTAGCAATTAATTTGCGAGCAATATACAACAATCGCAACACGGCAACGTGAGCATTTGGGGTCAGGATCCCTTAGTAGCTGAAAATTATACACTTTAGAGATCATGTCAATTACCTTCCCCCAGTAGCGAAACAGCTTGGGACATCTCCACATCATGTGTATAAGTGTACCCTGGTCTCTCTCAAATTTGGGGCACAAGGGTGTAGATCTGCGTCCCTAACGGTACAGCTGCATTGGTGTTCTGTATGCTCTGTGAAACAGAATAAAGTGAGATATCTTATGGGAGGCCGACACCGACACCAAAGGGATCGATGAGAGGCAAAGATCCCACGTCTCCTCATCTATGGGTCCAAGATCCCCCCTCCCACCCCGCACGAGCAGGGTGGGAAGAGGGGTCCTGCACGGATCCCAACAGAAGGACATAAACCTGTGACATCATATTCTTGTCCGAGACCCGAAACACCTCACCCAACAGGCAGTGAGTGTCGGGTGTCAAAGAAGCCAAGCCTGCCTGGGCCATCATCGCGTGTCTCAATTGTAGGTAGCGAAAGAAACAGTGCCTAGGAACATCAAACTCCCTCTGTAAGTCTTGAATATATTTCAGTACCCCAGCTCTGAACAATTGTGCTATAAAATATACACCATGGGCCTCCCACATCTCCGCGCCCTCTAGACGAAACAGTTCCGAAAAGTTGCGATTATGCCAAATCGGAGTCTGAGGAAGGTAACCTGTGATCTGCAACATCCCCTTGACACAGCGCCACACCATGCGAATCAAGGCGAATCAAAAAGAGTGTGGGTAACCAAGTCCCCATATTGGAGAACCCCGCTTCAAGGTGTACAAGGACATGGTGAGGCGAGTCAGTAGGGACCAATAAGGACCCAATAGGATCGAATGGATCCAAAAGACCCCAGCCCCCCATATGCTGAACCTGGAAGGCTAGAAAATATACTCTGGGGTTGGGCCCATCTGAAGGGTAGCCAATTTAATCCTAGCCACTTTTTTGCACCAGATCAGTTCATGGAACTGGGAGTCAATCCTATAGAACCATTTCCTGGGTATCCAGATTGGGGAGTTGTGCAAGACATAAAGAAGTTGAGGAGCCCACACCATCTTAATTAGATTGACTCGCCCAGCCACCGACAAGGGAACTTTGCAGCAGAGGTACGAGGTTCAGTGTGATATACTGGGTAGGATCAGGAGACACCTGGATCCCCAAATATTTGAAGGAGTCAACCACTCGCACTGTGGATGCACAGTCCGGAAGAGGCTGAGTTATGGGATCAAGGGGCATTAAAACTGATTTATCCCAATTTATGGAAAATCCCGACAGGGACCCAAAATAGTCAATAAGGGACATTACCGCCCGCAAGGATTCCCCTGTATCACCTAGGTAGAGCAGTGTGTCATCCGCATAGAGTGAGATAACGTCTGCATGGGAGCCCCTTCTGAACCCCACTATGTCAGGGGAGGACCGAATCCGCGCCGCTAAGGTCTCCAGTGCCATGGCAAACAGCAATGGAGATAGCGGGCAGCCCTGTCTAGTCCCCCTGTGCAAACAGAAGGGTCCAGAAAGCTCCCCGTTCACCCTCAGTCTGCCCGTGGGGGCAGCGTACAGTACCCACACCCAGTTCAGAAAGTTCTCTCCCACACCAAAGTGCTTGAGAACTTCCCATAGGTACACCCATTCAACACTATCGAATGCCTTAGCGGCATCTAGCGAAAAGACTGCCCGGTTCCCAGGGTTGTCTACTGGGATCTGAAGGTTCAGAAATAGTCGGCGGAGATTAAGTGCTGTCGATCTGGTCAGGATAAACCCCGATTGATCCCTATGGACAACCCCCTGGACAACAGAGGACAGCCTAGTGGCCAGTATCTTAGCTAGAATTTTAACATCCGTTGTGAGTAGAGATATGGGCCTTTAGGAATCCGACAAAAGCGGATCCTTGCCGGGCTTCAGCAGGAAAACAACTATAGCTTCGGACATAGAGGCAGGAAGGCGGCTGTTAGGGATACAAGTGGTAGCCTGATGGCAGAGGAAGGCTCCACGTGTGCCAGAGGGCGGTGCTTAGACAGGAACCCCCAAGGTAAGTGACACAGGCTAACCTGAGGTGTGGAATCTAAGTATCCACCGGTTTTCATCAGTGCCTCTAGTGGTGAGGATGGATTTTGCTGCGTGTGGATACCAGGTTGCAGTCCTCAGGGTCACCCCACCAAGGAAGAAGCCGATCAAGATCCGAAGGCAGATAAGCAGACAAGGGAGATCCGAGAGAATGGTCAAACAAGCCGGGGGTCAGGACGGGCAGCAGGTCAACAAGGTCAGGAAAAAGCCAAAGGTCAAAACGGATATCAAACAGGTAACAGGAAGCAGGCTTCAGGAACACAGGAAGAGCTGCAGACAAGTCAGCAAAGACACAGTGCTTCTGAGCTGTTTAAATAAGGCAGCCTCTTTGCCAATTACTGCAATTAGTCTGCTCTAGGTTTTAGATTGCAGATTCATGACAGCACATCAGTGTGCTCAGGAAGCATTCCTAACATTGCCCCCCCCCCTTAAGGGCAACCTCCGGGTGTCCAACAAACTGCTTTTCTGAGGATGGGCAAGAAAAAACGCCTGGATCAGGTCTGCGGCATAAATGTTACTCTCAGGTTCCCAGGAATTCTCTTCCGGCACATAACCCTTCCATTTAATAAGGAACTGAAGCTGGTTACCTCTTTTCCGGCAATCAAGTACAGCCTCAACTTCGTACTCCATGTCGCCATCCACCATCACTGGTTCCGGAGGTCCAGGGCTTCTGCCGGGGAAGGCGTCGGGAACCACGGGTTTTAAAAAAGAGTGACATGGAACACAGGATGGATCCGTAGGGTATCAGGTAAGGAAAACTCATAGGACATGGCATTGAGTCTTATTTTAACGGGGAATGGGCCGATAAACCTGGAAGCCAACTTCTTGGATGGGCAGGCCAAGCGCAGGTTAGCTGTGGATAAAAAGACCTGGTCACCTGGTTGGAGAATCAGTTCTCCCCTCTTTTTCCCATCAAAGATTCTTTTGGACGCTATCTGAGCCTTGGCCAAGGTGTCCTGCAGAAGTTTGTTGTTACTCGTGAAGAAGTCAATGGTGACCTGAACTGCGGGCACTCTGGAATCAGATGGGACGTCGGGCAGAAAGGAAGGATGAAAACCATAATTGGCAAAGAAGGGAGATTGCCCGGTAATGGAATGTCGTGAATTATTAAAGGCAAATTCCGCAAATGGTAGTAATGCTACCCAGTCGTCCTGGACGAAGATGGTAAAGCACCGGAGATATTGTTCCAGGGTCTGGTTTGTCCTCTTTGTTTGCCCGTTTGTCTGCGGGTGGTAAGCTGAGGACATAGATAATTCAATTTTTAGTAGCTTACACAAGGCCCTCCAAAAGCGGGACATGAACTGTACCCCTCTGTCCGAGATAATGTTCGTGGGTACCCAGTGGAGTCACACAATCTCCCTAATGAAGACTTCTGCAGTTTCTTTTGCAGAGGGGGTACCTTTGAGGGGTAGAAAGTGGGCCATCTTAGTAAGCCGGTCTACAACCACAAAAATGGCGGAGCACCCGGCCAAAGGTGGAAGTTCCACGATAAAGTCCATGGCGATAGTTTGCCAGGGCCGGTCAGGGATTGGGAGTGGTCTGAGGAGACCCCACGCCTTACTTCTGGTGGTTTTACTCCTTCAGCAAGAAACACAGGAAGACACATAACTTCTGCAGTCTTTTCCCATCTCAGGCCACCAGAAGGTGCGTTGCATGAGGTCAAGGGTCCTATGAACACCAAAATGGCCAGCCAGAGGGTGGTCATGGCAGGCAGCTAGAACCGAAACTCTGACTCCCTCCGGGACAAATATTTTGTCCTTAGCCCACAACAAACCATCCTTGCGTGACAGGGGTATCCCAGGTGGACCGGAAATTTTGGCAGAGGCTTGCTCAAGATGGGATTTCAGGCTAGTGAGCAGGAAGTTTTTCTCTGACAGGATAGTGTCAGGTACCAACTCTTCTTTAGTATTATCAAACATCCGGGACAGGGCATCCGGTTTGACATTTTTCGACCCGGGCCGATAGGTGATATGGAATGAGAATCTGGAGAAGAAGAGTGCCCATCGGGCCTGGCGGGGTCTAAGTCGCTTTGCAGATCTTAAGTACTCAAGGTTCTTATGATCGGTAAATATAAGAATCGGGTGTGATGCTCCTTCTAGTAGATATCTCCACTCTTCGAGAGCGGCTTTGATTGCCAGGAGTTCCCGGTCCCCGACATCATAGTTTTTCTCCGCGGGAGAGAGTTTCCGGGAAAAGAAGGCTATTGGGTGAGTTAAGTCTCTAGTTCCCTGTCTTTGGGAGATGACTGCCCCGACCGCAACGTCCGATGCGTCTACCTCCAGGAGATAGGGTAAGGCAGGATCCGGGTGACTTAGGATAGGGGCAGAGGTAAAATGTTTTTTAAGAACCGAGAAGGCGGACTGAGCTTCTGGGGTCCACTGGAAGTGGACGTTCTTCTTAGTAAGGGGCTATGATGTTAGAGAACCCCTTAATGAACCTCCTATAAAAATTGGCGAAGCCAACGAAGCGCTGTACTCCCTTTTTGTCTGATGGAGGTGGCCAGTCCAGAATGGCAGAGACCTTCTGAGGATCCATCTCTATTCCTTCTGTGGAAATTATTAACCCCAGAAACGGGATACTGTTCTGCTCAAAAACGCACTTCTCGGCCTTGGCGTAGAGACCATGCTGGCGAAGGCGACCGAGGACATTTCGAACGTGCTCGCGTTGCTGCTCTAGGGATGTTGAGAAGATTAGGATGTCATCCAAAAATACGATGATGAAGATATCCAACCAATCCCTGAAGATGTCGTTCACAAAGTGTTGGAACGTGGCAGGAGCATTACAAAGGCCAAATGGCATTACCAGGTATTCGAAATGTCCGAATCTAGTGCGGGAAGCAGTCTTCCATTCGTCGCCCTCTCGGATGCGCACCAAGTTGTACGCCCCACGAAGATCCAGCTTAGTAAACAGGATGGCAGATCTGAGTCTCTGAAAGAGTTCGGGGACTAGAGGAAGGGGATAACGTTTTTTAATAGTAACTTTATTTAAATCCCTATAACCGATGCAGGGTCGGAGGGTGTGATCCTTCTTCTCTACGAAGAAGATACCTGCCCTTGCTGGAGAGGTAGAGGGATGGATGAACCCCTTCTTCAGACTTTCGTCTACATAGTCCTTTAAGACGTCCAGCTCACGTTCAGAAAGTGGGTAAATCCGGCCGAACGGGATTTCGGCTCCTGGGAGCAAGTCGATGGGGCAGTCATATGGACCGTGGGGGGGCAAGGTCTCTGCTCCCCGTTTGCTGAATACGTCCAGGAAATCATGGTATGCTTTGGGCACCACAGAACATACATCAGGTTCGGATTCAAGACAGAACAGAGTCTTGGGGAATTCAGGAGGAGCGGGTAGACAGGAATTCTTGCAGTAAAGAGATGGGAACTGGATGGTGCCTGTGATCCAATTGACTTGCGGGTTATGTGCTTGCAACCACGGTGATCCCAGGATAATGGGAAATAAGGAGGATGTGATAACATCCAGGCTAATCAGTTCCTTATGGCCGGAGGAGGAGACCATAGGAAGGGGAAAAGTTTCTTGGGTCACGGGCCCGGATTTGATGTGGGAGCCATCAGCCAGGAAGATGGTGAGGTCCTGAGTCTTGAGCCGGAGAGGTACGCAACATGCAGGGCGAACGAGCGATCAATGAAACAACGGCAGGCTCCAAAGTCAATGATTGCGGTAACTGGGACGAGTCCTTCCGGAAGCTGTAATGACACAGGAAAGGCTAGGTGGGAGGAACTGGCAACAGATGGTGAGGCCGGCATGAACTTATGGTATTTTGCCGGGCAGGAGCGCACATAGTGGCCAGCTTCACCGCAATACAGGCACAGCTTACCCAACTGGTGACGGCGTCTCTCCTCCGGGGACAAACCAGGCCGTATGATCCCAAGGTTCAGTCGTATTTGAGGCAACTCCAGCGGGAGCGGGATTGGTAAGAGCTGACCCAGCAGAAGAAAAGTATGCAGGATGAGCAACTCGTGGTAGCGTCCAGGCTGGTCTGAACTGCTGCGGAGATCGTTCTGCTCTGCGCTCCCGTAGCCACCGGACGATTTGAATGGCCTGGGAAATCAAATCTTCCAAGGCGTTGGGGACACCTACCCGCGCCAGCTCGTCCTTCAGTCCTTCTGAAAGCCGAGACGGAACTGATACCGGAGTGCTGCTTCGTTTCAGGACGTATCGGAACTGAGGCAGCGGAAGTCAGTGACGTAGTGTTCTACGGGCCTGCGACCCTGCTGAAGAACATGAAGCGCAGCTTCTGCGGTGGAGGATCGCTGCGGGTCAACATAGAGCTGTGCCATGGCCTCAAAAAATTACCGTAAGGAGTATAATGGGGGCTGCCCTCTTCAAGGAGCCGATATCTCCCTGCTCCTAGGCGAACTGGGGTTCGCCTAGGAGCAGGGAGATAAGCAAACCCCACCTTGGTGGTCTCCAAAGAAAAGGTTCGAGGTTGCAGGGAGAAATACAGCTGGCAGGCGTTGCGAAAGGCGCGGAATTTACCGCGATCCCCGGAATATTTTTCGGGAGCAGGAACTCGAGGTTCTGGTGGCAGCATCACTACGGTAGGGCCAGAAGCAGGTGCAGAGAGTGCTGCAGCAGGAGAGGAAGCAGATAATACAGGATGATCCCCCTGAAGTGTCGTAGAGCGCAGCCGTTCCTCTAGCTGTGTGTAGCCGTCTTGAAGTGACTTTACGGTTTGAGACAGGGCTGCGAGGTGTTGGCAGATCTCTTCCAACGGTGAGGCTTCTCTTGCAGGCTCCGTCATGGCTGACTTGTACTGTTAGGGATACAAGTGGTAGCCTGATGGCAGAGGAAGGCCCCACGTGTGCCAGAGGGCGGAGCTTAGACGGGAACCCCCAAGGTAAGTGACACAGGCTAACCTGATGTGCGGAATCTAAGTATCCATCGGTTTTCGCCAGAGCCTCTAGTGGGGAGGATGGATTTTGCTGCGTATGGATACCAGGTCGCAGTCCTCAGGGTCGCCCCACCAAGGGAGAAGCCGGTCATGATCCGAAGGCAGATAAGCAAACAAGGGAGATCCGAGAGAATGGTCAAACAAGCCGGTGGTCAGGACGGGCAGCAGGTCAACAAGGTCCGGAACAAGCCAAAGGTCAAAACGGATATCAAACAGGTAACAGGAAGCAGGCTTCAGGAACACAGGAAGAGCTGCAGACAAGTCAGCAAAGACACAGTGCTTCTGAGCTGTTTAAATAAGGCAGCCTGTTTGCCAATTACTGCAATTAGTCTGCTCTAGGTTAACCCTTTAGATTGCAGATTCATGACAGCACATCAGTGTGCTCAGGAAGCATTCCTAACAGCGGCCAATACGGAAGGCTTCGTTATATACCCGCAGCAGCACGGGCACCAACTGTTCAGCGTATCGGCTGTAAACCTCCGATGGGATACCATCAGCCCCCGGAGATTTACCAGGCTTAGTAGATTTCAAGGCCGCATAAAGTTCGTTCTCTGTAAGGGGGGCCCCAAGCACAGCCACATCCCAGGCAGACAGAGAAGGCAAATCGCAGGAAGCCAAAAAAAATCGGCAATTTCTCGTAAGTCAGCCGAGATCTTAGAGGAGTAAAGATCAGCATAAAACTTCCCAAGTACTCTCCGTATGTCAGCCGTGGCGTGCCAGAGCACCCCCTGAGGATCCTTAATCTGGGGTATAAATGCCACAGGCTGCTGCGAGCGAACCAGCATGGCCAACATATGACCCGTGTTTTCTTCCTTCTCAAAATACCTCTGCTGCAAGAAGAAGCACTTGTTTTCAGCCTTTTGAATCGTGACCGACTTGGCCATAGATTGGGCAGCCAGCCACGACCTCTGAGTATCATCTGACGGGTCCCTAACATAAGTTTCCTCCGCTCTAGTCACTGCGTCCAACACAGTATTCTCCCATTGCCTGGTGTCCGTTTTAATGGCATTAACCGTACGTATAAACTGACCTCTCATGAATGCCTTAGCCGCATCCCACACCACCCCCACCTCTGCGGATTCCAAATTGTCAGCAAAAAAGGACGTTAGTTTGGGTGGCAGGGGATCAGGACTAGGAAAGAGCGTCAGCCAGAATGCATTGAGTTTCCAAAGGGATTTCCCCCTATTATCCAGGAGGGACAGACGGACCCAAAAGGGGGAATGATCAGACACCAACCGGGATGCATAATCCGCCACGACCACCAGAGGCAGTAGCGAACCATTACCCAGCCCCAGATCTATCCTAGACAATCCCGAGTGTGACGCCGAGAAGCACGAAAACTTTCGTACCTCAGGGTGGCCCATCCTCCAGACATCTGTCAGTCCGAGTTCACCCACCAACCGAGCAAGGGGCGTAGCCCCCCCGGCCAGCATAGGTCCACCGGAGTGAGAGGAAAACCTATCCCAGGCAGAGTCAAGTACAGCAGTAAAGTCCCCCAACATCAGCAGGGGCACATCAGGAAGTTGAGCAATATGTGGCACGATAAGTTTAAGTACCCCTGCAGAATACGGGGGGGGGCACAAGTACACACCTAAGGCTTGCTAGTTGGCAGGATAAAACAAACCGGCCCTCAGGGTCAATCACAGTCTTTGAGCATAGAAACCGTACCCCCTTCTTAACCACTTCCATACAGAGCAGTTAGACACCCTTCCTACCCAGACCAATTTTCACTGTAACCAAACAAAATTTTTATCATTTTTTTCACACAAATAGAGCTTTCTTTTGGTGGTATTTGATCACAACTGGGGTTTTTTTTTCGTTATATATGCAAAAAAAGAGCAAAAATTTTGAAAAAAAAACACTTTTTTTTAGTTTCAATTATAAAATTTTGCAAAAAAATATTTTTTCTTCATACATTTGGGCCAAAATGTATACTGCTACATGTCTCTGGTAAAATTAACCCAAATTAGTGTATATTATTTAGTCTGTGTGAAAGTTATTGAGTCTAGAAGCTATGGTACCAATTACTGAAAATTTATCACACCAGATGTACTGACTGCCTATCTCCTTTCTTGAGGCCCTGAAATGTCAGGACAGTACAAATACCGCCCAAATTACCCCTTTTTGTAAAGTAGACAGTCCAAGGTATTTAGTAAGAGGCATGGTGGGTTTTTTGAAGTTGTAATTTTTTCCCACAATTCTTGGGAAAATGAAGAAAATTTTTTTTTCTTTTTTTCCCACAAAGTTGTCAATTTATAAGCTATTTCTAACACATAGCATGTACACAGCAAAAATTACACCCAAAAATACATTCTGCTACTCCTTCAGAGTATGGTGATACCACATGTGTGAGACTTTTACACAGCCTGGCCACAAAAAGAGACTCCACGTCCAAAAAGCACATTCATGCTTTTTAGGAGCATAAATACACATAAAACTTTCTTACTACCTATCACACTTTTCAAGGCCCTAGAGCACCAATACAATGGAAAAGTCCACAAAATGACCCCATTTTGGAAAGCAAACACTCCAACGTATATTCTATGAGGCATTATGGGTCGTTTGAACGTGTCATTTTTTTCCACAAGTTTTTGGAAAATGTGGGAAACAAATGAAAACCTTTTTTTTTTTTACACAAAGTTGTCAATTTATAGGATATTTCTAACACATAGCATGTAAATAGCAAAAATTACACCCCAAAATACATTCTGCCACTCCTCCTGAGTATGGCAATACCACATGTGTGAGACTTTTTCACAGCCTAGCCATATAGAAGGGCCTAACATCCAAGGAGCATCATCATCCAAGGAGCATCACATTTGGTGTTTACAAGCTACAATCAGTTGTTTTGCTAGTAAACTGCTTAAAACCCCCAAACATTATATATTTTTTTTAGCAGAGACCCTAGAGAATAAAATGGAGATTATTGCAATATTTTTATGACACCGTATTTGCGCAGCGGTCTTCCAAACGCAATTTTTTTGGAAAAAATTCACTTTTTTTAATTAAAAAATAAGAAACCAGTAAAGTTAGCCCAATTTTTTCCATAATGTGAAAGATAATGTTACGCCGAGTAAATAGATACCCAACATGTCATGTTGCAAAATTGCACACGCTCACGGAATGGCGACAAACTTTGGTACTTAAAAATCCCCATAGGCGACAATTTAAAAATTTCTACAGGTTACCATCTTTGAGTTACAGAGGAGGTCTAGGGCTCAAATTATTCCCCTTGCTCTAACGATCGCGGCGATACCTCACATGTGTGGTTTGAACACCATTTACATATGTGGGCGGGGTTTCTGTATGCGTTCGCTTCTGCGCGCGAGCTCACGGGGACAGGGCGCTTTAATTTTTTTTTTTACTATTTATTTTATTTATTATTTTTTATTTTTACACCGTGTAAAAAAAAAAAAAATTGATCGTTTTTATTTCTATTAAAAGGAATGTAAACATTCCTCGTAATAGAAATAGGCACGACAGGACCTCTTTTTTGTGAGATCTGGGGTCAAAAAGTCCTCAGATCTCACAAGTACACTAAAAGATAGAAAAAAAAAATTACTATATAAAATGAAAAAAAAAAAAGGACCTTTAAACCGGTTGCTAGGCAACAACATTTTCCGTAGCTCCGGTCCTCCAAGACCATAGAGTCAAGTGAGGGCAAGCTTGCCCTCACTCGACATCCTGTCTGTGAGGATCTGGGACCGGATCGTTTTCCCCGCTGCCGGCGGGGAAAAGGACCGGAACGCGGCGGGAAGGGGGGCGCCTCTTCCGCCATCCCGGAAGGGTGATCCCACGGTGAATCCGCCGCTGGGACCACCCTTATCGGAAAGCCAACCGTCCACCGTTTAAAAAAATACCAGGGTTATGGCAGCTATCTGCTGCCATAACACCGGTATTTAGGTTTAAATGGAGGACGTATATAAACCTTTTTGGACTTGGACATGGTGGCTGTATGAAGGGTGACAGGTACTCGGGTACTTTGTTGGGCAGGTGACAGGTACTCTGGTACTGATGAGCAGGTGGCAGGTACTCGGGTACTCTGATGGGCAGGTGACAGGCAGGTGATAGGTACTGATGAGTAGTACTGATAGGTGTTACTGTACTGATGGGTACTGATGATCAGTACTGATACGTGATAGGTACTGATGAGTACTGATGAGTAGTGATGGGTACTGATGAGCAGGCGGCAAGTACTCGGGTACTTCAGGCGTCAGGTACTCTGATGAGCAGGTGGAAGGTACTCGGGTACTCTGATGACGGGTACTCCGTTGACAGGTACTCAAAGTACCCGAGTACCTGTCATCAGAGTACCCCAGTACCTGTCATCAGAGTACCCGAGTACCTGTCATCAGAGTACCCGAGTACCCGTCATCAGAGTACCCGAGTACCCGTCATCAGAGTACCCGAGTACCCGTCATCAGAGTACCTGAGTACCCGTCATCAGAGTACCCGAGTACCTGTCATCAGAGTACCCGAGTACCCATCATCAGAGTACCCGAGTACCCGTCATCAGAGTACCCGAGTACCCGTCATCAGAGTACCCGAGTACCTGTCATCAGAGTACCCGAGTACCTGTCATCAGAGTACCCGAGTACCTGTCACCAGCCCATCAGAGTACCCGAGTACCTGTCATCTGAGTACCTGATGGGCTGGTGACAGGTACTCAGGTACTTTGATGGGCTAGTGACAGGTGCTCTTTATTGGGGGGGGGCAATCAGTGTGTTTGGGGTGCACTGTAATTGGTAACTAGCTGTTACCACACTCTCTTCCTCACACAGGATCAGTGTGTGAGGAGGAGAACACGGTGACAGCTAGTTACCGTGTTCTCTGTTGACATTTGTGACCGGCTGTGATTGGACACAGCGGTCACGTGGTAAAGAGCCAATTTCATTGGCTCTTTACCTAGATCGGGGATCGACTCGCTGGGGCGCGCATTGCAGAGAGAACGAGCGGCTCGTGCTGGAGCAGCTCATGTGATCGGCTGTGATTGACACAGCCGATCACATGGTAAACAGCCAATTTCTATTGGCTGTTTACCTTGATCAGGGATGGGCTATGTCCGAGGGACGAGCCTCACCCCCGATCGCCGCGCTGCGCACCCCCGGGGGAGCGCAGTAGAGGGGAGATCCGGGCGACGTCATATGACGGCGGCCCGGATCCTTACAACCACTTTGCCGACGTCATTTTACATGACTCGGTATGGAAGTGGTTAATCAAAATACACACCCCTCTCGAATAAGTGGAGTAAACAGAGTGGAACTGGTGAATAAATACGCTAGGAGCTAGACACGGGGAAGTGGAAGGAGACATATGGGTCTCCTGCAGGCAAACCACATCTGCCTGCAGGCGTTTGATGGTGCGGAGCACCGCCGTCCTCTTTACTGGGTTGCCGAGGCCCCGCACATTCCAGGACATCACACAAATATTATCAGCCATAGTCAAAATGTAGCCATACACGGAGCCTCAGGCAACCCGGCCAGGGAGGCGAAAGAGGGCACCCAGAAAGGGTGAACCCACTACACCCCATCAGCACAGCCCAGCTATATAGAGAGAGCAACAGGAGTAGTCGCCCAGCCCACACAGTACTGGTGCAGCCCCAGCATAGAGAACAGTCAATAGGAACATCCACAGCATAGGGTAAAATAATAGCAGTAGAGCGACAAAGTACATGCAGGAAAAGAAAAAAATCAAACCAAAGTCCAGGACCAGAAAAAAGGCAAAAAGGGGGGAACAAAAAGGCAATACAAGTCTGCCACGTGTGGGGGAAGGGACAAGTCAATAGGGCATGCCCAGTCATGACCAAGGGGGGGAAACCGGAGAGGGACCACCGATGCCAGTGTAGTCTCCTCAAAATTAACAACCATGTGAGAGGAAGCAACCATTAGTGCAGCAGAAGAGCTCCCATCATAACAGGAAAAGTGTGTGTAACATCAAGTGCCAGGTACAACGTGGGTTCAGTTATTCTGACTAAAAAAGGCTTTTTTGACACTTGGAGACCAAAACAGAGTCATTTTGATCAAAAAAATATTTTTCAGGCCATTGGAGACCAAATGCAATTATCTTGTCTAAAACAAGCGTTTTAAGACTATAAAGACAAAAATAGTCATTTTGACTAAATTTTTTTCAGACCTTTGGTTATCAAATGCAGTTATATTGACTAAAAAAGGCTTTTTAGACACTTGAAAACCAAAATAGAGTCATTTTGACCAAAAAGATTTTTCAGGCCATTGGTTACGAAATGCAGTTATCTTGTCTAAAACAAGCGTTTTAAGACTCTAAAAGACGAAAATAGTCATTTTGACCAAAAACATTTTTTCAGGCTATTGGTTACCACATGCAGTTATCTCGAAAGCCAAAGAATAAAGGAAAAGCCAAAAGCCTACAGCACCTGGTATTCCCAGCTGATCTCCCATCCAGGTACTAACCAGGCCCGACCCTGCTTAGCTTCCGAGATCAGACAGGATCGGGCGTGATGTGGCCGTAGGCGATCACCACTGCCACCCTCGACCCCTTTGAACTTTGCCATGGCAAGATGGCACCTCAGGAGAAACAAAAAGAAAGCCAACAAATAAAGGAAAAGCCAAAAACCTACAGCACCTGGTATTCCCAGGCAGTCTCCCATGCAGGTTCTAACCGGGACAATCGGTTCGACCCGAACATTGGGTGTTCGAAATTCGGCCGAATTCTGAACTTTTTGCGGTAAAAGTTCGGAATTCGGCCACCAGAACCGCCCAAAATGCACTGGTACAGGAACTGGGCTGTAAAAGCCCGTGATTGGCCCAGAAACATCAGCAAAAGCCAATGAGGGGGCAGGAGTCTTCTGGGAACGTGATTGGAGTGACTACGGAGACCAGGTTCCAATCAGAAGTGAATACACCCCACAGTATATAAGATAGCCCCGCCTAACCCCTAGCACAGTGATACAGAGTCTGTTGAAGAGAGTGGAAGCATTTCTCTTACTCCTGCTTTGCTACACTATGTTTTCTGCATAGGCGAGTGCTTCTAAAGCTCCATATAGCAGAATTGCATTCAGCTTACAGCCAGTCAGTGTAGTTAGAAATACAGCGATTGTGCTGGTTTTTTGAGTTAGAAAAAAAAAATAAAAATTAAAGGGACAGTGTCAGTCTTCTGCTGTATGGAGCTGTTCTTTTAGTGTGAGGAAAGGGATATCTAGTGTAGTTAGGGAACTTTGTACCACAGTAGTTAGATGTAATAATCTAGTTTCTGTAGGGAAAGTGAAAGTGAAAGTGTGAGGGTTCTGTGTAGTGAGCACGTTCCACAGTGCTGATATATCTACAGCAGGTATACGTGCTTGCTAGTCAGCAAAATACATTGCCTCAGTGACAACTTAACTCCTGTTCTTGAAAGCGTTATGTTCACTGTGCAAAAGGCTTTGCAAGTGTGCATGACACGCATCTGCTGTGCTGTATTCAGCAACAACTGTGGGTCGCATAGCAGTGTGCGTTTTTCACCGCACAGAGTTGCCAATGCCTCAGTGACAAATATGCCAGGTAGACCAAGAAAAGGCATACGTGGCCCTGCTGCGGAAAGGGGCACAGCTTCTAGGGTGTCTAGAGGCAGGGGTGGACGTGGTGGTCAGTCCTCAGCCAGGCCACCATTTGCATTGTTCTCTGGCAGTGGCCAAGCTATACGTCCACAGTACGTACAGGAGGTGGTGGACTATATTACCAAACCCTCATCATCGGCATCATCTGCAACTACAGTGACCCAGGCAGAGAAAAGTGGTCAGTCTTCTGCAGTTGGCAGAACAAATAGAGATGAGTCCATGTCCACCTCATGTCCTCCCTTAGACCCAACTTCAGACATGGCAGAGGAGTCAGCTGAGCTGTTTGACCACAGTGTCAGCCATCTACTCCAGCCTGATGCTCAGTCCTTTATGGAGTCTGATGTTGGGTCTGAGGTTGAGGAGGAGGCAGAGCAAGCAAGAGGGGAGAGCAGACAGCCCGCTCCATCTAAGGCCGCACCTGTTGTCTCCCGGGCCACGCCTGATGCTCAGTCCTTTATAGAGTCTGATGTTGGGTCTGAGGTTGAGGAGGAGGCAGAGCAAGCAAGAGGGGAGAGCAGACGGCTTGCTCCATCTAAGGCCGCACCTGTTGTCTCCCGGGCCACTATACACACCTCTTCTTGATGGGCCTTTTTTGAGACATCCCATGCAGAACGAACAGTTGCGATCTGCAAGATTTGTCAGAAGGGTATAAAACGTGGCAAAAATGTCAACCACCTGGGTACAAGCTGCCTAAACAGGCATTTGACAACCCACCACTTGGCCTGTTGGCAGGAGCATTTGAAGAACCCACAAAAGGGCCAAAGATCGGTCAGTCGGCCTCCTAGTCCTCCTCGCGCTGCTTCTCGTGCTCCACCTGCACATCAGTCTGTTCCTGGCCCTGCTATAGTCACTCGTCACCTGTTGGCAGCCTCCATTGACAGGGATGATGATATAGCAGGCAGTGTCGCATCTACCTCCAGCACACCACCAGCTGTAACATCTAGATGCCAAATTTCGATTCCACACATGCTGGAACGAAAAAAAATGTATACTCCCCGCCACCCACATACCCAGCATCTAAACAGTAGTTTGGCAAAACTACTGGCTCTGCAACTGTTACCATTTAACCTGGTAGAGTCTGCTCCCTTCCGTGACTTTGCAAAATGTGCAGTTCCACAGTGGCAGGTGCCAAGTCGGCATTACTTTGCTCGTAAGGCCCTGCCATCCCTATACCAACATGTGGAAGGCAATGTAGTGTCGTCCCTGGCCACGTCAGTCAGCTGTAAGATACACCTGACGGCTGACACTTGGTCAAGCAAACATGGGCAGGGACGGTACATTTCTGTCACTGCTCATTGGGTGACACTGCTTGCCAGCGGAAGGGATTGTAGCCAGAGCTCGGTGCTGCAGCCAGGTTGCCCCCACGTCTGCAAACAGCTGGTGGTGTCGCTGATCCGGGTAGATCGATCACTTCTACCCCCTTCTGCTCCTCCTCCTACTCATCCTCCTCCATGCCCTCCTCTGCAGAATGGTCCTTTGAATATGATGAGGTACTACGTAAGCGTTCAAAGGGCTATTCTATGTCTCAGGCCAAAAGGTGTCACGCAGTGCCGCAGCTTGTGTGTCTAGGGGACAGGCAGCATACTGCCCCTGAGATTCTTGGGGCTCTGCAGGCACAGGCCCAGAGGTGGTTGACACCACGCCAGCTGCAGCCAGGGATGGTGGTTACCGATAATGGGTTAAACCTCCTGACCGCCCTTCGTCAGGGAAAGTTGACCCATGTGCTATGCCTGGCGCATGTCCTGAATCTCGTGGTACAGCGGTTTTTGAACTCATACCCAGGAATGCAGGATGTGCTAAGGATGGCAAGAAGGGTGTGCAATCACTTCAGGCGGTCGTACAGTGCCACTGCACGTTTGGCCGAAGTGCAGCGCGAGTTTCACCTGCCGGTACACCGCCTCGTCTGTGACATGCCCACCCGCTGGAACTCCACCTTGGCTATGCTGCAGCGCCTGTACATGCAGCAGAGGGCCCTCAATGAATATCTCTGCGAGTACAGCACCAGCACTGGCTCAGCGCGCCTGGGCTTCTTTTCACCACGGCAGTGGCTTTTGATTAAGGATGCATGTGCTGTCCTCTCTGCATTTGAGGAGTCCACAAGGATGGTCAGCCGGGACAGCGCATGCATCAGTGACACCCTATCGGTACTGTTTTTGTTGGAGCACACTCTGCGTGGCATTATGGACAGGGCACTGGAGGCAGAGCAGCAGGAGGAAGAGGAGGACTTCCTTGCCTCTCAAGGCCCCCTTTATCCTGAGAATCCTGACCCCATTATGCCTAGCTCCCAGAGGCCCGAGCAGGATCCAGGGGTGGAAGAGGAGGAAGACGATTCTTCGGGAACTTTTGCAGGCTTTGAGGAGGAGGAGGAGGAAGACATGCGGCAATCTGCAAGGCCTAGTTTGACTCCCTCGATGGTGGAGATGGATTTTGCTGCGTGTTAGTACCAGGTCGCGGTCCTCAGGATCGCCCCACCAGGAGGTGAGCAAGCCAGGGTCCAGTAGCAGATACAGCAGGTCAGGATCAAGCAGAAGCGTAGTCTAGGAATAGCCAAAGGTCGGTAACAAGTAGTTGCAGGTTGGGATTAGGCAAAAGCATAGTCGAGGAACAAGCCAAGTGTCGATAATGGATGGTAGCAAAGATACGGAATGCAGCAGGAGAGACAAGCGAGATATCGGCTGTTGAAGGCACAATATTCTGCCAACCAGGAAGTGCAAAGACATGGCTTAAAACAGGAAGTTCATGGGAGGAGCAAAGGGTTCAAAGTTCAAGGCAATAAAGATTCACAGCAGGGTCATTCAAGGATTTGTCCAAGGAGCTGTTCAGCATTCCAGGTGGCTCAGCAAGTAGAGTCATTGGCAGACACACTGTAGGTCCCAGGTTCAAGTCTGGGTCCTGACATTGTGAAAATACACCCGTTAATTATATGCACATTTAAAGAGACAGCACCTTTTTAAAAAAAAAACTATAATCTTGTTCCCAGTGCACTGCATTATGTCCCCATCATACACATTGGCTGTGCAGTTGATTAGGAGCAAAAGAAAGGAAAGGTTGAGCAAAAAAGTCATTTTTGAAGGTTTGGCATGCTATAATTCTGGTTCTGGACATGCTAAAGAGCTGAAACGTCACAGGTACACCTTTTAGACCCCACAGACACAAAATCCAAAGAAATCTTTTTTTTTTTCCCAATAACTTTTTCAATAATTGGCTTTCTATCAAAAACGACAAATTTTAAGAACTTTTTTTGTGTTATTAATAGTCCCTGGGGAATGACCCAGAACCCTAGGCACTTTTTAGGGGCATTTATTGGGTTTTAGGGCTTCAAAATTGTGTTTTTTAATTACCGAAGTTCGGGTCCCATTGATTTCAATGGGGTCTTGGAATCTGAACCGAACTTTCGGGTCTTCTGGTCGAACCAAACTTTTCAAAAGTTCGATCATCCCTACTAACCAGGCCCGACCCTGCTTATCTTCCGAGATCAGACGTGATGTGGCCATAGGCGATTATCACTGCCACCCTCGAACCCTTTGAACTTGCCCATGGCAAGATGGCACCTCAGGAGAAACAAAAAGAAAGCCAACGAATAAAGGAACAGCCAAAAGCCTACAGCACCTGATATTCCCAGGCGGTCTCCCATCCATGTACTAACCAGGCCCGACCCTGCTTAGCTTCCAAGATCAGATGAGATCGGGCGTGTGTTCAGGGTGATGTGGCCGTAGGCGATCACCACTGCCACCCTCGACCCCTTTGAACTTGGCAATGGCAAGATGGCACCTCAGGAGAAACAAAAAGAAAGCCAACGAATAAAGGGAAAGCCAAAATGCTACAGCACCCTGTATTCCCAGGCAGTCTCGCATCCAGGTACAAACCAGGCCCGACCCTGTTTAGCTTCTGAGATCAGATGAGATCGGGCGTGTTAAGGGTGATGTGGCCTTAGGCGATCACTACTGCCACCCTCGACTCCTTTGAACTTGGCCATGGCAAGATGGCACCTCAGGAGAAGCAAAAAGAAAGCCAACGAATAAAGGAAAAGCCAAAAGCCTACAGCACCTGATATTCCCAGGCGGTCTCCCATCCATGTACTAACCAGGCTCGACCCTGCTTAGCTTCCAAGATCAGATGAGATCGGGCGTGTGTTCAGGGTGATGTGGCCGTAGGCGATCACCACTGCCACCCTCGACCCCTTTGAACTTGGCAATGGCAAGATGGCACCTCAGGAGAAACAAAAAGAAAGCCAATGAATAAAGGAAAAGCCAAAATGCTACAGCACCCTGTATTCCCAGGCAGTCTCGCATCCAGGTACAAACCAGGCCCGACCCTGTTTAGCTTCTGAGATCAGATGAGATCGGGCGTGTTAAGGGTGATGTGGCCTTAGGCGATCACTACTGCCACCCTCGACTCCTTTGAACTTGGCAATGGCAAGATGGCACCTCAGGAGAAACAAAAAGAAAGCCAACGAATAAAGGGAAAGCCAAAATGCTACAGCACCCTGTATTCCCAGGCAGTCTCGCATCCAGGTACAAACCAGGCGCGACCCTGCTTAGCTTCCAAGATCAGACAAGATGGGGCGCGTTCAGGGTGATGTGGCCGTAGGCTATCACCACTGCCACCCTCGACCCCTTTGAACTTGGCAATGGCAAGATGGCACCTCAGGAGAAACAAAAATAAAGCCAACGAATAAAGGAAAAGCCAAAATCCTACAGCACCTGGTAATCCCAGGCGGTCTCCCATCCAGAAGTAAGTGTTGGCCTGTATAGGCCCCAAAAATAAGCCCACATGGGTTTAACTGACAGCTAAGAACGAAGTATTCTGTGGCTGAAGGTAACTGTCAGGTATACCCATGTGGGCTAATTTCTGTTGCCTTTTATGGCCGACACTTACTTCTGTATCCTGTGAATGCCTAATGTACCTTTAGCCACAGAATACTACGTTCTTAGCAGTCAGGTAAACCCATGTGAGCTAATTTTTGGGGCCTATAGAGGCCAACACT
Organism: Pelophylax lessonae; assembly: GCF_965119305.1. Taxonomy (NCBI): domain Eukaryota; kingdom Metazoa; phylum Chordata; class Amphibia; order Anura; family Ranidae; genus Pelophylax; species Pelophylax lessonae. The sequence continues at coordinate 284,725,370 of NC_138769.1, forward strand.
TACTTCTGTATGCTGTGTGAATGCCTAATGTACCTCCAGCCATCAAATACTACATTCTCTGCTGTCAGTTAAACCCATGTGAGCTAATTTTTGGGGCCTAAACAGGCCGACCCTTACTTCTGTATCCTGTGAATGCCTAATGTACCTTTAGCCACAGAATACTACGTTCTTAGCAGTCAGGGAAACCCATGTGAGCTAATTTTTGGGGCCTATAGAGGCCAACACCTACTTCTGTATGGTGTGTGAATGCCTAATGTACCTCTAGCCATCCAATGATACTTTCTTTGCTGTCAGTTAAACCCATGTGAGCTTATTTTTGGGGCCTATACAGGCCGACACTTCTGTATACTGTGAATGCCTAATGTACCTCCAGCCATATAATACAGTACGTTCTTTGCTGTCAGTTAAACCCATGTGAGCTAGTTTTTGGGGCCTATACAGGCTGACACTTACTTCTGTATCCTGTGAATGCCTAATGTACCTTCAGCCACAGAATACTACGATCTTAGCTGTCAGTTAAACCCATGTGTGCTAGTTTTTGGGGACTATACAGGCCGACACTTACATCTGTATCCTGTGAATGCCTAATGTACCTTCAGCCTCCAAATACTACATACTTAGCTGTCAGGTAAACCCATGTGAGCTAATTTTTGGGGCCTATACATTCTGACACTTACTTCTGTATACTGTGTGAATGCCTAATGTACCTTCAGCCACAGAATACTACGTTCTTAGCTGTCAGTAAAACCCATGTGGGCTAATTTTTGGAGACTATACAGGCCGACAGATACTTCTGTATCCTGTGAATGCCTAAGGTACCTTCAGCCACCAAATACTACATTCTTAACTGTCAGGTAAACCCATGTCAGCTAATTTTTGGGGCCTATACATGCCGACACTTACTTCTGTATACTGTGTGAATGCCTAATGTACCTCTAGCCATCAAATGCTATGTTCTTTGCTGTCAGTTAAACCCATGTGAGCTATTTTTTGGGTCCTATACAGGCCGACACTTACTTCTGTATACTGTGTGAATGCCTAATGTACCTCCAGCCACCAAATACTACGTTCTTAGTTGTCAGGTAAACTGATGTGGGCTAATTTTTGGGGCCTTTTACGGCCGACACTTACTTCTGTATCCCGTGAATGCCTAATGTACCTTCAGCCACAGAATACTACATTCTTAACTATCAATTAAACCCATGTGGGCTAATTTTTGGGGCCTATACAGACACTTACTTCTGTATCCTGTGAATGCCTAATGTACCTTCAGCCTCCAAATACTACATACTTAGCAGTCAGGTAAACCCATGTGAGCTAATTTTTGGGGCCTATAGAGGCCAACACTTACTTCTGTATGCTGTGTGAATGCCTAATGTACCTTTAGCCACAGAATACTACGTTCTTAGCAGTCAGGTAAACCCATGTGAGCTAATTTTTGGGGCCTATAGAGGCCAACACCTACTTCTGTATGGTGTGTGAATGCCTAATGTACCTCTAGCCATCCAATAATACATTCTTTGCTGTCAGTTAAACCCATGTGAGCTAATTTTTGGGGCCTATACAGGCCGACACTTCTGTATACTGTGAATGCCTAATGTACCTCCAGCCATATAATACAGTACGTTCTTTGCTGTCAGTTAAACCCATGTGAGCTAGTTTTTGGGGCCTATACAGGCTGACACTTACTTCTGTATCCTGTGAATGCCTAATGTACCTTCAGCCACAGAATACTATGATCTTAGCTGTCAGTTAAACCCATGTGTGCTAGTTTTTGGGGACTATACAGGCCGACACTTACATCTGTATCCTGTGAATGCCTAATGTACCTTCAGCCTCCAAATACTACATACTTAGCTGTCAGGTAAACCCATGTGAGCTAATTTTTGGGGCCTATACATTCTGACACTTACTTCTGTATACTGTGTGAATGCCTAATGTACCTTCAGCCACAGAATACTACGTTCTTAGCTGTCAGTAAAACCCATGTGGGCTAATTTTTGGGGACTATACAGGCCGACAGATACTTCTGTATCCTGTGAATGCCTAAGGTACCTTCAGCCACCAAATACTACATTCTTAACTGTCAGGTAAACCCATGTCAGCTAATTTTTGGGGCCTATACATGCCGACACTTACTTCTGTATACTGTGTGAATGCCTAATGTACCTCTAGCCATCAAATGCTATGTTCTTTGCTGTCAGTTAAACCCATGTGAGCTATTTTTTGGGTCCTATACAGGCCGACACTTACTTCTGTATACTGTGTGAATGCCTAATGTACCTCCAGCCACCAAATACTACGTTCTTAGTTGTCAGGTAAACTGATGTGGGCTAATTTTTGGGGCCTTTTACGGCCGACACTTACTTCTGTATCCCGTGAATGCCTAATGTACCTTCAGCCACAGAATACTACATTCTTAACTATCAATTAAACCCATGTGGGCTAATTTTTGGGGCCTATACAGACACTTACTTACTGTGAATGCCTAATATACCTTCGGCCACCAAATACTACGTTCTTAGCTGTTAGGTAAACCCATGTGGGCTAATTTTTGGGGCCTTTTACGGCCGACATATATTCTTTGCACTGGCACTTTATTTTGCACATATCTTAAAAGTTACCCCACGGTCTGGATACACTGTTGGTTTTACTTTATATATAAAAGGTAGCGCCGTTTCAAAAAGAAACAAAAAACAAACAAAAAGAAAGCCAACGAATAAAGCAAAAGCCAAAAGTCTACAGCACTTGGTATTCCCAGGTGGTCTCCCATCAAGGTACTAACCAGGCCTGACCCTGCTTAGCTTGCGAGATCAGGCGCGTTAAGGGTGATGTGGCCATAGGCAATAATCACTGCCACCATTGACCCCTTTGAACTTGGCCATGGCAAGATGGCACCTCAGGAGAAACAAAAAGAAAGCCAACAAATAAAGCAAAAGCCAAAAGTCTACAGCACCTGGTATTCCCAGGTGGTCTCCCATCCAGGTACTAACCAGGACTGACCCTGCTTAGCTTCCGAGATCAGACAAGATGGGGTGTGCTCAGGGTGATGTAGCCATAGGTGATCTCCAGTGCCACCCTCGACCCCTTTGAACTTGGCCATGGCAAGATGTCACTTCAGGAGAAACAAAAAGAAAGCCAACGAATAAAGGAAAAGCCAAAAGCCTACAGCACCTGGTATTGCCAGGCAGTCCCCCCTCCAGGTACTAACCAGGCCCAATCCTGCTTAGCTTCCGAGCTCAGACCAGATTGAGCGCATTAAAGGTGATGTGGCCTTAGGCGATCACCACTGCCACCCTCGAACCTTTTGAATTTGGACATGCCAAGATGGCACCTCAGGAGAAACAAAGAGAAAGCCAATGAATAAAGGAAAAGCCTAAAGCCTACAGCACCTGGTATTCCCAGGCTGTAGCGGAATTAACACTGAGAGTGTGGCTTGTGTTGAAAGAATGGCCATAATATTACTGAACAGTGTCCCTGAGGAAATATATAAAGATATATTGCAGATTGCTAGAATATGGCAGCAGTGTTTCATGGACCCCTGCTAGTGGGGTGGGGTTAGTTCTTGGGCGAGTCCTGGAACGTAAATGTATATTGATCCATAGAGGGGTCGGATTTGGAGAAGGAGTACTTGACGTAATTGTCCCATTTCTGTACAAATGATTTCCGTGAGGATGGGGCTGAAAAATCCGTGTTGAGGCGGTCAATGGAAAGAAGTGTGGAAAGCTCTTATCTGACCCGGAAAACTAAGGGGGGAGTCGTGGAGATCCAATTAGTTAGGATTGTCCTTCTGGCCACCAGTAAACAGGTCAGGATCCACAGACGATGTAGCGAGGCAGGGGTGCTAGACCACTTTTGGAGGCGTTTGTCCCATTAACTGAACAGGAGCAATATAGGGTCTTTGGGTATGTGCCACTTCGTCACTTCCCTGATGAAGGTCAGTACCTGGTCCCAGAATGTCGTGATATAGGGACAGGACCAGAACTTGTGGCAAAGAGAAGGTCGTTCCGCGGAACATAACAGACAATTATGAGCATCCTGAATCGTTTTGTTTAAAATTTTGTAATATAACACGTGAGTATCAACAACAGAAAAGGTACAATTAAATACAGACATTATGCAAATTAGGGCAGGGCGGTCCAGAGTCAAAAGAGCATGGAAACTGATGGGGAATGTGAGAGTGGGGGAGAGTTCTTGGGCGAGTCCTGGAACGTAAATGTATATTGATCCATAGAGGGGTCGGATTTGGAGAAGGAGTACTTGACGTAATTGTCCCATTTCTGTAGAAATGATTTCCGTGAGGATGGGGCTGAAAAATCCGCGTTGAGGCGGTCAATGGAAAGAAGTGTGGAAAGCTCTTATCTGACCCGGGAAACTAAGGGGGGAGTCGTGGAGATCCAATTAGTTAGGATTGTCCTTCTGGCCACCAGTAAACAGGTCAGGATCCACAGACGATGTGGCGAGGCAGGGGTGCTAGACCACTTTTGGAGGCGTTTGTCCCATTAACCGAACAGGAGCAATATAGGGTCTTTGGGTATGTGCCACTTCGTCACTCCCTGATGAAGGTCAGTACCTGGTCCCAGAATGTCGTGATATAGGGACAGGACCAGAACTTGTGGCAAAGAGAAGGTCGTTCCGTGGAACATAACGGACAATTATGAGCATCCTGAATCGTTTTGTTTAGAGGTACATTAGGTATTCACACAGTATACAGAAGTAAGTGTCGGCATGTATAGGCCCCAAAAATTAGCTCACATGGGTTTACCTGACAGCTAAGTATGTAGTATTTGGAGGCTGAAGGTACATTAGGCATTCACAGGATACAGAAGTAAGTGTCGGCCTGTATAGTCCCCAAAAATTAGCCCACATGGGTTTAACTGACAGCTAAGAACGTAGTATTCTGTGGCTCAAGGTACATTAGGCATTCACAGTATACAGAAGTAAGTGTCGGCCTTTATAGACCCCAAAAATTAGCTCACATAGGTTTAGCTGACAGCAAGGAACGTAGTATTTAAAGGATGGAAGTACATTAGGCATTCACAGGATATAGAAGTAAGTGTCGGCCTGTATAGGCCCCAAAAATTAGCTCACATGGGTTTAACTGACACCAAAGAACATAGTGTATTTGATGGCTGGAGGTACATCAGGCATTGACACTATACAGAAGTAAGTGTCGGCCTGTTTTGGTCCCAAAAATTAGCTCACATAGGTTTAACTGACAGCAAAGAACGTATTATTGGATGGCTAGAGGTACATCAGGCATTCACACAGTATACAGAAGCAAGTGTCGGCCTGTATAGGCCCCAAAAATTAGCTCCCATGGGTTTACCTGACTGCTAAGAATGTAGTATTCTGTGGCTAAAGGTACATTAGGCATTCACAGGATGCAGAAGTAAGTAGAAAATGTTAGGTGCCGACCCTAAATGCCAGTAAGCCAAGAAAGGTCCTGCCACATCCCTAAGGACATATGAGAAAAAAGTGTATCAAGTGGTATTGGTGTTCCAATACACAAGACCCTAAATGAGCCCCACAGGGAACTGTGTATTCTGAGGAAACACCCAACCTGGGACTTTGTAGGCAGGAGTTACTTGGCATGAATAGATAAATAAAAGACCAATTTAAAATATAATGATTTTATTAATACATGTGTACAAAATTGTTAAAAAAGACACAGATGCAAAGACATCAAAAGACAGTCAATATAGAAAATATGTAATACATAAAATTATGAACCATATCCTAGAGTAGTGGGGTCACCCAGGTCCAACATGTTTCGCCGACTCTGCAGACTCTGACTTAAAAAGGCTTTTTGGACACTTGGAGACCAAAATAAAGTCATTTTGACCAAAAACTTTTTTCAGGCCATTGGAGCCCAAATGGCCGGTTTTAGACAAATCAAGTCAAAAACCGGCTTTTTAAGGCTCTAAAAGACAAAAATACAGTCATTTTGCCAAACAAATTTCAGACCTTTGGTGACCAAATGTCATTATTTTGACTAACAAAAGGTTTTTAGACACTTGGAGACCAAAATAGAGTAATTTTGACCAAAACATTTTTTTCAGGCCATTGGAGCCAAATGTCTTAAATCTTGTCTAAAACCGGCTTTTTAAGGCTCTAAAAGACAAAAATACAGTCATTTTGACTAAAAAAATGTTCACACCTTTGGTGACCAAATGCAGTTATTTTGACTAAAAAAAAGGCTTTTTAGACACTTGGAGACCAAAATAGTTATTTTAACCAAAAAAATGTTCAGGCCATTGGAGCCAAATGTCTAAAATCTTGTCTAAAACCGGCTTTTTAAGGCTCTGAAAGACAAAAATTGACAGCTAAGAACGTAGTATTCTGTGGCTGAAGGTACATTAGGCATTTACAGGATAAAGAAGTAAGTGTCGGCCATAAAAGGCCCCAAAAATTAGCCCAAATGGGTTTACCTGACAGCTAAGAACGTAGTATTCTGTGGCTGAAGGTACATTAGGCATTAACAGGATAAAGAAGTAAGTGTCGGCCATAAAAGGCCCCAAAAATTAGCCCACATCAGTTTACCTGACAACTAAGAACGTAGTATTTGGTGGCTGGAGGTACATTAGGCATTCACACAGTATACAGAAGTAAGTTAAGGTGCTCCTAAGGACACTCCAAACACCGATATCCCCGTGCAGGAAGTACCACAACCAAAGGTAAAGGTTGGCCTCTTACCACAATGATTTGACCCCCATGACAGAGATCAAAAACAGCATATTTCAACCTCCACTGGCAAATCCTGCACCGGCTCACTCTCTGATCACATCCACTTCCTCACAGATAGTTATAACATGTAAAGAGGGAAACAACTGCCATAGTGTAGTACCATTAAACAACTTTATTGGACGCAATTCTCAAAGTGGCAACTCACATTTGGCTGTAGTTTGTATGGCGTGTTTAAATCAGGGTGTCCTCGAGGCTAGATTCCTGCTGAAAAAATTCCTGCTCGATTCCTCCGTGGTCTCAGCGTGACGCACCGCAGGCTCCTCCTACGCGTTTCGTCAGAGACTGACGTCGTCAGGGGGTGTGGCCTGCAGTGAACGTCCACAATTTATGCACTGACGGAAATGGATAGGCGGGGCAATAGACAGGTTCCGGATCCCGGAAGAAAGACACTTGCGTGTCAGCGACCGCAACCGGCATTTCACAAGCAGAGACATCCGGACTTAGAATGCGGTTCACGTGCGTACCAACGTCCGGAACCAAACATTAACTGGATGTCACATTAAGAGTCAATCAAGACCAATATTAGCACTCATACAATATTCAGTGCAAAATAAATCTTATGCAGATGGATACAGCATATGTAAGCCCAATTGAGCTAAACACACAAGTATCCATTAGCTTTGCATGATTAGATGGTCACAATGGACCACAGTGGAAACCGGCGCCATCTCTCAGCAGAAATAAAAAAATCGGGAGACTCCGACCACACCGCCAAATACAACACTAATACATAAAAGATATATTAGCAATATTGCCAATCATAAATCTAAAATACATGATCTTAGGTACATTAGGCATTCACACAGTATACAGAAGTAAGTGTCGGACTGTATAGGCCCCAAAAATTAGCTCACATGGGTTTAACTGACAGCAAAGAATGTAGTGTATTTGATGGCTGGTGGTACATTAGGCATTCACAGTAGACAGAAGTAAGTGTCGGCCTGTATAGGCCCCAAATATTAGCTCACATTGGTTTAACTGACAGCACAGAACGTAGTATTTGATGGCTGGAGGTACATTAGGCTTTCACAGGATACAGAAGTAAGTGTCAGCCTGTATAGGCCCCAAAACCTAGCTCACATGGGTTTAACTGACAGCAAATAACATAGTGTATTTGATGGCTGAAGGTACATTAGGCATTCACAGTATACAGAAGTAAGTGTCGGACTGTATAGGCCCCAAAAATTAGCTCACATGGGTTTAACTGACAGCAAAGAACGTAGTGTATTTGATGGCTGGAGGTACATTAGGCATTCACAGTAGAGTGAAGTAAGTGTCGGCCTGTATAGGCCCCAAACATTAGCTCACATGGGTTTAACTGACAGCACAGAACGTAGTATTTGATGGCTGGAGGTACATTAGTCTTTCACAGGATACAGAAGTAAGGGTCAGCCTGTATAGGCCCCAAAACTTAGCTTGCATGGGTTTAACTGACAGCAAAGAACATAGTGTATTTGGTGGCTGAAGGTACATTAGGCATTCACAGTATACAGAAGTAAGTGTCGGCCTGTTTAGGCCCCAAAAAATAGCTCACATGGGTTTTACTGACAGCAAAGAACTTAGTATTTGATGGCTAGAGGTAAATTAGGCATTCACACAGGAGAAACAAAAAGAAAGCCAACAAATAACCTGAGGTGCCATCTTGCCATGGCCAAGTTCAAAGGGGTCGAGGGTGGCAGTGTTGATCGCCTATGGCCACATCACCCTGAATGCGCCGAATCTCGTCTGATCTCAGAAGCTAAGCAGGGTCGGGCCTGGTTAGTACCTGGATGGGAGACTGCCTGTGTAGCGGAGCAGTAGTTTAATCTACATTGGCTCTGCTGGTAGATAGGAAAACAGGTAATAATCCAACTAGGCAGGTACAGCATGCAACAATCCAGGTAGCGTTATACAATCCTTCCCTCCCAAGAACTAAACGACACATAGGCTCGGAGTCATCTCAGAATGCCTTGTTTATTGAAAACATAAGAGATCTACACTCTGCCAAAACCCCCTCCCTCTTCGAGTCATTCCACACAAACACACATCCCATAATATGCTTACAAAAAAACAAAGAGGAGAAGCGCTCTAAGTGCAGACAGTTTATTCATACATATAAGACAATGTGTGTGGTAACTCACAAGACATGAATGAAGGTCAGGCTGTGTGACACCATTAGATCTTAGGACATCCTCTGGGGGGAGGGGGGTTGTAACATCCACTCCAAGGCGCCGTCCATAGCTGAGTCAATGTTGATGGGAGGAAAGAAAGCCGGCTGCCTCCCGCCTCAGTGTACTGTGTGTGGTCAGATGGAGATGACCGGCGGCTGCAAACTTCCGTAGGAGGATGTTAGGGCCAGTCAGGTAGGAGTCACCCCCAGATCGCTTGAAGGTAGCGAAGAAATATCCTTCCCTGTTATGATCAATGAACTTGAGACGGCTCCCCTTACATCAGCCCTCCTCCCTGTGTCTTTTTTAGAGGGGAGCCCACTGACCAAAATCAGAAAGAAAAAAAGAAAAATATTAGACGAGGATGTAGAGGAGGTAAGCGAACTACCAAAAACAAACACCAAACAGCGGAGACTATAAAGATTTTTAACTTGTCCTCTGTTCCATTAAATCAAGATGACCTATCTCTCCTACACAAAGGCTTAAGTTTTGCTCCCACCTCTTTTCCCAACTCTTTTCAATTATTTCAAGACCTGAACAAATTCATACGGAATCTCACATTAAAACGTTATTTTAATATAAAGTCCAAACAAGCTGACAATACCCCCCTCGTGGATAAAGCGGAAAGTAATGTATTTACTTCCATAGAGGAAGCCATCCCTGGAAGTCCTTTTAGCACTTATGATCCGGGTGAGAGTGAAGATTTGGATCCGGATATGTTGTTATTCACTCAGCATCTCCCAGAATCGCCACGCTTTGTCCATACTGACCTACGTCCTAAATCTGTTTTTTACCCTACCCGCTCAAAAGGCCCATATCTAGAGTCTTTTTATAGGACGGTTTTTGCTGACCTTCAAGCCATGTGTACAGATACGTCCAAACACATCAAATACTCCCATTCCAATCTGAATCATGGTGAATCTCAGGCTCTTAAGCGATTATCTGACAATCCCGATCTTATTATAAGATCCGCGGACAAAGGAGGTGGTATTGTTCTATTAAACAAGACCGATTACATCAACGAAGCCTGTCGATTATTAAATGACAACAAAACATACACGAGACTCCATAAAGACCCACTACCAGCGTATTAAATTGAGGTTGAACAATTGGTACAATCGGCGTTACTGAATAAAGTGATAAATAAAGATGAGGCAGCTTTCCTAAAAAAGGACCATTATAACACCCCTTACTTTTATCACTTACCAAAGGTCCACAAAGACCCTTTACATCCTCCAGGTAGACCCATTGTAGCAGCAATGGACAGTGTGACCAGTGGTCTCTCACAGTTCATTGACGTCTTCCTGCAACCTTTGGCCCAAAGCCTGCAATCATATATACGCGATTCAGGTCACTTATTAGAACAAATCATTCCGTATAGATGGGAAAATAGTTACATCTGGCTATCGTTGGACGTCAGTTCGTTATATACCTCCATTCCCCACAATATAGGCTTACAAGCCATACAACATTTTCTCCTTCAAGACTCCTCCTTACACCATGATCAAGTGTCTTTTATCTTGGAAGCAACACAATTTTGTTTAACTCACAATTATTTTCAGTTTGAGGACACTTTTTATTTACAGATAAATGGGACAGCCATGGGAGCTAATTTTGCTCCGTCCTATGCAAATCTGACCATGGGTTTCTGGGAGTCTAGATACATCTGGCGGAATAACCCTTTTGCCCAGCACATTGTTTTCTTTGGGCGGTACATAGACGATATTATCGTCATTTGGGATGGCTCCCCCTCCCAAATCGACGATTTTGTCACCCACTGCAATAATAACACCCTAGGCCTTTCCTTTACCTCAGTCTCACATCCAGACTATATGCCGTTTCTAGATTTGGAACTTGGACATGAGTCACATCACATATATGCCAAAAACTACAATAAACCTACCTGTGGAAACTCCTATCTTCATTACAATAGTTGCCATCACCCCCAATGGACAAATAATATACCTAAAGGTCAGTTCTGTCGGTTGAGACAGAACTGTACTAGGGACCTTGATTATGTAGCCCAAAGCGAACATCTAAAGAAAAAATTTTCTGAAAAAGGCTATCCCGACGATTTGGTCAATTTAGCTTATGAAGCTTATCTTCCAGGGAAACTCCCCAGTTCCAAAGCCAGAGATGAACATCATCCGGTTCGATTTATCACTAGGTTTCATTGCCATTATAAAAAAATGGAAAAAATTCTATCCAAACATTGGGGTATTTTAAAACAGGACCCCCATCTTAATTCTGTCATCTTAGAGAAACCAAAAGTGACATACAGGAGGGCCACTACTTTAAAAAACAAGATTGCACCAAGCAAATTGAAAAACATCAAGGCTACCAATCACTTGCCCTGGATGATCCCGCTGAAAGGCATGTACACATGTAAGAAAAAATTATGCAAAATGTGCACCTTTGTGAGACATGGCCAAAAAGACTTTACACATAATGGTAAAACTTACGTCTTAGATAATTTTTACAACTGCTCTACTGAGTATGTTGTCTATTGTTTAATATGCCCGTGTCAGTTTCTTTATGTGGGTCGTACCATCAGACCAGTAAGGCAACGGTTTGGGAAACACCGCCGTCTCATTGAAGGTGGGAGTGACCTTCATAGTGTCCCGCGACACTTTTTAGAAGTCCATGGAAAATCGACTGAGGGATTAAAAATTTGGGTCATTGAATCCATCTCGAAAGATTTACCAGAAGGAGAACGTTTTTCCAAATTATGCATGCGTGAAACCTTTTGGATATACACATTAGATGTTCTCGCCCCTCGAGGATTGAACGAGGAACTAGACGTACAAACCATTCTATAATTGAGGTTTCTTTCCTCCCTCTCCTCCTTCGTTCCAACTAATACAATGGTTTCTTTTTATCCCTTTTTAATGACCTTATATATATACATTTTACATCTTGACATATGAATTTGTTAACAATCACATGCAGGCTTGGGCCCCTTGTGTGATATGTTGCCTTTACTAGCAGTTATTTTTTCCTTTTATTCATCTATATGTATTTTTTATTTGAGTTTTCAATACACCTTCTAAATCAGACGGTTTTTATATATATATATTTATATATAAACATATTTTTATATACATTACATTCAGGGGTTTTTATAGATAATTTTTAATAGTAGTTGTGTATTGTGCTGCTTGATGCATGTTCTATCATGTCGCAATATTTTATTATGGTACATTATGTTTTCCTGGACCACTAGTTCTAAATATACCAACATTATAAGTTTTCTTCCCCTTCCCCCTTCCACATACCTGGGGTCCATAGGTTTAGATTGTATTTTATTTTATTTTATCTATGTTTATGATTTTTTATGTACGTATATATTTATATCCTTATTATTATTGTTAGGAGTCAGGATATGTTCAGGCTCACTTGTCCAACTTCGATTATTACCATTAATTATCACCTATTATCCATTATAGCATATATCTGAGTCTTATGAGAAATTATTGCTTTAGCCCCATACATGTGAATTTGTGGCCAGCCAGCCGAGTACAATCCACCTTTGATGTATGTTTTTAATGCCGTGCAATCATGTATAACTGATTTTAAAGTTGCTGTTTTTCAACTAACTGGTTGCTTCTAGCTCTGGTTCCAAATCCTTTTTGTTCCGAGGTACTCCCCCTCCCCTTTTTTTCCAGCTGTGGTGAATCACTAATCAATTGAGCTATATATAAACTTTGTAGAGTCAACGGCGCTCCAGCACCTGAAGAAAGAGCGCGCCGGGTATACTGACCCCGCGCATGCTCAGAAACGCGTCGTGATTGCCGTTCTATTGCTGTTTGATCACACCACCCCTGGTGACGGGAGAGCGTCCATCCTCCTACGGAACTTTGCAGCCGCCGGTCATCTCCATCTGACCACACACCGTACACTGAGGCGGGAGGCAGCCGGCTTTCTTTCCTCCCATCAACATTGACTCAGCTACGGACGGCGCCTTGGAGTGGATGTTACAACCCCCCTCCCCCCAGAGGATGTCCTAAGATCTAATGGTGTCACACAGCCTGACCTTCATTCATGTCTTGTGAGTTACCACACACATTGTCTTATATGTATGAATAAACTGTCTGCACTTAGAGCGCTTCTCCTCTTTGTTTTTTTGCTTATACAGAATCTCCTCTTGGTCTGTGGAAGAGCGGCTCAGTGCATATGGACTATCCCCTTTGGTCTACATGTTGATCTCATACTATACAGTAATTTTATCTTATTAGTTTTATCTACTGCTTAGTCCTTTGTTAGCCTTTTTGTCCCTTTCCCCCCCCCTTCCCCCCTCTCCCCCCTCCCTGCTTTGCATTTGATTCACCATACACATCTTCTGTGTCGGAGGTTTTTTAGCGCTCTGGTCATATATATACATAATATGCTTACAGGGCAGACAGGAACAATAGGACAATGGAATGCAGATATTCACAATAACCAACCCCACCCCACTAGCAGGGGTCTATGAAACACTGCTGCCATATTCTAGCAATCTGCAATATATCTTTATATATTTCCTCAGGGACACTGTTCAGTAATATTATGGTCATTCTTTCAACACAAGCCACACTCTCAGTGTCCATTCCGCTACAGCCTGGGAATACCAAGCAGGGTTGGGCCTGGTTAGTACCTGGATGGGAGACCGCCTGGGAATACCAGGTGCTGTAGGCTTTTGGCTTTTCCTTTATTCGTTGGCTTTCTTTTTGTTTCTCCTGAGGTGCCATCTTGCCATGGCCAAGTTCAAAGGGGTCGAGGGTGGAAGCAGTGATCGCCTACGGCCACATCACCCTGAACATGCCCAATCTGGTCTGATCTCGGAAGCTAAGCAGGGTCGGGCCTGGTTAGTACCTGGATGGGAGACCGCCTGTGTAGCGAAGGAGTAGTTTAATCTACATGGGCTCTGCTGGTAGATAGGAAAACAGGTAATAATCCAACTAGGCAGGTACAGCATGCAACAATCCATGTAGCGTTATACAATCCTTCCCTCCCACTAGATACCAGGTGCTGTAGGCTTTTGGCTTTTCCTTTATTCGTTGGCTTTCTTTTTGTTTCTCATGAAGTGACATCTTGCCATGGCCAAGTTCAAAGGGGTCAATGGTGGCAGTGGTTATTGCCTATGGCCACATCACCCTGAACACACCCCATCTCGTCTGATCTTGGAAGCTAAGCAGGGTCAGGCCTGGTTAGTACCTGGATGGGAGACCGCCTGGGAATACCAGGTGCTGTAGACTTTTGGCTTTTGCTTTATTCGTTGGCTTTCTTTTTGTTTCTCCTGAGGTGCCATCTTGCCATGGCCAAGTTCAAAGGGGTCAATGGTGGCAGTGGTTATTGCCTATGGCCACATCACCCTTAACGGGCCCGATCTCGTCTGATCTCGGAAGCTAAGCAGGGTCAGGCCTGTAACCAGGATGGGAGACCGCCTGGGAATACCAAGTGCTGTAGACTTTTGGCTTTTGCTTTATTCGTTGGCTTTCTTTTTGTTTCTCCTGAGGTGCCATCTTGCCATGGCCAAGTTCAAAGGGGTCGAGGGTGGCAGTGGTGATCGCCTACGGCCACATCACCCTGAACGCGCCTGATCTTGGAAGCTAAGTAGCGTCAGGCTTGGTTAGTACCTGGATGGGAGACTGCCTGTGCAGCGGAGTAGTAGTTTAATCTACATTGGCTCCGCTGGTAGACAGGAAAACAGGTAATAATCCAAATAAGCAGGTACAGCATGCAACAATCCAGGTAGTGTTATACAATCCTTCCTTCTGCCAAAACCCTCTCCCTCTTTGAGTCATTCCACACAAACACACATCCCATAATATGCTTACAAGGCAGACAGGAACAATAGGACAATGGAATGCCGGTATTCACAATAACAAACCCCACCCCACTAGCAGGGGTCTATGAAACACTGCTGCCATATTCTAGCAATCTGCAATATATCTTTATATATTTCCTCAGGGACACTGTTCAGTAATATTATGGTCATTCTTTCAACACAAGCCAGACTCTCAGTGTCCATTCCGCTACAGCCTGGGAATACCAGGTGCTGTAGGCTTTTGGCTTTTCCTTTATTCGTTGGCTTTCTTTTTGAGAAGTTTGTGTCGGCCTGTATAGGCCCCAAAAAATAGCTCACATGGGTTTAACTGACAGCAAAGAACGTAGTATTTGATGGCAAGAGGTACAGTAGGCATTCACACAGTATACAGAAGTAGGTGTCGGCATGTATAGGCCCCAAAAATTAGCTCAAATGGGTTTACCCGACAGTTAAGAATGTAGTATTTGGTGGCTGAAGGTACATTAGGCATTCACAGGATACAGAAGTAAGTGTCGGACTGTTTAGGCCCCAAAAATTAGCTAACATGGGTTTAACTGACAGCAAAGAATGTAGTATTGGATGGCTAGAGGTACAGTAGGCATTCACATAGTATACAGAAGTAAGTGTCGGCCTCTATAGCCCCCAAAAATTAGCTCACATGTGTTTACCTGACTACTAAGAATGTAGTATTCTGTGGCTAAAGGTACATTAGGCATTCACAGGATACAGAAGTAAGTGTCGGCCATAAAAGGCCCCAGAAATGAGCCCACATGGGTTTACCTGACACTTACCTTCAGTCACAGAATACTACGTTCTTAGTTAAACCCATGTGGGCTAATTTTTGGGGCCTATACAGGCCGACACTTACTTCTGTACCCTGTGAATGCCTAATGTACCGTCAGCCACCAAATACTACGTTCCTAGCTGTCAGGCTAATTTTTGGGGACTTTTATGGCCGACACTTATTTCTGTATCCTGTGAATGCCTAATGTACCTTCAGCTACAGAATGCTAAATACATTCATTTTGACAAAAAAATTTCAGACAATTGGAGACCAAAGTGCAGTGTCTAAAACCGCCTTTTTAAGACTCTAAAAGACATAAATACAGTCATTTTTGACTAAAAAAGTTTGTCAGACCTTTGGTGACCAAATACAGTTATTTTGGCTAAAAAAAGCTTTCTAGACACCTGGAGACCAAAAAAGAGTCATTTTGACCAAAGAAATTTTTTCAGGCCATTGGAGCCCAAATGTCTAAAATCTTGTCTAAAACCGGCTTTTTAGGGCTCTAAAAGAAAAATATAGTCATTTTGACTAAATTTTTTTCAGACCTTTGGTTACCAAATGCAGTTATTTTGACTAAAAAGGCTTTTTAGACACTTGGAGACCAAAATAGAGTCATTTTGACCAAAAACTTTTTTTCAGGCCATTGGAGCCCAAATGGCCGGATTTAGACAAATCTGGTCTAAAACCGGCTTTTTAAGACACTAAAAGACAAAAATACATTCATTTTGACTAATTTTTTTTCAGACCTTCGGTGACCAAATGCAGTTATTTATATTAAAAAAAAAGATTTTTAGACACTTGGAGACCAAAATAGACTCATTTTAACCAAAAAAAATGTTCATGCCATTGGAGCCCAAATGTCTAAAATCTTGTCTAAAACCGACTTTTTAAGGCACTAAAAGACAAAAATATAGTCAATTTGAATACATTTTTTTTCAGACCTTTGGTGACCAAATGCAGTTATTTTGACTAGAAAAAGGCTTTTTAGACACTTGGAGACCAAAATAGAGTCATTTTGACCAAAAAACTTTTTTTCAGGCCATTGGAGCCAAATGTCTAAAATCTTGTCTAAAACCGGCTTTTTAAGGCTCTAAAAGACAAAAATATAGTAATTTAGACTAAAAAAACAATTTCAGACCTTTGGTGACCAAATGCAGTTATTTTGACTACAAAAGGAGACCAAAATAGAGTAATTTTGAGCAAAATTTTTTTTCAGGCCAAAATTTTTTTTCAGGCCATTTTTTTTCCAGACCATTTTGACCAAAAATTTTTTTCAGGCTATTGGAGCCCAAATAGCCAGTTTTAGACAAATCTCTAAGGCTCTAAAAGACAAAAATACATTCATTTTGACTAAATTTTTTTTCAGACCTTTGGGGACCAAATGCAGTTATTTTGACTAAAAAAGGCTTTTTAGACACTTGGAGACCAGAATAGAGTCATTTTGACCAAAAAATGTTTTTCAGGCCATTGGAGCCCAAATGGCCGGTTTTAGACAAATCCTGTCTTAAACCGGCTTTTTAAAGCTCTAAAAGACAAAAATACATTCATTTAGACTTAAGTTTTTTTTCAGACCTTTGGGGACCAAATGCAGTTATTTTGACTAAAAAAGGCTTTTTAGACACTTGGAGACCAGAATAGAGTCATTTTGACCAAAAAATGTTTTTCAGGCCATTGGAGCCAAATGTCTAAAATCTTGTCTAAAACCAGCTTTTTAATGCTCTAAAAGACAAAAATATAGTTATTTGGACTAAAAAAATTCAGACCTTTGGTGACCAAATGCAGTTATTTTGACCACAAAAGGAGACCAAAATAGAGTCATTTTGACCAAAATTTTTTTTCAGGCCATTTTTTTTCCAGACCATTTTGACCAAAAATTTTTTTCAGGCGATTGGAGCCCAAATAGCCAGTTTTAGACAAATCTCTAAGGCTCTAAAAGACAAAAATACATTCATTTTGACTAAATTTATTTTTCAGACCTTTGGTGACCAAATGCAGTTATTTATACTAAAAAGGGCTCTTTAGACACTTGGAGACCAAAATAGAGTCATTTTGACCAAAAAGATTTTCAAGCCATTGGAGCCAAAATGTCTAAAATCTGGTCTAAAACCGGCTTTTTAAAGCACTAAAAGACAAAAATACAGTCAATTTGAATACATTTTTTTCAGACCTTTGGTGACCAAATGCATTTTGACTAGAAAAAGGCTTTTTAAACACTTGGAGACCAAAATAGGGTCATTTTGACCAAAAAACTTTTTTCGGGCTATTGGAGCTCTATTTTGCTCTCCAAGTGTCTAAAAAGCCTTTTAGAGTATATAACAGCATTTAGTCACAAAAGGTCTGAAATTTTTTTTAGTCAAAATGAATGTATTTTTTTCTTTTAGAGCCTTAAAAAGCCGGTTTTAGACATGATTTGTCTAAAACCGGCCATTTGGCTCCAATGACCTGAAAAATTATTTTTGGTCAAAATGACTCTATTTATGTCTCCAAGTGTCTAAAAAGCCTTTTTAGTCACAATAACTGTATTTGCTCACCAAAGGTCTGATTAAAAAAATTTGTCAAAATAACTGTATTTTTGTCTTTTAGAGCCTTA
This sequence comes from Pelophylax lessonae, assembly GCF_965119305.1. Taxonomy (NCBI): domain Eukaryota; kingdom Metazoa; phylum Chordata; class Amphibia; order Anura; family Ranidae; genus Pelophylax; species Pelophylax lessonae. Next base: position 284,743,444 of record NC_138769.1, read on the forward strand.
AAAAGCCGGTTTTAGACAAGATTTGTCTAAAACTGGCCATTTGGGCTCCAATGGCCTGAAAAAATGTTTTCGGTCAAAATAACTCTATTTTGGTCTCCAAGTGTCTAAAAGGCCTTTTTTTAGTCAAAATAACTGCATTTGGTCACCAAAGGTCTGAAAAAAAATTAAGTAAAAATGAATGTATTTTTGTCTTTTAGAGCTTTAAAAAGCCGGTTTAAGACAAGATTTGTCTAAAACCGGCCATTTGGGCTCCAATGGCCTGAAAAGAAATTTTCGGTCAAAATGACTCTATTTTGGTCTCCAAGTGTCTAAAAAGCACCAAAGGTCTGAAATTGTTTTTTTAGTCTAAATGACTATATTTTTGTCTTTTAGAGCCTTAAAAAGCCGGTTTTAGACAAGATTTTAGACATTTGGCTCCAATGGCCTGAAAAAAATTCTTTGGTCAAAATGACTCTTTTTTGGTCTCCAGGTGTCTAAAAAGCATTTTTTAGCCAAAATAACTGCATTTGGTCACCAAAGGTCTGACAAACTTTTTAGTCAAAAATTACTGTATTTTTGTCTTTTAGAGTCTTAAAAAGCTGGTTTTAGACACTGCACTTGGTCTCCAATAGTCTGAAATTTTTTTTGTCAAAATGAATGTATTTAGCATTCTGTGGCTGAAGGTACATTAGGCATTCACAGGATACAGAAGTAAGTGTCGACCATAAAAGTCCCCAAAAATTAGCCTGACAGCTAAGAACGTAGTATTTGGTGGCTGAAGGTACATTAGGCATTCACATTGTACGTGTATGTGTCGGCCTGTATAGGCCCCAAAAATTAGCCCACATGGGTTTAACTAAGAATGTAGTATTCTGTGACTGAAGGTAAGTGTCAGGTAAACCCATGTGGGCTAATTTCTGGGGCCTTTTATGGCCGACACTTCTGTATCCTGTGAATGCCTAATGTACCTTCAGCACCTTTAGCCACAAAATACTACGTTCTTAGCAGTCAGGTAAACCCATGTGAGCTAATTTTTGGGGGCTATAGAGCCCGACACTTACTTCTGTATACTGTGTGAATGCCTGCTGTACCTCTAGCCATCCAATACTACATTCTTTGCTGTCAGTTAAACCCATGTGAGCTAATTTTTGGGACCTAAACAGTCCGACACTTACTTCTGTATACTGTGTGAATGCCTAATGTACCTTCAGCCACAGAATTCTACGTTCTTAGCTGTCAGTAAAACCCATGTGGGCTAATTTTTGGGGACTATACAGGCCAACACTTACTTCTGTATCCTGTGAATGCCTAATGTACCTTCAGCCACCAAATACTACATTCTTAACTGTCAGGTAAACCCATGTGAGCTAATTTTTGGGGCCTATACATGCCGACACTTACTTCTGTATACTGTGTGAATGCCTACTGTACCTCTAGCCATCAAATACTATGTTCTTTGCTGTCAGTTAAACCCATGTGAGCTATTTTTTGGGGCCTATACAGGCCGACACAAACTTCTCAAAAAGAAAGCCAACGAATAAAGGAAAAGCCAAAAGCCTACAGCACCTGGTATTCCCAGGCTGTAGCGGAATGGACGCTGAGAGTGTGGCTTGTGTTGAAAGAATGACCATAATATTACTGAAAAGTGTCCCTGAGGAAATATATAAAGATATATTGCAGATTGCTAGAATATGGCAGCAGTGTTTTATAGACCCCTGCTAGTGGGGTGGGGTTTGTTATTGTGAATACAGGCATTCCATTGTCCTATTGTTCCTGTCTGCCTTGTAAGCATATTATAGGATGTGTGTTTGTGTGGAATGACTGAAAGAGGGAGAGGGTTTTGGCAGAGTGTAGCTCTCTTGTGTTTTCAATAAACAAGGCATTCTGAGTTGACTCCCAGCTTATGTGTCGTCTAGTTCTTGGGAGGGAAGGATTGTTGCATGCTGTACCTGCTTAGTTGGATTATTACCTGTTTTCCTGTCTACCAGCGGAGCCAATGTAGGTTAAACTACTCCTCCGCTACACAGGCGGTCTCCCATCCAGGTACTAACCAGGCCTGATGCTGCTTACCTTCCGAGATCAAATGAGATCGGGCGCGTTCAGGGTGATGTGTCCATAGGCAATCACCACTGCCACCCTCGACCCCTTTGAACTTAGCCATTGCAAGATGGCACCTCAAGAGAAACGAAAAGAAGCCAACGAATAAAGAAAAAGCCAAAAGCCTTCAGCACCTTATATTCCCAGGCGGTCTCCCATCCAGGTACTAACCAGGCCCGACCCTGCTTAGCTTCCAAAATCAGACGAGATTGGGCGCGTTCAAGGTGATGTGGCCGTAGGCAACCACCACTGCCACCCTCGACCCCTTTGAACTTGGCCATGGCAAGATGGCACCTCAGGAGAACCAAAAGAAAGCCAACGACGAAAGGAAAAGCCAGAAGCCTACAGCACCTGGTATTCCCCGGAAGTCCCCCATCCAGGTACTAACCAGGCCCAACCCCGCTTAGCTTCCGAGATCAGACGAGATAGGGCACGTTCAGGGTGATGTGGCTGTAGGCAATCACCCCCGCCACTCTCGACCCCTTTGAACTTGGCCATGGCAAGATGGCACCTCAGGAGAAACAAAATGAAAGACAACAAATAAAGGAAAAGCCAAAAGCCTACAGAATCTGGTATTCCCAGTTGGTCTCACATCCAGGTACTAACCAGGCCCGACTCTGCTTAGCTTCCGAGATCAGACTAGATCAGGCTCGTTCAGGGTGATGTGGCCGTAGGCGATCACCACTGCCACCCTCGGCCCCTTTGAACTTGGCCATGGCAAAATGGCACCTCAGGAGAAACAAAATGAAAGACATCGAATAAAGGAAAAGCCAAAAGCCTACAGCACCTGGTATTTCCAGGCAGTCTCACATCCAGGTACTAACCAGGCCCGACCCAGCTTAGCTTCCGAATTCAGACGAGATTGGGCTCTTTCAGGGTGATGTGGCCATAGGCAATCAGTGCTGCCACACTCGACCCCTTTGAACTTGGCCATGGCAAAATGGCACCTCAGGAGAAACAAAAAGAAAGCCAACGAATAAATGAAAAGCCAAAAGCCTACAGCACTTGGTATTCCCAGGCGGTCTCCCATTTAGGTACTAACCAGGCCCGACCCTTCTTAGCTTCTGAGATCAGGCGCGTTCAGGGTGATGTGGCCGTAGGCGATCACCACTGCCACTCTCGACCATTTTGAACTTGGCCATGGCAAGATGGCTCCTCAGGAGAAACAAAAAGAAAGCCAACGAATAAAGGAAAAGCCAAAAGCTTACAGCACCTGGTATTCCCAGGTGGTCTCCCATCCAGGTACTGTCCAGGCCCGACCCTGCTTAGCTTCCGAGATCAGACAAAATCAGGTGCATTCAGGGTGATGTGGCCATTGGCGATCACCACTACCACCCTCGTCCCCTTTGAAATTGGCCATGGCAAAATGGCATCTCTGGAGAATCAAAAAGAAAGCAAACGAATAAAGGAAAAGCCAAAAGCCTACAGCACCTGGTATTCCCAAGCAGTCTCCCGGGTACTAACCAGGCCCGACCCTGCTTAGCTTCCGAGATCAGACGAGATCGGGCGCGTTAAGGGTGATGTGGCCATAGGCAATAACCACTGCCACCATTGACCCCTTTGAATTTGGCCATGGCAAGATGGCACCTCAGGAGAAACAAAAAGAAAGCCAACGAATAAAGCAAAAGTCAAAAGTCTGCAGCACCTGGCATTCCCAGGCGGTCTCCCATCCAGGTACTAACCAGGCCTGACCCTGCTTAGCTTCCGAGATCAGACGAGATGGGGTGTGTTCAGGGTGATGTAGCCATAGGTGTTCACCACTGCCACCCTCAACCCCTTTGAACTTGGCCATGGCAAGATGTCACTTCAGGAGAAACAAAAAGAAAGCCAACGAATAAAGGAAAAGCCAAAAGCCTACAGAACCTGGTATTCCCAGGCAGTCCCCCCTCCAGGTACTAACCAGGCCCAATACTGCTTAGCTTAGCAGACCAGATTGAGCGCATTAAAGGTGATGTGGCTTTAGGCGATCACCACTGCCACCCTCGACCCTTTTGAATTTGGCCATGCCAAGATGGCACCTCAGGAGAAACAAAGAGAAAGCCAATGAATAAAGGAAAAGCCTAAAGCCTACAGCACCTGGTATTCCCAGGCTGTAGCGGAATGAACACCGAGAGTGTGGCTTGTGTTGAAAGACTGGCCATAATATTACTGAACAGTGTCCATGAGGAAATATATAAAGATATATTGCAGATTGCTAGAATATGGCAACAGAGTTTCATGGACCCCTGCTAGTGGGGTGGGGTTTGTTTTTGTGAATAACTGCATTCCATTGTCCTATTGTTCCTGTCTGCCTTGTAAGCATATTTTGGGCTGTGTATTTGTGTGGAATCACTCGAAGAGGGAGGGGGTTTTGGAGAAGTGTAGATCTCTGGTGTTTTCAATAAACAATGCATTCTGAGTTGACTCCCAGCCTATGTGTCATCTAGTTCTTGGGAAGGAAGGATTGTATAACGCTACCTGGATTGTTGCATGCTGTACCTGCCTAGTTGGATTATTACCTGTTTTCCTATCTACCAGCAGAGCCCATGTAGATTAAACTACTCCTCCACTACACAGGCGGTCTCTCATCCAGGTACTAATCAGGCCCGACCCTGCTTAGCTTCCGAGATCAGACCAGTTTGGGCGTGTTCAGGGTGATGTGGCCGTAGGCGATCACTACTTCCACCCTCGACCCCTTTGAACTTGGCCATGGCAAGATGGCACCTCAGGAGAAACAAAAAGAAAGCCAACGAATAAAGGAAAAGCCAAAAGCCTACAGAACCTGGTATTCCCAGTCGGTCTCCCATCCAGGTACTAACCAGGCCGACCCTGCTTAGCTTCTGAGATCAGACCAGATTGGGCGCGTTCAGGGTGATGTGGCTGTAGGCGATCACCACTGCCACCCTCGACCCCTTTGAACTTGGCCATAGCAAGATGGCACCTCAGGTTATTCGTTGGCTTTCTTTTTGTTTCTCCTGTGTGAATGCCTAATTTACCTCTAGCCATCAAATACTACGTTCTTTGCTGTCAGTTAAAACCATGTGAGCTATTTTTTGGGGCCTATACAGGCCGACACTTACTTCTGTATACTGTGAATGCCTAATGTACCTTCAGCCACCAAATACATTATGTTCTTTGCTGTCAGTTAAACCCATGCGAGCTAAGTTTTGGGGCCTATACAGGCTGACACTTACTTCTGTATCCTGTGAAAGCCTAATGTACCTCCAGTCATCAAATACTATGTTCTGTGCTGTCAGTTAAACCCATGTGAGCTAATGTTTGGGGCCTATACAGGCCGACACTTGCTTCAGTCTACTGTGAATGCCTAATGTACCTCCAGCCATCAAATACATTACGTTCTTTGCTGTCAGTTAAACCCATGTGAGCTCATTTTTGGGGCCTATACAGTCCGACACTTACTTCTGTATACTGTGAATGCCTAATGTACCTTCAGCCATCAAATACACTATGTTATTTGCTGTCAGTTAAACCCATGTGAGCTAGGTTTTGGGGCCTATACAGGCTGACACTTACTTCTGTATCCTGTGAAAGCCTAATGTACCTCCAGCCATCAAATACTACGTTCTTAGTTGTCAGGTAAACTGATGTGGGCTAATTTTTGGGGCCTTTTATGGCCGACACTTACTTCTTTATCCTGTGAATGCCTAAGGTACCTTCAGCCACAGAATACTACATTCTTAGCTGTCAGGTAAACCCATTTGGGCTAATTTTTGGGGCCTATACAGGCCGACACTTACTTCTGTACCCTGTAAATGCCTAATGTACCTTCAGCCACAGAATACTACATTCTTAGCTGTCAGGTAAACCCATGTGGGCTATTTTTTGGGGCCTTTTATGGCCGACACTTACTTCTGTATCCAGTGAATGCCTAATGTACATTCATCCAAAGAATACTACGTTCTTAGCTGTCATTTAAACCCATGTGGGCTAATTTTTGAGGTTATACAGGCCGACACTTACTTCTGTACCCTGTGAATGCCTAATATACCTTCAGCCACCAAATACTACGTTCTTAGCTGTCAGGTAAACCCATGTGGGCTAATTTTTGGGGCCTTTTACGGCCGACACTTACTTCTGTATCCTGTGAATGAAACATTTTTTTTATTCAAAATGACTGAATTTTTGTATTTTAGAGTCTTAAAAAGCCGGTTTTAGTCAAGATCGCTGCATTTTGCTCTCCAATGCCCTGAAAATGTTATTGGTCAAAATGACTCTATTTTGGTCTCCAAGTGTCTTAAAGGCCTTTTTTAGTCAAAATAACTGCATTTGGTCAGCCAAAAGTCTGAAAAAAATTTTTTAGTCAAAATTACTTTATTTTTGTCTTTTAGAGTTTTAACCACTTAAGCCCCGGAAGATTTTACCCCCTTCCTGACCAGGGGGTATTTTGCGATTCGGCACTGCGTGACTTTAACGGACACTTGCGCGGTCGTGCAATGCTGTATCTAAACAAATTTGACGTCCTTTTTTTTCCCACAAACAGAGCTTTCTTTTGGTGGTATTTGATCACCTGTGCGATTTTTTGATCATGCGCTATAAACAAAAAAAGAGCGTAAATTTTGCAAAAATAGCAATATTTTTCACATTTTTTTATATTAAATTCCCCCCCCCCCCAAAAAAAATGTAAAAATCAAAATTTTTTAACATTTTCGGCCAATTTGTTTTATGCTACCTATGTTTGGTAAAAAAAATCACAAAAAGCGTATTTTGATTGGTTTGCGCAAAAGTTATCGCGTTTACTAACAAAGGGAAAGATTTTTGTCATTTTTGTTGTTTTTTTTAACGCGTAATGGCGGCGATCTGCGATTTTTTTTGCGGTACTGCGACATTGCGGCGGACAGATCGGACCCTTGACTGACATTTTTGACACTTATGGGGTTACCAGTGACATTTCTACAGTAATCAGTGCTATACATATGCACTGTTACTATAAAAATACACTGGCAGTGAAGGGGTTAACTTTTTTTGAATGTGTGTCCCTAGGGGCGTGCTTTCTACTGTGATTGGCTGTGGCTTCAGATGTATGAATGGTGATCAACGGTTCTACATAGTAGAACCGTATGATCATCATTCATATACAGGGGAGAATGACAGGCAGCTTGTTTACACAAGCCGCCTGACTTTCTCCCTCTCCCCTGCCGATCTCAGAGTGACAGGCGGACATCGGGTCGGCCGGTCACACGCGCGGGGGGGTCCGTGACCACGCGGGAGCGGGAGCGCGCCTCCGGGGGCGCGCGCTCGCTCCCTAGACCCTCACAAGCAAGCGACGTAGACCTACGTCAGTTTGCCTGTGAGGGGCTGACCGCCGACGTAGATAGTCGTGCGGCAGTCGGCAAGTGGTTAAAAAGCCGGTTTTAGTCAAGATTACTGCATTTTGCCTCCAATGGTCTGAAAATTTTTTTGGGGTCAAAATGACTGTATTTCGGTCTCACCCTGAATGCGCCTGATCTCGTCTGATCTTGGAAGCTAAGCAGGGCCGGGCCTGGTTAGTACCTTGATGGGAGACCGCCTGGGAATACCAGGTGCTGTAGGCTTTTGGCTTTTCCTTTATTCTTTGGCTTTCTTTTTGTTTCTCCTGGCCCATTCATTACATGCTCTACACGCTATGTCGTGTATCTTTTGCGTTGCCCATGTGGTTTGGAATACGTGAGCCGCACGATACGCAAGCTGCATGTACGGTTAAACGAGCATGTGGCTAATATTATAAAAGCTTTCCCTAAACATAGCGCGCCAAGGCACTATGCTCTCTGCCATAATAAAGATCCTAGTGGCACTATTTTTATGGGGATTGATAAATTCCCGGGTAATTGGAGGGGTAGCAATCTGACGAGAGGGGTCTCCCAGTTGGAGACCAGTTGGATTTACCGCTTCAAATCCTATGCCCCTCAATATTGATTGGGACATCAATTCCTTCATCAATAATTCATAATTCATAGTTTGAAGGTAGATTGCCTGTATACTAGTTACCATTTAGCCTATAACAAATGAGTTCATGTGTTTTTATCTGTATTTTCTTTTTGAGAGGCCTTTTTAATATGTTTTTATTTAAGATCATGTATTTTAGATTTATGATTGGTAATATTGCTAATATATCTTTTATGTATTAGTGTTGTATTTGGCGGTGTGGTCGGAGTCTCCCGATTTTTTTATTTCTGCTGAGAGATGGCACCGGTTTCCACTGTGGTCCATTGTGACCATCTAATCATGCAAAGCTAATGGATACTTGTGTGTTTAGCTCAATTGGGCTTACATATGCTGTATCCATCTGCATAAGATCTATTTTGCACTGAATATTGTATGAGTGCTAATATTGGTCTTGATTGACTCTTAATGTTACATCCGGTTAATGTTTGGTTCCGGACGTTGGTACGCACGTGAACCGCATTCTAATGTCTCTTCTTGTGAAATGCCGCTTGCGGTCGCTGACACGCAAGTGTCTTTCTTCCGGGATCCGGACCTGTCTATTGCCCCGCCTATCCGTCTTTGTCAGCGCATAAATTGTGGACGTTCACTGCAGGCCACACACCCCGATGACATCAGTCTCTGACGAAACGCGTAGGAGGAGCTACGGAGGGGACGCGGCGGCCATTTTTTCAGCAGGAATTGAGCCTCGAGGACACCCTGATTTACACACGCCATACAAACTACAGCCAAATGTGAGTTGCCACTTTGAGAATTGTGTCCAATAAAGTTGTTTAATGGTACTACACTATGGCAGTTGTTTCCCTCTTTACATGTTATAACTATCTGTGAGGAAGTGGAAGTGATCAGAGAGTGAGCCGGTGCAGGATTTGCCAGTGGAGGTTGAAATATGCTGTTTTTGATCTCTGTCATGGGGGTCAAATCATTGTGGTAAGAGGCCAACCTTTACCTTTGGTGGTGGTACTTCCTGAACGGGGATATCGGTGTTTGGAGTGTCCTTAGGAGCACCTTAACTTACTTCTGTATACTGTGTGAATGCCTAATGTACCTCCAGCCACCAAATACTACGTTCTTAGTTGTCAGGTAAACTGATGTGGGCTAATTTTTGGGGCCTTTTATGGCCGACACTTACTTCTTTATCCTGTTAATGCCTAATGTTCCTTCAGCCACAGAATACTACGTTCTTAGCTGTCAGGTAAACCTATTTGGGCTAATTTTTGGGTCCTTTTATGGCCGACACTTACTTCTTTATCCTGTAAATGCCTAATGTACCTTCAGTCACAGAATACTACTTTCTTAGCTGTCAATTTTTGTCTTTTAGAGCCTTAAAAAGCCGGTTTTAGACAAGATTTTAGACATTTGGCTCCAATGGCCTGAAATTTTTTTTGATTAAAATAACTATTTTGGTCTCCAAGTGTCTAAAAAGCCTTTTTTTAGTCAAAATAACTGCATTTGGTCACCAAAGGTCTGAAAAACTTTTTTAGGCAAAATGACTGTATTTTTGTCTTTGAGTCTTAAAAAGCCAGTTTTAGACAAGATAACTGCATTTTGCTCTCCAATGGCCTGAAATTTTTTTGGTCAAAATGACTATTTTGGTCTCCAAGTGTCTAAAAATCCTTTTTTAGTCAAAATAACGGCATTTGGTCACCAAAGGTCTGAACATTTTTTTAGTCAAAATGACTGTATTTTTGTCTTTTAGAGCCTTAAAAAGCTGGGTTTAGACAAGATTAGTCTAAAACTGGCCATTTGGGCTCCAATGGCCTGAAAAGATATTTTCGGTCAAAATTACTCTATTTTGGTCTCCAAGTGTCTTAAAATCCTTTTTTAGTCAAATTACTGCATTTGCTCCAAAGGTCAGAAAAAAAATGTAGTCAAAATGACTATATTTTTGTCTTTTAGAGCCTTAAAAAGCCGGTTTTAGAAAAGATTTTAGACATTTGGCTCCAATGGCCTGAAAAAAATGTTTTGGTCAAAATGACTCTATTTTGGTCTCCAAGTGTCTAAAAACCTTTTGTTAGTCAAAATAACGGCATTTGGTCACCAAAGGTCTGAATTTTTTTTTGTCAAAATGACTGCATTTTTGTCTTTTAGAGCCTTAAAAAGCCGTTTTTAGACTCGATTTGTCTAAAACAGGCCATTTGGACTCCAATGGCCTGAAAAAGTTTTTGCTCAAAATGACTCTATTTTGGTTTCCAAGTGTCTAAAAAGCCTTTTTAAGTCAGAGTCTGCAGAGTCGGCGAAACATGTTGGACCTGGGTGACCCCACTACTCTAGGATATGGCTCATAATTTTATTTATCACATATTTTCTATATTGACTGTCTTTTGATGCCTTTGCATCTGTGTCTTTTTTAACAATTTTGTACACATGTATTAATAAAATAATTATATATATTAAATTGGTCTTCTATTTATCTATTCATGCCAAGTAACTCCTGCCTACAAAGTCCCAGGTTGGGTGTTTCCTCAGAATACACAGTTCCCTGTGGGGCTCATTTAGGGTCTGGTGTATTGGAACACCAATACCACTTGATACACTTTTTTCTCATATGTCCTTAGGGATGTGGCAGGACCTTTCTTGGCTTACTGGCATTTAGGGTCGGTACCTAACATTTTCTACTTGCTTCTGCATCCTGTGAATGCCTAATGTACCTTTAGCCACAGAATACTACGTTTTTAGGTAAACCCATGTGAGCTAATTTTTGGGGCCTATACAGGCCGACACTTACTTCTGTATACTGTGTGAATGCCTGATGTACCTCTAGCCATCCAATAATACGTTCATTGCTGTCAGTTAAACCCATGTGAGCTACGTTTTGGGGCCTAAACAGGCCGACACTTACTTCTGTATACTGTCAATGCCTGATGTACCTCCAGCCATCAAATACACTACGTTCTTTGGTGTCAGTTAAACCCATGTGAGCTAATTTTTGGGGCCTATACAGGCCGACACTTACTTCTGTATCCTGTGAATGCCTAATGTAATTCCATCCTTTAAATACTACGTTCCTTGCTGTCAGTTAAACCTATGTGAGCTAATTTTTGGGGTCTATAAAGGCCGACACTTACTTCTGTATACTGGAAATGCCTAATGTACCTCCAGCCATCAAATACAGTACGTTCTTTGCTGTCAGTTAAACCCATGTGAGCTAATTTTTGGGGCCTATACAGGCTGACACTTACTTCTGTATCCTGTGAATACCTAATGTACCTTCAGCCACAGAATACTACGTTATTAGCTGTCAGTTAAACCCATGTGGGCTAATTTTTGGGGACTATACAGGCCGACACTTACTTCTGTATCCTGTGAATGCCTAATGTACCTTCAGCCTCCAAATACTACATACTTAGCTGTCAGGTAAACCCATGTGAGCTAATTTTTGGGGCCTATACATGCCGACACTTACTTCTGTATACTGTGTGAATGCCTAATGTACCTCTAAACAAAACGATTCAGGATGCTCATAATTGTCCGTTATGTTCCGCGGAAAGACCTTCTCTTTGCCACAAGTTCTGGTCCTGTCCCTATATCATGACATTCTGGGACCAGGTACTGACCTTCATCGGGGAAGTGACGAAGTGGCACATACCCAAAGACCCTATATTGCTCCTGTTCGGTTACTGGGACAAACGCCTCCAAAAGTGTGCCTCGCCACATCGTCTGTGGATCCTGACCTGTTTACTGGTGGCCAGAAGGACAATCCTAACTAATTGGATCTCCACGACTCCCCCCTTAGTTTCCCGGGTCAGATCAGAGCTTTCCACACTTCTTTCCATTGACCGCCTCAACACGTTTTTTTCAGCCCCATCCTCACGGAAATCATTTCTACAGAAATGGGACAATTACGTCAAGTACTCCTTCCCCAAATCCGACCCCTCTATGGATCAATATACATTTACGTTCCAGGACTCGCCCAAGAACTCTTCCCCACTCTCACATTCCCCATCAGTTTCCATGCTCTTTTTACCCTGGACCCCCCTCCCCCCACCCTGCCCTTCCCCAGTTCAGGTTACCCATACTATGAGTGACCTAATTTGCATAATGTCTGTATTTAATTGTACCTTTTCTGTTGTTGATACTCACGTGTTATATTACAAAATTTTAAATAAAAAAAAAAAAAAAGGAAAACCCAAAAGCCTTACAGCACCTGGTATTCCCAGGCGGTCTCCCATCAAGGGACTAACCAAGCCCGACCCTGCTTAGCTTCTGAGATCAGACGAGATAGGGCACGTTCAGGGTGATGTGGCCGTAGGCGTTCACCACTGCCACCCTCGACCCCTTTGAACTTGGCCATGGCAAGATGGCACCTCAGGAGAAACAAAAAGAAAGCCAACGAATAAAGGAAAAGCCAAAAGCCTACAGCACCTGGTATTCCCAGGCGGTCTCCCATCCAGGTACTAACCAGGCCCGACCCTGCTTAGCTTCCAAGATTAGACAAGATCGGGTGCGTTCAGGGTGATGTGGCCGTAGGCGATCACCCCTGCCACATCTGGCCATGGCAAGATGGCACCTCAAGTTATTCGTTGGCTTTCTTTTTGTTTCTCCTGTGTGAATGCCTAATTTACCTCTAGCCATCAAATACACTATGTTCTTTGCTGTCAGTTAAACCCATGTGAGCTAAGTTTTGGGGCCTATACAGGCTGACACTTACTTCTGTATCCTGTGAAAGCCTAATGTACCTCCAGCCATCAAATACTACGTTCTGTGCTGTCAGTTAAACCCATGTGAGCTAATGTTTGGGGCCTATGAAGGCCGACACTTACTTCTGTCTACTGTGAATGCCTAATGTACCACCAGAATACTACATTCTTAGCTGTCAGGTAAACCCATTTGGGCTAATTTTTGGGGCCTATACAGGCCGAAACTTACTTCTTTACCCTGTGAATGCCTAATGTACCTCCTGCCACCAAATACTACGTTCTTAGTTGTCAGGTAAACTGATGTGGGCTAATTTTTGGGGCCTTTTATGGCCGACACTTACTTCTTTATCCTGTGAATGCCTAATGTACCTTCAGCCACAGAATACTACGTTCTTAGCTGTCAGGTAAACCCATTTGGGCTACTTTTTTGGGGCCTTTTATGGCCGAAACGTACTTCTTTATCCTGTAAATGCCTAATGTACCTTCAGCCACAGAATACTATATTCTTAGCTGTCAGGTAAACCCATGTGGGCTATTTTTTGGGGCCTTTTATGGCCGACACTTACTTCTGTATCCAGTGAATGCCTAATGTACCTTCAGCCAAAGAATACTACGTTCTTAGCTGTCAATTAAACCCATGTGGGTTAATTTTTTGGGGTTATACAGGCCGACACTTACTTCTGTACCCTGTGAATGCCTATTTTGTCTCCAATGGTCTGAAAAATTTTTTTGGGTCAAAATGACTGTATTTTGGTCTCCAAGTGTCTAAAAAGCCTATTTTAGTCAAAATAACTGCATTTGGTCACCAAAGGTCTGAAAAACAATTTTAGTCAAAATGACTGTATTTTTGTCTTTTAGACCCTTAAAAAGCTGGGTTTAGACAAGATTTGTCTAAAATCGGCCATTTGGGCTCCAATGGCCTGAAAAAAATGTTTTGGTCAAAATGACTCTATTTTGGTCTCCAAGTGTCTAAAAAACCTTTTTTTAGTCAAAATAACTGCATTTGGTCACCAAACGTCTGAAAAAAAATATAGTCAAAATGACTACATTTATGTCTTGTAGAGCCTTAAAAAGCCGGTTTTAGGCAAGATTTTAGACATTTGGCTCCAATGGCCTGAAAAAATGTTTTTGGTCAAAATGACTCTATTTTGGTCTCCTAGTGTCTAAAAAGCCTTTTTGTTAGTCAGAATAACTGCATTTGGTCACCAAAGGTCTGAAAAAAATATTTAGTCAAAATTACTGTATTTTTGTCTTTTAGAGCCTTAAAAAGCCTGTTTTTAGACAAGATAACTTTATTTGGGCTCCAATGGCCTGAGAAATTGTTTTTGGTCAAAATGACTCTATTTTGGTCTCCAAGTGTCTAAAAAGCCTTCTTTAGTCAAAATAACTGCATTTATTCACCAAAGGTCTGACAACATTTTTTAGTCAAAATGACTGTATTTTTTGTCTTTTAGAGTCTTTAAAAGCCGGTTTTAGACAAGATAACTGCATTTGGTCTCCAATGGTCTTTTTTTGTCAAAATGAATGTATTTAGTATTCTGTGGCTGAAGGTACATTAGGCATTCACAGGATATTGAAGTAAGTGTCGGCCATAAAAGTCCCCAAAAATTAGCCTGACAGCTAAGAACGTAGTATTTGGTGGCTTAAGGTACATTAGGCATTCACAGGGTACAGAAGTAAGTGTCGGCCTGTATCGGCCCCAAAAATTAGCCAAGGGTTGAACTGACAGCTAAGAACGTAGTATTCTGTGGCTGAAGGTGAGTGTCAGGTAAACCCATGTGGGGTAATTTCTGGGGCCTTTTATGGCCGATACTTACTTCTGTATCCTGTGAATGCCTAATGTACCTTCAGCCACAGAATACTACGTTCTTTGCTGTCAGTTAAACCCATGTGAGCTAATTTTTGGGGCCTATACAGGCCGACACTTACTTCTGTATCATGTGAATGCCTAATGTACCTCCAGCCATTAAATACTACGTTCTTTGCTGTCAGTTAAACCCATGTGAGCTAATTTTTGGGGCCTATACAGGCCGACACTTACTTCTGTATACTGTGTGAATGCCTAATGTACCTCCAGGCACCAAATACTACGTTCTTTGTTGTCAGGTAAACCCATGTGGGCTAATTTTTGGGGCCTTTTAAGGCCGACACTTACTTCTGTATCCCGTGAATGCCTAATGTACCTTCAGCCACAGAATACTACGTTCTTAGCTTTCTTTTTTTTTTTTTTGGATTTATTGTTCTTTATTTCAATTTCAAGGAGAATTACAACACAAAGTATAATATATACCTCCAAGGCATAAACAAAAAGAGAACGAGAACCACAATACAAGCCCCCATCCTCTTCCCAGTACACAATGTGTTCACATTCAAAGAAATATTCATCATTTTCCAGGGTACCAATAGTGCCCGCAATAAGAAAGAGAAAAAAAATCCTTGACGAGGAAACAGTTTGTCCAGATCGCAAGGCTCTTACCCAATCTTCCTTTTCACTCTTCCCTCTCCCTTACTCTCCAAACATCACTGCTGCCCTCTTTAATCTACCTCTGTATTGTGTCTTCCGAGAAGACAGCTATGGAGTTCATCTTTCTGTCTCCTACACTATTCTTTTCTCCTTTCCACTTTTTTCCCCTCCCTCCCTACCCTCCCCCCCTTCCCTCACTCATACTATCAGACAAACATCCACTCACAAAAAAAACAAAAAATAAACATTTTTTAAAAAAAATTTCTCCTCCCCCTCTCCCCCCCTCCCCCTCTCCTCCCTCAACCAGGGCCTCCAAAACGCTGAACCTTTGTAGTCTAGTCCCCCAAGCTCATATTTTAGGGTGCTAAGTGGAGAAGTTGTTTCCCCTCATCCGAGGTCGTAAATAAGTTCCAGATACCCCATATCGCCTTATATTGTTCGTATTTGTTTTGTGAGGAAAGTACTAAATCCTCCATTTTATTTATATGCTCTAATTTCCGTGCCCATTCAGATACTGAGAGGGGATTTGTCCTCCTCCAGTATTGCGGTATGCATGCTCTTGCAGCATTCATCATATGAGGTAATATCGATCTTTCATATTTCTTCCTTGATAGCCCCGATATCTGCAAGAGGCAAAAGGCTGCATCTCCCTCAATTCTATAATCCGTTATTTTCTGAATTATACCCCCTACTTCAGACCAGTATTTCTTTATATCTGGGCAATTCCAGAAAATATGGTACAACGTATTCTCTCCCTCCCCACATCTCCAGCACCTATCAGATTCCTGGGGATACCACTTATGTAATTTATCTGGTGTATTATACCATCTGGTTAAGATCTTATAATTTGTTTCCTGAATTTTAGTGCACTTTGTTGGCCCGAATGTTAACCTACATATTCTCTGTACCTGTGCTATTGTTATATCCCTATTTAAATCTGATTTCCACTTTTCCACCCAATTTAATTTCTGTTGTTCTATTGGGGTATTCATCATTTTTATATAGCATAGAGAGGACACGTCCACTACTCTCCCCCTTCTCACATAGCCTCTCAAAGTTTGTCAACGGTTTTACAAATTTCTCCGGCCTTGGGAGCGACTCCAAGAAATGTCGTACCTGGAGCGCCTCCCAAAGGGGGAGGCCAAATGGTCCGTTCCTATCTGTTAAATTAGGGATCGAGGGCCAGCTCCTCTGATTCGCAAACGTTTTTACACTTACTTGTCCGGATTCTCGTAGTTTTTTGAAATACTGTCTATCCAGTCCTGGGGTAAAGTTTGGGTTCCCCAATATAGGATATAGAGGGAAATCTATTGTTGTTAACTTTTGCCTCAGGGATTGCTGATTACCTATCTTTATAGTATTTCCTATCAATGGGTGTGTTTTTAATGTCTTAGGGAGACTCTGATAGCACCATAACGCTCTCTTTAAGGACACTGCAGTCTGTGCCTGTTCTATTTGAACTCAAATCTTCATTTCCGAATGGTGCCACCAATCTATTATTCTATTTAGCTGTATGGCATGATAGTATCTACATAGATCTGGGATCGCAAGTCCTCCCATATGCTTAGGCAAAGTTAAGCTATTACGAGCTATGTGTGGCTCCTTTTTGGCCCAGATATATCTAGTAAACATTCCATGTATGGTTTTAAAGAAGCTATTCGATATTTTGATAGGCAGAGCTTGCTTCAAATATAAATATTTTGGTAAGATGTTTATTTTTATTAGGTTCCCCCTCCCAAACCAAGACTGGAGTCCCCCCTCCCATTGGTCAAGAAGTCTCCTTGTCTCCTTGACCAGAGGGAGCAAATTCAGGTCGACTATCCTTGACAGGTCTGCTGATATATATGTCCCTAAATATTTCACTGCCTCTTTCACCCAGATAAAGCCAAAGTTACTTTTAGTCCCCATACTGTTTAAATTCCTTTAGGAGCACCGGTAGTGAGATGTCTGGCTCTGGCAAGGTAAATAACAGATCATCCGCATAGGCTGCGATTTTATATTGCTCTTTGCCCTGGGAAACTCCTCTTATATCCGGATTCATGCGGATTTTACATAAGAAAGGTTCCAGTACTAGAGCGAAGAGCAATGGGGAAAGTGGACATCCTTGTCTTGTGCCGTTCTTTATATAAAAAGGTTCTGAGAGTACCCCATTAGCCTTCACCCTCGCTGTCGGATTTGAATAGACTTTGGTGATTCTTTCCTTCATTACTTCTCCTACTCCTATATATCTGAGCACTGACTGCATAAAGGCCCACTCAACTCTATTGAAAGCCTTTTCTGCGTCAGTGCTCAGTATAACACAGGGGGTCCTTGCTTTATTAACTATGTGGATTAAATTGAGGACTCTCGTAGTATTGTCTTTCGCTTCTCTTGCCATCATGAATCCTACTTGATCTAAATGAATTACCCTCGAAAGGATCCTCAACATTCTAGTAGCTAATATTTTCGTGAAGATTTTTAAATCTGTATTTAACAAGGAGATAGGCCTATAACTTCCGCAATTTGCTGGGTCCTTACCCTCCTTCAGAATCAGCGTCAAGTAGGCTGCCAAAGTATCTCTGGCAAACACATTAGGCATTCACAGTATACAGAAGTAAGTGTCAGACTGTATAGGCCCCAAAAATTAGCTCACATGGTTTTAACTGACAGCAAAGAACGTAGTGTATTTGATGGCTGGAGGTACATTAGGCATTCACAGTAGACTGAAGTAAGTGTCGGCCTGTATAGGCCCCAAACATTAGCTCACATGGGTTTAACTGACAGCACAGAACGTAGTATTTGATGGCTGGAGGTACATTAGTCTTTCACAGGATACAGAAGTAAGGGTCAGCCTGTATAGGCCCAAAACTTAGCTCGCATGGGTTTAACTGACAGCAAAGAACATAGTGTATTTGGTGGCTGAAGGTACATTAGGCATTCACAGTATACAGAAGTAAGTGTCGGCCTGTATATGCCCCAAAAAATAGCTCACATGGGTTTAACTGACAGCAAAGAACTTAGTATTTGATGGCTAGAGGTAAATTAGGCATTCACACAGGAGAAACAAAAAGAAAGCCAACGAATAACCTGAGGTGCCATCTTGCCATGGCCAAGTTCAAAGGGGTCGAGGGTGGCAGTGGTGACATTGACAGTATACAGAAGTAAGTGTCGGCCTGTTTAGGCCCCAAAACGTAGCTCACATGGGTTTAACTGACAGCAAAGAATGTATTATTGGATGGCTAGAGGTACATCAGGCATTCACACAGTATACAGAAGTAAGTGTCGGCCTGTATAGGCCCCAAAAATTAGCTCACATGGGTTTACCTGACTGCTAAGAACGTAGTATCCTGTGGCTAAAGGTACATTAGGCATTCACAGGATGCAGAAGTAAGTGGAAAGTGTTAGGTGCCGTCCCTAAATGCCAGTAAGCCAAGAAAGGTCCTGCCACATCCCTAAGGACATATGAGAAAAAAGTGTATCAAGTGGTATTGGTGTTCCAATACACCAGAGCCTAAATGAGCCCCACAGGGAACTGTGTATTCTGAGGAAACACCCAACCTGGGACTTTGTAGGCAGGAGTTACTTGGCATGAATAGATAAATAGAAGACCAATTTAATATATAATGATTTTATTAATACATGTGTACAAAATTGTTAAAAAAGACACAGATGCAAAGGCATCAAAAGACAGTCAATATAGAAAATATGTGATAAATAAAATTATGAACCATATCCTAGAGTAGTGGGGTCACCCAGGTCCAACATGTTTCGCCGACTCTGCAGACTCTGACTTAAAAAGGCTTTTTAGACACTTGGAGACCAAAATAGAGTCATTTTGACCAAAACATTTATTTCAGGCCATTGGAGCCACATGTCTAAAATCTTGTCTAAAACCAGCTTTTTAAGGCTCTAAAAGACAAAAATATAGTCATTTTGACTAAATTTTTTTTCTGACCTTTGGTGACCAAATGCAGTTATTTTGACTAAAAAAGGCTTTTTAGACACTTGGAGACCAAAATAGTTATTTTAACCAAAAATAATTTTCAGGCCATTGGAGCCAAATGTCTAAAATCTTGTCTAAAACCGGCTTTTTAAGGCTCTAAAAGACAAAAATTGACAGCTAAGAACGTAGTATTCTGTGGCTGAAGGTACATTAGGCATTTACAGGATAAAGAAGTAAGTGTCGGCCATAAAAGGCCCCAAAAATTAGCCCAAATGGGTTTACCTGACAGCTAAGAACATAGTATTCTGTGGCTGAAGGTACATTAGGCATTAACAGGATAAAGAAGTAAGTGTCGGCTATAAAAGGCCCCAAAAATTAGCCCACATCAGTTTACCTGACAAATAAGAACATAGTATTTGGTGGCTGGAGGTACATTAGGCATTCACACAGTATACAGAAGTAAGTTAAGGTGCTTCTAAGGACACTCCAAACACCGATATACCCGTGCAGGAAGTACCACCACCAAAGGTAAAGGTTGGCCTCTTACCACAATGATTTGATTCCCATGACTGAGATCAAAAACAGCATATTTCAACCTCCACTGGCAAATCCTGCACCGACTCACTCTCTGATCACGTCCACTTCCTCACAGATAGTTATAACATGTAAAGAGGGAAACAAGTGCCATAGTGTAGTACCATTAAACAACTATATTGGACGCAATTCTCAAAGTGGCAACTCACATTTGGCTGTAGTTTGTATGGCGTGTTTAAATCAGGGTGTCCTCGAGGCTCGATTCCTGCCGAAAAAATGGCCACCACGTCCCCTCCGTGGTCTCAGCGTGACGCACCGCAGGCTCCTCCTACGCGTTTCATCAGAGACTGACATCGTCAGGGGGTGTGGCCTGCAGTGAACGTTTACAATTTATGCGCTGACGGAGACAGATAGGCGGGGCAATAGACAGGTCCCGGATCCTGGAAGAAAGACACTTGCGTGTCAGCGACCGCAAGCGGCATTTCACAAGAAGAGACATCCGGACTTAGAATGCGGTTCACGTGCGTACCAACGTCCGGAACCAAACATTAACCGGATGTCACATTAAGAGTCAATCAAGACCAATATTAGCACTCATACAATATTCAGTGCAAAATAAATCTTATGCAGATGGATACAGCATATGTAAGCCCAATTGAGCTAAACACACAAGTATCCATTAGCTTTGCATGATTAGATGGTCACAATGGACCACAGTGGAAACCGGCGCCATCTCTCAGCAGAAATAAAAAAATCGGGAGACTCCGACCACACCGCCAAATACAACACTAATACATAAAAGATATATTAGCAATATTACCAATCATAAATCTAAAATACATGATCTTAAATAAAAACATATTAAAAAGGCCTCTCAAAAGGAAAATACAGATAAAAACACATGAACTCATTTGTTATAGGCTAAATGGTAACTAGTATACAGGCAATCTACCTTCAAACTATGAATTATGAATTATTGATGAAGGAATAGATCGCTCTATACTATCGTTATATGGACGATCTGATCTTTATCTGCCATAGAGAAGTTGATTTGGATAGCTTTTTAACATATTTGAATGACAATCCTTATAATCTGAGGTTTACAGGTACAAAAAATATGGATACAATAGAGTTTTTGGATGTGGCTTTGGGTCATGTTGATAACAGAGTCACGTCAAATCTCTATAGAAAGCCACTATCTGGAAACAGTTTACTGCATGCACTCTCCAGTCATCCAATACATACAGTGAAAGGAATTCCTGTTGGGCAATTTCTTAGAGTACGGAGAATATGCAGTGACTTGTCAGAGTTCAAAATACAGGCATCTTTACTATATCATCGTTTCTTAGAACGAGGATATCCCAAATGGATGCTAGACAGGGCTTACTTCATTGCTTTAAATAAAAGCCGCCCTGAACTCCTATCGTCAGTGGCCTCGGAGGACTTGTGACACATAGTCCCAGGTGTGACCTCCGATGCCGCTCATGATGCTAGCATTGGATGTCCTCGCAAAAACAAAAAACATAACAAAAATATGTTTAAATACAAAACTGCTTCCAGAAACCCTGAAAATAAGTCCCCCTTGGTCACACTGTCCTTGCCCTATAGTTTAGAATTTAATAAAATAAAAAATATTATTTATAAATATCTACCAACTTTATATACAGACGATATCTGTGCCAATATTCTCGAAAATGGGGTAAATATAGTGGCCAAGAGGGCTGCAACCTTAGGCAATTCCCTATCACCCAGTTTTTATATGTCCACAAAATCCAATACATCGAAAACATGGCTGTACTGTAAAGGAAATTTTAGATGCGGCATGACAGATTGTATTACCTGTCCTCATATCATCCCCAGAGACACATTTGTCTCCACCTATGACAGTAAAGTTTACAATATAAAAAATTTCTTCAACTGCAACACAAAATATTTTTTTTTTAAAGGTATTTTATTGAACAAACAAAACAATACATAACAGAGAAATAACCGGAACCATGTCAATTGAGGAGCCAAAAGAGACACACACAAGACTCCATTTCACAACAAAAGCCATGACAAAAATAACATACATAACTGTCAGCCGTACCATTAGTATAGAACCCTAGTCAGAAACTGAAGAAGCAGTCCGGTCAGAGTCCACCCAAAAAGACCAAATTTTCCGGAACTTCTTGGGACAGCCTCTGGCCTCATACGTCATTTTATACAGAGGCAATGCCTGATTAATGAGAGCAATCCATAATGGAACGTCAGGGGGAGCAGTAGACTTCCATCTAGTAGCTATAGTCTTCCTAGCATAAAAGAATGTCAAGCGGAGAAACAATTTAGTACGAGCAGGGACGTCCTCGTCATCCACATAACCCAGCAGACAACGAAGGGGGCTACAAATATTGGATAACTGAGAGATATCTGCAATAAAAGCTGTGACTTCCGACCAAAAGGCCCGGACAGGTGGACAGTCCCAGAACATATGAAAAAATGAACCATCAGCAGCATTACACTTGGAGCATAGCGGAGAAGGTAATGTACCCATTTTGTGCAGGAGTACTGGGGTATAGTACGCCCTGTAAAGAAGCTTCAATTGGATAACCCTATCCCTAGAGGAGATAACAACAGGTATTTGTTCCGGAAGGACGTCTTGCCACACCTCATCCGACAATTCCGGAATATCCTCCCGCCACTGAGACTCAACCACCGCGAGCCGTTTGGAGTGAGAATGTAAAAGTCGAGTATAATATGTAGAGACCAGCTTCTCATGTGAAGAGTCAGAAAGAAGGTTTTCCAAGGGGGTCGGTTCAAGCGAGACATCACGGAGGCCAAACTGTGCGGCCGCCGTGTGTCTCAATTGCAAGTATCGGTAGTAAGCCGTGGGGGGCAGACCAAAGGTAGATTGCATGTCCGCAAAGGACCTGAAGGTTCCCCGGACATACAAATGAGAAATAGATTTCACCCCTAGGCGGGACCAGAAAAGGCCATCATCCCGACTAAAGAACTCCTTCAGCCGCGGATTGCTCCAAAGGGGGGCATTGGGGGAATGCAGCTCTGGAGGGTCGGAACCATCCAAGGCCGCAGCCGCGAAAATCCGCAGGGTGACAGAAACAAGAGCAGTGTTCGGTCTGCCCATAACGGACCTTCGATGTACCAAGTTTTGCAGTGATTCATAGGAGGTGAAAATAGCCGCCTCCAATGAAGCCGCAGCATTAGCATCCTCCGGGTGGAACCACCAATGAGCATGGGCCAATTGAGACGCGAAGTAGTATAGACGCAAGTTAGGCGCAGCCAGCCCGCCCGCGAGAACCGGCAGCTGCAGAGCATCCCTGGCCACACGCGCCGCCCGACCCCCCCAAATAAAGGAGGTCAGGAGCGAGTCAATGGCCTGAAAGCGGCGCTTAGGGACATATACCGGGGAATGGCTGAGCACATACAAAAAACGGGGGAGAAAAATCATTTTAAAAATATTAATCCGGCCTAGCACCGTGAGGGGAAGCGTAGACCAAAGCCGCAGCGAGGACCTAAGACGGGCAACCAGGGGATCCAGGTTGTTGGAAAAGAATCGAGACAAGGGGAGCTGAATCTCAATCCCCAAATATCGAAACCGATCCACAACCTGGAGGGGACAAGAGGCAAGGGAAGGGGGCAGAGCCTGGGGATCCAGGGGGAACAGCGTGGACTTACTCCAATTCACCCTGAAACCAGAGAAGTGACCAAAGCGTTCAATAACATTCAACAGAATAGGGAGGGATTGATAGGGATCCGCCAGATATATCAACATATCGTCCGCGTACAGGGAGACCTTTTCTTCCAAGCCATTGATCACAAAGCCCGCAATACCCTCACAAAGGCGGATCTGCGCAGCCAAGGGCTCAATGGCCAGGGCAAACAACAGCGGAGATAGCGGACACCCCTGCCTGGTGCCCCGAAAAATGGGAAAGGGGTCCGACACAAAACCGTTCACCCGAAGGCGAGCACGAGGTAGATAATACAGAAGGCGGACCCAATTTATAAATCCGGGCCCAAAGCCAAATTTCGCCAACACTTCCAATAAATAAGGCCATTCCACGGAGTCGAAAGCCTTATGAGTGTCCAGGGTCACAACGACCCTGGACCCCACAGAGGCATGAGTCGTCTGAAGGTTAGTAAAAAGTCTACGCAGGTTGATCGATGTAGAACGGCCAGGAATAAATCCCGACTGATCCGCACCCACCAAGTCCGTGACAACCGTATTCAGACGCCTCGCGAGGACTTTGGCGAGAATCTTGACATCAGTATTAATAAGCGAGATCGGGCGGTATGACTCACAGAGAAGGGGGTCTTTACGTGGCTTGGGGATGAGCACAATGAGAGCTTCCGTCATAGAGGGTGGCAGACGTCCCTCCTTCAGAGCACAATTGAACACAGTCAGTAAATGGGGGACCAGCAATTCTCTATAGTGCAAGTACCATTCGATAGGAAAACCATCCAGGCCAGGTGTCTTATTGTGTGCGAAAGTGGCTAGGGCCTTGTTTATCTCATCCGCAGTCAGGGGCGAATCCAGAAAACTAGATTGGCCGGCCGACAACTTAGGCAAAGTAATATCATATAAGAAATCATCAAGTTCAACAATGGTATAATGAGCTCTAGATTGGTACAAGGAGGAATAAAAAGCAACAAAACTGGCCAGAACATCGGGGGTTTGTTCCACAATGACACCGGCGTGGCTGGTAATCCGAGGGATGACACAGGGCTGGTATTCCGGCCTAGCCAAATAAGCCAAGAGGCGACTGTTCTTATCGCCCAGTTCAAAAATGCGCTGATTTTGATAAAGGAGTTTCTTCTGTGTACGCTCCACAACCACCAGATCCAAGTCCCGAGCCCTGGCCCGCCAAGAGGCATGGTGCTGGGGAGTAGGGTCATCAGTATATTGTCGTTCAGCCGCATGCAGCGCCAGTTCGGCGTCAACCAACTTAGTCTGGCGAGCCTTCCTGGCACCGCCCACGGCAGACGAAAAGGTACCTCTCATGGTCGCCTTAAAGGCCTCCCAGGTCAACAATTCAGATCCAGCTTGTTTATTGAGTGCCCAATATGAGTTCATCTCCGCCGACCCCTGGTCAGTCACTGCCTGGTCCGCCAGCCACAGGGGGCTGAGCCTCCAAAGTTTATAATTAGGGGGGGACCCCAATGCGAGATCCACCAGTAAAGGGGAGTGATCCGATACTGCGCGGGGCAGATACCTGACACCCGAAAGAAGACTTAGCAGTTCCCGAGGGAGCAGGCAGAGATCAATGCGGGACAATGTATTATGGGAGCTGGAATAACAGGAATACTCAGTAATCCCCCCATGTTTCCATCTCCAGGCGTCCAGGAGATCCAATTTGTCCAAGTAGGAGCATAAAGGAGTTGGTGCGGAGGAGACAGCTCCAGACCTGTCCAGAGCAGCATCGAGGACCGTATTAAAGTCACCCGCCATAATAAGGGGACCCTCAGCCATTTCCAAGACCAGACCCAGCATACGGTCAAAAAACTGTCTAGTAAACGGCGGAGGGACATAAACGTTAACCAGGGTATAGGGCTTACCCAGAAATTCGAAGACAAGAATAATAAAACACCCCGAAGGGTCAGTCTTCAAATGCTTGATGGTGACAGGGGCTGATTTTGCAATTAGAATCGAAGTACCGCGAGCATGCGAGGAATACGTAGAGTGTAGCGCGTACGCCACATGCGCCCTCTTTAGGGCCATCACCCTGGACCCCTGGAGATGGGTTTCCTGCAATAAAACAATATGTGGGCTATGACGTTTTAAATATTCGAAAACCAGGGAACGCTTGACTTTAGAATTTAGCCCCCTGACGTTCCAAGAGACTAAACGGAGAGTAGACATAGTGATATGTTAAAAATCAGCGTTGGTGACCGGGGGGGTCCCAAAAAAGGGGGAGGCCCCCCCCCGAGCACCAAGACCTCACAATATGGCAGGCAAAACCACTGGCAGGCAATATGCATAGGAGGAGAAGGCACAGACAAGAACCAAAACATTATCAAGTACAGCAAGGCAGAAATGAAAATCGTAGCACCTAGGCGTAAAAAAAATCCCTGATAAGAGTCCAAGAAGACATGACGGAGTAAACGCAAATCAAAAAAAGGGGGGAGAGACCCCCACAATCCCAGATAAACACAAAAACAATAGTAACCCAACACCCATCCCACCCTAACCCACCCGGCCCTCAGTCCCCAACAGTTGAGAGCTTGAAATCCCATAACCAGAAAACAGTGTAGTTCAGGGAAACGTGGATCTGCTCGTCCCGAAGCAGACAGGAATGGTAGCAAAAAAAAGGAAAAAAGGGGGGGAAGGGGAGCAACCATCCCCAAAAATGCCCTTCCAGAGGAACAAGGAGGGTCCCCCCATTCAGGAGGACACCCGACAATCACAAAAAAGAGTTGCAAGGAGGATCATAGAGTATAAAGGTGTATCCCAACGACATCCAGGAGGAAGAAAGGGAAACCTAGCAGCAGTTGCAAGACACAGGCCAGCGATCACCGACGAGGAGACCTATGATCCTGGGAGGGAGGGGAGCGGCGTCCCAAGGAATCCACCCACTGCGCAGCGTCCTGAGGATCCTGAAAAAAGTGGGCTTTACCTTGATAGATGACCCTCAAACGAGCCGGGTACAGGATACTATACGGCAATTGTAAATCCCGCAGTCTCCTCTTAACTGCCATGAAGGAGGCCCGTTGTTTCTGGGTCGCAGCAGAGAAGTCCGGGAAGATAGATACAGCGTGGTTATTATACAGGATTCGGCCCTTGTCCCTAGAGGCCCGGAGCACAGCCTCCCTATCACGGAAGTGCAGGAGCTTGATGAGAAGAGGACGGGGTGGGGCCCCGGGCGGCAAGGGGCGCAATGGCACTCTGTGCGCCCTTTCAATGGCAAACAAGGGGGAGAAGACTTCCTTCCCAAAAGTATCGATAAGCCAATGTTCCATGAATGATTCAGGATTTTTACCCTCCGATCCCTCCGGAAAGCCCAAAAAACGCAAATTATTGCGCCTGAGGCGGTCCTCCATGTCCGTTAGCTTGCCTGTAGTAGCGACATGACCCCTCTGTAACTCTGACACAGTGGACTGCATGGGGCGGTGGGCATCTTCCATGTCACTAATACGCTGCTCCGCGTTGCCCACCCTGTGGCGAAGGTTGTGCACATCCTGTTTGAGAAACGACATGTCCATCTGGACAGACTCAATCTGTGTGGCAAGCGAGGTCTGACAGTGCTGGATAGCGTCCATTATGGCAGACAGGGTAGGTTCGGGCCTATCCACAGACAGAGCAGGCTCCGAGGGTACGGGGGAGCCCAGGGGAGGAGAGAGGGCATCACTTACAGTCACCGCCAGCTGAGACGATCCAGGAGAGACCGTTTCCCCCTCCACAGAGGCCGATGCCATCCGCACAGCCGAAGAGCGAGCGACCTGGGAGGAAGGGCCCGCAGCACGCGCCGGGCCGGCGCCATCTTGGGATCGTGGCAGCGTGAGGTCCGGCGGGCGGATACCGAGTGCCTCTGGACCGGGAGGACCTATTTTGACCATCGCCGTGGGTGCACCGGGATGTCAGGAGACAGGAGACGTCGGAATCAGGTGAGTAGGATGTCGGGTTCCAGCAGGATCACGGAAGGATCAGGGCAGATGGGACAGAGCTCCGGAGCCGCGCTGCTTTCACATCCGAGTTCCGGCCACGCCCCCGCAACACAAAATATTTGATCTATTTAATCACATGTAAAGCATGTTCTATTCAGTATGTGGGTAGAACTACCCGAAAATTAAAAGACCGATTCAGGGAGCATCTCAGTGACATACGTACTTGTAAATCGACTAATATAGCGAAACATTTTAACAACAGTCATGATGGTGATATGTCCCTGGTACAGATCCAAGTAATTGACCACATCACTAGACCCCCTAGAGGTGGAGATGTTTTCCGACTTTTATGTAAAAGAGAAGTTCTGTGGATCTTCAGGCTTCATACTCGGATGCCTCAGGGGTTAAACTGGGAATGGGATGTCACCCATTTTTATGGGTGACATCTCTCCCGGCTTGCCACCATCCTTTATGAAATCTTAGAGGGCCCATATCCAACATCCTCTGGTTCTTTCCATTTGTGGAAGTTCATTCGTCTTTATATACTATATTTAGTCATATGTTTGCCTGGTCCGTTTTTGCAATTCATGCGGATTCTACATTAATGGTTTCCGCATTTGTTGCAAATCTGACTCTTTACACTATAGATCGGATGTACCATTATATTTACATATATTTGTTTCCATGTATACATCTGTATCTGTATGAATTTTCATCAATTACATTGAATATCGTACCGACTGGTTTTAAGAGGATATTCCATTGTTTTTCTCGTTCGGGATTTGGCCCCTCATCCGATCAGTTACAGTGATCGTTTTTCTTTTTTCTTTTTTCAATATACACCCAATTGATCATGTTCTTTAGCCTTTTATAGGATTATTTGGAGCACCACTGGAATATGCTTTATATTGCTTTTATCTATGTACAGATATTTGTAAAAGTTTTTTACCAGTCATTATATAAGAAGCAAAACTATTTGCATTAACAATATCTTTGGGCTCTATTATCCTATGGGGTTTTTTGATCTGATCGGATCGGGGACTCTTCCGTAACGAGCATGCACACATTGCGCATTTGGAACATACACATGCCGATATATGTTTTGAAAGTGTCTTTCCTTTTATATTTATGTCTGTAAACCATCATATATACGTTTCCATGTCGTTAAATCTATGGTTACATTAACAGATATTTGTATCTTGACATAGACACATTTACAATAAGTACTTAACGATAATGTGGTCATCCACTTTTTATGTATTATTTAGATACACTGAAATTTTATTTATTGTACTGGATGGTAATTCACCATCAGTTTAATTAATTTTTTGTTACCAGTATATATTCTTTCATTATCACTTTTCACCATTCATCACGTGATTTTAGAATTTTTCTTTAAATCACTATTCTATATTTTTTCACATGTTCCATCACACACACACATCACATTTTACACATTTATATTTTTCACATACTTTTTATTTCATTTTTCACTATTTTCACCTTTATATTTATTTTTATTTTTATATTTATTTTTATATTTATATTTATTTTTATTTATTTTTATTTTTATTTTATTTTATTTTATTTTATTTCATTTTGATTTTTTGTTTTTGCTTTTGTCACATTACACATTTCACATACATATTCAATATACATACCTTACTGCATGTTCACATCATACATATATATTTTTTCACACACACAACAGATTTTCATTTATCACGTTACATATTTTTATCCCATTCACGGTCTCTTTAAATTGATCACAGTACTCATATACATTTTAATACAACGTACATTTATGCATATATATGTGTACATATTAGTTTTTTCTAAAATTGAAGCTCTTTCCAGTTTACATTGATGGCTAGAGGTAAATTAGGCATTCACACAGGAGAAACAAAAAGAAAGCCAACGAATAACCTGAGGTGCCATCTTGCCATGGCCAAGTTCAAAGGGGTCGAGGGTGGCAGTTGTGATCGCTTACGGCCACATCACCCTGAACGCGCCCAATCTGGTCTGATCTCTGAAGCTAAGCAGGGTCGGGCTGGTTAGTACCTGGATGGGAGACCGACTGGGAATACCAGGTGCTATAGGCTTTAGGCTTTTCCTTTATTCGTTGGCTTTCTTTTTGTTTCTCCTGAGGTGCCATCTGGCCATGGCCGGGTTTAATGGGGTCAATGGTGGCAGTGGTGATCGCCAACGGCTACATTACCTTGAAAGCACGAAATCTCGTCTGATCTTGTAAGTTAAGCAGGGTCGGGCCTGGTTAGTACCTGGATGGGAGACCTCCTGTGTAGCAGAGGAGTAGTTTAATCTACATTAGCTCTGCTGGTAAACAGGAAAACAGGTACTAATCCAACTAGGCAGGTACAGCATGCAACAATCCAGGTAGCGTTATGCAATCCTTCCCTCCCAAGAACTAGACGACACATAGGCTCGGAGTCAACTCAGAATGCCTTGTTTATTGAAAACATAAGAGATCTACACTCTGCCAAAACCCCCTCCCTCTTCATGTCATTCCACACAAACACACATCCCATAATATGCTTACAGGGCAGACAGGAACAATAGGACAATGGAATGCAGGTATTCACAATAACAAACCCCACCCCACTAGCAGGGATCTATGAAACACTGCTGCCATATTCTAGCAATCTGCAATATATCTTTATATATTTCCTCAGGGACACTGTTCAGTAATATTATGGTCATTCTTTCAACACAAGCCACACTCTCAGTGTCCATTCCGCTACAGCCTGGGAATACCAGGTGCTGTAGGCATTTGGCTTTTCCTTTATTCGTTGGCTTTCTTTTTTTTTCTTTTGAGGTGCCATCTTGGCATGGCCAAGTTCAAAGGGGTCGAGGGTGGCAGAGGTGATAGCCTAAGGCCACATCACCTTGAATGCGCTCAATCTCGTCTGATCTCAGAAGCTAAGCAGGGTTGGGCCTGGTTAGTACCTGGATGGGAGACCAGCTGGGGATACCAGGTGCTGTAGCCTTTTGGCTTTTCCTTTATTCGTTGGCTTTCTTTTTGTTTCTCCTGAGGTGCCCTCTTGCCATGGCCAAGTTCAAAGGGGTCGAGGGTGGCAGTGGTGATCGCCTACGGCCACATCACCCTGAATGCGCCTGATCTCGTCTGATCTTGGAAGCTAAGCAGGGTCGGGCTTGGTTAGTACCTGAATGAGAGACCGCCTGGGAATACCAGGTGCTGTAGGCTTTTGGCTTTTCCTTTATTTGTTGGCTTTCTTTTTGTTTCTCCTGAGGTGCCATCTTGCCATGGCCAAGTTCAAAGGGGTCGAGGGTGGAAGTAGTGAAAGTAGTGATCGCCTACGGCCACATCACCCTGAACACACCCAATCTGGTCTGATCTCAGAAGCTAAGCAGGGTGGGGCCTGGTTAGTACCTGGATGGGAGACCGCCTAGGAATATAAGGTGCTGTAGCCTTTTGGCTTTTCCTTTATTCGTTGTCTTTCATTTTGTTTCTCCTGAGGTGACATCTTGCCATGGCAGAGTTCAAAGGGGTCGAGAGTGGCAGGGGTGATTGTGTGCAGCCACATCACCCTGAACGTGCCCTATCTCGTCTGATCTCGGAAGCTAAGCGGGGTTGGGCCTGGTTAGTACCTGGATGGGGGACTTCCTGGGAATACCAGGTGCTGTAGTCTTCTGGCTTTTCCTTTATTCGTTGGCTTTCTTTTTGTTTCTCCTGATGTGCCATCTTGCCATGGCCAAGTTCAAAGGGGTCGAGGGTGGCAGTGGTGGTCGCCGCCTACGGCCACATCGCCTTTAACGCGCCCAATCTCGTCTGATCTTGGAAGCTAAGCAGGGTCGGGCCTGGTTAGTACCTGGATGAGAGACCGCCTGGGAATACCAGGTGCTGTAGGCTTCTGGCTTTTCCTTTATTCGTTGGCTTTCTTTTTGTTTCTCCTGAGGTGCCCTCTTGCCATGGCCAAGTTCAAAGGGGTCGAGGGTGGCAGTGGTGATCGCCTACGGCCACATCACCCTGAATGCGCCTTATCTCGTCTGATCTTGGAAGCTAAGCAGGGTCGGGCTTGGTTAGTACCTGGATCAGAGACCGCCTGTGAATACCAGGTGCTGTAGGCTTTTGGCTTTTCCTTTATTTGTTGGCTTTCTTTTTGTTTCTCCTGAGGTGCCATCTTGCCATGGCCAAGTTCAAAGGGGTCGAGGGTGGAAGTAGTGATCGCCTATGGCCACATCACCCTGAGCACACCCAATCTGGTCTGATCTCAGAAGCTAAGCAGGGTGGGGCCTGGTTAGTACCTGGATGGGAGACCGCCTAGGAATATAAGGTGCTGTAGCCTTTTGGCTTTTCCTTTATTCGTTGTCTTTCATTTTGTTTCTCCTGAGGTGCCATCTTGCCATGGCAGAGTTCAAAGGGGTCGAGAGTGGCAGGGGTGATTGTGTACAGCCACATCACCCTGAACGTGCCCTATCTCGTCTGATCTCGGAAGCTAAGCGGGGTCAGGCCTGGTTAGTACCTGGATGGGAGACCACCTAGGAATATAAGGTGCTGAAGGCTTTTGTCTTTTTCTTTATTCATTGGCTTTCTTTTCATTTCTCCTGAGGTGCCATCTTGCCATGGCTAAGTTCAAAGGGGTCGAGGGTGGCAGTGGTGATTGCCTATGGACACATCACCCTGAACGCGCCCGATCTCATTTGATCTCGGAAGGTAAGCAACATCAGGCCTGGTTAGTACCTGGATGGGAGACCGCCTGTGTAGCGGAGGAGTAGTTTAATCTACATTGGCTCCGCTGGTAGACAAGAAAACAGGTAATAATCCAACTAAGCAGGTACAGCATGCAACAATCCAGGTAGTGTTATACAATCCTTCCCTCCCAAGAACTAGACGACACATAAGCTGGGAGTCAACTCAGAATGCCTTGTTTATTGAAAACACAAGAGATCTACACTCTGCCAAAACCCTCTCCCTCTTTGAGTCATTCCACACAAACACACATCCCATAATATGCTTACAAGGCAGACAGGAACAATAGGACAATGGAATGCTGGTATTCACAATAACAAACCCCACCCCACTATCAGGAGTCTATAAAACACTGCTGCCATATTCTAGCAATCTGCAATATATCTTTATATATTTCCTCAGGGACACTTTTCAGTAATATTATGGTCATTCTTTCAACACAAGCCACACTCTCAGCGTCCATTCCGCTACAGCCTGGGAATACCAGGTGCTGTAGGCTTTTGGCTTTTCCTCTATTCGTTGGCTTTATTTTTGAGAAGTTTGTGTCAGCCTGTATAGGCCCCAAAAAATAGCTCTCATGGGTTTAACTGACAGCAAAGAACATAGTATTTGATGGCTAGAGGTACAGTAGGCATTCAAACAGTATACAGAAGTAAGTGTCGGCATGTGCTCACATGGGTTTACTTGACAGTTAAGAATGTAGTATTTGGTGGCTGAAGGTACATTAGGCATTCACAGAATACAGAAGTAAGTGTTGGAATGTATAGTCCCCAAAAATTAGCCCACATGGGTTTTACTGACAGCTAAGAACGTAGAATTCGGTGGCTGAAGGTACATTAGGCATTCACACAGTATACAGAAGTAAGTGTCGGACTGTTTAGGCCCCAAAAATTAGCTCACATGGGTTTAACTGACAGCAAAGAATGTAGTATTGGATGGCTAGGGGTACAGCAGGCATTCATACATTATACAGAAGTAAGTGTCGGGCTCTATAGCCCCCAAAAATTAGCTCACATGTGTTTACCTGACTGCTAAGAATGTAGTATTCTGTGGCTAAAGGTACATTAGGCATTCACAGGATACAGAAGTAAGTGTCGGCCATAAAAGGCCCCAGAAATTAGCCCACATGGGTTTACCTGACACTTACCTTCAGTCACAGAATACTACGTTCTTAGTTAAACCCATGTGGGCTAATTTTTGGGGCCTATACAGGCCGACACTTACTTCTGTAGCCTGTGAATGCCTAATGTACCTTCAGCCACCAAATACTACGTTCTTAGCTGTCAGGCTAATTTTTGGGGACTTTTATGGCCGACACTTACTTCTGTATCCTGTGAATGCCTAATGTACCTTCAGCCACAGAATGCTAAATACATTCATTTTGACAAAAAAAATTTCAGACCATTGGAGACCAAGTGCAGTGTCCAAAACCAGCTTTTTAAGACTCTAAAAGACAAAAATACAGTCATTTTTGACTAAAAAGTTTGTCAGACCTTTGGTGACCAAATGCAGTTATTTTGGCTAAGAAAAGCTTTTTAGACACCTGGAGACCAAAATAGAGTCATTTTGACCGAAAATTTATTTTCAGGCCATTGGAGCCCAAATGGCCGGTTTTAGACAAATCTTGTCTTAAACCGGCTTTTTAAAGCTCTAAAAGACAAACTTATAGTCATTTTGACTAAAGTTTTTTTTCAGACCTTTGGTGAACAAATGCAGTTATTTTGACTAAAAAAAAGGCCTTTTAGACACTTGGAGACCAAAATAGAGTCATTTTGACCGAAAACATTTTTTCAGGCCATTGGAGCCCAAATGGCCGGTTTTAGACAAATCTTGTCTAAAACCGGCTTTTTAAGGCTCTAAAAGACAAAAATACATTCATTTTGACTTAATTTTTTTTCAGACCTTTGGTGACCAAATGCAGTTATTTTGACTTAAAAAAGGCTTTTTAGACACTTGGAGACCAAAATATAGTCATTTTGACCAAAACATTTTTTCAGGCCAGTGGAGCCAAATGTCTAAAATCTTGTCTAAAACCGGCTTTTAAACGCTCTAATATACAAACATATAGTCATTTTGACTAAAGTTTATTTTCAGACCTTTGGTGAACAAATGCAGTTATTTTGACTAAAAAAAAGGCCTTTTAGACACTTGGAGACCAAAATAGAGTCATTTTGACCGAAAACATTTTTTCAGGCCATTGGAGCCCAAATGGCCGGTTTTAGACAAATCTTGTCTAAAACCGACTTTTTAAGGCACTAAAAGACAAAAATACAGTCAATTTGAATACTTTTTTTTTCAGACCTTTGGTGACCAAATGCAGTTATTTGACTAGAAAAGGCTTTTTAGACACTTGGAGACCAAAATAGAGTCATTTTGACCAAAAAACTTTTTTCAGGCCATTGGATTCAAATGTCTAAAATCTTGTCTAAAACCGGCTTTTTAAGGCTCTAAAAGACAAAAATATAGTCATTTAGACTAAAAAAACAATTTCAGACCTTTGGTGACCAAATGCAGTTATTTTGACTATAAAATGCTTTTTAGACACTTGGAGACCAAAATAGAGTCATTTTGACCGAAAATTTCTTTTCAGGCCATTGGAGCCCAAATGGCCGGTTTTAGACAAATCTTGTCTTAAACCGGCTTTTTAACCACTTTGCCACCGGAGGATTTTGCTGTCTTCCGTCCAGGCCACTTTTTGCGATTCGGCGCTGTGCGACTTCAACTGACAATTGCGCGGTCGTGCGACGCCGTACCCAATCGAAATTTACGTCCTTTTTTTTCCCACAAACAGAGCTTTCTTTTGGTGGTATTTGATCACCTGTGCGATTTTTACTTTTTGCGCTATAAACAAAAAAAGAGCGTTTATTTTGAAAAAATAACAATATTTTTAACATTTTTTTATATGAAATTCCCCCCAAAAAACAAAGGGAAAGATTTCTGTCATTTTTGGTGTTTTTTTTGACGCGTAATGGCGGCGATCTGCGATTTTTTTTGCGGGACTGCGACATTGCGGCGGACAGATCGGACCCTTGACTGACATTTTTGACACTTTTGGGGGTACCAGTGACATTACTGCAGTAATCAGTGCTATATATATGCACTGTTACTGTAAAAATGACACTGGCAGGGAAGGGGTTAATTTTATTGGAGAGGGAGGGGTTAATGTATGCCTGGTGCTTACTGACGTGTAGGGGGGGAGGTGACTGTGTGAGTCATGGACAGATCAGATGTCCAGCTATGCTGAACAGTCCGATCTGTCACTCCCTGTCACTATGGAGATCCGCCCGCTGTGTTTACACACAGCGGGCGGATCTCCAGACTCGATCCCCGACGATCGGGTAAGAGCAGCGGCGATCGTCGCTGCTCCTCCCCTGGCCCGACTCCCGCTGTGAATGAAAACAGTGGGAGCGAGCCTCCGGCGGCGCGCAAGCGCCACCCAGAAGGGGGAGTGTCCAACGACGTTAATACTACGTCGCTGGACGATAACGAACCACTCTGCCGCAGTAGTATTACTGTGAGCGGTTCTAAAGTGGTTAAAGCTCTAAAAGACAAAAATACATTCATTTTGACTTAATTTTTTTTCAGACCTTTGGTGACCAAATGCAGTTATTTTGACTTAAAAAAGGCTTTTTAGACACTTGGAGACCAAAATATAGTAATTTTGACCAAAACATTTTTTCAAATGTCTAAAATCTTGTCTAAAACCGGCTTTTTAACGCTCTAAAAGACAAACATATAGTCATTTTGACTAAAGTTTTTTTTCAGACCTTTGGTGAACAAATGCAGTTATTTTGACTAAAAAAAAAGGCCTTTTAGACACTTGGAGACATAAATAGAGTCATATTGACCAAAAATAATTTTTCAGGTCATTGGAGCCAAATGGCCGGTTTTAGACAAATCATGTCTAAAACCGGCTTTTCAAGGCTCTAAAAGACAAAAATACATTCATTTTGACTAAAAAAAATTTCAGACTTTTGGTGACTAAATGCAGTTATAGACTCTAAAAGGCTTTTTAGACACTTGGAGACCAAAATAGAGCTCCAATAGCCTGAAAAAATTTTTTGGGTCAAAATGACTCTATTTTGGTCTCCAAGTGTTTAAAAAGCCTTTTTCTAGTCAATAGAAATACAAATGTGGCGCTAATCTTGTAAGATTAATCAAAGAAATCTTTGATATTAGTGGATAATAAGCAACAGTTCCAATTCTTTCCCATGGATAAATAAAAACTTCCAAAAGAAGGGGAGAGATGTGAAGATCCTCAGCGAGGGAAACCACCACCAGGCACCCGCACACACTGATCCTTACCAGATCCCAATGACCCTCATTACAAAGGTCAAAAGCGCTAATGGCACAAGCCCTGGAAAACCGTGATCCTTCACTCCTCCTCATTAGATATTATCCATCAAGCGGGCAGTCGTTAAGTCCTTGCAGGGTCCCCATGTGAGGAAACAAAATACCAACACATAGTGTACACTGCTAAAAGGTTTTATTGTCCCCAAAGGATAAAATTGCACTTACTCGACAGCCGTAATTAGAGAGCGTTGCTTATTTCCTCCTCCGTACGGTCGGGTGCTCGCGCATCCCACCAGAAAAATGGCCGCCGTGTCTCTTCCTCGTGTGGCGTGCGTCGCCGTAGGCTCCACCCGACGCGTTTCGTCAGAGCTGACGTCGTCTAGGGGTGTGGTCCTATGGCATCAACGCCATATATTGAGACAGGCGGAAGTAGTCCAATTCACCACCACCCGGAAACGGCCAGCTTGCGCTCCACCGCCCGGATGTGGGAATGGTAAAGATAAACATAGAGGCATAATAGCCCCATCACTCCGATCGCCACATAATATGGGATCGATTTAGGCAAAAAAGAGGAAAAAAGCCTTTTAAATATTAGACTTCTATAACAGTAACCCCCATTATCAAAAGTCAACACACTGCTTGATCAGAGATCACAGCGCCCTCTGGTGGTCACACTATAGACCACAGAAGGGGGAAAAGAAACAACACTCTCTTCACATAACGGAACAAAGCAAAATATAAAAACATTATGACACATAATTAAGAATTAAAAAAGCTGAAAAGTTGGACAATGAATACAATTTTAAATGTTAACACTCTAAATCAGAATCTTATAAAACATAAAAAATCATATCAAAAACAAGTCAAAGCACAATATATAAAAACTGGGGAACATAGTAATGGGGTAATATCAAGAGTTGTTAATGAACGCATTCAGATCCCATTCTATGTTCAGACCCAATGGGGTATAGGACTTAAGCCTATATATCCAGCTGGTTTCTAGCTTGGAAACCCCCCGGGTCATGTTACTACCTCTCCAGTTTTTGGTGAATCTGTCTATCCCAAGGAAAATGGTTCCCTTCGGGTCCCTCTGGTGGCACTGGTCATAGTGTCTCGAAACACTATGTTTCGGAAACCCCTTGACTATGTTGGCCACATGCTCCTTGAGTCTTACATGGAGCTCCCTTATGGTGCGGCCAACATAGTCAAGCCCGCAAGGACACCTCAACAAATATACTACATATCTCGTAGTACAGGATATAAAAGGCTTGATCTTAAAATCTTGGCCTGTAGAACTAGAGGTGAATGAACAGATTCGCCTACTCCTATTGTGATTCAGCTGACAAATGGCACATTTCCTGCAAGGGAAAAAACCACCCATGGTTTGAAAAAAGGATTTTTTTCAAACCATTTGGTCACCAAAGGTCTGGAAAAAAATGTATTCAAATTGACTGTATTTTTGTCTTTTAGTGCTTTAAAAAGCCGGTTTTAGACAAGATTTTAGACATTTTGGCTCCAATGGCCTGAAAATCTTTTTGGTCAAAATGACTCTATTTTGGTCTCCAAGTGTCTAAAGAGCCCTTTTTAGTATAAATAACTGCATTTGGTCACCAAAGGTCTGAAAAATAAATTTAGTCAAAATGAATGTATTTTTGTCTTTTAGAGCCTTAGAGATTTGTCTAAAACTGGCTATTTGGGCTCCAATCGCCTGAAAAAATTTTTTGGTCAAAATGGTCTGGAAAAAAAATGGCCTGAAAAAAATTTTGGCCTGAAAAATTTTTTTGGACAAAATGACTCTATTTTGGTCTCCTTTTGTAGTCAAAATAACTGCATTTGGTCACCAAAGGTCTGAAATTTTTTTAGTCCAAATAACTATATTTTTGTCTTTTAGAGCATTAAAAAGCTGGTTTTAGACAAGATTTTAGACATTTGGCTCCAATGGCCTGAAAAACATTTTTTGGTCAAAATGACTCTGCCTGCTGTACCTCTAGCCATCCAATACTACATTCTTTGCTGTCAGTTAAACCCATGTGAGCTAATTTTTGGGGCCTAAACAGTCCGACGCTTACTTCTGTGTCCTGTGAATGCCTAATGTACCTCTTGCCATCAAATACTACGTTCTTTGCTGTCAGTTAAACCCATGTGAGCTATTTTTTGGGGCTTATACAGGCCGACACAAACTTCTCAAAAAGAAAGCCAACGAATAAAGGAAAAGCCAAAAGCCTACAGCACCTGGTATTCTCAGGCTGTAGCGGAATGGACGCTGAGAGACTGGCTTGTGTTGAAAGAATGACCATAATATTACTGAACAGTGTCCCTGAGGAAATATATAAAGATATATTGCAGATTGCTAGAATATGGCAGCAGTGTTTCATAGACCCCTGCTAGTGGGGTGGGGTTTGTTATTGTGAATACCGGCATTCCATTGTCCTATTGTTCCTGTCTGCCTTGTAAGCATATTATGGGATGTGTGTTTGTGTGGAATGACTCAAAGAGGGAGAGGGTTTTGGCAGAGTGTAGATCTCTTGTGTTTTAAAAAAAAAAGGCATTCTGAGTTGACTCCCAGTTCTTGGGAGGGAAGGATTGTATAACGCTACCTGGATTGTTGCATGCTGTACCTGCCTAGTTGGATTATTACCTGTTTTCCTGTCTACCAGCGGAGCCAATGTAGATTAAACTACTACTCCGCTACACAGGCAGTCTCCCATCCAGGTACTAACCAGGCCCGACCCTGCTTAGCTTCTGAGATCAGACGAGATTGGGTGCGTCCAGGGTGATGTGGCCGTAGCCGAGCACCACTACCACCCTCGACCCCTTTGAACTTGGCCATGGCAAGATGGCACCTCAGGTTATTCGTTGGCTTTCTTTTTGTTTCTCCTGTGTGAATGCCTAATTTACCTCTAGCCATCAAATACTACGTTCTGTGCTGTCAGTTAAACCCATGTGAGCTAATGTTTGGGGCCTATACAGGCCGACACTTGCTTCAGTCTACTGTGAATGCCTAATGTACCTCCAGCCATCAAATACACTACGTTCTTTGCTGTCAGTTAAACCCATGTGAGCTAATTTTTGGGGCCTATACAGTCCGACACTTGCTTCTGTATACTGTGAATGCCTAATGTACCTTCAGCCATCAAATACACTATGTTATTTGCTGTCAGTTAAACCCATGTGAGCTAGGTTTTGGGGCCTATACAGGCTGACACTTACTTCTGTATCCTGTGAAAGCCTAATGTACCTCCAGCCATCAAATACTACGTTCTGTGCTGTCAGTTAAACCCATGTGAGCTAATGTTTGGGGCCTATACAGTCCGACACTTACTTCTATATACTGTGTGAATGCCTAATGTACCTCAAGCCACCAAATACTACGTTCTTAGTTGTCAGGTAAACTGATGTGGGCTAATTTTTGGGGCCTTTTATGGCCGACACTTACTTCTTTATCCTGTGAATGCCTAAGGTACCTTCAGCCACAGAATACTACATTCTTAGCTGTCAGGTAAACCCATTTGGGCTCATTTTTGGGGCCTATACAGGCCGACACTTACTTCTGTACCATGTGAATGCCTAATGTACCTTCAGCCACAGAATACTACGTTCTTAGCTTTCAGGTAAACCCATTTGGGCTAATTTTGTGGGGCCTTTTATGGCCGACACTTACTTCTTTATCCTGTAAATGCCTAATGTACCTTCAGCCACAGAATACTACATTCTTAGCTATCATGTAAACCCATGTGGGCTATTTTTTGGGGCCTTTTATGGCCGACACTTACTTCTGTATCCAGTGAATGCCTAATGTACATTCAGCCAAAGAATACTACGTTCTTAGCTGTCAATTAAACCCATGTGGGCTAATTTTTGAGGTTATACAGGCCGACACTTACTTCTGTATCCTGTGAATGCCTAATATACCTTCAGCCACCAAATACTACGTTCTTAGCTGTCAGGTAAACCCATGTGGACTAATTTTTGGGGCCTTTTACGGCCGACACTTACTTCTGTATCCTGTAAATGAAACATTTTTTTATTCAAAATGACTGAATTTTTGTATTTTAGAGTCTTAAAAAGCCGGTTTTAGTCAAGATCGCTGCATTTTGCTCTCCAATGCCCTGAAAATGTTATTGGTCAAAATGACTCTATTTTGGTCTCCAAGTGTCTTAAAAGCCTTTTTTAGTCAAAATAACTGCATTTGGTCACCAAAAGTCTGAAAAAATTATTTTAGTCAAAATTACTTTATTTTTGTCTTTTAGAGTTTTAAAAAGCCGGTTTTAGACAAGATTACTGTATTTTGTCTCCAATGGTCTGAAAAATTTTTTGGGGTCAAAATGACTGTATTTTTGTCTCACCCTGAATGCGCCTGATCTCGGAAGCAAAGCAGGGCCGGGCCTGGTTAGTACCTGGATGGGAGACCACCTGGGAATACCAGGTGCTGTAGCCTTTTGGCTTTTCCTTTATTCGTTGGCTTTCTTTTTGTTTCTCCTGGCCCATTCATTACATGCTCTACACGCTATGTCCTGTATGTTTTGCGTTGCCCATGTGGTTTGGAATGCGTGGGCCGCACGATACGCCAGCTGCATGTACGGTTAAACGAGCATGTGGCTAATATTATAAAAGCTTTCTCTAAACATAGCGTGTCGAGGCACTATGCTCTCTGCCATAATAAAGATCCTAGTGGCACTATTTTTATGGGGATTGATAAATTCCCGGGTAATTGGAGGGGTAGCAATCTGACGAGAGGGGTCTCCCAGTTGGAGACCAGTTGGATTTACCGCCTCAAATCCTATGCCCCTCACGGGCTCAATATTGATTGGGACATCAATTCCTTCATCAATAATTCATAATTCATAGTTTGAAGGTAGATTGCCTGTATACTAGTTGCCTATAACAAATGAGTTCATGTGTTTTTATCTGTATTTTCTTTTTGAGAGGCCTTTTTAATGTTTTTATTTAAGATAATGTATTTTAGATTTATGATTGGTAATATTGCTAATATATCTTTTATGTATTAGTGTTGTATTTGGCGGTGTGGTCGGAGTCTCCCGATTTTTTTATTTCTGCTGAGAGATGGCGCCGGTTTCCACTGTGGTCCATTGTGACCATCTAATCATGCAAAGCTAATGGATACTTGTGTGTTTAGCTCAATTGGGCTTACATATGCTGTATCCATCTGCATAAGATTTATTTTGCACTGAATATTGTATGAGTGCTAATATTGGTCTTGATTGACTCTTAATGTGACATCCGGTTAATGTTTGGTTCCGGACGTTGGTACGCACGTGAACCGCATTCTAAGTCCGGATGTCTCTTCTTGTGAAATGCCGCTTGCGGTCGCTGACACGCAAGTGTCTTTCTTCCGGGATCCAGGACCTGTCTATTGCCCCGCCTATCCGTCTCCGTCAACGCATAAATTGTGGACGTTCACTGCAGGCCACACCCCCTGACGACGTCAGTCTCTGATGAAACGCGAAGGAGGAGCCTGCGGTGCGTCACACTGAGACCACGGAGGGGACGCGGCGGCCATTTTTTCGGCAGGAATCGAGCCTCGAGGACACCCTGATTTAAACACGCCATACAAACTACAGCCAAATGTGAGTTGCCACTTTGAGAATTGCGTCCAATATAGTTGTTTAATGGTACTACACTATGGCAGTTGTTTCCCTCTTTACATGTTATAACTATCTGTGAGGAAGTGGATGTGATCAGAGAGTGAGCCAGTGCAGGATTTGCCAGTGGAGGTTGAAATATGCTGTTTTTGATCTCTGTCATGGGGGTCAAATCATTGTGGTAAGAGGCCAACCTTTACCTTTGGTGGTGGTACTTCCTGCACGGGGATATCGGTGTTTGGAGTGTCCTTAGGAGCACCTTAACTTACTTCTGTATACTGTGTGAATGCCTAATGTACCTCAAGCCACCAAATACTACGTTCTTAGTTGTCAGGTAAACTGATGTGGGCTAATTTTTGGGGCCTTTTATGGCCGACACTTACTTCTTTATCCTGTGAATGCCTAATGTACCTTCAGTCACAGAATACTACATTCTTAGCTGTCAGGTAAACCCATTTGGGCTAATTTTTGGGGCCTATACAGGCCGAAACTTACTTCTGTACCCTGTGAATGCCTAATGTACCGTTATCCAATCCTTCCCTCCCAAGAACTAGATGACACATAGGCTGGGAGTCAACTCAGAATGCATTGTTTATTGAAAACACAAGAGATCTACACTTCTCCAAAACCCCCTCCCTCTTCGAGTGATTCCACACAAATACACCGCCCAAAATATGCTTACAAGGCAGACAGGAACAATAGGACAATGGAATGCAGTTATTCACAAAAACAAACCCCACCCCACTAGCAGGGGTCCATGAAACACTGCTGCCATATTCTAGCAATCTGCAATATATCTTTATATATTTCCTCAGGGACACTGTTCAGTAATATTATGGCCATTCTTTCAACACAAGCCACACTGTGTTCATTCCGCTACAGCCTGGGAATACCAGGTGCTGTAGGCTTTAGGCTTTTCCTTTATTCATTGGCTTTCTCTTTGTTTCTCCTGAGGTGCCATCTTGGCATGGCCAAATTCAAAAGGGTCGAGGGTGGCAGTGGTGATCGCCTAAGGCCACATCACCTTTAATGCGCTCAATCTGGTCTGATCTTGGAAGCTAAGCAGGATTGGGCCTGGTTAGTACCTGGAGGGGGGACTGCCTGGGAATACCAGGTGCTGTAGGCTTTTGGCTTTTCCTTTATTCGTTGGCTTTCTTTTTGTTTCTCCAGAGATGCCATTTTGCCATGGCCAAGTTCAAAGGGGTCGAGGGTGGTAGTGGTGATCGCCAATGGCCACATCACCCTGAACGCACCTGATTTCGTCTGATCTCGGAAGCTAAGCAGGGTCGGGCCTGGTTAGTACCTGGATAGGAGACCACCAGGGAATACCAGGTGCTGTAAGCTTTTGGCTTTTCCTTTATTTGTTGGCTTTCTTTTTGTTTCTCCTGAGGAGCCATCTTGCCATGGCCAAGTTCAAAGGGGTCGAGAGTGGCAGTGGTGATCGCCTACGGCTACATCACCCTGAACGTGCCTGATCTCGGAAGCTAAGCAGGGTCGGGACTGGTTAGTACCTAAATGGGAGACCGCCTGGGAATACCAAGTGCTGTAGGCTTTTGGCTTTTCATTCATTCTTTGGCTTTCTTTTTGTTTCTCCTGAGGTGCCATCTTGCCATGGCCAAGTTCAAAGGGGTCGAGCGTGGCAGCGGTGATTACCTACGGCCACATCACTCTGAACGTGCCCAATCTCGTCGGATCTCCAAAGCTAAGTAGTGTCGGGCCTGGTTAGTACCTGGATGGGAGACCGCCTGGAAATACCAGGTGCTGTAGGCTTTTGGCTTTTCCTTTATTCGTTGGCTTTCTTTTTGTTTCTCCTGAGGTGCCATTTTGCCATGGCCAAGTTCAAAGGGGCCGAGGGTGGCAGTGGTGATCGCCTACGGCCACATCACCCTGAACGAGCCCGATCTCGTCTGATCTCGGAAGCTAAGCTGGGTCGGGCCTGGTTAGTAGGATGTGAGACCGACTGGGAATACCAGGTTCTGTAGGCTTTTGGCTTTTCCTTTATTTGTTGTCTTTCATTTTGTTTCTCCTGAGGTGCCATCTTGCCATGGCCAAGTTCAAAGGGGTCGAGAGTGGCAGGGGTGATTGACTACAGCCACATTACCCTAAACGTGCCCTATATTGTCTGATCTTGGAAGCTAAGCAGGTTCGGGCCTGGTTAGTACCTGGAAGGGGGACTTCATGGTTATACCAGGTGCTGTAGGGTTC
The DNA here is from genome assembly GCF_965119305.1 of Pelophylax lessonae. Lineage (NCBI taxonomy): Eukaryota > Metazoa > Chordata > Amphibia > Anura > Ranidae > Pelophylax > Pelophylax lessonae. The sequence goes on from NC_138769.1 coordinate 284,787,428, forward strand.
TGGCTTTTCCTTTATTCGTTGGCTTTCTTGTTGTTTCTCCTGAGGTGCCATCTTGCAATGGCCAAGTTCAAAGGGGTCGAGGGTGGCAGTGGTGGTCGCCTACGGCCACATCACCTTGAACGCGCCCAATCTCGTCTGATCTTGGAAGCTAAGCAGGGTCGGGCCTGGTTAGTACCTGGATGGGAGACCGCCTGGGAATACCAGGTGCTGAAGGCTTTTTGCTTTTTCTTTATTCGTTGGCTTTCTTTTCATTTCTCTTGAGGTGCCATCTTGCAATGGCCAAGTTCAAAGGGGTCGAGGGTGGCAGTGGTGATTGCCTATGGCCACATCACCCTGAACGTGCCCGATCTCATTTGATCTCGGAAGGTAAGCAGCATCAGGCCTGGTTAGTACCTGGATGGGAGACCGCCTGTGTAGCAGAGGAGTAGTTTAATCTACATTGGCTCCGCTGGTAGACAGGAAAACAGGTAATAATCCAACTAAGCAGGTACAGCATGCAACAATCCAGGTAGTGTTATACAATCCTACCCTCCCAAGAACTAGACGACACATAAGCTGGGAGTCAACTCAGAATGCCTTGTTTATTGAAAACACAAGAGATCTACACTCTGCCAAAACCCTCTCCCTCTTTGAGTCATTCCACACAAACACACATCCCATAATATGCTTACAAGGCAGACAGGAACAATAGGACAATGGAATGCCGGTATTCACAATAACAAACCCCACCCCACTAGCAGGGGTCTATAAAACACTGCTGCCATATTCTAGCAATCTGCAATATATCTTTATATATTTCCTCAGGGACACTGTTCGGTAATATTATGGTCATTCTTTCAACACAAGCCACACTCTCAGCGTCCATTCCGCTACAGCCTGGGAATACCAGGTGCTGTAGGCTTTTGGCTTTTCCTTTATTCGTTGGCTTTCTTTTTGAGAAGTTTGTGTCGGCCTGTATAGGCCCCAAAAAATAGCTCACATGGGTTTAACTGACAGCAAAGAACGTAGTATTTGATGGCTAGAGGTACAGTAGGCATTCACACAGTATACAGAAGTAAGTGTCGGCATGTATAGGCCCCAAAAATTAGCTCACATGGGTTTACCTGACAGTTAAGAATGTAGTATTTGGTGGCTGAAGGTACATTAGGCATTTACAGGATACAGAAGTAAGTGTTGGCCTGTATAGTCCCCAAAAATTAGCCCACATGGGTTTTACTGACAGCTAAGAACGTAGAATTCTGTGGCTAAAGGTACATTAGGCATTCACAGGATACAGAAGTAAGTGTCGGCCATGAAAGGCCCCAGAAATTAGCCCACATGGGTTTACCTGACACTTACCTTCAGTCACAGAATACTACGTTCTTAGTTAAACCCATGTGGGCTAATTTTTGGGGCCTATACAGGCCGACACTTACTTCTGTACCCTGTGAATGCCTAATGTACCTTCAGCCACAGAATGATAAATACATTCATTTTGACAAAAAAATTTCAGACCATTGGAGACCGGCAGTGTCTAAAACCGGCTTTTTAAGACTCTAAAAAGACAGAAATACAGTCATTTTTGACTAAAAAAGTTTGTCAGTTATTTTGGCTAAAAAAAGCTTTTTAGATACCTGGAGACCAAAAAAGAGTCATTTTGACCAAAGAAGTTTTTTCAGGCCATTGGAGCCCAAATGTCTAAAATCTTGTCTAAAACCGGCTTTTTAGGGCTCTAAAAGACAAAAATATAGTCATTTTGACTAAATTTTTTTTCAGACCTTTGGTTACCAAATGCAGTTATTTTGACTAAAAAGGCTTTTTAGACACTTGGAGACCAAAATAGAGTCATTTTGACCAAAAAAAAATTTTCAGGCCATTGGAGCCCAAATGGCCGGTTTTAGACAAATCTGGTCTAAAAACGGCTTTTTAAGACACTAAAAGACAAAAATACATTCATTTTGACTAATTTTCTTCAGACCTTTGGTGACCAAATGCAGTTATTTATACTAAAAAAAGATTTTTAGACACTTGGAGACCAAAATAGAGTAATTTTAACCCAAAAAAATGTTCATGCCATTGGAGCCCAAATGGCTAAAATCTTGTCTAAAACCAGCTTTTTAAGGCTCTAAAAGACAAAAATAGAGTCAATTTGTCTAAATTGTTTTTCAGATCTTTGGTGACCAAATGCAGTTATTTTGACTAAAAAAGGCTTTTAGACACTTGGAGACCAAAATAGAGTCATTTTGACCGAAAAAAAATTTCAGGCCATTGGAGCCAATTGTCTAAAATCTTGTCTAAAACCGACTTTTTAAGGCTCTAAAAGACAAAAATATAGTCATTTAGACTAAAAAAACAATTTCAGACCTTTGGTGACCAAATGCAGTTATTTTGACTATAAAATGCTTTTTAGACACTTGGAGACCAAAATAGAGTCATTTTGACCAAAAATTTCTTTTCAGGCCATTGGAGCCCAAATGGCCGGTTTTAGACAAATCTTGTCTTAAACTGGCTTTTTAAAGCTCTAAAAGACAAAAATACATTCATTTTGACTAAAGTTTTTTTCAGACCTTTGGTGACCAAATGCAGTTATTTTGACTAAAAAAAGGCTTTTTAGACACTTGGAGACCAAAATAAAGTCATTTTGACCAAAACATTTTTTCAGGCCATTGGAGCCAAATGGCCGGTTTTAGACAAATCTTGTCTAAAACCGGCTTTTTAAGGCTCTAAAAGACAAAAATACAGTTATTTTGACAAATTTTTTTATCAGACCTTTGGTGACTAAATTCAGTTATTTATACTAAAAAAGGCTTTTTAGACAATTGGAGACCAAAACAGAGCTCCAATAGCCTGAAAAAAAGTTTTTTGGTCAAATTGACTCTATTTTGGTCTCCAAGTGTTTAAAAAGCCTTTTTCTAGTCAAAGTGCATTTGGTCACCAAAGGTCTGAAAAAAATGTATTCAAATTGACTGTATTTTTGTCTTTTAGTGCTTTAAAAAGCCGGTTTTAGACAAGATTTTAGACATTTTGGCTCCAATGGCCTGAAATTTTTTTTGGTCAAAATGACTCTATTTTGGTCTCCAAGTGTCTAAAGAGCCCTTTTTAGTATAAATATCTGCATTTGGTCACCAAAGGTCTGAAAAATAAATTTAGTCAAAATGAATGTATTTTTGTCTTTTAGAGCCTTAGAGATTTGTCTAAAACTTGCCATTTGGGCTCCAATCGCCTGAAAAAATTTTTTGGTCAAAATGGTCTGGAAAAAAATGTTCTGAAAAAAAATTTTGGCCTGAGAAAAAATTTTGGTCAAAATGACTCTATTTTGGTCTCCTTTTGTAGTCAAAATAACTGCATTTGGTCACCAAAGGTCTGAAATTTTTTTAGTCCAAATGACTATATTTTTGTCTTTTAGAGCATTAAAAAGCTGATTTTAGACAAGATTTTAGACATTTGGCTCCAATGGCCTGAAAAACATTTTTTGGTCAAAATGACTCTATTCTGGTCTCCAAGTGTCTAAAATGCCTTTTTTAGTCAAAATAACTGCATTTGGTCACCAAAGGTCTGAAAAAAAATTAAGTCAAAATGAATGTATTTTTGTCTTTTAGAGCTTTAAAAAGCCGGTTTAAGACAAGATTTGTCTAAAACCGGCCATTTGGGCTCCAATGGCCTGAAAAGAAATTGTTGGTCAAAATGACTCTATTTTTGTCTCCAAGTGTCTAAAAAGCCTTTTATAGTCAAAATAACTGCATTTGGTCACCAAAGGTCTGAAATTGTTTTTTTAGTCTAAATGACTATATTTTTGTCTTTTAGAGCCTTAAAAAGCTGGTTTTAGACAAGATTTTAGACATTTGGCTCCAATGGCCTGAAAAAAAGTTTTTTGGTCAAAATGACTCTATTTTGGTCTCCAAGTGTCTAAAAAGCCTTTTTCTAGTCAAAATAACTGCATTTGGTCACCAAAGGTCTGAAAAAAAACTGTATTCAAATTGACTGTATTTTTGTCTTTTAGTGCCTTAAAAGGTCGGTTTTAGACAAGATTTTAGACATTTGGCTCCAATGACCTGAAATTTTTTTCAGTCAAAATGACTCTATTTTGGTCTCCAAGTGTCTAAAAAGCCTTTTTTAGTCAAAATAACTGCATTTGGTCACCAAAGATCTGAAAAACAATTTAGTCAAATTGACTCTATTTTTGTCTTTTAGAGCCTTAAAAAGCCAGTTTTAGACAAGATTTTAGACATTTGGGCTCCAATGGCATGAACATTTTTTCGGTAAAATGACTCTATTTTGGTCTCCAAGTGTCTAAAAATCTTTATTTTTGTCTTTTAGAGCCCTAAAAAGCCGGTTTTAGACAAGATTTTAGACATTTGGGCTCCAATGGCCTGAAAAAATTTCTTTGGTCAAAATGACTCTTTTTTTGTCTCCAGGTGTCTAATAACCTTTTTTTAGCCAAAATAACTGCATTTGGTCACCAAAGGTCTGACAAACTTTTTTAGTCAAAAATGACTGTATTTTTGTCTTTTAGAGTCTTAAAAAGCCGGTTTTAGACACTGCACTTGGTCTCCAATTGTCCGAAATTTTTTTGTCAAAATGAATGTATTTAGCATTCTGTGGCTGAAGGTACATTAGGCATTCACAGGATACAGAAGTAAGTGTCGGCCATAAAAGTCCCCAAAAATTAGCCTGACAGCTAAGAACGTAGTATTTGGTGGCTGAAGGTACATTAGGCATTCACAGGGTACAGAAGTAAGTGTCGGCCTGTATAGGCCCCAAAAATTAGCCCACATGGGTTTTACTAAGAACGTAGTATTCTGTGACTGAAGGTAAGTGTCAGGTAAAACCCATGTGGGCTCATTTCTGGGGCCTTTTATGGCGACACTTACTTCTGTATCCTGTGAATGCCTAATGTACCTTTAGCCACAGAATACTACATTCTTAGCAGTCAGGTAAACACATGTGAGCTAATTTTTGGGGGCTATAGAGGCCGACACTTACTTCTGTATACTGTGTGAATGCCTGCTGTACCTCTAGCCATCCAATACTACATTCTTTGCGGTCAGTTAAACCCATGTGAGCTAATTTTTGAGGCCTAAACAGTCCAACACTTACTTCTGTATCCTGTGAATGCCTAATGTACCTTCAGCCACCAAATACTACATTCTTAACTGTCAGGTAAACCCATGTGAGCTAATTTTTGGGGCCTATACATGCCGACACTTCTGTATACTGTGTGAATGCCTACTGTACCTCTTGCCATCAAATACTACGTTCTTTGCTGTCAGTTAAACCCATGTGAGCTATTTTTTGGGGCCTATACAGGCCGACTGTAAGATCCTGGTACCTGCGGTACCCTTCCAGCCTATTATTTGTACATTACGTTCGACCATAATAGATAGGTGGAACGCATCTAGTACCTGTCCCTTTAAATTCCATGACCTCATCAGTGAGTGCCGCTCTGAGCGGTTATTTCAACCGCCGGCATTCACTCACATGTGTTCGTGCAAACCGCTTGCTACAGCATTACCTAACGCTGCCGAATCCTCCAGCTATTCCCTAATACCTGGATTGACCGAAGACTTGCTACAACATCTTGTATCTCGCTACAAGATCATTACCTCACCGCCAGAACCTTCTCCTTACAAACCTACCAGTGATAAGTACCCCACAGGGGAATACCTTCCTAATCTACTTTCACTACTACTCTGCTTACTAAAGACTATTGCTACTCTAAGAACTATACTGTTACATCTAACATCTGCACCGCTACTTAGATTGCAAGCTCTTGAACCTATTACCATCTTGTCACTGCACTAGCCTAGCATCTCCTGTACACTTCATCTGCTCTTCACTACCACCTGTTACCTGTACATGATTGCTATCCTAAGTGCTTACTATCACCATCTGTTACCTCTTACCATTGCTATCACTATCCACGCCTGTCCCCTCAGTATCACCTCTATACTTTTACATATAAACATATCACTCCAGGAACATCTTTAATGAGTGTCTGTGTTTGTGTATGTGCTTGCTGAGACAGGCTGATGCACAATGATGAGTCTTGAGAGTTGGATATGGTAGTTCAACACATCTCTACATGACTACTGAGTGTAACTTCCGCAGCTGCAAATCCACACCACACAAATAAACGCCGGAGCGTTACAGATTGCACGAACCCGAAAAATGGATTCACCGGAAATAGCTACACATGTGATACAACTAACACAAAAGGTAAATTCATTAATTCTTTCACTTACTGAAGTGAAAAATGAAAACCAGACCTTGAGACAGCAGATAGCCCGTGTTTCACAGCTCACTGCTGCCCAACCCCCCGAGCCCAAAATAAACCCTCCACAAGTGTTTACGGGTGATCGGAAAAAATCCCATGAATTTAAAAACGCATGTCAATTGCTTTTTAATCTAAAACCTCGTACTTACACTACAGACCAATTAAAAGTCTGCACCACTATATCATATATGTCAGGTGATCCACGGGCTTGGGCAGACTCTCTTATTGAGAAAAATGACCCTCTTCTCAACTCCTATCCTACGTTTTTAGCAGAGCTCTCTAGCCTATATGAAGACTCTAATAGGCAGAGTACTGCTGACAGCCAATTGAGGGCTTTAAAACAAGGAAGGAGACCTGTTGAAGATTTCGTAGCAGAGTTCAAGAGATGGACCCTTGATTCAGGGTGGAATGATGCATCTTTGCGAACCCAGTTCAGGCTTGGGTTATCTGAAGCCATAAAAGACGAGCTCACCCAAGCGGATTTACCTGGCACCTTGGATGCCTTGATACAACTTAGTATCAAAATAGACAGACGATTGCGAGAGAGGAAGGCTGAGAAAATGGGAATCCCATTACCCAACCCTTCTCGGGAGTCGTCCTTCGATCCTACTCCTATGGAGGTAGGAACCATCCGCCCACCAATATCGTCTACTGAAAAGACCAGGAGAAAAACAGAAAATCTCTGTATGTACTGCGCCTCCGCCGAACATTTGATAAGCGTTTGTCCCCTTGTCCACAAGAAAAAGGGTGAGTGTGCACAGGTCTTGCTGGGGGGATTAACGACTTCTTTTACTAATCCCTATCTCTTTATTCGTTTGATCCTACAGTGGGACCAAATTAGGATCACCACCAAGGCCATGATCGACACAGGATCTTGTGGGAACTACATTGACACTAGTTTTGTTGCTTTAAATAAAATACCTATTATTTCAAAACCCAAACCTGTCTCTGTTAGTTTGATTAACGGTATTCCATTATCTTCTGGTCCAATTACCACTCAGACACAAGCACTCCTTGCTACTGCTAACGAGTCTCATGTTGAGACCACCACATTTGATGTGTTACCCTCACCACATTTTCCCATTATTTTGGGACTTCCCTGGTTACATATACATCAACCAACTATTGATTGGAAGACACGGTCCCTAACCTTCCCTTCTCACTATTGCGAGACCACGTGTAACCTCCAATCTCAAAAGAAAATCCTGTCCATGGTGTCAGAGGAAATTACACCACCACCATGCTATCAGGATTTATCAGAAGTCTTCCTTGAGAAAAATGCTCAAGTGTTGCCTCCCCATAGGGACAACGATTGTTCTATTGACCTACTCCCTAATAGTAAGCTACCTTTCGGTCATGTTTATCCTCTTTCTCAGGATGAACTTTCTCATCTCAAGGAATACTTGGATGAGAACTTAGCGAAAGGGTTCATTAGACCCTCTACTTCCTCTACAGCTGCAGGACTTTTCTTTGTCCGCAATAAGGATTTAAGCCTTCGGCCTATTATTGACTATAGTCAATTAAATATTATTACGATAAAGCATCGCTATCCCTTACCTCTCATCCCGGAACTGATTGAACAAGTGCGTGGAGCCACTTACTTCTCAAAGTTAGACCTTAAAGGGGCTTACAATCTCATCCGCATCCGTAGTGGGGATGAGTGGAAGACAGCATTCAGAACTAGATACGGACTATTCGAATATCTAGTGATGCCGTTTGGGTTGTATTACACAAGCATTTCAGCGGTTCATAAACGACATCTTCCGAGATCTACTCGATGTCTGTGTCGTAGTATATCTGGACGATATACTCATTTACTCTCAATCCTTGTCTGAACATAAAAGACATGTAAGACTTGTGTTGTCCAGATTGCTCGCACACAACTTGTACGTAAAACTGAAGAAATGCCTATTCCATAAGGAAGAGGTGTTATTCTTAGGATACATCATATCCAAGAACAGCATCAAGATGGATATGAGCAAGATATCCTGTATTCTGGATTGGCCTGTACCAACAACTCGTAAGGACTTACAACGATTTCTTGGATTCTCAAACTTCTATAGGAAGTTCATCAAGAACTTCTCGTCTATTGTGAGACCACTCACACAACTTACAAGTGTTAAGCAAACATTTAAATGGTCTGAAGAAGCAAATAAAGCGTTCAGCTTGTTGAAATCAAGCTTCATTACCGCTCCCATACTACGCCATCCAGACCCATCCCTCCAATACATCCTGGAGGTAGATGCGTCAAATATGGCTGTAGGAGCAGTTCTTTCCCAAGGACCTACGAATACTTCACCACTTCATCCAGTTGCCTTCTTCTCTAAATCACTAAGTAACCCAGAGGTGAACTACCCAGTGGGTGAAAAAGAGTTACTTGCCATGAAGTTGGCACTGGAGAATTGGCGACATCTACTTGAGGGCACCCGGTTGCCAATACTCATATATACAGACCATAAAAACCTCCAATATCTCCAGACCAACAAGACCCTTTCCCACCGACAGGTACGTTGGTCGCTATTCTTCCTAAGATTCAATTTCTTAGTGACCTATACACCTGCAGACAAAAACAAGAAGGCAGATGCGTTATCACGGTTAACCGAAGATAACTGTGCCGAAATTCCTTCATTACCTATAATACCCCATGACCGTATTATTGGTGTTGTTCGTCCCTTAAAGGAAGAGATTCTGCACAGTCTAAGACTGGATTCACCACCACCTCAACTAAGTACTGATTCAGAAGGCTTCCGCTACTTTAACGACAAACTCTACATACCTCCCAGTATGCTTACCAAAATCTTGGAGTTATCCCATGACGTACCTATGGCAGGACATATGGGTATGACTAAGACATTTAATTTGCTCACTAGGCAATTTTGGTGGCCTGGGATGAAGACGTCTGTACAAAACTTCATTTCTTCATGTGACATCTGTGCAAGGTCCAAAATTGACACTACAAAACCTTCTGGTTTACTTTGCAGTCTACCAATACCCAAAGTTCCATGGGAAGTTGTTTCTTTAGACTTCATAGTGGAATTACCACCGTCCAAGGGATTCACTACCATCCTAGTGTCAGTGGACCATCTGACAAAAATGGCACATTTCATTCCCATTTGCAGACTACCTTCATCTAAGGAAACAGCGGAATTGCTAGTAAAATATGTGTTCAAACTACATGGAATTCCAAAGACTCTTTTATCTGACCGGGGCTCGCAGTTCATCTCTAAGTTTTGGCAAGCTCTATGCCACATACTGCGCATTGAGCGAAAACTTACTTCCCCCTATCACCCGCAGACCAACGGACAAACTGAAAGAGTCAACCAGTGTATTGAAAAATATTTGCGTTGCTACACCTCATACCTACAGGATGATTGGGTGGACCTCCTCCCTCTGGCAGAATTTGCTTATAACAATGCAACCCACAGTACTACTAAGCAAAGTCCGTTCTACCTGAACTATGGGTTCCATCCCACAATTCTTCCACCACGCATCCTACCATCAAGTAACCCAGTAGCCTCTGACTATCTCACCCAAATAAAAGACTCTTTGGGCTTACTTAACACCACCATCTCACATGCTCATAGCCAACAAAAGAGGTACTATGACCTCCGCAGAAGACCTTCACCTCAATATGCTATTGGGGATCTTGTTTGGCTATCTACGAGGAACTTGAGGTTGAAAATTCCTAGTAAAAAGCTTGGACCTCTATTCCTGGGACCTTTCCCAATTGAGAAGCTCATTGGGGAATCTGCAGTTCGACTCACTTTACCGGCAGATCTTAAAATACACCCCACGTTCCATGTATCTCTATTGAAGCCACATACACCCAACCAAGGGATTAGACCTACCATCGCGCCTCCACCTCCAATACAAGTTGAAGGTGGAGAATAATTTGAGATTAAAGAAATTTTGGATTCTCCTATCCACAGAGGAAAGCTCCAATATTTCATAAGATGGAAAAATTATGGTCCCCAAGATGACACCTGGTTGGATGCTTCTGACGTCCACGCACCCAGGCTTATGCGAAGGTTACACTCCAAATACCCGGAGAGACCAGTGTTATAGGCCTTCCGGAGCCGGCCTTAGGGGGGGGTACTGTAAGATCCTGGTACCTGCGGTACCCTTCCAGCCTATTATTTGTACATTACGTTCCACCATATAGATAGGTGGAACGCATCTAGTACCTGTCCCTTTAAATTCCATGACCTCTTCAGTGAGTGCCGCTCTGAGCGGCTATTTCAACCGCCGGCATTCACTCACATGTGTTCGTGCAAACCGCTTGCTACAGCATTACCTAACGCTGCCGAATCCTCCAGCTATTCCCTAATACCTGGATTGACCGAAGACTTGCTACAACATCTTGTATCTCGCTACAAGATCATTACCTCACCGCCGGAACCCTCTCCTTACAAACCTACCAGTGATAAGTACCCCACAGGGGAATACCTTCCTAATCTACTTTCACTACTACTCTGCTTACTAAAGACTATTGCTACTCTAAGAACTATACTGTTACATCTAACATCTGCACCGCTACTTAGATTGCAAGCTCTTGAGCCTATTACCATCTTGTCACTGCACTAGCCTAGCATCTCATGTACACTTCATCTGCTCTTCACTACCACCTGTTACCTGTACATGATTGCTATCCTAAGTGCTTACTATCACCATCTGTTACCTCTTACCATTGCTATCACTATCCACGCCTGTCCCCTCAGTATCACCTCTATACTTTCACATATAAACATATCACTCCAGGAACATCTTTAATGAGTGTCTGTGTTTGTGTATGTGCTTGCTGAGACAGGCTGATGCACAATGATGAGTCTTGAGAGTTGGATATGGTAGTTCAACACATCTCTACATGACTACTGAGTGTAACTTCCGCAGCTGCAAATCCACACCACACAAATAAACGCCGGAGCGTTACACCGACACAAACTTCTCAAAAAGAAAGCCAACGAATAAAGGAAAAGCCAAAAGCCTACAGCACCTGGTATTCCCAGGCTGTAGCGGAATGGACGCTGAGAGTGTGGCTTGTGTTGAAAGAATGACCATAATATTACTGAACAGTGTCCCTGAGGAAATATATAAAGATATATTGCAGATTGCTAGAATATGGCAGCAGTGTTTCATAGACCCCTGCTAGTGGGGTGGGGTTTGTTATTGTGAATACCGACATTCCATTGTCCTATTGTTCCTGTCTGCCTTGTAAGCATATTATGGGATGTGTGTTTGTGTGGAATGACTCAAAGAGGGAGAGGGTTTTGGCAGAGTGTAGATCTCTTGTGTTTTCAATAAACAAGGCATTCTGAGTTGTCCTTTATTCATTGACTTTCTCTTTGTTTCTCCTGAGGTGCCATCTTGGCATGGCCAAATTCAAAAGGGTCGAGGGTGGCAGTGGTGATTGCCTAAGGCCACATCACCTTTAATGTGCTCAATCTGGTCTGATCTTGGAAGCTAAGCAGGATTGGGCCTGGTTAGTACCTGGAGGGGGGACTGCCTGGCAATACCAGGTGCTTTAGGCTTTTGGCTTTTTCTTTATTCGTTGGCTTTCTTTTTGTTTCTCCTGAAGTGACATCTTGCCATGGCCAAGTTCAAAGGGGTCGAGGGTGGCACTGTGTAATGTTCTGGTACCTCTGGTACCCTTATTCCACTTTTCATTCCGCGTATGCGTCCCACCATTCTCTTCTGGTAGGTGCGCATACACCTTTAAGACCGATGCTGTCATCACTGAGCGCCGCAGAGCGGCTATTTCAACCGCCGGCGTTCTCACTCACATGTTCATTCAACCTGCCTTGCATCTATGCTTACAAGCGTGTCTCGCTGTGGAACCTCGCTACAGATCCCTGTATCTCGCTACCAGGATCACTTCCTCAGACCCGAACCTCGCTACTGATCCCTGTATCTCGCTACTGGATCACTTCCTCATCACCGGACCCTTCTACTACTATACTATAGTGATAAGTACCCCGCAGGGGAAACCTCCATAACTTACACTACTACTATTGCATTAAGGACTGTTACTACCTATCCATACTATCCTATCATCTGCACTGTTACATAGATTGCTAGCTCTTGAGACTACTACCATCTATCTGCATAGATTGCTAGCTCTCCTGTCTACTACCATCTATCATCTGCACTGCTGCATAGATTGCTAGCTCTCCTGTCTACTACTATCTATCCTTGCACTGGGTTAGTCTATCCTTGTATTTGTCATCTGCTGTCCTCACCACCTGTTAGCATACTCGATACTAACCTATCTGCATTCCTAAATACCATCTTGAACTCTCCTGTACAAACCTATCAAGTGCTTACCATCCTTATCACTGTTCACACCTGTCCCTTCAGCACATCACCTTCATACTATCATATACATCCTATCACTCCAGGAACATCTCATTGAGTGTGTATATATCTGTATGTTGAAGCTGACAGGCCCACGGTGATGAGTCCTGGAGAGTTGGATCTGGTATTCAACACATCTCTACGTGACTACTGAGTGGAGATTTTGCAGCTGTAAATCCAGCCTATAACAAAACGCAGGAGCGTTACACACTGGTGATCACCTATGGCTACATCACCCTGAACACACCCCATCACGTCTGATCTCGGAAGCTAAGCAGGGTCAGGCCTGGTTAGTACCTGGATGGGAGACCGCCTGGGAATACCGGGTGCTGTAGACTTTTGGCTTTTGCTTTATTCGTTGGCTTTCTTTTTGTTTATCCTGAGGTGCCATCTTGCTATGGCCAAGTTCAAAGGGGTCAATGGTGGCAGTGGTTATTGCCTATGGCCACATCACCCTTAACGCGCCTGATCTCGGAAGCTAATCAGGGTCAGGCCTGTAACCAGGATGGGAGACCACCTGGGAATACCAAGTGCTGTAGACTTTTGGCTTTTCCTTTATTCGTTGGCTTTCTTTTTGTTTCTCCTGAGGATGAAGGTCAGTACCTGGTCCCAGAATGTCATGATATAGGGACAGGACCAGAACTTGTGGCAAAGAGAAGGTCTTTCCGCGGAACATAACGGACAATTATGAGCATCCTGAATCGTTTTGTTTAGAGGTACATTAGGCATTCACACAGTATACAGAAGTAAGTGTCGGCATGTATAGGCCCCAAAAATTAGCTCACATGGGTTTACCTGACAGCTAAGTATGTCGTATTTGGAGGCTGAAGGTACATTAGGCATTCACAGGATACAGAAGTAAGTGTCGGCCTGTATAGTCCCCAAAAATTAGCCCACATGGGTTTAACTGACAGCTAATAACGTAGTATTCTGTGGCTGAAGGTACATTAGGCATTCACAGGATACAGAAGTAAGTGTCAGCCTGTATAGGCCCCAAAAATTAGCTCACATGGGTTTAACTGACAGCAAAGAACGTACTGTATTTAATGGCTGGAGGTACATTAGGCATTTCCAGTATACAGAAGTAAGTGTCGGCCTTCATAGACCCCAAAAATTAGCTCACATAGGTTTAACTGACAGCAAGGAACGTAGTATTTAAAGGATGGAATTACATTAGGCATTCACAGGATACAGAAGTAAGTGTCGGCCTGTATAGGCCCCAAAAATTAGCTCACATGGGTTTAACTGACACCAAAGAACGTAGTGTATTTGATGGCTGGAGGTACATCAGGCATTGACAGTATACAGAAGTAAGTGTCGGCCTGTTTAGGCCCCAAAACGTAGCTCACATGGGTTTTACTGACAGCAAAGAACGTATTATTGGATGGCTAGAGGTACATCAGGCATTCACACAGTATGCAGAAGTAAGTGTCGGCCTGTATAGGCCCCAAAAATTAGCTCACATGGGTTTACCTAAAAACGTAGTATTCTGTGGCTAAAGGTACATTAGGCATTCACAGGAAGCAGAAGCAAGTAGAAAATGTTAGGTGCCGACCCTAAATGCCAGTAAGCCAAGAAAGGTCCTGCCACATCCCTAAGGACATATGAGAAAAAAGTGTATCAAGTGGTATTGGTGTTCCAATACACCAGACCCTAAATGAGCCCCACAGGGAACTGTGTATTCTGAGGAAACACCCAACCTGGGACATTGTAGGCAGGAGTTAATTGGCATGAATAGATAAATAGAAGACCAATTTATTATATAATGATTTTATTAATACATGTGTACAAAATTGTTAAAAAAGACACAGATGCAAAGGCATCAAAAGACAGTCAATATAGAAAATATGTGATAAATAAAATTATGAACCATATCCTAGAGTAGTGGGGTCACCCAGGTCCAACATGTTTCGCCGACTCTGCAGACTCTGACTTAAAAAGGCTTTTTAGACACTTGGAAACCAAAATAGAGTCATTTTGACCAAAAACTTTTTTGAGGCCATTGGAGCCCAAATGGCCTGTTTTAGACAAATCGAGTCTAAAAACGGCTTTTTAAGGCTCTAAAAGACAAAAATACAGTCATTTTGACAAAAAAAAATTCAGACCTTTGGTGACCAAATGCCGTTATTTTGACTAACAAAATGTTTTTAGATACTTGGAGACCAAAATAGAGTAATTTTGACCAAAACATTTTTTTCAGGCCATTGGAGCCAAATGTCTAAAATCTTGTCTAAAACCGGCTTTTTAAGGCTCTAAAAGACAAAAATATAGTAATTTTGACTACATTTTTTTTCTGACCTTTGGAGCAAATGCAGTTAATTTGACTTAAAAAGGATTTTAAGACACTTGGAGACCAAAATAGAGTAATTTTGACCGAAAATATCTTTTCAGGCCATTGATGCCCAAATGGCCAGTTTTAGACTAATCTTGTCTAAACCCAGCTTTTTAAGGCTCTAAAAGACAAAAATAGTCATTTTGACTAAAAAAATGTTCAGACCTTTGGTGACCAAATGCCGTTATTTTGACTAAAAAAGGATTTTTAGACACTTGGAGACCAAAATAGTCATTTTGACCAAAAACATTTTCAGGCCATTGGAGAGCAAAATGCAGTTATCTTGTCTAAAACTGGCTTTTTAAGACTCAAAGACAAAAATACAGTCATTTTGACTAAAAAAGTTTTTCAGACCTTTGGTGACCAAATGCAGTTATTTTGACTAAAAAAGGCTTTTTAGACACTTGGAGACCAAAATAGTTATTTTAATCAAAAAAAATTTCAGGCCATTGGAGCCAAATGTCTAAAATCTTGTCTAAAACCGGCTTTTTAAGGCTCTAAAAGACAAAAATTGACAGCTAAGAACGTAGTATTCTGTGGCTGAAGGTACATTAGGCATTTACAGGATAAAGAAGTAAGTGTCGGCCATAAAAGGACCCAAAAATTAGCCCAAATGGGTTTACCTGACAGCTAAGAACGTAGTATTCTGTGGCTGAAGGAACATTAGGCATTAACAGGATAAAGAAGTAAGTGTCGGGGATAAAAGGCCCCAAAAATTAGCCCACATCAGTTTACCTGACAACTAAGAACGTAGTATTTGGTGGCTGGAGGTACATTAGGCATTCACACAGTATACAGAAGTAAGTTAAGGTGCTCCTAAGGACACTCCAAACACCGATATCCCCGTTCAGGAAGTACCACCACCAAAGGTAAAGGTTGGCCTCTTACCACAATGATATGACCCCCATGACAGAGATCAAAAACAGCATATTTCAACCTCCACTGGCAAATCCTGCACCGGCTCACTCTCTGATCACTTCCACTTCCTCACAGATAGTTATAACATGTAAAGAGGGAAACAACTGCCATAGTGTAGTACCATTAAACAACTTTATTGGACACAATTCTCAAAGTGGCAACTCACATTTGGCTGTAGTTTGTATGGCGTGTGTAAATCAGGGTGTCCTCGAGGCTCGATTCCTGCCGAAAAAATGGCCGCCGCGTCCCCTCCGTTGCTCCTCCTACGCGTTTCATCAGAGACTGACGTCGTCAGGGGGTGTGGCCTGCAGTGAACGTCCACAATTTATGCGCTGACGGAGACGGATAGGCGGGGCAATAGACAGGTCCCGGATCCCGGAAGAAAGACACTTGCGTGTCAGCGACCGCAAGCGGCATTTCACAAGAAGAGACATCCGGACTTAGAATGCGGTTCACGTGCGTACCAACGTCCAGAACCAAACATTAACCGGATGTAACATTAAGAGTCAATCAAGACCAATATTAGCACTCATACAATATTCAGTGCAAAATAAATCTTATGCAGATGGATACAGCATATGTAAGCCCAATTGAGCTAAATACACAAGTATCCATTAGCTTTGCATGATTAGATGGTCACAATGGACCACAGTGGAAACCGGCGCCATCTCTCAGCAGAAATAAAAAAATCGGGAGACTCCGACCACACCGCCAAATACAACACTAATACATAAAAGATATATTAGCAATATTACCAATCATAAATCTAAAATACATGATCTTAAATAAAAACATATTAAAAAGGCCTCTCAAAAAGAAAATAGATAAAAACACATGAACTCATTTGTTATAGGCTAAATGGTAACTAGTATACAGGCAATCTACCTTCAAACTATGAATTATGAATTATTGATGAAGGAATTGATGTCCCAATCAATATTGAGCCCGTGAGGGGCATAGGATTTGAGGCGGTAAATCCAACTGGTCTCCAACTGGGAGACCCCTCTCGTCAGATTGCTACCCCTCCAATTACCCGGGAATTTATCAATCCCCATAAAAATAGTGCCACTAGGATCTTTATTATGGCAGAGAGCATAGTGCCTTGGCGCGCTATGTTTAGGGAAAGCTTTTATAATATTAGCCACATGCTCGTTTAACCGTACATGCAGCTTGCGTATCGTGCGGCCCACGTATTCCAAACCACATGGGCAACGCAAAAGATACACGACATAGCGTGTAGAGCATGTAATGAATGGGCCAGGAGAAACAAAAAGAAAGAATAAAGGAAAAGCCAAAAGCCTACAGCACCTGGTATTCCCAGGCGGTCTCCCATCAAGGTACTAACCAGGCCCGGCCCTGCTTAGCTTCCGAGATCAGACAAGATCAGGCGCATTCAGGGTGAGACCGAAATACAGTCATTTTGACCCAAAAAAAATTTCAGACCATTGGAGACAAAATGCAGTAATCTTGACTAAAACCGGCTTTTTAACCACTTGCCGACTGCCGCACGACTATCTACGTCGGCGGTCAGCCCCTCACAGGCAAACTGACGTAGGTCAACGTCGCTTGCTTGTGAGGGTCTCGGGAGCGAGCGCGCGCCCCCGGAGGCACGCTCCCGCGTGGTCACGGACCCCCCCACTCGTGTGACCGGCGGACCCGATGTCCGCCGGTCACTTTGCGATCGGCGGAGGAGAGGGAGAAAGTCAGGCGGCTTGTGTAAACAAGCTGCCTGTCATTCTCCCCTGTGTATGAATGATGATCATACGGTTCTACTATGTAGAACCGTTGATCACGATTCATACATCTGAAGCCACAGCCAATCACAGTAGAAAGCACGCCCCTAGGGACACACATAGCCCCTCCCTTTCAAAAAAAAGTTAACCCCTTCACTGCCCGTGTATTTTTACAGTAACAGTGCCTATGTATAGCACTGATTACTGTAGAAATGTCACTGGTAACCCCAAAAGTGTCAAAAATGTCAGTCAAGGGTCCGATCTGTCCGCCGCAATGTCGCAGTACCGCAAAAAAAATCGCAGATCGCCGCCATTACGCGTTAAAAAAAACAACAAAAATGACAAAAATCTTTCCCTTTGTTAGTAAACGCGATAACTTTTGCGCAAACCAATCAAAATACGCTTTTTGTGATTTTTTTTACCAAACATAGGTAGCATAAAACAAATTGGCCGAAAATGTTAAAAAATGTTGATTTTTACATTTTTTTTGGGGGGGGGGGGAATTTCATATAAAACAATGTGAAAAATATTGCTATTTTTTCAAAATTTACGCTCTTTTTTTGTTTATAGCGCATGATCAAAAAATTTGCACAGGTGATCAAATACCACCAAAAGAAAGCTCTGTTTGTGGGAAAAAAAGGACTTCAAATTTGTTTAGATACAGCGTCGCACGACCGTGCAAGTGTCCGTTAAAGTCACGCAGTGCTGAATCGCAAAATACCCCCTGGTCAGGAAGGGGGTAAAATCTTCCGGGGCTTAAGTGGTTAAAACTCTAAAAGACAAAAATAAAGTAATTTTGACTAAAATAATTTTTTCAGACTTTTGGTGACCAAATGCAGTTATTTTGACTAAAAAAGGCTTTTAAGACACTTGGAGACCAAAATAGAGTCATTTTGACCAATAACATTTTCAGGGCATTGGAGAGCAAAATGCAGCGATCTTGACTAAAACCGGCTTTTTAAGACTCTAAAATACAAAAATTCAGTCATTTTGAATAAAAAAATGTTTCATTCACAGGATACAGAAGTAAGTGTCGGCCGTAAAAGGCCCCAAAAATTAGCCGACATGGGTTTACCTGACAGCTAAGAACGTAGTATTTGGTGGCTGAAGGTATATTAGGCATTCACAGGGTACAGAAGTAAGTGTCGGCCTGTATAACCTCAAAAATTAGCCCACATGGGTTTAATTGACAGCTAAGAACGTAGTATTCTTTGGCTGAATGTACATTAGGCATTCACTGGATACAGAAGTAAGTGTCGGCCATAAAAGGCCCCAAAAAATAGCCCACATGGGTTTACCTGACAGCTAAGAATGTAGTATTCTGTGGCTGAAGGTACATTAGGCATTCACAGGGTACAGAAGTAAGTGTCGGCCTGTATAGGCGCCAAAAATTAGCCCAAATGGGTTTACCTGACAGCTAAGAATGTAGTATTCTGTGGCTGAAGGTACCTTAGGCATTCACAGGATAAAGAAGTAAGTGTCGGCCATAAAAGGCCCCAAAAATTAGCCCACATCAGTTTACCTGACAACTAAGAACGTAGTATTTGGTGGCTTGAGGTACATTAGGCATTCACACAGTATACAGAAGTAAGTGTCGGACTGTATAGGCCCCAAAAATTAGCTCACATGGGTTTAACTGACAGCAAAGAACGTAGTGTATTTGATGGCTGGTGGTACATTAGGCATTCACAGTAGACAGAAGTAAGTGTCTGCCTGTATAGGCCCCTAACATTAGCTCACATGGGTTTAACTGACAGCACAGAACGTAGTATTTGATGGCTGGAGGTACATTAGGCTTTCACAGGATACAGAAGTAAGTGTCAGCCTGTATAGGCCCCAAAACCTAGCTCACATGGGTTTAACTGACAGCAAATAACATAGTGTATTTGATGGCTGAAGGTACATTAGGCATTCACAGGATAAAGAAGTAAGTGTCGGCCATAAAAGGCCCCAAAAATTAGCCCACATCAGTTTACCTGACAACTAAGAACGTAGTATTTGGTGGCTTGAGGTACATTAGGCATTCACACAGTATACAGAAGTAAGTGTCGGACTGTATAGGCCCCAAAAATTAGCTCACATGGGTTTAACTGACAGCAAAGAACGTAGTGTATTTGATGGCTGGTGGTACATTAGGCATTCACAGTAGACAGAAGTAAGTGTCTGCCTGTATAGGCCCCAAACATTAGCTCACATGGGTTTAACTGACAGCACAGAACGTAGTATTTGATGGCTGGAGGTACATTAGGCTTTCACAGGATACAGAAGTAAGTGTCAGCCTGTATAGGCCCCAAAACCTAGCTCACATGGGTTTAACTGACAGCAAATAACATAGTGTATTTGATGGCTGAAGGTACATTAGGCATTCACAGTATACAGAAGTAAGTGTCGGACTGTATAGGCCCCAAAAATTAGGTCACATGGGTTTAACTGACAGCAAAGAACGTAGTGTATTTGATGGCTGGAGGTACATTAGGCATTCACAGTAGACTGAAGTAAGTGTCGGCCTGTATAGGCCCCAAACATTAGCTCACATGGGTTTAACTGACAGCACAGAACATAGTATTTGATGACTGGAGGTACATTAGGCTTTCACAGGATACAGAAGTAAGTGTCAGCCTGTATAGGCCCCAAAACTTAGCTCGCATGGGTTTAACTGACAGCAAAGAACATAGTGTATTTGGTGGCTGAAGGTACATTAGGCATTCACAGTATACAGAAGTAAGTGTCGGCCTGTATAGGCCCCAAAAAATAGCTCACATGGGTTTAACTGACAGCAAAGAACATAGTATTTGATGGCTAGAGGTAAATTAGGCATTCACACAGGAGAAACAAAAAGAAAGTCAATGAATAACCTGAGGTGCCATCTTGCCATGGCCAAGTTCAAAGGGGTCGAGGGTGGCAGTGGTGATCGCCTACAGCCACATCACCCTGAACGCGCCCAATCTGGTCTGATCTCAGAAGCTAAGCAGGGTCGGGCTGGTTAGTACCTGGATGGGAGACCGACTGGGAATACCAGGTGCTGTAGGGTTTTGGCTTTTCCTTTATTCGTTGGCTTTCTTTTTGTTTCTCCTGAGGTGCCTTCTGGCCATGGCCGGGTTTAATGGGGTCGAGGGTGGCAGTGGTAATCGCCAACGGCTACATTACCTTGAAAGCACCCAATCTCGTCTGATCTTGAAAGCTAAGCAGGGTCCAGTCTGGTTAGTACCTGAATGGGAGACCTCCTGTGTAGCAGAGGAGCTAAGAAGGGTCGGGCCTGGTTAGTACCTGGATGGGAGACCACCTGGGAATACCAGGTGCTGTAAGCTTTTGGCTTTTCCTTTATTCGTTGGCTTTATTTTTGTTTCTCCTAAGGAACCATCTTGCCATGACCAAGTTCAAAGGGGTCGAGGGTGGCAGTGGTGATCGCCTACGGCCACATCAACCTGAACGCGCCTGATCTTGGAAGCTAAGTAGCGTCAGGCCTGGTTAGTACCTGGATGGGAGACTGCCTGTGTAGCGGAGTAGTAGTTTAATCTACATTGGCTCCGCTGGTAGACAGGAAAACAGGTAATAATCCAACTAAGCAGGTACAGCATGCAACAATCCAGGTAGTGTTATACAATCCTTCCCTCCCAAGAACTGGGAGTCAACTCAGAATGCCTTTTTTTTTGAAAACACAAGAGATCTACACTCTGCCAAAACCCTCTCCCTCTTTGAGTCATTCCACACAAACACACATCCCATAATATGCTTACAAGGCAGACAGGAACAATAGGACAATGGAATGCCGGTATTCACAATAACAAACCCCACCCCACTAGCAGGGGTCTATTAAACACTGCTGCCATATTCTAGCAATCTGCAATATATCTTTATATATTTCCTCAGGGACATTGTTCAGTAATATTATGGTCATTCTTTCAACACAAGCCAGACTCTCAGCGTCCATTCCGCTACAGCCTGAGAATATCAGGTGCTGTAGGCTTTTGGCTTTTCCTTTATTCGTTGGCTTTCTTTTTGAGAAGTTTGTGTCGGCCTGTATAGGCCCCAAAAAATAGCTCACATGGGTTTAACTGACAGCAAAGAACGTAGTATTTGATGGCAAGAGGTACATTAGGCATTCACAGGATACAGAAGTAAGCATCGGACTGTTTAGGCCCCAAAAATTAGCTCACATGGGTTTAACTGACAGCAAAGAATGTAGTATTGGATGGCTAGAGGTACAGCAGGCAGAGTCATTTTGACCAAAAAATGTTTTTCAGGCCATTGGAGCCAAATGTCTAAAATCTTGTCTAAAACCAGCTTTTTAATGCTCTAAAAGACAAAAATATAGTTGTTTGGACTAAAAAAATTTCAGACCTTTGGTGACCAAATGCAGTTATTTTGACTACAAAAGGAGACCAAAATAGAGTCATTTTGACCAAAATTTTTTTTCAGGCCAAAATTTTTTTTCAGGCCATTTTTTTTCCAGACCATTTTGACCAAAATTTTTTTTCAGGCGATTGGAGCCCAAATAGCCAGTTTTAGACAAATCTCTAAGGTTCTAAAAGACAAAAATACATTCATTTTGACTAAATTTATTTTTCAGACCTTTGGTGACCAAATGCAGTTATTTATACTAAAAAGGGCTCTTTAGACACTTGGAGACCAAAATAGAGTCATTTTGACCAAAAAGATTTTCAGGCCATTGGAGCCAAAATGTCTAAAATCTTGTCTAAAACCGGCTTTTTAAAGCACTAAAAGACAAAAATACAGTCAATTTGAATACATTTTTTTCCAGACCTTTGGTGACCAAATGCATTTTGACTAGAAAAAGGCTTTTTAAACACTTGGAGACCAAAATAGAGTCATTTTGACCAAAAAAAATTTTTTCAGGCTATTGGAGCTCTATTTTGGTCTCCAATGGTCTAAAAAGCCTTTTAGAGTCTATAACTCTA
The DNA here is from genome assembly GCF_965119305.1 of Pelophylax lessonae. NCBI lineage: Eukaryota > Metazoa > Chordata > Amphibia > Anura > Ranidae > Pelophylax > Pelophylax lessonae. Next base: position 284,809,934 of record NC_138769.1, read on the forward strand.
ATATATCTTTTATGTATTAGTGTTGTATTTGGCGGTGTGGTCGGAGTCTCCCGATTTTTTTATTTCTGCTGAGAGATGGCACCGGTTTCCACTGTGGTCCATTGTGACCATCTAATCATGCAAAGCTAATGGATACTTGTGTGTTTAGCTCAATTGGGCTTACATATGCTGTATCCATCTGCATAAGATCTATTTTGCACTGAATATTGTATGAGTGCTAATATTGGTCTTGATTGACTCTTAATGTTACATCCGGTTAATGTTTGGTTCCGGACGTTGGTACGCACGTGAACCGCATTCTAATGTCTCTTCTTGTGAAATGCCGCTTGCGGTCGCTGACACGCAAGTGTCTTTCTTCCGGGATCCGGGACCTGTCTATTGCCCCGCCTATCCGTCTCTGTCAGCGCATAAATTGTGGACGTTCACTGCAGGCCACACCCCCTGATGACGTCAGTCTCTGACGAAACGCGTAGGAGGAGCTACGGAGGGGACGCGGAGGCCATTTTTTCAGCAGGAATCGAGCCTCGAGGACACCCTGATTTACACACGCCATACAAACTACAGCCAAATGTGAGTTGCCACTTTGAGAATTGTGTCCAATAAAGTTGTTTAATGGTACTACACTATGGCAGTTGTTTCCCTCTTTACATGTTATAACTATCTGTGAGGAAGTGGAAGTGATCAGAGAGTGAGCCGGTGCAGGATTTGCCAGTGGAGGTTGAAATATGCTGTTTTTGATCTCTGTCATGGGGGTCAAATCATTGTGGTAAGAGGCCAACCTTTACCTTTGGTGGTGGTACTTCCTGAACGGGGATATCGGTGTTTGGAGTGTCCTTAGGAGCACCTTAACTTACTTCTGTATACTGTGTGAATGCCTAATGTACCTCCAGCCACCAAATACTACGTTCTTAGTTGTCAGGTATACTGATGTGGGCTAATTTTTGGGGCCTTTTATGGCCGACACTTACTTCTTTATCCTGTTAATGCCTAATGTTCCTTCAGCCACAGAATACTACGTTCTTAGCTGTCAGGTAAACCTATTTGGGCTAATTTTTGGGTCCTTTTATGGCCGACACTTACTTCTTTATCCTGTAAATGCCTAATGTACCTTCAGCCACAGAATACTACGTTTTTAGCTGTCAATTTTTGTCTTTTAGAGCCTTAAAAAGCCGGTTTTAGACAAGATTTTAGACATTTGGCTCCAATGGCCTGAAATTTTTTTTGATTAAAATAACTATTTTGGTCTCCAAGTGTCTAAAAAGCCTTTTTTAATCAAAATAACTGCATTTCGTCAACAAAGGTCTGAAAAACTTTTTTAGGCAAAATGACTGTATTTTTGTCTTTGAGTCTTAAAAAGCCAGTTTTAGACAAGATAACTGCATTTTGCTCTCCAATGGCCTGAAATTTTTTTGGTCAAAATGACTATTTTGGTCTCCAAGTGTCTAAAAATCCTTTTTTAGTCAAAATAACGGCATTTGGTCACCAAAGGTCTGAACATTTTTTTAGTCAAAATGACTGTATTTTTGTCTTTTAGAGCCTTAAAAAGCTGGGTTTAGACAAGATTAGTCTAAAACTGGCCATTTGGGCTCCAATGGCCTGAAAAGATATTTTCGGTCAAAATTACTCTATTTTGGTCTCCAAGTGTCTTAAAATCCTTTTTTAGTCAAATTAACTGCATTTGCTCCAAAGGTCAGAAAAAAAATGTAGTCAAAATGACTATATTTTTGTCTTTTAGAGCCTTAAAAAGCCGGTTTTAGAAAAGATTTTAGACATTTGGCTCCAATGGCCTGAAAAAAATGTTTTGGTCAAAATGACTCTATTTTGGTCTCCAAGTGTCTAAAAACCTTTTGTTAGTCAAAATAACGGCATTTGGTCACCAAAGGTCTGAAATTTTTTTTGTCAAAATGACTGTATTTTTGTCTTTTAGAGCCTTAAAAAGCCGTTTTTAGACTCGATTTGTCTAAAACAGGCCATTTGGGCTCCAATGGCCTGAAAAAGTTTTTGGTCAAAATGACTCTATTATGGTTTCCAAGTGTCTAAAAAGCCTTTTTAAGTCAGAGTCTGCAGAGTCGGCGAAACATGTTGGACCTGGGTGACCCCACTACTCTAGGATATGGCTCATAATTTTATTTATCACATATTTTCTATATTGACTGTCTTTTGATGCCTTTGCATCTGTGTCTTTTTTAACAATTTTGTACACATGTATTAATAAAATCATTATATATTAAATTGGGCTTCTATTTATCTATTCATGCCAAGTAACTCCTGCCTACAAAGTCCCAGGTTGGGTGTTTCCTCAGAATACACAGTTCCCTGTGGGGCTCATTTAGGGTCTGGTGTATTGGAACACCAATACCACTTGATACACTTTTTTCTCATATGTCCGTAGGGATGTGGCAGGACCTTTCTTGGCTTACTGGCATTTAGGGTCGGTACCTAACATTTTCTACTTGCTTCTGCATCCTGTGAATGCCTAATGTACCTTTAGCCACAGAATACTACGTTTTTAGGTAAACCCATGTGAGCTAATTTTTGGGGCCTATACAGGCCGACACTTACTTCTGTATACTGTGTGAATGCCTGATGTACCTCTAGCCATCCAATAATACGTTCATTGCTGTCAGTTAAACCCATGTGAGCTACGTTTTGGGGCCTAAACAGGCCGACACTTACTTCTGTATACTGTCAATGCCTGATGTACCTCCAGCCATCAAATACACTACGTTCTTTGGTGTCAGTTAAACCCATGTGAGCTAATTTTTGGGGCCTATACAGGCCGACACTTACTTCTGTATCCTGTGAATGCCTAATGTAATTCCATCCTTTAAATACTACGTTCCTTGCTGTCAGTTAAACCTATGTGAGCTAATTTTTGGGGTCTATAAAGGCCGACACTTACTTCTGTATACTGTAAATGCCTAATGTACCTCCAGCCATCAAATACAGTACGTTCTTTGCTGTCAGTTAAACCCATGTGAGCTAATTTTTGGGGCCTATACAGGCTGACACTTACTTCTGTATCCTGTGAATACCTAATGTACCTTCAGCCACAGAATACTACGTTATTAGCTGTCAGTTAAACCCATGTGGGCTAATTTTTGGGGACTATACAGGCCGACACTTACTTCTGTATCCTGTGAATGCCTAATGTACCTTCAGCCTCCAAATACTACATACTTAGCTGTCAGGTAAACCCATGTGAGCTAATTTTTGGGGCCTATACATGCCGACACTTACTTCTGTATACTGTGTGAATGCCTAATGTACCTCTAAACAAAACGATTCAGGATGCTCATAATTGTCCGTTATGTTCCGCGGAAAGACCTTCTCTTTGCCACAAGTTCTGGTCCTGTCCCTATATCATGACATTCTGGGACCAGGTACTGACCTTCATCGGGGAAGTGACGAAGTGGCACGTACCCAAAGACCCTATATTGCTCCTGTTCGGTTACTGGGACAAACGCCTCCAAAAGTGTGCCTCGCCACATCGTCTGTGGATCCTGACCTGTTTACTTGTGGCCAGAAGGACAATCCTAACTAATTGGATCTCCACGACTCCCCCCTTAGTTTCCCGGGTCAGATCAGAGCTTTCCACACTTCTTTCCATTGACCGCCTCAACACGTTTTTTTCAGCCCCATCCTCACGGAAATCATTTCTACAGAAATGGGACAATTACGTCAAGTACTCCTTCCCCAAATCCGACCCCTCTATGGATCAATATACATTTAAGTTCCAGGACTCGCCCAAGAACTCTTCCCCACTCTCACATTCCCCATCAGTTTCCATGCTCTTTTTACCCTGGACCCCCCTCCCCCCACCCTGCCCTTCCCCAGTTCAGGTTACCCATACTATGAGTGACCTAATTTGCATAATGTCTGTATTTAATTGTACCTTTTCTGTTGTTGATACTCACGTGTTATATTACAAAATTTTAAATAAAAAAAAAAAAAGGAAAACCCAAAAGCCTTACAGCACCTGGTATTCCCAGGCGGTCTCCCATCAAGGAACTAACCAAGCCCGACCCTGCTTAGCTTCTGAGATCAGACGAGATAGGGCACGTTCAGGGTGATGTGGCCGTAGGCGATCACCCCTGCCACCCTCGACCCCTTTGAACTTGGCCATGGCAAGATGGCACCTCAGGAGAAACAAAAAGAAAGCCAACGAATAAAGGAAAAGCCAAAAGCCTACAGCACCTGGTATTCCCAGGCGGTCTCCCATCCAGGTACTGACCAGGCCCGACCCTGCTTAGCTTCCAAGATTAGACAAGATCGGGTGCGTACAGGGTGATGTGGCCGTAGGCGATCACCCCTGCCACATCTGGCCATGGCAAGATGGCACCTCAAGTTATTCGTTGGCTTTCTTTTTGTTTCTCCTGTGTGAATGCCTAATTTACCTCTAGCCATCAAATACACTATGTTCTTTGCTGTCAGTTAAACCCATGTGAGCTAAGTTTTGGGGCCTATACAGGCTGACACTTACTTCTGTATCCTGTGAAAGCCTAATGTACCTCTAGCCATCAAATACTACGTTCTGTGCTGTCAGTTAAACCCATGTGAGCTAATGTTTGGGGCCTATGAAGGCCGACACTTACTTCTGTCTACTGTGAATGCCTAATGTACCACCAGAATACTACATTCTTAGCTGTCAGGTAAACCCATTTGGGCTAATTTTTGGGGCCTATAAAGGCCGAAACTTACTTCTGTACCCTGTGAATGCCTAATGTACCTCCAGCCACCAAATACTACGTTCTTAGTTGTCAGGTAAACTGATGTGGGCTAATTTTTGGGGCCTTTTATGGCCGACACTTACTTCTTTATCCTGTGAATGCCTAATGTACCTTCAGCCACAGAATACTACGTTCTTAGCTGTCAGGTAAACCCATTTGGGCTACTTTTTTGGGGCCTTTTATGGCCGAAACGTACTTCTTTATCCTGTAAATGCCTAATGTACCTTCAGCCACAGAATACTATATTCTTAGCTGTCAGGTAAACCCATGTGGGCTATTTTTTGGGGCCTTTTATGGCCGACACTTAGTTCTGTATCCAGTGAATGCCTAATGTACCTTCAGCCAAAGAATACTACGTTCTTAGCTGTCAATTAAACCCATGTGGGTTAATTTTTTGGGGTTATACAGGCCGACACTTACTTCTGTACCCTGTGAATGCCTATTTTGTCTCCAATGGTCTGAAAAAAATTTTTGGGTCAAAATGACTATTTTGGTCTCCAAGTGTCTAAAAAGCCTATTTTAGTCAAAATAACTGCATTTGGTCACCAAAGGTCTGAAAAACAATTTTAGTCAAAATGACTGTATTTTTGTCTTTTAGACCCTTTAAAAGCTGGGTTTAGACAAGATTTGTCTAAAATCGGCCATTTGGGCTCCAATGGCCTGAAAAAAATGTTTTGGTCAAAATGACTCTATTTTGGTCTCCAAGTGTCTAAAAAACCTTTTTTTAGTCAAAATAACTGCATTTGGTCACCAAACGTCTGAAAAAAAATATAGTCAAAATGACTACATTTATGTCTTGTAGAGCCTTAAAAAGCCGGTTTTAGGCAAGATTTTAGACATTTGGCTCCAATGGCCTGAAAAAATGTTTTTGGTCAAAATGACTCTATTTTGGTCTCCAAGTGTCTAAAAAGCCTTTTTTAGTCAAAATAACGGCATTTGGTCATCAAAGGTCTTTTTTTTTTCCCTCAAAATTACTGTATTTTTGTCTTTTAGACCCTTAAAAAGCTGGGTTTAGACAAGATTTGTCTAAAATCGGCCATTTGGGCTCCAATGGCCTGAAAAAAATGTTTTGGTCAAAATGACTCTATTTTGGTCTCCAAGTGTCTAAAAAACCTTTTTTTAGTCAAAATAACTGCATTTGGTCACCAAACGTCTGAAAAAAAATATAGTCAAAATGACTACATTTATGTCTTGTAGAGCCTTAAAAAGCCGGTTTTAGGCAAGATTTTAGACATTTGGCTCCAATGGCCTGAAAAAATGTTTTTGGTCAAAATGACTCTATTTTGGTCTCCTAGTGTCTAAAAAGCTTTTTTGTTAGTCAGAATAACTGCATTTGGTCACCAAAGGTCTGAAAAAAATATTTAGTCAAAATTACTGTATTTTTGTCTTTTAGAGCCTTAAAAAGCCTGTTTTTAGACAAGATAACTTTATTTGGGCTCCAATGGCCTGAGAAATTGTTTTTGGTCAAAATGACTCTATTTTGGTCTCCAAGTGTCTAAAAAGCCTTCTTTAGTCAAAATAACTGCATTTATTCACCAAAGGTCTGACAACATTTTTTAGTCAAAATGACTGTATTTTTTGTCTTTTAGAGTCTTTAAAAGCCGGTTTTAGACAAGATAACTGCATTTGGTCTCCAATGGTCTTTTTTTGTCAAAATGAATGTATTTAGTATTCTGTGGCTGAAGGTACATTAGGCATTCACAGGATATTGAAGTAAGTGTCGGCCATAAAAGTCCCCAAAAATTAGCCTGACAGCTAAGAACGTAGTATTTGGTGGCTTAAGGTACATTAGGCATTCACAGGGTACAGAAGTAAGTGTCGGCCTGTATCGGCCCCAAAAATTAGCCAAGGGTTGAACTGACAGCTAAGAACGTAGTATTCTGTGGCTGAAGGTGAGTGTCAGGTAAACCCATGTGGGCTAATTTCTGGGGCCTTTTATGGCCGATACTTACTTCTGTATCCTGTGAATGCCTAATGTACCTTCAGCCACAGAATACTACGTTCTTTGCTGTCAGTTAAACCCATGTGAGCTAATTTTTGGGGCCTATACAGGCCGACACTTACTTCTGTATCATGTGAATGCCTAATGTACCTCCAGCCATTAAATACTACGTTCTTTGCTGTCAGTTAAACCCATGTGAGCTAATTTTTGGGGCCTATACAGGCCGACACTTACTTCTGTATACTGTGTGAATGCCTAATGTACCTCCAGGCACCAAATACTACGTTCTTAGTTGTCAGGTAAACCCATGTGGGCTAATTTTTGGGGCCTTTTAAGGCCGACACTTACTTCTGTATCCCGTGAATGCCTAATGTACCTTCAGCCACAGAATACTACGTTCTTAGCTTTCTTTTTTTTTTTTTTTGGATTTATTGTTCTTTATTTCAATTTCAAGGAGAATTACAACACAAAGTATAATATATACCTCCAAGGCATAAACAAAAAGAGAACGAGAACCACAATACAAGCCCCCATCCTCTTCCCAGTACACAATGTGTTCACATTCAAAGAAATATTCATCATTTTCCAGGGTACCAATAGTGCCCGCAATAAGAAAGAGAAAAAAAATCCTTGACGAGGAAACAGTTTGTCCAGATCGCAAGGCTCTTACCCAATCTTCCTTTTCACTCTTCCCTCTCCCTTCCTCTCCAAACATCACTGCTGCCCCCTTTAATCTACCTCTGTATTGTGTCTTCCGAGAAGACAGCTATGGAGTTCATCTTTCCGTCTCCTACACTAATCTTTTCTCCTTTCCACTTTTTTCCCCTCCCTCCCTACCCTCCCCCCCCTTCCCTCACTCATACTATCAGACAAACATCCACTCACAAAAAAAACAAAAAATAAACATTTTTTAAAAAAATTTTCTCCTCCCCCTCTCCCCCCCTCCCCCTCTCCTCCCTCAACCAGGGCCTCCAAAACGCTGAACCTTTGTAGTCTAGTCCCCCAAGCTCATATTTTAGGGTGCTAAGTGGAGAAGTTGTTTCCCCTCATCCGAGGTCGTAAATAAGTTCCAGATACCCCATATCGCCTTATATTGTTCGTATTTGTTTTGTGAGGAAAGTACTAAATCCTCCATTTTATTTATATGCTCTAATTTCCGTGCCCATTCAGATACTGAGGGGGGATTTGTCCTCCTCCAGTATTGCGGTATGCATGCTCTTGCAGCATTCATCATATGAGGTAATATCGATCTTTCATATTTCTTCCTTGATAGCCCCGATATCTGCAAGAGGCAAAAGGCTGCATCTCCCTCAATTCTATAATCCGTTATTTTCTGAATTATACCCCCTACTTCAGACCAGTATTTCTTTATATCTGGGCAATTCCAGAAAATATGGTACAACGTACTCTCTCCCTCCCCACATCTCCAGCACCTATCAGATTCCTGGGGATACCACTTATGTAATTTATCTGGTGTATTATACCATCTGGTTAAGATCTTATAATTTGTTTCCTGAATTTTAGTGCACTTTGTTGGCCCGAATGTTAACCTACATATTCTCTGTACCTGTGCTATTGTTATATCCCTATTTAAATCTGATTTCCACTTTTCCACCCAATTTAATTTCTGTTGTTCTATTGGGGTATTCATCATTTTTATATAGCATAGAGAGGACACGTCCACTACTCTCCCCCTTCTCACATAGCCTCTCAAAGTTTGTCAACGGTTTTACAAATTTCTCCGGCCTTGGGAGCGACTCCAAGAAATGTCGTACCTGGAGCGCCTCCCAAAGGGGGAGGCCAAATGGTCCGTTCCTATCTGTTAAATTAGGGATCGAGGGCCAGCTCCTCTGATTCGCAAACGTTTTTACACTTACTTGTCCGGATTCTCGTAGTTTTTTGAAATACTGTCTATCCAGTCCTGGGGTAAAGTTTGGGTTCCCCAATATAGGATATAGAGGGAAATCTATTGTTGTTAACTTTTGCCTCAGGGATTGCTGATTACCTATCTTTATAGTATTTCCTATCAATGGGTGTGTTTTTAATGTCTTAGGGAGACTCTGATAGCACCATAACGCTCTCTTTAAGGACACTGCAGTCTGTGCCTGTTCTATTTGAACCCAAATCTTCATTTCCGAATGGTGCCACCAATCTATTATTCTATTTAGCTGTATGGCATGATAGTATCTACATAGATCTGGGATCGCAAGTCCTCCCATATGCTTAGGCAAAGTTAAGCTATTACGAGCTATGTGTGGCTCCTTTTTGGCCCAGATATATCTAGTAAACATTCCATGTATGGTTTTAAAGAAGCTATTCGATATTTTGATAGGCAGAGCTCGCTTCAAATATAAATATTTTGGTAAGATGTTCATTTTTATTAGGTTCCCCCTCCCAAACCAAGACTGGAGTCCCCCCTCCCATTGGTCAAGAAGTCTCCTTGTCTCCTTGACCAGAGGGAGCAAATTCAGGTCGACTATCCTTGACAGGTCTGCTGATATATATGTCCCTAAATATTTCACTGCCTCTTTCACCCAGATAAAGCCAAAGTTACTTTTAGTCCCCATACTGTTTAAATTCCTTTAGGAGCACCGGTAGTGAGATGTCTGGCTCTGGCAAGGTAAATAACAGATCATCCGCATAGGCTGCGATTTTATATTGCTCTTTGCCCTGGGAAACTCCTCTTATATCCGGATTCATGCGGATTTTACATAAGAAAGGTTCCAGTACTAGAGCGAAGAGCAATGGGGAAAGTGGACATCCTTGTCTTGTGCCGTTCTTTATATAAAAAGGTTCTGAGAGTACCCCATTAGCCTTCACCCTCGCTGTCGGATTTGAATAGACTTTGGTGATTCTTTCCTTCATTACTTCTCCTACTCCTATATATCTGAGCACTGACTGCATAAAGGCCCACTCAACTCTATCGAAAGCCTTTTCTGCGTCGGTGCTCAGTATAACACAGGGGGTCCTTGCTTTATTAACTATGTGGATTAAATTGAGGACTCTCGTAGTATTGTCTTTCGCTTCTCTTGCCATCATGAATCCTACTTGTTCTAAATGAATTACCCTTGAAAGGATCCTCGACATTCTAGTAGCTAATATTTTCGTGAAGATTTTTAAATCTGTATTTAACAAGGAGATAGGCCTATAGCTTCCGCAATTTGCTGGGTCCTTACCCTCCTTCAGAATCAGCGTCAAGTAGGCTGCCAAAGTATCTCTGGCAAACACATTAGGCATTCACAGTATACAGAAGTAAGTGTCAGACTGTATAGGCCCCAAAAATTAGCTCACATGGTTTTAACTGACAGCAAAGAACGTAGTGTATTTGATGGCTGGAGGTACATTAGGCATTCACAGTAGACTGAAGTAAGTGTCGGCCTGTATAGGCCCCAAACATTAGCTCACCTGGGTTTAACTGACAGCACAGAACGTAGTATTTGATGGCTGGAGGTACATTAGTCTTTCACAGGATACAGAAGTAAGGGTCAGCCTGTATAGGCCCAAAACTTAGCTCGCATGGGTTTAACTGACAGCAAAGAACATAGTGTATTTGGTGGCTGAAGGTACATTAGGCATTCACAGTATACAGAAGTAAGTGTCGGCCTGTATAGGCCCCAAAAAGTAGCTCACATGGGTTTAACTGACAGCCAAGAACTTAGTATTTGATGGCTAGAGGTAAATTAGGCATTCACACAGGAGAAACAAAAAGAAAGCCAACGAATAACCTGAGGTGCCATCTTGCCATGGCCAAGTTCAAAGGGGTCGAGGGTGGCAGTGGTGACATTGACAGTATACAGAAGTAAGTGTCGGCCTGTTTAGGCCCCAAAACGTAGCTCACATGGGTTTAACTGACAGCAAAGAATGTATTATTGGATGGCTAGAGGTACATCAGGCATTCACACAGTATACAGAAGTAAGTGTCGGCCTGTATAGGCCCCAAAAATTAGCTCACATGGGTTTACCTGACTGCTAAGAACGTAGTATCCTGTGGCTAAAGGTACATTAGGCATTCACAGGATGCAGAAGTAAGTGGAAAGTGTTAGGTGCCGTCCCTAAATGCCAGTAAGCCAAGAAAGGTCCTGCCACATCCCTAAGGACATATGAGAAAAAAGTGTATCAAGTGGTATTGGTGTTCCAATACACCAGAGCCTAAATGAGCCCCACAGGGAACTGTGTATTCTGAGGAAACACCCAACCTGGGACTTTGTAGGCAGGAGTTACTTGGCATGAATAGATAAATAGAAGACCAATTTAATATATAATGATTTTATTAATACATGTGTACAAAATTGTTAAAAAAGACACAGATGCAAAGGCATCAAAAGACAGTCAATATAGAAAATATGTGATAAATAAAATTATGAACCATATCCTAGAGTAGTGGGGTCACCCAGGTCCAACATGTTTCGCCGACTCTGCAGACTCTGACTTAAAAAGGCTTTTTAGACACTTGGAGACCAAAATAGAGTCATTTTGACCAAAACATTTATTTCAGGCCATTGGAGCCACATGTCTAAAATCTTGTCTAAAACCCTCTGTGGTCTCAGCGTGACGCACCGCAGGCTCCTCCTACGCGTTTCATCAGAGACTGACATCGTCAGGGGGTGTGGCCTGCAGTGAACGTCTACAATTTATGCGCTGACGGAGACGGATAGGCGGGGCAATAGACAGGTCCCGGATCCTGGAAGAAAGACACTTGCGTGTCAGCGACCGCAAGCGGCATTTCACAAGAAGAGACATCCGGACTTAGAATGCGGTTCACGTGCGTACCAACGTCCGGAACCAAACATTAACCGGATGTCACATTAAGAGTCAATCAAGACCAATATTAGCACTCATACAATATTCAGTGCAAAATAAATCTTATGCAGATGGATACAGCATATGTAAGCCCAATTGAGCTAAACACACAAGTATTCATTAGCTTTGCATGATTAGATGGTCACAATGGACCACAGTGGAAACCGGCGCCATCTCTCAGCAGAAATAAAAAAATCGGGAGACTCCGACCACACCGCCAAATACAACACTAATACATAAAAGATATATTAGCAATATTACCAATCATAAATCTAAAATACATGATCTTAAATAAAAACATATTAAAAAGGCCTCTCAAAAAGAAAATACAGATAAAAACACATGAACTCATTTGTTATAGGCTAAATGGTAACTAGTATACAGGCAATCTACCTTCAAACTATGAATTATGAATTATTGATGAAGGAATAGATCGCTCTATACTATCGTTATATAGACGATCTGATCTTTATCTGCCATAGAGAAGTTGATTTGGATAGCTTTTTAACATATTTGAATGACAATCCTTATAATCTGAGGTTTACAGGTACAAAAAATATGGATACAATAGAGTTTTTGGATGTGGCTTTGGGTCATGTTGATAACAGAGTCACGTCAAATCTCTATAGAAAGCCACTATCTGGAAACAGTTTACTGCATGCACGCTCCAGTCATCCAATACATACAGTGAAAGGAATTCCTGTTGGGCAATTTCTTAGAGTACGGAGAATATGCAGTGACTTGTCAGAGTTCAAAATACAGGCATCTTTACTATATCATCGTTTCTTAGAACGAGGATATCCCAAATGGATGCTAGACAGGGCTTACTTCATTGCTTTAAATAAAAGCCGCCCTGAACTCCTATCGTCAGTGGCCTCGGAGGACTTGTCACACATAGTCCCAGGTGTGACCTCTGATGCCGCTCATGATGCTAGCATTGGATGTCCTCGCAAAAACAAAAAACATAACAAAAATATGTTTAAATACAAAACTGCTTCCAGAAACCCTGAAAATAAGTCCCCCTTGGTCACACTGTCCTTGCCCTATAGTTTAGAATTTAATAAAATAAAAAATATTATTTATAAATATCTACCAACTTTATATACAGACGATATCTGTGCCAATATTCTCGAAAATGGGGTAAATATAGTGGCCAAGAGGGCTGCAACCTTAGGCAATTCCCTATCACCCAGTTTATATATGTCCACAAAATCCAATACATCGAAAACATGGCTGTACTGTAAAGGAAATTTTAGATGCGGCATGACAGATTGTATTACCTGTCCTCATATCATCCCCAGAGACACATTTGTCTCCACCTATGACAGTAAAGTTTACAATATAAAAAATTTCTTCAACTGCAACACAAAATATTTGATCTATTTAATCACATTTAAAGCATGTTCTATTCAGTATGTGGGTAGAACTACCCGAAAATTAAAAGACCGATTCAGGGAGCATCTCAGTGACATACGTACTTGTAAATCGACTAATATAGCGAAACATTTTAACAACAGTCATGATGGTGATATGTCCCTGGTACAGATCCAAGTAATTGACCACATCACTAGACCCCCTAGAGGTGGAGATGTTTTCCGACTTTTATGTAAAAGAGAAGTTCTGTGGATCTTCAGGCTTCATACTCGGATGCCTCAGGGGTTAAACTGGGAATGGGATGTCACCCATTTTTATGGGTGACATCTCTCCCGGCTTGCCACCATCCTTTATGAAATCTTAGAGGGCCCATATCCAACATCATCTGGTTCTTTCCATTTGTGGAAGTTCATTCGTCTTTATATACTATATTTAGTCATATGTTTGCCTGGTCCGTTTTTGCAATTCATGCGGATTCTACATTAATGGTTTCCGCATTTGTTGCAAATCTGACTCTTTACACTATAGATCGGATGTACCATTATATTTACATATATTTGTTTCCATGTATACATCTGTATCTGTATGAATTTTCATCAATTACATTGAATATCGTACCGACTGGTTTTAAGAGGATATTCCATTGTTTTTCTCGTTCGGGATTTGGCCCCTCATCCGATCAGTTACAGTGATCGTTTTTCTTTTTTCTTTTTTCAATATACACCCAATTGATCATGTTCTTTAGCCTTTTATAGGATTATTTGGAGCACCACTGGAATATGCTTTATATTGCTTTTATCTATGTACAGATATTTGTAAAAGTTTTTTACCAGTCATTATATAAGAAGCAAAACTATTTGCATTAACAATATCTTTGGGCTCTATTATCCTATGGGGTTTTTTGATCTGATCGGATCGGGGACTCTTCCGTAACGAGCATGCACACATTGCGCATTTGGAACATACACATGCCGATATATGTTTTGAAAGTGTCTTTCCTTTTATATTTATGTCTGTAAACCATCATATATACGTTTCCATGTCGTTAAATCTATGGTTACATTAACAGATATTTGTATCTTGAAATAGACACATTTACAATATGTACTTAACGATAATGTGGTCATCCACTTTTTATGTATTATTTAGATATACTGAAATTTTATTTATTGTACTGGATGGTAATTCACCATCAGTTTAATTAATTTTTTGTTACCAGTATATATTCTTTCATTATCACTTTTCACCATTCATCACGTGATTTTAGAATTTTTCTTTAAATCACTATTCTATATTTTTTCACATGTTCCATCACACACACACATCACATTTTACACATTTATATTTTTCACATACTTTTTATTTCATTTTTCACTATTTTCACCTTTATATTTATTTTTATTTTTATATTTATTTTTATATTTATATTTATTTTTATTTATTTTTATTTTATTTTATTTTATTTTATTTCATTTTGATTTTTTGTTTTTGCTTTTGTCACATTACACATTTCACATACATATTCAATATACATACCTTACTGCATGTTCACATCATACATATATATTTTTTCACACACACAACAGATTTTCATTTATCACGTTACATATTTTTATCCCATTCACGGTCTCTTTAAATTGATCACAGTACTCATATACATTTTAATACAACGTACATTTATGCATATATATGTGTACATATTAGTTTTTTCTAAAATTGAAGCTCTTTCCAGTTTACATTGATGGCTAGAGGTAAATTAGGCATTCACACAGGAGAAACAAAAAGAAAGCCAACGAATAACCTGAGGTGCCATCTTGCCATGGCCAAGTTCAAAGGGGTCGAGGGTGGCAGTTGTGATCGCTTACGGCCACATCACTCTGAACGCGCCCAATCTGGTCTGATCTCAGAAGCTAAGCAGGGTCGGGCTGGTTAGTACCTGGATGGGAGACCGACTGGGAATTCCAGGTGCTGTAGGCTTTTGGCTTTTCCTTTATTCGTTGGCTTTCTTTTTGTTTCTCCTGAGGTGCCATCTGGCCATGGCCGGGTTTAATGGGGTCAAGGGTGGCAGTGGTGATCGCCAACGGCTACATTACCTTGAAAGCACGAAATCTCGTCTGATCTTGTAAGTTAAGCAGGGTCGGGCCTGGTTAGTACCTGGATGGGAGACCTCCTGTGTAGCAGAGGAGTAGTTTAATCTACATTAGCTCTGCTGGTAAACAGGAAAACAGGTACTAATCCAACTAGGCAGGTACAGCATGCAACAATCCAGGTAGCGTTATGCAATCCTTCCCTCCCAAGAACTAGACGACACATAGGCTCGGAGTCAACTCAGAATGCCTTGTTTATTGAAAACATAAGAGATCTACACTCTGCCAAAACCCCCTCCCTCTTCATGTCATTCCACACAAACACACATCCCATAATATGCTTACAGGGCAGACAGGAACAATAGGACAATGGAATGCAGGTATTCACAATAACAAACCCCACCCCACTAGCAGGGGTCTATGAAACACTGCTGCCACTTCTAGCAATCTGCAATATATCTTTATATATTTCTATATTTCCTCAGGGACACTGTTCAGTAATATTATGGTCATTCTTTCAACACAAACCACACTCTCAGTGTCCATTCCGCTACAGCCTGGGAATACCAGGTGCTGTAGGCTTTTGGCTTTTCCTTTATTCGTTGGCTTTCTTTTTTTTTCTTTTGAGGTGCCATCTTGGCATGGCCAAGTTCAAAGGGGTCAAGGGTGGCAGTGGAGATAGCCTAAGGCCACATCACCTTGAATGCGCTCAATCTCGTCTGATCTCGGAAGCTAAGCAGGGTTGGGCCTTGTTAGTACCTGGATGGGAGACCACCTGGGAATACCAGGTGCTGTAGTCTTTTGGCTTTTCCTTTATTTGTTGGCTTTCTTTTTGTTTCTCCTGAGGTGCCATCTTGCCATGGCCAAGTTCAAAGGGGTCGAGGGTGGAAGTAGTGATCGCCTACGGCCACATCACCCTGAACACACCCAATCTGGTCTGATCTCAGAAGCTAAGCAGGGTGGGGCCTGGTTAGTACCTGGATGGGAGACCGCCTAGGAATATAAGGTGCCGTAGCCTTTTGGCTTTTCCTTTATTCGTTGTCTTTCATTTTGTTTCTCCTGAGGTGCCATCTTGCCATGGCAGAGTTCAAAGGGGTCGAGAGTGGCAGGGGTGATTGTGTGCAGCCACATCACTCTGAACGTGCCCTATCTCGTCTGATCTCGGAAGCTAAGTGGGGTCGGGCCTGGTTAGTACCTGGATGAGGGACTTCCTGGGAATACCAGGTGCTGTAGTCTTCTGGCTTTTCCTTTATTCGTTGGCTTTCTTTTTGTTTCTCCTGATGTGCCATCTTGCCATGGCCAGAATCAAAGGGGTCGAGGGTGGCAGTAATGGTCGCCTACGGCCACATCGCCTTTAACGCGCCCAATCTCGTCTGATCTTGGAAGCTAAGCAGGGTCGGGCCTGGTTAGTACCTGGATGAGAGACCGCCTGGGAATACCAGGTGCTGTAGGCTTATGGCTTTTCCTTTATTCGTTGGCTTTCTTTTTGTTTCTCCTGAGGTGCCCTCTTGCCATGGCCATGTTCAAAGGGGTCGAGGGTGGCAGTTGTGATCGCCTACGGCCACGTCACCCTGAATGCGCCTGATCTCGTCTGATCTTGGAAGCTAAGCAGGGTCGGGCTTGGTTAGTACCTGGATGAGAGACCGCCTGTGAATACCAGGTGCTGTAGGCTTTTGGCTTTTCCTTTATTTGTTGGCTTTCTTTTTGTTTCTCCTGAGGTGCCATCTTGCCATGGCCAAGTTCAAAGGGGTCGAGGGTGGAAGTATTGATCGCCTACGGCCACATCACCCTGAGCACACCCAAGCTGGTCTGATCTCAGAAGCTAAGCAGGGTGGGGCCTGGTTAGTACCTGGATGGGAGACCGCCTAGGAATATAAGGTGCTGTAGCCTTTTGGCTTTTCCTTTATTCGTTGTCTTTCATTTTGTTTCTCCTGAGGTGCCATCTTGCCATGGCAGAGTTCAAAGGGGTCGAGAGTGGCAGGGGTGATTGTGTACAGCCACATCACCCTGAACGTGCCCTATCTCGTCTGATCTTGGAAGCTAAGCGGGGTCGGGCCTGGTTAGTACCTGGATGGGAGACCGCCTAGGAATATAAGGTGCTGAAGGCTTTTGGCTTTTTCTTTATTCATTGGCTTTCTTTTCATTTCTCCTGAGGTGCCATCTTGCCATGGCTAAGTTCAAAGGGGTCGAGGGTGGCAGTGGTGATTGCCTATGGACACATCACCCTGAACGCGCCCGATCTCATTTGATCTTGGAAGGTAAGCAGCATCAGGCCTGGTTAGTACCTGGATGGGAGACCGCCTGTGTAGCGGAGGAGTAGTTTAATCTACATTGGCTCCGCTGGTAGACAAGAAAACAGGTAATAATCCAACTAAGCAGGTACAGCATGCAACAATCCAGGTAGTGTTATACAATCCTTCCCTCCCAAGAACTAGATGACACATAAGCTGGGAGTCAACTCAGAATGCCTTGTTTATTGAAAACACAAGAGATCTACACTCTGCCAAAACCCTCTCCCTCTTTGAGTCATTCCACACAAACACACATCCCATAATATGCTTACAAGGCAGACAGGAACAATAGGACAATGGAATGCTGGTATTCACAATAACAAACCCCACCCCACTATCAGGAGTCTATAAAACACTGCTGCCATATTCTAGCAATCTGCAATATATCTTTATATATTTCCTCAGGGACACTTTTCAGTAATATTATGGTCATTCTTTCAACACAAGCCACACTCTCAGCGTCCATTCCGCTACAGCCTGGGAATACCAGGTGCTGTAGGCTTTTGGCTTTTCCTCTATTCGTTGGCTTTCTTTTTGAGAAGTTTGTGTCGGCCTGTATAGGCCCCAAAAAATAGCTCACATGGGTTTAACTGACAGCAAAGAACATAGTATTTGATGGCTAGAGGTACAGTAGGCATTCAAACAGTATACAGAAGTAAGTGTCGGCATGTATAGGCCCCAAAAATTAGCTCACATGGGTTTACCTGACAGTTAAGAATGTAGTATTTGGTGGCTGAAGGTACATTAGGCATTCACAGAATACAGAAGTAAGTGTTGGAATGTATAGTCCCCAAAAATTAGCCCACATGGGTTTTACTGACAGCTAAGAACGTAGAATTCGGTGGCTGAAGGTACATTAGGCATTCACACAGTATACAGAAGTAAGTGTCGGACTGTTTAGGCCCCAAAAATTAGCTCACATGGGTTTAACTGACAGCAAAGAATGTAGTATTGGATGGCTAGAGGTACAGCAGGCATTCAAACATTATACAGAAGTAAGTGTCGGGCTCTATAGCCCCCAAAAATTAGCTCACATGGATTTACCTGACTGCTAAGAACGTAGTATTCTGTGGCTAAAGGTACATTAGGCATTCACAGGATACAGAAGTAAGTGTCGGCCATAAAAGGCCCCAGAAATTAGCCCACATGGGTTTACCTGACACTTACCTTCAGTCACAGAATACTACGTTCTTAGTTAAACCCATGTGGGCTAATTTTTGGGGCCTATACAGGCCGACACTTACTTCTGTAGCCTGTGAATGCCTAATGTACCTTCAGCCACCAAATACTACGTTCTTAGCTGTCAGGCTAATTTTTGGGGACTTTTATGGCCGACACTTACTTCTGTATCCTGTGAATGCCTAATGTACCTTCAGCCACAGAATGCTAAATACATTCATTTTGACAAAAAAAACGTAGTATTTGGTGGCTGAAGGTACATTAGGCATTCACAGGCTACAGAAGTAAGTGTCGGCCTGTATAGGCCCAAAAAATTAGCCCACATGGGTTTAACTAAGAACGTAGTATTCTGTGACTGAAGGTAAGTGTCAGGTAAACCCATGTGGGCTAATTTCTGGGGCCTTTTATGGCCGACACTTACTTCTGTATCCTGTGAATGCCTAATGTACCTCTAGCCATCCAATACTACATTCTTTGCTGTCAGTTAAACCCATGTGAGCTAATTTTTGGGGCCTAAACAGTCCGACACTTACTTCTGTATACTGTGTGAATGCCTAATGTACCTTCAGCCACCGAATTCTACGTTCTTAGCTGTCAGTAAAACCCATGTGGGCTAATTTTTGGGGACTATACATTCCAACACTTACTTCTGTATTCTGTGAATGCCTAATGTACCTTCAGCCACCAAATACTACATTCTTAACTGTCAGGTAAACCCATGTGAGCTAATTTTTGGGGCCTATACATGCCGACACTTACTTCTGTATACTGTTTGAATGCCTACTGTACCTCTAGCCATCAAATACTATGTTCTTTGCTGTCAGTTAAACCCATGTGAGCTATTTTTTGGGGCCTATACAGGCCGACACAAACTTCTCAAAAAGAAAGCCAACGAATAAAGGAAAAGCCAAAAGCCTACAGCACCTGGTATTCCCAGGCTGTAGCGGAATGGACGCTGAGAGTGTGGCTTGTGTTGAAAGAATGACCATAATATTACTGAAAAGTGTCCCTGAGGAAATATATAAAGATATATTGCAGATTGCTAGAATATGGCAGCAGTGTTTTATAGACCCCTGCTAGTGGGGTGGGGTTTGTTATTGTGAATACAGGCATTCCATTGTCCTATTGTTCCTGTCTGCCTTGTAAGCATATTATGGGATGTGTGTTTGTGTGGAATGACTCAAAGAGGCAGAGGGTTTTGGCAGAGTGTAGCTCTCTTGTGTTTTCAATAAACAAGGCATTCTGAGTTGACTCCCAGCTTATGTGTCGTCTAGTTCTTGGGAGGGAAGGATTGTGTAACACTACCTGGATTGTTGCATGCTGTACCTGCTTAGTTGGATTATTACCTGTTTTCCTGTCTACCAGCGGAGCCAATGTAGGTTAAACTACTCCTCCGCTACACAGGCGGTCTCCCATCCAGGTACTAACCAGGCCTGATGCTGCTTACCTTCCGAGATCAAATGAGATCGGGCGCGTTCAGGGTGATGTGTCCATAGGCAATCACCACTGCCACCCTCGACCCCTTTGAACTTAGCCATTGCAAGATGGCACCTCAAGAGAAACGAAAAGAAGCCAACGAATAAAGAAAAAGCCAAAAGCCTTCAGCACCTTATATTCCCAGGCGGTCTCCCATCCAGGTACTAACCAGGCCCGACCCTGCTTAGCTTCCAAAATCAGACGAGATTGGGCGCGTTCAAGGTGATGTGGACGTAGGCAACCACCACTGCCACCCTCGACCCCTTTGAACTTGGCCATGGCAAGATGGCACCTCGGGAGAACCAAAAGAAAGCCAACGACTAAAGGAAAAGCCAGAAGCCTACAGCACCTGGTATTCCCCGGAAGTCCCCCATCCAGGTACTAACCAGGCCCAACCCCGCTTAGCTTCCGAGATCAGACGAGATAGGGCACGTTCAGGGTGATGTGGCTGTAGGCAATCACCCCCGCCACTCTCGACCCCTTTGAACTTGGCCATGGCAAGATGGCACCTCAGGAGAAACAAAATGAAAGACAACGAATAAAGGAAAAGCCAAAAGCCTAAAGAATCTGGTATTCCCAGTTGGTCTCACATCCAGGTACTAACCAGGCCCGACTCTGCTTAGCTTCCGAGATCAGACTAGATCAGGCTAGTTCAGGGTGATGTGGCCGTAGGCGATCACCACTGCCACCCTCGGCCCCTTTGAACTTGGCCATGGCAAAATGGCACCTCAGGAATAACAAAATGAAAGACATTGAATAAAGGAAAAGCCAAAAGCCTACAGCACCTGGTATTCCCAGTCGGTCTCACATCCAGGTACTAACCAGGCCCGACAAAGCTTAGCTTCCGAGATCAGACGAGATCGGGCTCGTTCAGGGTGATGTGGCCGTAGGCGATCACCGCTGCCACCCTCGGCCCCTTTGAACTTGGCCATGGCAAAATGGCACCTCAGGAGAAACAAAAAGAAAGCCAACGAATAAAGGAAAAGCCAAAAGCCTACAGCACCTGGTTTTTCCAGGCGGTCTCACATCCAGGTACTAACCAGGCCCGACCCACCTTAGCTTCCGAATTCAGACGAGATTGGGCTCGTTCAGGGTGATGTGGCCATAGGCAATCAGTGCTGCCACACTCGACCCCTTTGAACTTGGCCATGGCAAAATGGCACCTCAGGAGAAACAAAAAGAAAGCCAACGAATAAATGAAAAGCCAAAAGCCTACAGCACTTGGTATTCCCAGGCGGTCTCCCATTTAGGTACTAACCAGGCCCGACCCGTCTTAGCTTCTGAGATCAGGCGCGTTCAGGGTGATGTGGCCGTAGGCGATCACCACTGCCACTCTCGACCATTTTGAACTTGGCCATGGCAAGATGGCTCCTCAGGAGAAACAAAAAGAAAGCCAACGAATAAAGGAAAAGCCAAAAGCTTATAGCACCTGGTATTCCCAGGTGGTCTCCCATCCAGGTACTATCCAGGCCCGACCCTGCTTAGCTTCCGAGATCAGACAAAATCAGGTGCGTTCAGGGTGATGTGGCCATTGGCGATCACCACTACCACCCTCGACCCCTTTGAAATTGGCCATGGCAAAATGGCATCTCTGGAGAATCAAAAAGAAAGCAAACGAATAAAGGAAAAGCCAAAAGCCTACAGCACCTGGTATTCCCAGGCGGTCTCCCGGGTACTAACCAGGCCCGACCCTGCTTAGCTTCCGAGATCAGACGAGATCGGGCGCGTTAAGGGTGATGTGGCCATAGGCAATAACCACTGCCACCATTGACCCCTTTGAATTAGGCCATGGCAAGATGGCACCTCAGGAGAACAAAAAGAAAGCCAACGAATAAAGCAAAAGTCAAAAGTCTGCAGCAGCTGGCATTCCCAGGCGGTCTCCCATCCAGGTACTAACCAGGCCTGACCCTGCTTAGCTTCCGAGATCAGACGAGATGGGGTGTGTTCAGGGTGATGTAGCCATAGGTGTTCACCACTGCCACCCTCGACCCCTTTGAACTTGGCCATGGCAAGATGTCACTTCAGGAGAAACAAAAAGAAAGCCAACGAATAAAGGAAAAGCCAAAAGCCTACAGAACCTGGTATTCCCAGGCAGTCCCCCCTCCAGGTACTAACCAGGCCCAATCCTGCTTAGCTTCCGAGATCAGACCAGATTGAGCGCATTAAAGGTGATGTGGCTTTAGGCGATCACCACTGCCACCCTCGACCCTTTTGAATTTGACCATGCCAAGATGGCACCTCGGGAGAAACAAAGAGAAAGCCAACGAATAAAGGAAAAGCCTAAAGCCTACAGCACCTGGTATTCCCAGGCTGTAGCGGAATGAACACCGAGAGTGTGGCTTGTGTTGAAAGAATGGCCATAATATTACTGAACAGTGTCCCTGAGGAAATATATAAAGATATATTGCAGATTGCTAGAATATGGCAGCAGAGTTTCATGGACCCCTGCTAGTGGGGTGGGGTTTGTTTTTGTGAATAACTGCATTCCATTGTCCTATTGTTCCTGTCTGCCTTGTAAGCATATTTTGGGCTGTGTATTTGTGTGCAATCACTCGAAGAGGGAGGGGGTTTGGGAGAGGTGTAGATCTCTGGTGTTTTCAATAAACAATGCATTCTGAGTTGACTCCCAGCCTATGTGTCATCTAGTTCTTGGGAAGGAAGGATTGTATAACGCTACCTGGATTGTTGCATGCTGTACCTGCCTAGTTGGATTATTACCTGTTTTCCTATCTACCAGCATAGCCCATGTAGATTAAACTACTCCTCCACTACACAAGCGGTCTCCCATCCAGGTACTAATCAGGCCCAACCCTGCTTAGCTTCCGAGATCAGACCAGTTTGGGCGAGTTCAGGGTGATGTGGCCGTAGGCGATCACTACTTCCACCCTCGACCCCTTTGAACTTGGCCATGGCAAGATGGCACCTCAGGAGAAACAAAAAGAAAGCCAACAAATAAAGGAAAAGCCAAAAGGCTACAGCACCTGGTATTCCCAGGTGATCTCCCATCCAGGTACTAACCAGGCCCGACCTGCTTAGCTTCTGAGATCAGACGAGATTGAGCGCATTCAAGGTGATGTGGCCGTAGGCTGTCACGGCTGTCACGGCTGTCACAACTGCCACCCTCGACCCCTTTGAACTTGGCCATGCCAAGATGGCACCTCAAAAGGAAAAAAAAAGAAAGCCAACGAATAAAGGAAAAGCCAAAAGCCTACAGCACCTGGTATTCCCAGGCTGTAGCGGAATGGACACAGAGAGTGTGGCTTGTGTTGAAAGAATGACCATAATATTACTGAACAGTGTCCCTGAGGAAATATATAAAGATATATTGCAGATTGCTAGAATATGGCAGCAGTGTTTCATAGACCCCTGCTAGTGGGGTGGGGTTTGTTATTGTTCCTGTCTGCCCTGTAAGCATATTATGGGATGTGTGTTTGTGTGGAATGACTCGAAGAGGGAGGGGGTTTTGGCAGAGAGTAGATCTCGTATGTTTTCAATAAACAAGGCATTCTGAGTTGACTCCGAGCCTATGTGTCGTCTAGTTCTTGGGAGGGAAGGATTGCATAACGCTACCTGGATTGTTGCATGCTTTACCTGCCTAGTTGGATTAGTACCTGTTTTCCTGTCTACCAGCAGAGCCAATGTAGATTAAACTACTCCTCTACTACACAGGAGGTCTCCCATCCAGGTACTAACCAGGCCTGACCCTGCTTAGCTTTCAAGATCAGACGAGATTGGGTGCTTTCAAGGTAATGTAGCCGTTGGCGATCACCACTGCCACCCTCGACCCCATTAAACCCGGCCATGGCCAGATGGCACCTCAGGAGAAACAAAAAGAAAGCCAACGAATAAAGGAAAAGCCAAAAGCCTACAGAACCTGGTATTCCCAGTCGGTCTCCCATCCAGGTACTAACCAGGCCGACCCTGCTTAGCTTCTGAGATCAGACCAGATTGGGCGCGTTCAGGGTGATGTGGCTGTAGGCGATCACCACTGCCACCCTCGACCCCTTTGAACTTGGCCATGGCAAGATGGCACCTCAGGTTATTCGTTGGCTTTCTTTTTGTTTCTCCTGTGTGAATGCCTTATTTACCTCTAGCCATCAAATACTACGTTCTTTGCTGTCAGTTAAAACCATGTGAGCTATTTTTTGGGGCCTATACAGGCCGACACTTACTTCTGTATACTGTGAATGCCTAATGTACCTTCAGCCACCAAATACACTATGTTCTTTGCTGTCAGTTAAACCCATGCGAGCTAAGTTTTGGGGCCTATACAGGCTGACACTTACTTCTGTATCCTGTGAAAGCCTAATGTACCTCCAGTCATCAAATACTATGTTCTGTGCTGTCAGTTAAACCCATGTGAGCTAATGTTTGGGGCCTATACAGGCCGACACTTGCTTCAGTCTACTGTGAATGCCTAATGTACCTCCAGCCATCAAATACACTACGTTCTTTGCTGTCAGTTAAACCCATGTGAGCTAATTTTTGGGGCCTATACAGTCCGACACTTACTTCTGTATACTGTGAATGCCTAATGTACCTTCAGCCATCAAATACACTATGTTATTTGCTGTCAGTTAAACCCATGTGAGCTAGGTTTTGGGGCCTATACAGGCTGACACTTACTTCTGTATCCTGTGAAAGCCTAATGTACCTCCAGCCATCAAATACTACGTTCTTAGTTGTCAGGTAAACTGATGTGGGCTAATTTTTGGGGCCTTTTATGGCCGACACTTACTTGTTTATCCTGTGAATGCCTAAGGTACCTTCAGCCACAGAATACTACATTCTTAGCTGTCAGGTAAACCCATTTGGGCTATTTTTTGGGGCCTATACAGGCCGACACTTACTTCTGTACCCTGTGAATGCCTAATGTACCTTCAGCCACAGAATACTACATTCTTAGCTGTCAGGTAAACCCATGTGGGCTATTTTTTGGGGCCTTTTATGGCCGACACTTACTTCTGTATCCAGTGAATGCCTAATGTACATTCATCCAAAGAATACTACGTTCTTAGCTGTCATTTAAACCCATGTGGGCTAATTTTTGAGTTTATACAGGCCGACACTTACTTCTGTACCCTGTGAATGCCTAATATACCTTCAGCCACCAAATACTACGTTCTTTGCTGTCAGGTAAACCCATGTGGGCTAATTTTTTGGGCCTTTTACGGCCGACACTTACTTCTGTATCCTGTGAATGAAACATTTTTTTTATTCAAAATGACTGAATTTTTGTATTTTAGAGTCTTAAAAAGCCGGTTTTAGTCAAGATCGCTGCATTTTGCTCTCCAATGCCCTGAAAATGTTATTGGTCAAAATGACTCTATTTTGGTCTCCAAGTGTCTTAAAGGCCTTTTTTAGTCAAAATAACTTCATTTGGTCAGCCAAAAGTCTGAAAAAATTTTTTTAGTCAAAATTACTTTATTTTTGTCTTTTAGAGTTTTAACCACTTAAGCCCCGGAAGATTTTACCCCCTTCCTGACCAGGGGGTATTTTGCGATTCGGCACTGCGTGACTTTAACGGACACTTGCGCGGCCGTGCGACGCTGTATCTAAACAAATTTGACGTCCTTTTTTTTCCCACAAACAGAGCTTTCTTTTGGTGGTATTTGATCACCTGTGCGATTTTTTGATCATGCGCTATAAACAAAAAAATTTCGTAAATTTTGCAAAAATAGCAATATTTTTCACATTTTTTTATATTAAATTCCCCCCCCCCCCAAAAAAAAATGTAAAAATCAAAATTTTTTAACATTTTCGGCCAATTTGTTTTATGCTACCTATGTTTGGTAAAAAAAATCACAAAAAGCGTATTTTGATTGGTTTGCTTAAAAGTTATCGCGTTTACTAACAAAGGGAAAGATTTTTGTCATTTTTGTTGTTTTTCCTTAACGCGTAATGGCGGCGATCTGCGATTTTTTTTGCGGTACTGCGACATTGCGGCCTGACAGATCGGACCCTTGACTGACATTTTTGACACTTATGGGGTTACCAGTGACATTTCTACAGTAATCAGTGCTATACATATGCACTGTTACTGTAAAAATACACTGGCAGTGAAGGGGTTAACTTTTTTTGAATGTGTGTCCCTAGGGGCGTGCTTTCTACTGTGATTGGCTGTGGCTTCAGATGTATGAATGGTGATCAACGGTTCTACATAGTAGAACCGTATGATCATCATTCATACACAGGGGAGAATGACAGGCAGCTTGTTTACACAAGCCGCCTGACTTTCTCCCTCTCCCCTGCCGATCTCAGAGTGACAGGCGGACATCGGGTCGGCCGGTCACACGCGCGGGGGGGTCCGTGACCACGCGGGAGCGGGAGCGCGCCTCCGGGGGCGCGCGCTCGCTCCCTAGACCCTCACAAGCAAGCGACGTAGACCTACGTCAGTTTGCCTGTGAGGGGCTGACCGCCGACGTAGATAGTCGTGCGGCAGTCGGCAAGTGGTTAAAAAGCCGGTTTTAGTCAAGATTACTGCATTTTGCCTCCAATGGTCTGAAAATTTTTTTTTGGGTCAAAATGACTGTATTTCGGTCTCACCCTGAATGCGTCTGATCTTGGAAGCTAAGCAGGGCCGGGCCTGGTTAGTACCTTGATGGGAGACCACCTGGGAATACCAGGTGCTGTAGGCTTTTAGCTTTTCCTTTATTCTTTGGCTTTCTTTTTGTTTCTCCTGGCCCATTCATTACATGCTCTACACGCTATGTCGTGTATCTTTTGCGTTGCCCATGTGGTTTGGAATACGTGAGCCGCACGATACGCAAGCTGCATGTACGGTTAAACGAGCATGTGGCTAATATTATAAAAGCTTTCCCTAAACATAGCGCGCCAAGGCACTATGCTCTCTGCCATAATAAAGATCCTAGTGGCACTATTTTTATGGGGATTGATAAATTCCCGGGTAATTGGAGGGGTAGCAATCTGACGAGAGGGGTCTCCCAGTTGGAGACCAGTTGGATTTACCGCCTCAAATCCTATGCCCCTCAATATTGATTGGGACATCAATTCCTTCATCAATAATTCATAATTCATAGTTTGAAGGTAGATTGCCTGTATACTAGTTACCATTTAGCCTATAACAAATGAGTTCATGTGTTTTTATCTGTATTTTCTTTTTGAGAGGCCTTTTTAATATGTTTTTATTTAAGATCATGTATTTTAGATTTATGATTGGTAATATTGCTAATATATCTTTTATGTATTAGTGTTGTATTTGGCGGTGTGGTCGGAGTCTCCCGATTTTTTTATTTCTGCTGAGAGATGGCGCCGGTTTCCACTGTGGTCCATTGTGACCATCTAATCATGCAAAGCTAATGGATACTTGTGTGTTTAGCTCAATTGGGCTTACATATGCTGTATCCATCTGCATAAGATCTATTTTGCACTGAATATTGTATGAGTGCTAATATTGGTCTTGATTGACTCTTAATGTTACATGCGGTTAACGTTTGGTTCCGGACGTTGGTACGCACGTGAACCGCATTCTAATGTCTCTTCTTGTGAAATGCCGCTTGCGGTCGCTGACACGCAAGTGTCTTTCTTCCGGGATCCGGGACCTGTCTATTGCCCCGCCTATCCGTCTCTGTCAGCGCATAAATTGTGGACGTTCACTGCAGGCCACACCCCCTGATGACGTCAGTCTCTGACGAAACGCGTAGGAGGAGCTATGGAGGGGACGCGGCGGCCATTTTTTCAGCAGGAATCGAGCCTCGAGGACACCCTGATTTACACACGCCATACAAACTACAGCCAAATGTGAGTTGCCACTTTGAGAATTGTGTCCAATAAAGTTGTTTAATGGTACTACACTATGGCAGTTGTTTCCCTCTTTACATGTTATAACTATCTGTGAGGAAGTGGAAGTGATCAGAGAGTGAGCCGGTGCAGGATTTGCCAGTGGAGGTTGAAATATGCTGTTTTTGATCTCTGTCATGGGGGTCAAATCATTGTGGTAAGAGGCCAACCTTTACCTTTGGTGGTGGTACTTCCTGAACGGGGATATTGGTGTTTGGAGTGTCCTTAGGAGCACCTTAACTTACTTCTGTATACTGTGTGAATGCCTAATGTACCTCCAGCCACCAAATACTACGTTCTTAGTTGTCAGGTAAACTGATGTGGGCTAATTTTTGGGGCCTTTTATGGCCGACACTTACTTCTTTATCCTGTTAATGCCTAATGTTCCTTCAGCCACAGAATACTACGTTCTTAGCTGTCAGGTAAACCTATTTGGGCTAATTTTTGGGTCCTTTTATGGCCGACACTTACTTCTTTATCCTGTAAATGCCTAATGTACCTTCAGCCACAGAATACTACATTTTTAGCTGTCAATTTTTGTCTTTTAGAGCCTTAAAAAGCCGGTTTTAGACAAGATTTTAGACATTTGGCTCCAATGGCCTGAAATTTTTTTTGATTAAAATAACTATTTTGGTCTCCAAGTGTCTAAAAAGCATTTTTTAATCAAAATAACTGCATTTGGTCAACAAAGGTCTGAAAAAATTTTTTAGGCAAAATGACTGTATTTTTGTCTTTGAGTCTTAAAAAGCCAGTTTTAGACAAGATAACTGCATTTTGCTCTCCAATGGCCTGAAATTTTTTTGGTCAAAATGACTATTTTGGTCTCCAAGTGTCTAAAAATCCTTTTTTAGTCAAAATAACGGCATTTGGTCACCAAAGGTCTGAACATTTTTTTAGTCAAAATGACTGTATTTTTGTCTTTTAGAGCCTTAAAAAGCTGGGTTTAGACAAGATTAGTCTAAAACTGGCCATTTGGGCTCCAATGGCCTGAAAAGGTATTTTCGGTCAAAATTGCTCTATTTTGGTCTCCAAGTGTCTTAAAATCCTTTTTTAGTCAAATTACTGCATTTGCTCCAAAGGTCAGAAAAAAAATGTAGTCAAAATGACTATATTTTTGTCTTTTAGAGCCTTAAAAAGCCGGTTTTAGAAAAGATTTTAGACATTTGGCTCCAATGGCCTGAAAAAAATGTTTTGGTCAAAATGACTCTATTTTGGTCTCCAAGTGTCTAAAAACCTTTTGTTAGTCAAAATAACGGCATTTGGTCACCAAAGGTCTGAAATTTTTTTTGTCAAAATGACTGTATTTTTGTCTTTTAGAGCCTTAAAAAGCCGTTTTTAGACTCGATTTGTCTAAAACAGGCCATTTGGGCTCCACTGGCCTGAAAAAGTTTTTGGTCAAAATGACTCTATTATGGTTTCCAAGTGTCTAAAAAGCCTTTTTAAGTCAGAGTCTGCAGAGTCGGCGAAACATGTTGGACCTGGGTGACCCCACTACTCTAGGATATGGCTCATAATTTTATTTATCACATATTTTCTATATTGACTGTCTTTTGATGCCTTTGCATCTGTGTCTTTTTTAACAATTTTGTACACATGTATTAATAAAATCATTATATATTAAATTGGTCTTCTATTTATCTATTCATGCCAAGTAACTCCTGCCTACAAAGTCCCAGGTTGGGTGTTTCCTCAGAATACACAGTTCCCTGTGGGGCTCATTTAGGGTCTGGTGTATTGGAACACCAATACCACTTGATACACTTTTTTCTCATATGTCCTTAGGGATGTGGCAGGACCTTTCTTGGCTTACTGGCATTTAGGGTCGGTACCTAACATTTTCTACTTGCTTCTGCATCCTGTGAATGCCTAATGTACCTTTAGCCACAGAATACTACGTTTTTAGGTAAACCCATGTGAGCTAATTTTTGGGGCCTATACAGGCCGACACTTACTTCTGTATACTGTGTGAATGCCTGATGTACCTCTAGCCATCCAATAATACGTTCATTGCTGTCAGTTAAACCCATGTGAGCTACGTTTTGGGGCCTAAACAGGCCGACACTTACTTCTGTATACTGTCAATGCCTGATGTACCTCCAGCCATCAAATACACTACGTTCTTTGGTGTCAGTTAAACCCATGTGAGCTAATTTTTGGGGCCTATACAGGCCGACACTTACTTCTGTATCCTGTGAATGCCTAATGTAATTCCATCCTTTAAATACTACGTTCCTTGCTGTCAGTTAAACCTATGTGAGCTAATTTTTGGGGTCTATAAAGGCCGACACTTACTTCTGTATACTGGAAATGCCTGATGTACCTCCAGCCATCAAATACAGTATGTTCTTTGCTGTCAGTTAAACCCATGTGAGCTAATTTTTGGGGCCTATACAGGCTGACACTTACTTCTGTATCCTGTGAATGCCTAATGTACCTTCAGCCACAGAATACTACGTTATTAGCTGTCAGTTAAACCCATGTGGGCTAATTTTTGGGGACTATACAGGCCGACACTTACTTCTGTATCCTGTGAATGCCTAATGTACCTTCAGCCTCCAAATACTACATACTTAGCTGTCAGGTAAACCCATGTGAGCTAATTTTTGGGGCCTATACATGCCGACACTTACTTCTGTATACTGTGTGAATGCCTTATGTACCTCTAAACAAAACGATTCAGGATGCTCATAATTGTCCGTTATGTTCCGCGGAAAGACCTTCTCTTTGCCACAAGTTCTGGTCCTGTCCCTATATCATGACATTCTGGGACCAGGTACTGACCTTCATCGGGGAAGTGACGAAGTGGCACATACCCAAAGACCCTATATTGCTCCTGTTCGGTTACTGGGACAAACGCCTCCAAAAGTGTGCCTCGCCACATCGTCTGTGGATCCTGACCTGTTTACTGGTGGCCAGAAGGACAATCCTAACTAATTGGATCTCCACGACTCCCCCCTTAGTTTCCCGGGTCAGATCAGAGCTTTCCACACTTCTTTCCATTGACCGCCTCAACACGTTTTTTTCAGCCCCATCCTCACGGAAATCATTTCTACAGAAATGGGACAATTACGTCAAGTACTCCTTCCCCAAATCCGACCCCTCTATGGATCAATATACATTTACGTTCCAGGACTCGCCCAAGAACTCTTCCCCACTCTCACATTCCCCATCAGTTTCCATGCTCTTTTTACCCTGGACCCCCCTCCCCCCACCCTGCCCTTCCCCAGTTCAGGTTACCCATACTATGAGTGACCTAATTTGCATAATGTCTGTATTTAATTGTACCTTTTCTGTTGTTGATACTCACGTGTTATATTACAAAATTTTAAATAAAAAAAAAAAAAGGAAAACCCAAAAGCCTTACAGCACCTGGTATTCCCAGGCGGTCTCCCATCAAGGGACTAACCAAGCCCGACCCTGCTTAGCTTCTGAGATCAGACGAGATAGGGCACGTTCAGGGTGATGTGGCCGTAGGCGATCTCCCCTGCCACCCTCGACCCCTTTGAACTTGGCCATGGCAAGATGGCACCTCAGGAGAAACAAAAAGAAAGCCAACGAATAAAGGAAAAGCCAAAAGCCTACAGCACCTGGTATTCCCAGGCGGTCTCCCATCCAGGTACTGACCAGGCCCGACCCTGCTTAGCTTCCAAGATTAGACAAGATCGGGTGCGTTCAGGGTGATGTGGCCGTAAGCGATCACCCCTGCCACATCTGGCCATGGCAAGATGGCACCTCAAGTTATTCGTTGGCTTTCTTTTTGTTTCTCCTGTGTGAATGCCTAATTTACCTCTAGCCATCAAATACACTATGTTCTTTGCTGTCAGTTAAACCCATGTGAGCTAAGTTTTGGGGCCTATACAGGCTGACACTTACTTCTGTATCCTGTGAAAGCCTAATGTACCTCTAGCCATCAAATACTACGTTCTGTGCTGTCAGTTAAACCCATGTGAGCTAATGTTTGGGGCCTATGAAGGCCGACACTTACTTCTGTCTACTGTGAATGCCTAATGTACCACCAGAATACTACATTCTTAGCTGTCAGGTAAACCCATTTGGGCTAATTTTTGGGGCCTATACAGGCCGAAACTTACTTCTGTACCCTGTGAATGCCTAATGTACCTCCAGCCACCAAATACTACGTTCTTAGTTGTCAGGTAAACTGATGTGGGCTAATTTTTGGGGCCTTTTATGGCCGACACTTACTTCTTTATCCTGTGAATGCCTAATGTACCTTCAGCCACAGAATACTACGTTCTTAGCTGTCAGGTAAACCCATTTGGGCTACTTTTTTGGGGCCTTTTATGGCCGAAACGTACTTCTTTATCCTGTAAATGCCTAATGTACCTTCAGCCACAGAATACTATATTCTTAGCTGTCAGGTAAACCCATGTGGGCTATTTTTTGGGGCCTTTTATGGCCGACACTTACTTCTGTATCCAGTGAATGCCTAATGTACCTTCAGCCAAAGAATACTACGTTCTTAGCTGTCAATTAAACCCATATGGGTTAATTTTTTGGGGTTATACAGGCCGACACTTACTTCTGTACCCTGTGAATGCCTATTTTGTCTCCAATGGTCTGAAAAAATTTTTTGGGTCAAAATGACTGTATTTTGGTCTCCAAGTGTCTAAAAAGCCTATTTTAGTCAAAATAACTGCATTTGGTCACCAAAGGTCTGAAAAACAATTTTAGTCAAAATGACTGTATTTTTGTCTTTTAGACCCTTTAAAAGCTGGGTTTAGACAAGATTTGTCTAAAATCGGCCATTTGGGCTCCAATGGCCTGAAAAAAATGTTTTGGTCAAAATGACTCTATTTTGGTCTCCAAGTGTCTAAAAAACCTTTTTTTAGTCAAAATAACTGCATTTGGTCACCAAACGTCTGAAAAAAAATATAGTCAAAATGACTACATTTATGTCTTGTAGAGCCTTAAAAAGCCGGTTTTAGGCAAGATTTTAGACATTTGGCTCCAATGGCCTGAAAAAATGTTTTTGGTCAAAATGACTCTATTTTGGTCTCCAAGTGTCTAAAAAGCCTTTTTTAGTCAAAATAACGGCATTTGGTCATCAAAGGTCTTTTTTTTTTCCTCAAAATTACTGTATTTTTGTCTTTTAGACCCTTAAAAAGCTGGGTTTAGTCAAGATTTGTCTAAAATCGGCCATTTGGGCTCCAATGGCCTGAAAAAAATGTTTTGGTCAAAATGACTCTATTTTGGTCTCCAAGTGTCTAAAAAACCTTTTTTTAGTCAAAATAACTGCATTTGGTCACCAAACGTCTGAAAAAAAATATAGTCAAAATGACTACATTTATGTCTTGTAGAGCCTTAAAAAGCCGGTTTTAGGCAAGATTTTAGACATTTGGCTCCAATGGCCTGAAAAAATGTTTTTGGTCAAAATGACTCTATTTTGGTCTCCTAGTGTCTAAAAAGCCTTTTTGTTAGTCAGAATAACTGCATTTGGTCACCAAAGGTCTGAAAAAAATATTTAGTCAAAATTACTATATTTTTGTCTTTTAGAGCCTTAAAAAGCCTGTTTTTAGACAAGATAACTTTATTTGGGCTCCAATGGCCTGAGAAATTGTTTTTGGTCAAAATGACTCTATTTTGGTCTCCAAGTGTCTAAAAAGCCTTCTTTAGTCAAAATAACTGCATTTATTCACCAAAGGTCTGACAACATTTTTTAGTCAAAATGACTGTATTTTTTGTCTTTTAGAGTCTTTAAAAGCCGGTTTTAGACAAGATAACTGCATTTGGTCTCCAATGGTCTTTTTTTGTCAAAATGAATGTATTTAGTATTCTGTGGCTGAAGGTACATTAGGCATTCACAGGATATTGAAGTAAGTGTCAGCCATAAAAGTCCCCAAAAATTAGCCTGACAGCTAAGAACGTAGTATTTGGTGGCTTAAGGTACATTAGGCATTCACAGGGTACAGAAGTAAGTGTCGGCCTGTATCGGCCCCAAAAATTAGCCAAGGGTTGAACTGACAGCTAAGAACGTAGTATTCTGTGGCTGAAGGTGAGTGTCAGGTAAACCCATGTGGGCTAATTTCTGGGGCCTTTTATGGCCGATACTTACTTCTGTATCCTGTGAATGCCTAATGTACCTTCAGCCACAGAATACTACGTTCTTTGCTGTCAGTTAAACCCATGTGAGCTAATTTTTTGGTTCCTATACAGGCCGACACTTACTTCTGTATCATGTGAATGCCTAATGTACCTCCAGCCATTAAATACTACGTTCTTTGCTGTCAGTTAAACCCATGTGAGCTAATGTTTGGGGCCTATACAGGCCGACACTTACTTCTGTATACTGTGTGAATGCCTAATGTACCTCCAGGCACCAAATACTACGTTCTTAGTGGTCAGGTAAACCCATGTGGGCTAATTTTTGGGGCCTTTTAAGGCCGACACTTACTTCTGTTTCCCGTGAATGCCTAATGTACCTTCAGCCACAGAATACTACGTTCTTAGCTTTCTTTTTTTTTTTTTTGGATTTATTGTTCTTTATTTCAATTTCAAGGAGAATTACAACACAAAGTATAATATATACCTCCAAGGCATAAACAAAAAGAGAACGAGAACCACAATACAAGCCCCCATCCTCTTCCCAGTACACAATGTGTTCACATTCAAAGAAATATTCATCATTTTCCAGGGTACCAATAGTGCCCGCAATAAGAAAGAGAAAAAAAAATCCTTGACGAGGAAACAGTTTGTCCAGATCGCAAGGCTCTTACCCAATCTTCCTTTTCACTCTTCCCTCTCCCTTCCTCTCCAAACATCACTGCTGCCCCCTTTAATCTACCTCTGTATTGTGTCTTCCGAGAAGACAGCTATGGAGTTCATCTTTCCGTCTCCTACACTATTCTTTTCTCCTTTCCACTTTTTTCCCCTCCCTCCCTACCCTCCCCCCCTTCCCTCACTCATACTATCAGACAAACATCCACTCACAAAAAAAACAAAAAATAAACATTTTTTAAATAAATTTTCTCCTCCCCCTCTCCCCCCCTCCCCCTCTCCTCCCTCAACCAGGGCCTCCAAAACGCTGAACCTTTGTAGTCTAGTCCCCCAAGCTCATATTTTAGGGTGCTAAGTGGAGAAGTTGTTTCCCCTCATCCGAGGTCGTAAATAAGTTCCAGATACCCCATATCGCCTTATATTGTTCGTATTTGTTTTGTGAGGAAAGTACTAAATCCTCCATTTTATTTATATGCTCTAATTTCCGTGCCCATTCAGATACTGAGGGGGGATTTGTCCTCCTCCAGTATTGCGGTATGCATGCTCTTGCAGCATTCATCATATGAGGTAATATCGATCTTTCATATTTCTTCCTTGATAGCCCCGATATCTGCAAGAGGCAAAAGGCTGCATCTCCCTCAATTCTATAATCCGTTATTTTCTGAATTATACCCCCTACTTCAGACCAGTATTTCTTTATATCTGGGCAATTCCAGAAAATATGGTACAACGTACTCTCTCCCTCCCCACATCTCCAGCACCTATCAGATTCCTGGGGATACCACTTATGTAATTTATCTGGTGTATTATACCATCTGGTTAAGATCTTATAATTTGTTTCCTGAATTTTAGTGCACTTTGTTGGCCCGAATGTTAACCTACATATTCTCTGTACCTGTGCTATTGTTATATCCCTATTTAAATCTGATTTCCACTTTTCCACCCAATTTAATTTCTGTTGTTCTATTGGGGTATTCATCATTTTTATATAGCATAGAGAGGACACGTCCACTACTCTCCCCCTTCTCACATAGCCTCTCAAAGTTTGTCAACGGTTTTACAAATTTCTCCGGCCTTGGGAGCGACTCCAAGAAATGTCGTACCTGGAGCGCCTCCCAAAGGGGGAGGCCAAACGGTCCGTTCCTATCTGTTAAATTAGGGATCGAGGGCCAGCTCCTCTGATTCGCAAACGTTTTTACACTTACTTGTCCGGATTCTCGTAGTTTTTTGAAATACTGTCTATCCAGTCCTGGGGTAAAGTTTGGGTTCCCCAATATAGGATATAGAGGGAAATCTATTGTTGTTAACTTTTGCCTCAGGGATTGCTGATTACCTATCTTTATAGTATTTCCTATCAATGGGTGTGTTTTTAATGTCTTAGGGAGACTCTGATAGCACCATAACGCTCTCTTTAAGGACACTGCAGTCTGTGCCTGTTCTATTTGAACCCAAATCTTCATTTCCGAATGGTGCCACCAATCTATTATTCTATTTAGCTGTATGGCATGATAGTATCTACATAGATCTGGGATCGCAAGTCCTCCCATATGCTTAGGCAAAGTTAAGCTATTACGAGCTATGTGTGGCTCCTTTTTGGCCCAGATATATCTAGTAAACATTCCATGTATGGTTTTAAAGAAGCTATTCGATATTTTGATAGGCAGAGCTCGCTTCAAATATAAATATTTTGGTAAGATGTTCATTTTTATTAGGTTCCCCCTCCCAAACCAAGACTGGAGTCCCCCCTCCCATTGGTCAAGAAGTCTCCTTGTCTCCTTGACCAGAGGGAGCAAATTCAGGTCGACTATCCTTGACAGGTCTGCTGATAAATATGTCCCTAAATATTTCACTGCCTCTTTCACCCAGATAAAGCCAAAGTTACTTTTAGTCCCCATACTGTTTAAATTCCTTTAGGAGCACCGGTAGTGAGATGTCTGGCTCTGGCAAGGTAAATAACAGATCATCCGCATAGGCTGCGATTTTATATTGCTCTTTGCCCTGGGAAACTCCTCTTATATCCAGATTCATGCGGATTTTACATAAGAAAGGTTCCAGTACTAGAGCGAAGAGCAATGGGGAAAGTGGACATCCTTGTCTTGTGCCGTTCTTTATATAAAAAGGTTCTGAGAGTACCCCATTAGCCTTCACCCTCGCTGTCGGATTTGAATAGACTTTGGTGATTCTTTCCTTCATTACTTCTCCTACTCCTATATATCTGAGCACTGACTGCATAAAGGCCCACTCAACTCTATCGAAAGCCTTTTCTGCGTCGGTGCTCAGTATAACACAGGGGGTCCTTGCTTTATTAACTATGTGGATTAAATTGAGGACTCTCATAGTATTGTCTTTCGCTTCTCTTGCCATCATGAATCCTACTTGATCTAAATGAATTACCCTCGAAAGGATCCTCGACATTCTAGTAGCTAATATTTTCGTGAAGATTTTTAAATCTGTATTTAACAAGGAGATAGGCCTATAACTTCCGCAATTTGCTGGGTCCTTACCCTCCTTCAGAATCAGCGTCAAGTAGGCTGCCAAAGTATCTCTGGCAAACACATTAGGCATTCACAGTATACAGAAGTAAGTGTCAGACTGTATAGGCCCCAAAAATTAGCTCACATGGTTTTAACTGACAGCAAAGAACGTAGTGTATTTGATGGCTGGAGGTACATTAGGCATTCACAGTAGACTGAAGTAAGTGTCGGCCTGTATAGGCCCCAAACATTAGCTCACATGGGTTTAACTGACAGCACAGAACGTAGTATTTGATGGCTGGAGGTACATTAGTCTTTCACAGGATACAGAAGTAAGGGTCAGCCTGTATAGGCCCAAAACTTAGCTTGCATGGGTTTAACTGACAGCAAAGAACATAGTGTATTTGGTGGCTGAAGGTACATTAGGCATTCACAGTATACAGAAGTAAGTGTCGGCCTGTATAGGCCCCAAAAAATAGCTCACATGGGTTTAACTGACAGCAAAGAACTTAGTATTTGATGGCTAGAGGTAAATTAGGCATTCACACAGGAGAAACAAAAAGAAAGCCAACGAATAACCTGAGGTGCCATCTTGCCATGGCCAAGTTCAAAGGGGTCGAGGGTGGCAGTGGTGACATTGACAGTATACAGAAGTAAGTGTCGGCCTGTTTAGGCCCCAAAACGTAGCTCACATGGGTTTAACTGACAGCAAAGAATATATTATTGGATGGCTAGAGGTACATCAGGCATTCACACAGTATACAGAAGTAAGTGTCGGCCTGTATAGGCCCCAAAAATTAGCTCACATGGGTTTACCTGACTGCTAAGAACGTAGTATCCTGTGGCTAAAGGTACATTAGGCATTCACAGGATGCAGAAGTAAGTGGAAAGTGTTAGGTGCCGTCCCTAAATGCCAGTAAGCCAAGAAAGGTCCTGCCACATCCCTAAGGACATATGAGAAAAAAGTGTATCAAGTGGTATTGGTGTTCCAATACACCATAGCCTAAATGAGCCCCACAGGGAACTGTGTATTCTGAGGAAACACCCAACCTGGGACTTTGTAGGCAGGAGTTACTTGGCATGAATAGATAAATAGAAGACCAATTTAATATATAATGATTTTATTAATACATGTGTACAAAATTGTTAAAAAAGACACAGATGCATAGGCATCAAAAGACAGTCAATATAGAAAATATGTGATAAATAAAATTATGAACCATATCCTAGAGTAGTGGGGTCACCCAGGTCCAACATGTTTCGCCGACTCTGCAGACTCTGACTTAAAAAGGCTTTTTAGACACTTGGAGACCAAAATAGAGTCATTTTGACCAAAACATTTATTTCAGGCCATTGGAGCCACATGTCTAAAATCTTGTCTAAAACCAGCTTTTTAAGGCTCTAAAAGACAAAAATATAGTCATTTTGACTAAATTTTTTTTCTGACCTTTGGTGACCAAATGCAGTTATTTTGACTAAAAAAGGCTTTTTAGACACTTGGAGACCAAAATAGTTATTTTAACCAAAAAGAATTTTCAGGCCATTGGAGCCAAATGTCTAAAATCTTGTCTAAAACCGGCTTTTTAAGGCTCTAAAAGACAAAAATTGACAGCTAAGAATGTAGTATTCTGTGGCTGAAGGTACATTAGGCATTTACAGGATAAAGAAGTAAGTGTCGGCCATAAAAGGCCCCAAAAATTAGCCCAAATGGGTTTA
Organism: Pelophylax lessonae; assembly: GCF_965119305.1. Taxonomy (NCBI): domain Eukaryota; kingdom Metazoa; phylum Chordata; class Amphibia; order Anura; family Ranidae; genus Pelophylax; species Pelophylax lessonae. The sequence goes on from NC_138769.1 coordinate 284,848,538, forward strand.
CCTGACAGCTAAGAACGTAGTATTCTGTGGCTGAAGGTACATTAGGCATTAACAGGATAAAGAAGTAAGTGTCGGCCATAAAAGGCCCCAAAAGTTAGCCCACATCAGTTTACCTGACAACTAAGAACGTAGTATTTGGTGGCTGGAGGTACATTAGGCATTCACACAGTATACAGAAGTAAGTTAAGGTGCTTCTAAGGACACTCCAAACACCGATATCCCCGTGCAGGAAGTACCACCACCAAAGGTAAAGGTTGGCCTCTTACCACAATGATTTGATTCCCATGACTGAGATCAAAAACAGCATATTTCAACCTCCACTGGCAAATCCTGCACCGACTCACTCTCTGATCACGTCCACTTCCTCACAGATAGTTATAACATGTAAAGAGGGAAACAACTGCCATAGTGTAGTACCATTAAACAACTATATTGGACGCAATTCTCAAAGTGGCAACTCACATTTGGCTGTAGTTTGTATGGCGTGTTTAAATCAGGGTGTCCTCGAGGCTCGATTCCTGCTGAAAAAATGGCCGCCACGTCCCCTCCGTGGTCTCAGCGTGACGCACCGCAGGCTCCACCTACGCGTTTCATCAGAGACTGACATCGTCAGGGGGTGTGGCCTGCAGTGAACGTCTACAATTTATGCGCTGACGGAGACGGATAGGCGGGGCAATAGACAGGTCCCGGATCCTGGAAGAAAGACACTTGCGTGTCAGAGACCGCAAGCGGCATTTCACAAGAAGAGACATCCGGACTTAGAATGCGGTTCACGTGCGTACCAACGTCCGGAACCAAACATTAACCGGATGTCACATTAAGAGTCAATCAAGACCAATATTAGCACTCATACAATATTCAGTGCAAAATAAATCTTATGCAGATGGATACAGCATATGTAAGCCCAATTGAGCTAAACACACAAGTATCCATTAGCTTTGCATGATTAGATGGTCACAATGGACCACAGTGGAAACCGGCGCCATCTCTCAGCAGAAATAAAAAAATCGGGAGACTCCGACCACACCGCCAAATACAACACTAATACATAAAAGACATATTAGCAATATTACCATTCATAAATCTAAAATACATGATCTTAAATAAAAACATATTAAAAAGGCCTCTCAAAAAGAAAATACAGATAAAAACACATGAACTCATTTGTTATAGGCTAAATGGTAACTAGTATACAGGCAATCTACCTTCAAACTATGAATTATGAATTATTGATGAAGGAATAGATCGCTCTATACTATCGTTATATGGACGATCTGATCTTTATCTGCCATAGAGAAGTTGATTTGGATAGCTTTTTAACATATTTGAATGACAATCCTTATAATCTGAGGTTTACATGTACAAAAAATATGGATTCAATAGAGTTTTTGGATGTGGCTTTGGGTCATGTTGATAACAGAGTCACGTCAAATCTCTATAGAAAGCCACTATCTGGAAACAGTTTACTGCATGCACGCTCCAGTCATCCAATACATACAGTGAAAGGAATTCCTGTTGGGCAATTTCTTAGAGTACGGAGAATATGAAGTGACTTGTCAGAGTTCAAAATACAGGCATCTTTACTATATCATCGTTTCTTAGAACGAGGATATCCCAAATGGATGCTAGACAGGGCTTACTTCATTGCTTTAAATAAAAGCCGCCCTGAACTCCTATCGTCAGTGGCCTCAGAGGACCTGTTCTATTTGAACCCAAATCTTCATTTCCGAATGGTGCCACCAATCTATTATTCTATTTAGCTGTATGGCATGATAGTATCTACATAGATCTGGGATCGCAAGTCCTCCCATATGCTTAGGCAAAGTTAAGCTATTACGAGCTATGTGTGGCTCCTTTTTGGCCCAGATATATCTAGTAAACATTCCATGTATGGTTTTAAAGAAGCTATTCGATATTTTGATAGGCAGAGCTCGCTTCAAATATAAATATTTTGGTAAGATGTTCATTTTTATTAGGTTCCCCCTCCCAAACCAAGACTGGAGTCCCCCCTCCCATTGGTCAAGAAGTCTCCTTGTCTCCTTGACCAGAGGGAGCAAATTCAGGTCGACTATCCTTGACAGGTCTGCTGATAAATATGTCCCTAAATATTTCACTGCCTCTTTCACCCAGATAAAGCCAAAGTTACTTTTAGTCCCCATACTGTTTAAATTCCTTTAGGAGCACCGGTAGTGAGATGTCTGGCTCTGGCAAGGTAAATAACAGATCATCCGCATAGGCTGCGATTTTATATTGCTCTTTGCCCTGGGAAACTCCTCTTATATCCAGATTCATGCGGATTTTACATAAGAAAGGTTCCAGTACTAGAGCGAAGAGCAATGGGGAAAGTGGACATCCTTGTCTTGTGCCGTTCTTTATATAAAAAGGTTCTGAGAGTACCCCATTAGCCTTCACCCTCGCTGTCGGATTTGAATAGACTTTGGTGATTCTTTCCTTCATTACTTCTCCTACTCCTATATATCTGAGCACTGACTGCATAAAGGCCCACTCAACTCTATCGAAAGCCTTTTCTGCGTCGGTGCTCAGTATAACACAGGGGGTCCTTGCTTTATTAACTATGTGGATTAAATTGAGGACTCTCATAGTATTGTCTTTCGCTTCTCTTGCCATCATGAATCCTACTTGATCTAAATGAATTACCCTCGAAAGGATCCTCGACATTCTAGTAGCTAATATTTTCGTGAAGATTTTTAAATCTGTATTTAACAAGGAGATAGGCCTATAACTTCCGCAATTTGCTGGGTCCTTACCCTCCTTCAGAATCAGCGTCAAGTAGGCTGCCAAAGTATCTCTGGCAAACACATTAGGCATTCACAGTATACAGAAGTAAGTGTCAGACTGTATAGGCCCCAAAAATTAGCTCACATGGTTTTAACTGACAGCAAAGAACGTAGTGTATTTGATGGCTGGAGGTACATTAGGCATTCACAGTAGACTGAAGTAAGTGTCGGCCTGTATAGGCCCCAAACATTAGCTCACATGGGTTTAACTGACAGCACAGAACGTAGTATTTGATGGCTGGAGGTACATTAGTCTTTCACAGGATACAGAAGTAAGGGTCAGCCTGTATAGGCCCAAAACTTAGCTTGCATGGGTTTAACTGACAGCAAAGAACATAGTGTATTTGGTGGCTGAAGGTACATTAGGCATTCACAGTATACAGAAGTAAGTGTCGGCCTGTATAGGCCCCAAAAAATAGCTCACATGGGTTTAACTGACAGCAAAGAACTTAGTATTTGATGGCTAGAGGTAAATTAGGCATTCACACAGGAGAAACAAAAAGAAAGCCAACGAATAACCTGAGGTGCCATCTTGCCATGGCCAAGTTCAAAGGGGTCGAGGGTGGCAGTGGTGACATTGACAGTATACAGAAGTAAGTGTCGGCCTGTTTAGGCCCCAAAACGTAGCTCACATGGGTTTAACTGACAGCAAAGAATATATTATTGGATGGCTAGAGGTACATCAGGCATTCACACAGTATACAGAAGTAAGTGTCGGCCTGTATAGGCCCCAAAAATTAGCTCACATGGGTTTACCTGACTGCTAAGAACGTAGTATCCTGTGGCTAAAGGTACATTAGGCATTCACAGGATGCAGAAGTAAGTGGAAAGTGTTAGGTGCCGTCCCTAAATGCCAGTAAGCCAAGAAAGGTCCTGCCACATCCCTAAGGACATATGAGAAAAAAGTGTATCAAGTGGTATTGGTGTTCCAATACACCATAGCCTAAATGAGCCCCACAGGGAACTGTGTATTCTGAGGAAACACCCAACCTGGGACTTTGTAGGCAGGAGTTACTTGGCATGAATAGATAAATAGAAGACCAATTTAATATATAATGATTTTATTAATACATGTGTACAAAATTGTTAAAAAAGACACAGATGCATAGGCATCAAAAGACAGTCAATATAGAAAATATGTGATAAATAAAATTATGAACCATATCCTAGAGTAGTGGGGTCACCCAGGTCCAACATGTTTCGCCGACTCTGCAGACTCTGACTTAAAAAGGCTTTTTAGACACTTGGAGACCAAAATAGAGTCATTTTGACCAAAACATTTATTTCAGGCCATTGGAGCCACATGTCTAAAATCTTGTCTAAAACCAGCTTTTTAAGGCTCTAAAAGACAAAAATATAGTCATTTTGACTAAATTTTTTTTCTGACCTTTGGTGACCAAATGCAGTTATTTTGACTAAAAAAGGCTTTTTAGACACTTGGAGACCAAAATAGTTATTTTAACCAAAAAGAATTTTCAGGCCATTGGAGCCAAATGTCTAAAATCTTGTCTAAAACCGGCTTTTTAAGGCTCTAAAAGACAAAAATTGACAGCTAAGAATGTAGTATTCTGTGGCTGAAGGTACATTAGGCATTTACAGGATAAAGAAGTAAGTGTCGGCCATAAAAGGCCCCAAAAATTAGCCCAAATGGGTTTACCTGACAGCTAAGAACGTAGTATTCTGTGGCTGAAGGTACATTAGGCATTAACAGGATAAAGAAGTAAGTGTCGGCCATAAAAGGCCCCAAAAGTTAGCCCACATCAGTTTACCTGACAACTAAGAACGTAGTATTTGGTGGCTGGAGGTACATTAGGCATTCACACAGTATACAGAAGTAAGTTAAGGTGCTTCTAAGGACACTCCAAACACCGATATCCCCGTGCAGGAAGTACCACCACCAAAGGTAAAGGTTGGCCTCTTACCACAATGATTTGATTCCCATGACTGAGATCAAAAACAGCATATTTCAACCTCCACTGGCAAATCCTGCACCGACTCACTCTCTGATCACGTCCACTTCCTCACAGATAGTTATAACATGTAAAGAGGGAAACAACTGCCATAGTGTAGTACCATTAAACAACTATATTGGACGCAATTCTCAAAGTGGCAACTCACATTTGGCTGTAGTTTGTATGGCGTGTTTAAATCAGGGTGTCCTCGAGGCTCGATTCCTGCTGAAAAAATGGCCGCCACGTCCCCTCCGTGGTCTCAGCGTGACGCACCGCAGGCTCCACCTACGCGTTTCATCAGAGACTGACATCGTCAGGGGGTGTGGCCTGCAGTGAACGTCTACAATTTATGCGCTGACGGAGACGGATAGGCGGGGCAATAGACAGGTCCCGGATCCTGGAAGAAAGACACTTGCGTGTCAGAGACCGCAAGCGGCATTTCACAAGAAGAGACATCCGGACTTAGAATGCGGTTCACGTGCGTACCAACGTCCGGAACCAAACATTAACCGGATGTCACATTAAGAGTCAATCAAGACCAATATTAGCACTCATACAATATTCAGTGCAAAATAAATCTTATGCAGATGGATACAGCATATGTAAGCCCAATTGAGCTAAACACACAAGTATCCATTAGCTTTGCATGATTAGATGGTCACAATGGACCACAGTGGAAACCGGCGCCATCTCTCAGCAGAAATAAAAAAATCGGGAGACTCCGACCACACCGCCAAATACAACACTAATACATAAAAGATATATTAGCAATATTACCATTCATAAATCTAAAATACATGATCTTAAATAAAAACATATTAAAAAGGCCTCTCAAAAAGAAAATACAGATAAAAACACATGAACTCATTTGTTATAGGCTAAATGGTAACTAGTATACAGGCAATCTACCTTCAAACTATGAATTATGAATTATTGATGAAGGAATAGATCGCTCTATACTATCGTTATATGGACGATCTGATCTTTATCTGCCATAGAGAAGTTGATTTGGATAGCTTTTTAACATATTTGAATGACAATCCTTATAATCTGAGGTTTACATGTACAAAAAATATGGATTCAATAGAGTTTTTGGATGTGGCTTTGGGTCATGTTGATAACAGAGTCACGTCAAATCTCTATAGAAAGCCACTATCTGGAAACAGTTTACTGCATGCACGCTCCAGTCATCCAATACATACAGTGAAAGGAATTCCTGTTGGGCAATTTCTTAGAGTACGGAGAATATGAAGTGACTTGTCAGAGTTCAAAATACAGGCATCTTTACTATATCATCGTTTCTTAGAACGAGGATATCCCAAATGGATGCTAGACAGGGCTTACTTCATTGCTTTAAATAAAAGCCGCCCTGAACTCCTATCGTCAGTGGCCTCAGAGGACTTGTCACACATAGTCCCAGGTGTGACCTCCGATGCCGCTCATGATGCTAGCATTGGATGTCCTCGCAAAAACAAAAAACATAACAAAAATATGTTTAAATACAAAACTGCTTCCAGAAACCCTGAAAATAAGTCCCCCTTGGTCACACTGTCCTTGCCCTATAGTTTAGAATTTAATAAAATAAAAAATATTATTTATAAATATCTACCAACTTTATATACAGACGATATCTGTGCCAATATTCTCGAAAATGGGGTAAATATAGTGGCCAAGAGGGCTGCAACCTTAGGCAATTCCCTATCACCCAGTTTATATATGTCCACAAAATCCAATACATCAAAAACATGGCTGTACTGTAAAGGAAATTTTAGATGCGGCATGACAGATTGTATTACCTGTCCTCATATCATCCCCAGAGACACATTTGTCTCCACCTATGACAGTAAAGTTTACAATATAAAAAATTTCTTCAACTGCAACACAAAATATTTGATCTATTTAATCACATTTAAAGCATGTTCTATTCAGTATGTGGGTAGAACTACCCGAAAATTAAAAGACCGATTCAGGGAGCATCTCAGTGACATACGTACTTGTAAATCGACTAATATAGCGAAACATTTTAACAACAGTCATGATGGTGATATGTCCCTGGTACAGATCCAAGTAATTGACCACATCACTAGACCCCCTAGAGGTGGAGATGTTTTCCGACTTTTATGTAAAAGAGAAGTTCTGTGGATCTTCAGGCTTCATACTCGGATGCCTCAGGGGTTAAACTGGGAATGGGATGTCACCCATTTTTATGGGTGACATCTCTCCCGGCTTGCCACCATCCTTTATGAAATCTTAGAGGGCCCATATCCAACATCATCTGGTTCTTTCCATTTGTGGAAGTTCATTCGTCTTTATATACTATATTTAGTCATATGTTTGCCTGGTCCGTTTTTGCAATTCATGCGGATTCTACATTAATGGTTTCCGCATTTGTTGCAAATCTGACTCTTTACACTATAGATCGGATGTACCATTATATTTACATATATTTGTTTCCATGTATACATCTGTATCTGTATGAATTTTCATCAATTACATTGAATATCGTACCGACTGGTTTTAAGAGGATATCTCTTTAAATTGATCACAGTACTCATATACATTTTAATACAACGTACATTTATGCATATATATGTGTACATATTAGTTTTTTCTAAAATTGAAGCTCTTTCCAGTTTACATTGATGGCTAGAGGTAAATTAGGCATTCACACAAGAGAAACAAAAAGAAAGCCAACGAATAACCTGAGGTGCCATCTTGCCATGGCCAAGTTCAAAGGGGTCGAGGGTGGCAGTTGTGATCGCTTACGGCCACATCACCCTGAACGCGCCCAATCTGGTCTGATCTCAGAAGCTAAGCAGGGTCGGGCTGGTTAGTACCTGGATGGGAGACCGACTGGGAATTCCAGGTGCTGTAGGCTTTTGGCTTTTCCTTTATTCGTTGGCTTTCTTTTTGTTTCTCCTGAGGTGCCATCTGGCCATGGCCGGATTTAATGGGGTCAAGGGTGGCAGTGGTGATCGCCAACGGCTACATTACCTTGAAAGCACGAAATCTCGTCTGATCTTGTAAGTTAAGCAGGGTCGGGCCTGGTTAGTACCTGGATGGGAGACCTCCTGTGTAGCAGAGGAGTAGTTTAATCTACATTAGCTCTGCTGGTAAACAGGAAAACAGGTACTAATCCAACTAGGCAGGTACAGCATGCAACAATCCAGGTAGCGTTATGCAATCCTTCCCTCCCAAGAACTAGACGACACATAGGCTCGGAGTCAACTCAGAATGCCTTGTTTATTGAAAACATAAGAGATCTACACTCTGCCAAAACCCCCTCCCTCTTCATGTCATTCCACACAAACACACATCCCATAATATGCTTACAGGGCAGACAGGAACAATAGGACAATGGAATGCAGGTATTCACAATAACAAACCCCACCCCACTAGCAGGGGTCTATGAAACACTGCTGCCATATTCTAGCAATCTGCAATATATCTTTATATATTTCCTCAGGGACACTGTTCAGTAATATTATGGTCATTCTTTCAACACAAGCCACACTCTCAGTGTCCATTCCGCTACAGCCTGGGAATACCAGGTGCTGTAGGCTTTTGGCTTTTCCTTTATTCGTTGGCTTTCTTTTTTTTTCTTTTGAGGTGCCATCTTGGCATGGCCAAGTTCAAAGGGGTCAAGGGTGGCAGTGGTGATAGCCTAAGGCCACATCACCTTGAATGCGCTCAATCTCGTCTGATCTCGGAAGCTAAGCAGGGTTGGGCCTGGTTAGTACCTGGATGGGAGACCACCTGGGAATACCAGGTGCTGTAGCCTTTTGGCTTTTCCTTTATTTGTTGGCTTTCTTTTTGTTTTTCCTGAGGTGCCATCTTGCCATGGCCAAGTTCAAAGGGGTCGAGGGTGGCAGTGGTGATCGCCTACGGCCACATCACCCTGAATGCGCCTGATCTCGTCTGATCTTGGAAGCTAAGCAGGGTCGGGCTTGGTTAGTACCTGGATGAGAGACCGCCTGGGAATACCAGGTGCTGTAGGCTTTTGGCTTTTCCTTTATTTGTTGGCTTTCTTTTTGTTTCTCCTGAGGTGCCATCTTGCCATGGCCAAGTTCAAAGGGGTCGAGGGTGGAAGTATTGATCGCCTACGGCCACATCACCCTGAGCACACCCAAGCTGGTCTGATCTCAGAAGTTAAGCAGGGTGGGGCCTGGTTAGTACCTGGATGGGAGACCGCCTAGGAATATAAGGTGCTGTAGCCTTTTGGCTTTTCCTTTATTCGTTGTCTTTCATTTTGTTTCTCCTGAGGTGCCATCTTGCCATGGCAGAGTTCAAAGGGGTCGAGAGTGGCAGGGGTGATTGTGTACAGCCACATCACCCTGAACGTGCCCTATCTCGTCTGATCTTGGAAGCTAAGCGGGGTCGGGCCTGGTTAGTACCTGGATGGGAGACCGCCTAGGAATATAAGGTGCTGAAGGCTTTTGGCTTTTTCTTTATTCATTGGCTTTCTTTTCATTTCTCCTGAGGTGCCATCTTGCCATGGCTAAGTTCAAAGGGGTCGAGGGTGGCAGGGGTGATTGCCTATGGACACATCACCCTGAACGCGCCCGATCTCATTTGATCTTGGAAGGTAAGCAGCATCAGGCCTGGTTAGTACCTGGATGGGAGACTGCCTGTGTAGCGGAGGAGTAGTTTAATCTACATTGGCTCCGCTGGTAGACAAGAAAACAGGTAATAATCCAACTAAGCAGGTACAGCATGCAACGATCCAGGTAGTGTTATACAATCCTTCCCTCCCAAGAACTAGACGACACATAAGCTGGGAGTCAACTCAGAATGCCTTGTTTATTGAAAACACAAGAGAGCTACACTCTGCCAAAACCCTCTCCCTCTTTGAGTCATTCCACACAAACACACATCCCATAATATGCTTACAAGGCAGACAGGAACAATAGGACAATGGAATGCCTGTATTCACAATAACAAACCCCACCCCACTATCAGGAGTCTATAAAACACTGCTGCCATATTCTAGCAATCTGCAATATATCTTTATATATTTCCTCAGGGACACTTTTCAGTAATATTATGGTCATTCTTTCAACACAAGCCACACTCTCAGCGTCCATTCCGCTACAGCCTGGGAATACCAGGTGCTGTAGGCTTTTGGCTTTTCCTCTATTCGTTGGCTTTCTTTTTGAGAAGTTTGTGTCGGCCTGTATAGGCCCCAAAAAATAGCTCACATGGGTTTAACTGACAGCAAAGAACATAGTATTTGATGGCTAGAGGTACAGTAGGCATTCAAACAGTATACAGAAGTAAGTGTCGGCATGTATAGGCCCCAAAAATTAGCTCACATGGGTTTACCTGACAGTTAAGAATGTAGTATTTGGTGGCTGAAGGTACATTAGGCATTCACAGAATACAGAAGTAAGTGTTGGAATGTATAGTCCCCAAAAATTAGCCCACATGGGTTTTACTGACAGCTAAGAACGTAGAATTCGGTGGCTGAAGGTACATTAGGCATTCACACAGTATACAGAAGTAAGTGTCGGACTGTTTAGGCCCCAAAAATTAGCTCACATGGGTTTAACTGACAGCAAAGAATGTAGTATTGGATGGCTAGAGGTACATTAGGCATTCACAGGATACAGAAGTAAGTGTCGGCCATAAAAGGCCCCAGAAATTAGCCCACATGGGTTTACCTGACACTTACCTTCAGTCACAGAATACTACGTTCTTAGTTAAACCCATGTGGGCTAATTTTTTGGGCCTATACAGGCCGACACTTACTTCTGTAGCCTGTGAATGCCTAATGTACCTTCAGCCACCAAATACTACGTTTTTTTTGTCAAAATGAATGTATTTAGCATTCTGTGGCTGAAGGTACATTAGGCATTCACAGGATACAGAAGTAAGTGTCGGCCATAAAAGTCCCCAAAAATTAGCCTGACAGCTAAGAACGTAGTATTTGGTGGCTGAAGGTACATTAGGCATTCACAGGCTACAGAAGTAAGTGTCGGCCTGTATAGGCCCCAAAAATTAGCCCACATGGGTTTAACTAAGAACGTAGTATTCTGTGACTGAAGGTAAGTGTCAGGTAAACCCATGTGGGCTAATTTCTGGGGCCTTTTATGGCCGACACTTACTTCTGTATCCTGTGAATGCCTAATGTACCTTTAGCCACAGAATACTACGTTCTTAGCAGTCAGGTAAATCCATGTGAGCTAATTTTTGGGGGCTATAGAGCCCGACACTTACTTCTGTATAATGTTTGAATGCCTGCTGTACCTCTAGCCATCCAATACTACATTCTTTGCTGTCAGTTAAACCCATGTGAGCTAATTTTTGGGGCCTAAACAGTCCGACACTTACTTCTGTATACTGTGTGAATGCCTAATGTACCTTCAGCCACCGAATTCTACGTTCTTAGCTGTCAGTAAAACCCATGTGGGCTAATTTTTGGGGACTATACATTCCAACACTTACTTCTGTATTCTGTGAATGCCTAATGTACCTTCAGCCACCAAATACTACATTCTTAACTGTCAGGTAAACCCATGTGAGCTAATTTTTGGGGCCTATACATGCCGACACTTACTTCTGTATACTGTTTGAATGCCTACTGTACCTCTAGCCATCAAATACTATGTTCTTTGCTGTCAGTTAAACCCATGTGAGCTATTTTTTGGGGCCTATACAGGCCGACACAAACTTCTCAAAAAGAAAGCCAACGAATAGAGGAAAAGCCAAAAGCCTACAGCACCTGGTATTCCCAGGCTGTAGCGGAATGGACGCTGAGAGTGTGGCTTGTGTTGAAAGAATGACCATAATATTACTGAAAAGTGTCCCTGAGGAAATATATAAAGATATATTGCAGATTGCTAGAATATGGCAGCAGTGTTTTATAGACTCCTGATAGTGGGGTGGGGTTTGTTATTGTGAATACCAGCATTCCATTGTCCTATTGTTCCTGTCTGCCTTGTAAGCATATTATGGGATGTGTGTTTGTGTGGAATGACTCAAAGAGGGAGAGGGTTTTGGCAGAGTGTAGATCTCTTGTGTTTTCAATAAACAAGGCATTCTGAGTTGACTCCCAGCTTATGTGTCATCTAGTTCTTGGGAGGGAAGGATTGTATAACACTACCTGGATTGTTGCATGCTGTACCTGCTTAGTTGGATTATTACCTGTTTTCTTGTCTACCAGCGGAGCCAATGTAGATTAAACTACTCCTCCGCTACACAGGCGGTCTCCCATCCAGGTACTAACCAGGCCTGATGCTGCTTACCTTCCAAGATCAAATGAGATCGGGCGCGTTCAGGGTGATGTGTCCATAGGCAATCACCACTGCCACCCTCGACCCCTTTGAACTTAGCCATGGCAAGATGGCACCTCAGGAGAAATGAAAAGAAAGCCAATGAATAAAGAAAAAGCCAAAAGCCTTCAGCACCTTATATTCCTAGGCGGTCTCCCATCCAGGTACTAACCAGGCCCGACCCCGCTTAGCTTCCAAGATCAGACGAGATAGGGCACGTTCAGGGTGATGTGGCTGTACACAATCACCCCTGCCACTCTCGACCCCTTTGAACTCTGCCATGGCAAGATGGCACCTCAGGAGAAACAAAATGAAAGACAACGAATAAAGGAAAAGCCAAAAGGCTACAGCACCTTATATTCCTAGGCGGTCTCCCATCCAGGTACTAACCAGGCCCCACCCTGCTTAGCTTCTGAGATCAGACCAGCTTGGGTGTGCTCAGGGTGATGTGGCCGTAGGCGATCAATACTTCCACCCTCGACCCCTTTGAACTTGGCCATGGCAAGATGGCACCTCAGGAGAAACAAAAAGAAAGCCAACAAATAAAGGAAAAGCCAAAAGCCTACAGCACCTGGTATTCACAGGCGGTCTCTCATCCAGGTACTAACCAAGCCCGACCCTGCTTAGCTTCCAAGATCAGACGAGATCAGGCGCATTCAGGGTGACGTGGCCGTAGGCGATCACAACTGCCACCCTCGACCCCTTTGAACATGGCCATGGCAAGAGGGCACCTCAGGAGAAACAAAAAGAAAGCCAACGAATAAAGGAAAAGCCATAAGCCTACAGCACCTGGTATTCCCAGGCGGTCTCTCATCCAGGTACTAACCAGGCCCGACCCTGCTTAGCTTCCAAGATCAGACGAGATTGGGCGCGTTAAAGGCGATGTGGCCGTAGGCGACCATTACTGCCACCCTCGACCCCTTTGATTCTGGCCATGGCAAGATGGCACATCAGGAGAAACAAAAAGAAAGCCAACGAATAAAGGAAAAGCCAGAAGACTACAGCACCTGGTATTCCCAGGAAGTCCCTCATCCAGGTACTAACCAGGCCCGACCCCACTTAGCTTCCGAGATCAGACGAGATAGGGCACGTTCAGAGTGATGTGGCTGCACACAATCACCCCTGCCACTCTCGACCCCTTTGAACTCTGCCATGGCAAGATGGCACCTCAGGAGAAACAAAATGAAAGACAACGAATAAAGGAAAAGCCAAAAGGCTACGGCACCTTATATTCCTAGGCGGTCTCCCATCCAGGTACTAACCAGGCCCCACCCTGCTTAGCTTCTGAGATCAGACCAGATTGGGTGTGTTCAGGGTGATGTGGCCGTAGGCGATCACTACTTCCACCCTCGACCCCTTTGAACTTGGCCATGGCAAGATGGCACCTCAGGAGAAACAAAAAGAAAGCCAACAAATAAAGGAAAAGCCAAAAGACTACAGCACCTGGTATTCCCAGGTGGTCTCCCATCCAGGTACTAACAAGGCCCAACCCTGCTTAGCTTCCGAGATCAGACGAGATTGAGCGCATTCAAGGTGATGTGGCCTTAGGCTATCTCCACTGCCACCCTTGACCCCTTTGAACTTGGCCATGCCAAGATGGCACCTCAAAAGAAAAAAAAAGAAAGCCAACGAATAAAGGAAAAGCCAAAAGCCTACAGCACCTGGTATTCCCAGGCTGTAGCGGAATGGACACTGAGAGTGTGGTTTGTGTTGAAAGAATGACCATAATATTACTGAACAGTGTCCCTGAGGAAATATAGAAATATATAAAGATATATTGCAGATTGCTAGAAGTGGCAGCAGTGTTTCATAGACCCCTGCTAGTGGGGTGGGGTTTGTTATTGTGAATACCTGCATTCCATTGTCCTATTGTTCCTGTCTGCCCTGTAAGCATATTATGGGATGTGTGTTTGTGTGGAATGACATGAAGAGGGAGGGGGTTTTGGCAGAGTGTAGATCTCTTATGTTTTCAATAAACAAGGCATTCTGAGTTGACTCCGAGCCTATGTGTCGTCTAGTTCTTGGGAGGGAAGGATTGCATAACGCTACCTGGATTGTTGCATGCTGTACCTGCCTAGTTGGATTAGTACCTGTTTTCCTGTTTACCAGCAGAGCTAATGTAGATTAAACTACTCCTCTGCTACACAGGAGGTCTCCCATCCAGGTACTAACCAGGCCCGACCCTGCTTAACTTACAAGATCAGACGAGATTTCGTGCTTTCAAGGTAATGTAGCCGTTGGCGATCACCACTGCCACCCTTGACCCCATTAAACCCGGCCATGGCCAGATGGCACCTCAGGAGAAACAAAAAGAAAGCCAACGAATAAAGGAAAAGCCAAAAGCCTACAGCACCTGGAATTCCCAGTCGGTCTCCCATCCAGGTACTAACCAGCCCGACCCTGCTTAGCTTCTGAGATCAGACCAGATTGGGCGCGTTCAGAGTGATGTGGCCGTAAGCGATCACAACTGCCACCCTCGACCCCTTTGAACTTGGCCATGGCAAGATGGCACCTCAGGTTATTCGTTGGCTTTCTTTTTGTTTCTCCTGTGTGAATGCCTAATTTACCTCTAGCCATCAATGTAAACTGGAAAGAGCTTCAATTTTAGAAAAAACTAATATGTACACATATATATGCATAAATGTACGTTGTATTAAAATGTATATGAGTACTGTGATCAATTTAAAGAGACCGTGAATGGGATAAAAATATGTAACGTGATAAATGAAAATCTGTTGTGTGTGTGAAAAAATATATATGTATGATGTGAACATGCAGTAAGGTATGTATATTGAATATGTATGTGAAATGTGTAATGTGACAAAAGCAAAAACAAAAAATCAAAATGAAATAAAATAAAATAAAATAAAATAAAAATAAATAAAAATAAATATAAATATAAAAATAAATATAAAAATAAAAATAAATATAAAGGTGAAAATAGTGAAAAATGAAATAAAAAGTATGTGAAAAATATAAATGTGTAAAATGTGATGTGTGTGTGTGATGGAACATGTGAAAAAATATAGAATAGTGATTTAAAGAAAAATTCTAAAATCACGTGATGAATGGTGAAAAGTGATAATGAAAGAATATATACTGGTAACAAAAAATTAATTAAACTGATGGTGAATTACCATCCAGTACAATAAATAAAATTTCAGTATATCTAAATAATACATAAAAAGTGGATGACCACATTATCGTTAAGTACATATTGTAAATGTGTCTATTTCAAGATACAAATATCTGTTAATGTAACCATAGATTTAACGACATGGAAACGTATATATGATGGTTTACAGACATAAATATAAAAGGAAAGACACTTTCAAAACATATATCGGCATGTGTATGTTCCAAATGCGCAATGTGTGCATGCTCGTTACGGAAGAGTCCCCGATCCGATCAGATCAAAAAACCCCATAGGATAATAGAGCCCAAAGATATTGTTAATGCAAATAGTTTTGCTTCTTATATAATGACTGGTAAAAAACTTTTACAAATATCTGTACATAGATAAAAGCAATATAAAGCATATTCCAGTGGTGCTCCAAATAATCCTATAAAAGGCTAAAGAACATGATCAATTGGGTGTATATTGAAAAAAGAAAAAAGAAAAACGATCACTGTAACTGATCGGATGAGGGGCCAAATCCCGAACGAGAAAAACAATGGAATATCCTCTTAAAACCAGTCGGTACGATATTCAATGTAATTGATGAAAATTCATACAGATACAGATGTATACATGGAAACAAATATATGTAAATATAATGGTACATCCGATCTATAGTGTAAAGAGTCAGATTTGCAACAAATGCGGAAACCATTAATGTAGAATCCGCATGAATTGCAAAAACGGACCAGGCAAACATATGACTAAATATAGTATATAAAGACGAATGAACTTCCACAAATGGAAAGAACCAGATGATGTTGGATATGGGCCCTCTAAGATTTCATAAAGGATGGTGGCAAGCCGGGAGAGATGTCACCCATAAAAATGGGTGACATCCCATTCCCAGTTTAACCCCTGAGGCATCCGAGTATGAAGCCTGAAGATCCACAGAACTTCTCTTTTACATAAAAGTCGGAAAACATCTCCACCTCTAGGGGGTCTAGTGATGTGGTCAATTACTTGGATCTGTACCAGGGACATATCACCATCATGACTGTTGTTAAAATGTTTCGCTATATTAGTCGATTTACAAGTACGTATGTCACTGAGATGCTCCCTGAATCGGTCTTTTAATTTTCGGGTAGTTCTACCCACATACTGAATAGAACATGCTTTAAATGTGATTAAATAGATCAAATATTTTGTGTTGCAGTTGAAGAAATTTTTTATATTGTAAACTTTACTGTCATAGGTGGAGACAAATGTGTCTCTGGGGATGATATGAGGACAGGTAATACAATCTGTCATGCCGCATCTAAAATTTCCTTTACAGTACAGCCATGTTTTCGATGTATTGGATTTTGTGGACATATATAAACTGGGTGATAGGGAATTGCCTAAGGTTGCAGCCCTCTTGGCCACTATATTTACCCCATTTTCGAGAATATTGGCACAGATATCGTCTGTATATAAAGTTGGTAGATATTTATAAATAATATTTTTTATTTTATTAAATTCTAAACTATAGGGCAAGGACAGTGTGACCAAGGGGGACTTATTTTCAGGGTTTCTGGAAGCAGTTTTGTATTTAAACATATTTTTGTTATGTTTTTTGTTTTTGCGAGGACATCCAATGCTAGCATCATGAGCGGCATCAGAGGTCACACCTGGGACTATGTGTGACAAGTCCTCCGAGGCCACTGACGATAGGAGTTCAGGGCGGCTTTTATTTAAAGCAATGAAGTAAGCCCTGTCTAGCATCCATTTGGGATATCCTCGTTCTAAGAAACGATGATATAGTAAAGATGCCTGTATTTTGAACTCTGACAAGTCACTGCATATTCTCCGTACTCTAAGAAATTGCCCAACAGGAATTCCTTTCACTGTATGTATTGGATGACTGGAGCGTGCATGCAGTAAACTGTTTCCAGATAGTGGCTTTCTATAGAGATTTGACGTGACTCTGTTATCAACATGACCCAAAGCCACATCCAAAAACTCTATTGTATCCATATTTTTTGTACCTGTAAACCTCAGATTATAAGGATTGTCATTCAAATATGTTAAAAAGCTATCCAAATCAACTTCTCTATGGCAGATAAAGATCAGATCGTCTATATAACGATAGTATAGAGCGATCTATTCCTTCATCAATAATTCATAATTCATAGTTTGAAGGTAGATTGCCTGTATACTAGTTACCATTTAGCCTATAACAAATGAGTTCATGTGTTTTTATCTGTATTTTCTTTTTGAGAGGCCTTTTTAATATGTTTTTATTTAAGATCATGTATTTTAGATTTATGATTGGTAATATTGCTAATATATCTTTTATGTATTAGTGTTGTATTTGGCGGTGTGGTCGGAGTCTCCCGATTTTTTTATTTCTGCTGAGAGATGGCGCCGGTTTCCACTGTGGTCCATTGTGACCATCTAATCATGCAAAGCTAATGAATACTTGTGTGTTTAGCTCAATTGGGCTTACATATGCTGTATCCATCTGCATAAGATTTATTTTGCACTGAATATTGTATGAGTGCTAATATTGGTCTTGATTGACTCTTAATGTGACATCCGGTTAATGTTTGGTTCCGGACGTTGGTACGCACGTGAACCGCATTCTAAGTCCGGATGTCTCTTCTTGTGAAATGCCGCTTGCGGTCGCTGACACGCAAGTGTCTTTCTTCCAGGATCCGGGACCTGTCTATTGCCCCGCCTATCCGTCTCCGTCAGCGCATAAATTGTAGACGTTCACTGCAGGCCACACCCCCTGACGATGTCAGTCTCTGATGAAACGCGTAGGAGGAGCCTGCGGTGCGTCACGCTGAGACCACAGAGGGTTTTAGACAAGATTTTAGACATGTGGCTCCAATGGCCTGAAATAAATGTTTTGGTCAAAATGACTCTATTTTGGTCTCCAAGTGTCTAAAAAGCCTTTTTAAGTCAGAGTCTGCAGAGTCGGCGAAACATGTTGGACCTGGGTGACCCCACTACTCTAGGATATGGTTCATAATTTTATTTATCACATATTTTCTATATTGACTGTCTTTTGATGCCTTTGCATCTGTGTCTTTTTTAACAATTTTGTACACATGTATTAATAAAATCATTATATATTAAATTGGTCTTCTATTTATCTATTCATGCCAAGTAACTCCTGCCTACAAAGTCCCAGGTTGGGTGTTTCCTCAGAATACACAGTTCCCTGTGGGGCTCATTTAGGCTCTGGTGTATTGGAACACCAATACCACTTGATACACTTTTTTCTCATATGTCCTTAGGGATGTGGCAGGACCTTTCTTGGCTTACTGGCATTTAGGGACGGCACCTAACACTTTCCACTTACTTCTGCATCCTGTGAATGCCTAATGTACCTTTAGCCACAGGATACTACGTTCTTAGCAGTCAGGTAAACCCATGTGAGCTAATTTTTGGGGCCTATACAGGCCGACACTTACTTCTGTATACTGTGTGAATGCCTGATGTACCTCTAGCCATCCAATAATACATTCTTTGCTGTCAGTTAAACCCATGTGAGCTACGTTTTGGGGCCTAAACAGGCCGACACTTACTTCTGTATACTGTCAATGTCACCACTGCCACCCTCGACCCCTTTGAACTTGGCCATGGCAAGATGGCACCTCAGGTTATTCGTTGGCTTTCTTTTTGTTTCTCCTGTGTGAATGCCTAATTTACCTCTAGCCATCAAATACTAAGTTCTTGGCTGTCAGTTAAACCCATGTGAGCTACTTTTTGGGGCCTATACAGGCCGACACTTACTTCTGTATACTGTGAATGCCTAATGTACCTTCAGCCACCAAATACACTATGTTCTTTGCTGTCAGTTAAACCCATGCGAGCTAAGTTTTGGGCCTATACAGGCTGACCCTTACTTCTGTATCCTGTGAAAGACTAATGTACCTCCAGCCATCAAATACTACGTTCTGTGCTGTCAGTTAAACCCAGGTGAGCTAATGTTTGGGGCCTATACAGGCCGACACTTACTTCAGTCTACTGTGAATGCCTAATGTACCTCCAGCCATCAAATACACTACGTTCTTTGCTGTCAGTTAAAACCATGTGAGCTAATTTTTGGGGCCTATACAGTCTGACACTTACTTCTGTATACTGTGAATGCCTAATGTGTTTGCCAGAGATACTTTGGCAGCCTACTTGACGCTGATTCTGAAGGAGGGTAAGGACCCAGCAAATTGCGGAAGTTATAGGCCTATCTCCTTGTTAAATACAGATTTAAAAATCTTCACGAAAATATTAGCTACTAGAATGTCGAGGATCCTTTCAAGGGTAATTCATTTAGAACAAGTAGGATTCATGATGGCAAGAGAAGCGAAAGACAATACTACGAGAGTCCTCAATTTAATCCACATAGTTAATAAAGCAAGGACCCCCTGTGTTATACTGAGCACCGACGCAGAAAAGGCTTTCGATAGAGTTGAGTGGGCCTTTATGCAGTCAGTGCTCAGATATATAGGAGTAGGAGAAGTAATGAAGGAAAGAATCACCAAAGTCTATTCAAATCCGACAGCGAGGGTGAAGGCTAATGGGGTACTCTCAGAACCTTTTTATATAAAGAACGGCACAAGACAAGGATGTCCACTTTCCCCATTGCTCTTCGCTCTAGTACTGGAACCTTTCTTATGTAAAATCCGCATGAATCCGGATATAAGAGGAGTTTCCCAGGGCAAAGAGCAATATAAAATCGCAGCCTATGCGGATGATCTGTTATTTACCTTGCCAGAGCCAGACATCTCACTACCGGTGCTCCTAAAGGAATTTAAACAGTATGGGGACTAAAAGTAACTTTGGCTTTATCTGGGTGAAAGAGGCAGTGAAATATTTAGGGACATATATATCAGCAGACCTGTCAAGGATAGTCGACCTGAATTTGCTCCCTCTGGTCAAGGAGACAAGGAGACTTCTTGACCAATGGGAGGGGGGACTCCAGTCTTGGTTTGGGAGGGGGAACCTAATAAAAATGAACATCTTACCAAAATATTTATATTTGAAGCGAGCTCTGCCTATCAAAATATCGAATAGCTTCTTTAAAACCATACATGGAATGTTTACTAGATATATCTGGGCCAAAAAGGAGCCACACATAGCTCGTAATAGCTTAACTTTGCCTAAGCATATGGGAGGACTTGCGATCCCAGATCTATGTAGATACTATCATGCCATACAGCTAAATAGAATAATAGATTGGTGGCACCATTCGGAAATGAAGATTTGGGTTCAAATAGAACAGGCACAGACTGCAGTGTCCTTAAAGAGAGCGTTATGGTGCTATCAGAGTCTCCCTAAGACATTAAAAACACACCCATTGATAGGAAATACTATAAAGATAGGTAATCAGCAATCCCTGAGGCAAAAGTTAACAACAATAGATTTCCCTCTATATCCTATATTGGGGAACCCAAACTTTACCCCAGGACTGGATAGACAGTATTTCAAAAAACTACGAGAATCCGGACAAGTAAGTGTAAAAACGTTTGCGAATCAGAGGAGCTGGCCCTCGATCCCTAATTTAACAGATAGGAACGGACCATTTGGCCTCCCCCTTTGGGAGGCGCTCCAGGTACGACATTTCTTGGAGTCGCTCCCAAGGCCGGAGAAATTTGTAAAACCGTTGACAAACTTTGAGAGGCTATGTGAGAAGGGGGAGAGTAGTGGACGTGTCCTCTCTATGCTATATAAAAATGATGAATACCCCAATAGAACAACAGAAATTAAATTGGGTGGAAAAGTGGAAATCAGATTTAAATAGGGATATAACAATAGCACAGGTACAGAGAATATGTAGGTTAACATTCGGGCCAACAAAGTGCACTAAAATTCAGGAAACAAATTATAAGATCTTAACCAGATGGTATAATACACCAGATAAATTACATAAGTGGTATCCCCAGGAATCTGATAGGTGCTGGAGATGTGGGGAGGGAGAGAGTACGTTGTACCATATTTTCTGGAATTGCCCAGATATAAAGAAATACTGGTCTGAAGTAGGGGGTATAATTCAGAAAATAACGGATTATAGAATTGAGGGAGATGCAGCCTTTTGCCTCTTGCAGATATCGGGGCTATCAAGGAAGAAATATGAAAGATCGATATTACCTCATATGATGAATGCTGCAAGAGCATGCATACCGCAATACTGGAGGAGGACAAATCCCCCCTCAGTATCTGAATGGGCACGGAAATTAGAGCATATAAATAAAATGGAGGATTTAGTACTTTCCTCACAAAACAAATACGAACAATATAAGGCGATATGGGGTATCTGGAACTTATTTACGACCTCGGATGAGGGGAAACAACTTCTCCACTTAGCACCCTAAAATATGAGCTTGGGGGACTAGACTACAAAGGTTCAGCGTTTTGGAGGCCCTGGTTGAGGGAGGAGAGGGGGAGGGGGGGAGAGGGGGAGGAGAAAATTTTTTTAAAAAATGTTTATTTTTTGTTTTTTTTGTGAGTGGATGTTTGTCTGATAGTATGAGTGAGGGAAGGGGGGGGAGGGTAGGGAGGGAGGGGAAAAAAGTGGAAAGGAGAAAAGATTAGTGTAGGAGACGGAAAGATGAACTCCATAGCTGTCTTCTCGGAAGACACAATACAGAGGTAGATTAAAGGGGGCAGCAGTGATGTTTGGAGAGGAAGGGAGAGGGAAGAGTGAAAAGGAAGATTGGGTAAGAGCCTTGCGATCTGGACAAACTGTTTCCTCGTCAAGGATTTTTTTTCTCTTTCTTATTGCGGGCACTATTGGTACCCTGGAAAATGATGAATATTTCTTTGAATGTGAACACATTGTGTACTGGGAAGAGGATGGGGGCTTGTATTGTGGTTCTCGTTCTCTTTTTGTTTATGCCTTGGAGGTATATATTATACTTTGTGTTGTAATTCTCCTTGAAATTGAAATAAAGAACAATAAATCCAAAAAAAAAAAAAAAGAAAGCTAAGAACGTAGTATTCTGTGGCTGAAGGTACATTAGGCATTCACGGGATACAGAAGTAAGTGTCGGCCTTAAAAGGCCCCAAAAATTAGCCCACATGGGTTTACCTGACAACTAAGAACGTAGTATTTGGTGCCTGGAGGTACATTAGGCATTCACACAGTATACAGAAGTAAGTGTCGGCCTGTATAGGCCCCAAAAATTAGCTCACATGGGTTTAACTGACAGCAAAGAACGTAGTATTTAATGGCTGGAGGTACATTAGGCATTCACATGATACAGAAGTAAGTGTCGGCCTGTATAGGCCCCAAAAATTAGCTCACATGGGTTTAACTGACAGCAAAGAACGTAGTATTCTGTGGCTGAAGGTACATTAGGCATTCACAGGATACAGAAGTAAGTATCGGCCATAAAAGGCCCCAGAAATTAGCCCACATGGGTTTACCTGACACTCACCTTCAGCCACAGAATACTACGTTCTTAGCTGTCAGTTCAACCCTTGGCTAATTTTTGGGGCCGATACAGGCCGACACTTACTTCTGTACCCTGTGAATGCCTAATGTACCTTAAGCCACCAAATACTACGTTCTTAGCTGTCAGGCTAATTTTTGGGGACTTTTATGGCCGACACTTACTTCAATATCCTGTGAATGCCTAATGTACCTTCAGCCACAGAATACTAAATACATTCATTTTGACAAAAAAAGACCATTGGAGACCAAATGCAGTTATCTTGTCTAAAACCGGCTTTTAAAGACTCTAAAAGACAAAAAATACAGTCATTTTGACTAAAAAATGTTGTCAGACCTTTGGTGAATAAATGCAGTTATTTTGACTAAAGAAGGCTTTTTAGACACTTGGAGACCAAAATAGAGTCATTTTGACCAAAAACAATTTCTCAGGCCATTGGAGCCCAAATAAAGTTATCTTGTCTAAAAACAGGCTTTTTAAGGCTCTAAAAGACAAAAATACAGTAATTTTGACTAAATATTTTTTTCAGACCTTTGATGACCAAATGCAGTTATTCTGACTAACAAAAAAGCTTTTTAGACACTAGGAGACCAAAATAGAGTCATTTTGACCAAAAACATTTTTTCAGGCCATTGGAGCCAAATGTCTAAAATCTTGCCTAAAACCGGCTTTTTAAGGCTCTACAAGACATAAATGTAGTCATTTTGACTATATTTTTTTTCAGACGTTTGGTGACCAAATGCAGTTATTTTGACTAAAAAAAGGTTTTTTAGACACTTGGAGACCAAAATAGAGTCATTTTGACCAAAACATTTTTTTCAGGCCATTGGAGCCCAAATGGCCGATTTTAGACAAATCTTGTCTAAACCCAGCTTTTTAAGGGTCTAAAAGACAAAAATACAGTAATTTTGAGGGAAAAAAAAAAGACCTTTGATGACCAAATGCCGTTATTTTGACTAAAAAAGGCTTTTTAGACACTTGGAGACCAAAATAGAGTCATTTTGACCAAAAACATTTTTTCAGGCCATTGGAGCCAAATGTCTAAAATCTTGCCTAAAACCGGCTTTTTAAGGCTCTACAAGACATAAATGTAGTCATTTTGACTATATTTTTTTTCAGACGTTTGGTGACCAAATGCAGTTATTTTGACTAAAAAAAGGTTTTTTAGACACTTGGAGACCAAAATAGAGTCATTTTGACCAAAACATTTTTTTCAGGCCATTGGAGCCCAAATGGCCGATTTTAGACAAATCTTGTCTAAACCCAGCTTTTAAAGGGTCTAAAAGACAAAAATACAGTCATTTTGACTAAAATTGTTTTTCAGACCTTTGGTGACCAAATGCAGTTATTTTGACTAAAATAGGCTTTTTAGACACTTGGAGACCAAAATAGTCATTTTGACCCAAAAATTTTTTTCAGACCATTGGAGACAAAATAGGCATTCACAGGGTACAGAAGTAAGTGTCGGCCTGTATAACCCCAAAAAATTAACCCACATGGGTTTAATTGACAGCTAAGAACGTAGTATTCTTTGGCTGAAGGTACATTAGGCATTCACTGGATACAGAACTAAGTGTCGGCCATAAAAGGCCCCAAAAAATAGCCCACATGGGTTTACCTGACAGCTAAGAATATAGTATTCTGTGGCTGAAGGTACATTAGGCATTTACAGGATAAAGAAGTACGTTTCGGCCATAAAAGGCCCCAAAAAAGTAGCCCAAATGGGTTTACCTGACAGCTAAGAACGTAGTATTCTGTGGCTGAAGGTACATTAGGCATTCACAGGATAAAGAAGTAAGTGTCGGCCATAAAAGGCCCCAAAAATTAGCCCACATCAGTTTACCTGACAACTAAGAACGTAGTATTTGGTGGCTGGAGGTACATTAGGCATTCACAGGGTACAGAAGTAAGTTTCGGCCTTTATAGGCCCCAAAAATTAGCCCAAATGGGTTTACCTGACAGCTAAGAATGTAGTATTCTGGTGGTACATTAGGCATTCACAGTAGACAGAAGTAAGTGTCGGCCTTCATAGGCCCCAAACATTAGCTCACATGGGTTTAACTGACAGCACAGAACGTAGTATTTGATGGCTAGAGGTACATTAGGCTTTCACAGGATACAGAAGTAAGTGTCAGCCTGTATAGGCCCCAAAACTTAGCTCACATGGGTTTAACTGACAGCAAAGAACATAGTGTATTTGATGGCTAGAGGTAAATTAGGCATTCACACAGGAGAAACAAAAAGAAAGCCAACGAATAACTTGAGGTGCCATCTTGCCATGGCCAGATGTGGCAGGGGTGATCGCCTACGGCCACATCACCCTGTACGCACCCGATCTTGTCTAATCTTGGAAGCTAAGCAGGGTCGGGCCTGGTCAGTACCTGGATGGGAGACCGCCTGGGAATACCAGGTGCTGTAGGCTTTTGGCTTTTCCTTTATTCGTTGGCTTTCTTTTTGTTTCTCCTGAGGTGCCATCTTGCCATGGCCAAGTTCAAAGGGGTCGAGGGTGGCAGGGGTGATCGCCTACGGCCACATCACCCTGAACGTGCCCTATCTCGTCTGATCTCAGAAGCTAAGCAGGGTCGGGCTTGGTTAGTTCCTTGATGGGAGACCGCCTGGGAATACCAGGTGCTGTAAGGCTTTTGGGTTTTCCTTTTTTTTTTTTTATTTAAAATTTTGTAATATAACACGTGAGTATCAACAACAGAAAAGGTACAATTAAATACAGACATTATGCAAATTAGGTCACTCATAGTATGGGTAACCTGAACTGGGGAAGGGCAGGGTGGGGGGAGGGGGGTCCAGGGTAAAAAGAGCATGGAAACTGATGGGGAATGTGAGAGTGGGGAAGAGTTCTTGGGCGAGTCCTGGAACTTAAATGTATATTGATCCATAGAGGGGTCGGATTTGGGGAAGGAGTACTTGACGTAATTGTCCCATTTCTGTAGAAATGATTTCCGTGAGGATGGGGCTGAAAAAAACGTGTTGAGGCGGTCAATGGAAAGAAGTGTGGAAAGCTCTGATCTGACCCGGGAAACTAAGGGGGGAGTCGTGGAGATCCAATTAGTTAGGATTGTCCTTCTGGCCACAAGTAAACAGGTCAGGATCCACAGACGATGTGGCGAGGCACACTTTTGGAGGCGTTTGTCCCAGTAACCGAACAGGAGCAATATAGGGTCTTTGGGTACGTGCCACTTCGTCACTTCCCCGATGAAGGTCAGTACCTGGTCCCAGAATGTCATGATATAGGGACAGGACCAGAACTTGTGGCAAAGAGAAGGTCTTTCCGCGGAACATAACGGACAATTATGAGCATCCTGAATCGTTTTGTTTAGAGGTACATTAGGCATTCACACAGTATACAGAAGTAAGTGTCGGCATGTATAGGCCCCAAAAATTAGCTCACATGGGTTTACCTGACAGCTAAGTATGTAGTATTTGGAGGCTGAAGGTACATTAGGCATTCACAGGATACAGAAGTAAGTGTCGGCCTGTATAGTCCCCAAAAATTAGCCCACATGGGTTTAACTGACAGCTAATAACGTAGTATTCTGTGGCTGAAGGTACATTAGGTATTCACAGGATACAGAAGTAAGTGTCAGCCTGTATAGGCCCCAAAAATTAGCTCACATGGGTTTAACTGACAGCAAAGAACGTACTGTATTTGATGGCTGGAGGTACATTAGGCATTTACAGTATACAGAAGTAAGTGTCGGCCTTTATAGACCCCAAAAATTAGCTCACATAGGTTTAACTGACAGCAAGGAACGTAGTATTTAAAGGATGGAATTACATTAGGCATTCACAGGATACAGAAGTAAGTGTCGGCCTGTATAGGCCCCAAAAATTAGCTCACATGGGTTTAACTGACACCAAAGAACGTAGTGTATTTGATGGCTGGAGGTACATCAGGCATTGACAGTATACAGAAGTAAGTGTCGGCCTGTTTAGGCCCCAAAACGTAGCTCACATGGGTTTAACTGACAGCAATGAACGTATTATTGGATGGCTAGAGGTACATCAGGCATTCACACAGTATACAGAAGTAAGTGTCGGCCTGTATAGGCCCCAAAAATTAGCTCACATGGGTTTACCTAAAAACGTAGTATTCTGTGGCTAAAGGTACATTAGGCATTCACAGGATGCAGAAGCAAGTAGAAAATGTTAGGTACCGACCCTAAATGCCAGTAAGCCAAGAAAGGTCCTGCCACATCCCTACGGACATATGAGAAAAAAGTGTATCAAGTGGTATTGGTGTTCCAATACACCAGACCCTAAATGAGCCCCACAGGGAACTGTGTATTCTGAGGAAACACCCAACCTGGGACTTTGTAGGCAGGAGTTACTTGGCATGAATAGATAAATAGAAGCCCAATTTAATATATAATGATTTTATTAATACATGTGTACAAAATTGTTAAAAAAGACACAGATGCAAAGGCATCAAAAGACAGTCAATATAGAAAATATGTGATAAATAAAATTATGAGCCATATCCTAGAGTAGTGGGGTCACCCAGGTCCAACATGTTTCGCCGACTCTGCAGACTCTGACTTAAAAAGGCTTTTTAGACACTTGGAAACCATAATAGAGTCATTTTGACCAAAAACTTTTTCAGGCCATTGGAGCCCAAATGGCCTGTTTTAGACAAATCGAGTCTAAAAACGGCTTTTTAAGGCTCTAAAAGACAAAAATACAGTCATTTTGACAAAAAAAATTTCAGACCTTTGGTGACCAAATGCCGTTATTTTGACTAACAAAAGGTTTTTAGACACTTGGAGACCAAAATAGAGTCATTTTGACCAAAACATTTTTTTCAGGCCATTGGAGCCAAATGTCTAAAATCTTTTCTAAAACCGGCTTTTTAAGGCTCTAAAAGACAAAAATATAGTCATTTTGACTACATTTTTTTTCTGACCTTTGGAGCAAATGCAGTTAATTTGACTAAAAAAGGATTTTAAGACACTTGGAGACCAAAATAGAGTAATTTTGACCGAAAATATCTTTTCAGGCCATTGGAGCCCAAATGGCCAGTTTTAGACTAATCTTGTCTAAACCCAGCTTTTTAAGGCTCTAAAAGACAAAAATACAGTCATTTTGACTAAAAAAATGTTCAGACCTTTGGTGACCAAATGCCGTTATTTTGACTAAAAAAGGATTTTTAGACACTTGGAGACCAAAATAGTCATTTTGACCAAAAAAATTTCAGGCCATTGGAGAGCAAAATGCAGTTATCTTGTCTAAAACTGGCTTTTTAAGACTCAAAGACAAAAATACAGTCATTTTGCCTAAAAAAGTTTTTCAGACCTTTGTTGACGAAATGCAGTTATTTTGATTAAAAAAGGCTTTTTAGACACTTGGAGACCAAAATAGTTATTTTAATCAAAAAAAATTTCAGGCCATTGGAGCCAAATGTCTAAAATCTTGTCTAAAACCGGCTTTTTAAGGCTCTAAAAGACAAAAATTGACAGCTAAAAACGTAGTATTCTGTGGCTGAAGGTACATTAGGCATTTACAGGATAAAGAAGTAAGTGTCGGCCATAAAAGGACCCAAAAATTAGCCCAAATAGGTTTACCTGACAGCTAAGAACGTAGTATTCTGTGGCTGAAGGAACATTAGGCATTAACAGGATAAAGAAGTAAGTGTCGGCCATAAAAGGCCCCAAAAATTAGCCCACATCAGTATACCTGACAACTAAGAACGTAGTATTTGGTGGCTGGAGGTACATTAGGCATTCACACAGTATACAGAAGTAAGTTAAGGTGCTCCTAAGGACACTCCAAACACCGATATCCCCATTCAGGAAGTACCACCACCAAAGGTAAAGGTTGGCCTCTTACCACAATGATTTGACCCCCATGACAGAGATCAAAAACAGCATATTTCAACCTCCACTGGCAAATCCTGCACCGGCTCACTCTCTGATCACTTCCACTTCCTCACAGATAGTTATAACATGTAAAGAGGGAAACAACTGCCATAGTGTAGTACCATTAAACAACTTTATTGGACACAATTCTCAAAGTGGCAACTCACATTTGGCTGTAGTTTGTATGGCGTGTGTAAATCAGGGTGTCCTCGAGGCTCGATTCCTGCTGAAAAAATGGCCTCCGCGTCCCCTCCGTAGCTCCTCCTACGCGTTTCGTCAGAGACTGACGTCATCAGGGGGTGTGGCCTGCAGTGAACGTCCACAATTTATGCGCTGACAGAGACGGATAGGCGGGGCAATAGACAGGTCCCGGATCCCGGAAGAAAGACACTTGCGTGTCAGCGACCGCAAGCGGCATTTCACAAGAAGAGACATTAGAATGCGGTTCACGTGCGTACCAACGTCCGGAACCAAACATTAACCGGATGTAACATTAAGAGTCAATCAAGACCAATATTAGCACTCATACAATATTCAGTGCAAAATAGATCTTATGCAGATGGATACAGCATATGTAAGCCCAATTGAGCTAAACACACAAGTATCCATTAGCTTTGCATGATTAGATGGTCACAATGGACCACAGTGGAAACCGGTGCCATCTCTCAGCAGAAATAAAAAAATCGGGAGACTCCGACCACACCGCCAAATACAACACTAATACATAAAAGATATATTAGAGTTATAGACTCTAAAAGGCTTTTTAGACCATTGGAGACCAAAATAGAGCTCCAATAGCCTGAAAAAATTTTTTTTGGTCAAAATGACTCTATTTTGGTCTCCAAGTGTTTAAAAAGCCTTTTTCTAGTCAAAATGCATTTGGTCACCAAAGGTCTGGAAAAAAATGTATTCAAATTGACTGTATTTTTGTCTTTTAGTGCTTTAAAAAGCCGGTTTTAGACAAGATTTTAGACATTTTGGCTCCAATGGCCTGAAAATCTTTTTGGTCAAAATGACTCTATTTTGGTCTCCAAGTGTCTAAAGAGCCCTTTTTAGTATAAATAACTGCATTTGGTCACCAAAGGTCTGAAAAATAAATTTAGTCAAAATGAATGTATTTTTGTCTTTTAGAACCTTAGAGATTTGTCTAAAACTGGCTATTTGGGCTCCAATCGCCTGAAAAAAAATTTTGGTCAAAATGGTCTGGAAAAAAAATGGCCTGAAAAAAAATTTTGGCCTGAAAAAAAATTTTGGTCAAAATGACTCTATTTTGGTCTCCTTTTGTAGTCAAAATAACTGCATTTGGTCACCAAAGGTCTGAAATTTTTTTAGTCCAAACAACTATATTTTTGTCTTTTAGAGCATTAAAAAGCTGGTTTTAGACAAGATTTTAGACATTTGGCTCCAATGGCCTGAAAAACATTTTTTGGTCAAAATGACTCTGCCTGCTGTACCTCTAGCCATCCAATACTACATTCTTTGCTGTCAGTTAAACCCATGTGAGCTAATTTTTGGGGCCTAAACAGTCCGATGCTTACTTCTGTATCCTGTGAATGCCTAATGTACCTCTTGCCATCAAATACTACGTTCTTTGCTGTCAGTTAAACCCATGTGAGCTATTTTTTGGGGCCTATACAGGCCGACACAAACTTCTCAAAAAGAAAGCCAACGAATAAAGGAAAAGCCAAAAGCCTACAGCACCTGATATTCTCAGGCTGTAGCGGAATGGACGCTGAGAGTCTGGCTTGTGTTGAAAGAATGACCATAATATTACTGAACAATGTCCCTGAGGAAATATATAAAGATATATTGCAGATTGCTAGAATATGGCAGCAGTGTTTAATAGACCCCTGCTAGTGGGGTGGGGTTTGTTATTGTGAATACCGGCATTCCATTGTCCTATTGTTCCTGTCTGCCTTGTAAGCATATTATGGGATGTGTGTTTGTGTGGAATGACTCAAAGAGGGAGAGGGTTTTGGCAGAGTGTAGATCTCTTGTGTTTTCAAAAAAAAAGGCATTCTGAGTTGACTCCCAGTTCTTGGGAGGGAAGGATTGTATAACACTACCTGGATTGTTGCATGCTGTACCTGCTTAGTTGGATTATTACCTGTTTTCCTGTCTACCAGCGGAGCCAATGTAGATTAAACTACTACTCCGCTACACAGGCAGTCTCCCATCCAGGTACTAACCAGGCCTGACGCTACTTAGCTTCCAAGATCAGGCGCGTTCAGGTTGATGTGGCCGTAGGCGATCACCACTGCCACCCTCGACCCCTTTGAACTTGGTCATGGCAAGATGGTTCCTTAGGAGAAACAAAAATAAAGCCAACGAATAAAGGAAAAGCCAAAAGCTTACAGCACCTGGTATTCCCAGGTGGTCTCCCATCCAGGTACTAACCAGGCCCGACCCTTCTTAGCTCCTCTGCTACACAGGAGGTCTCCCATTCAGGTACTAACCAGACTGGACCCTGCTTAGCTTTCAAGATCAGACGAGATTGGGTGCTTTCAAGGTAATGTAGCCGTTGGCGATTACCACTGCCACCCTCGACCCCATTAAACCCGGCCATGGCCAGAAGGCACCTCAGGAGAAACAAAAAGAAAGCCAACGAATAAAGGAAAAGCCAAAACCCTACAGCACCTGGTATTCCCAGTCGGTCTCCCATCCAGGTACTAACCAGCCCGACCCTGCTTAGCTTCTGAGATCAGACCAGATTGGGCGCGTTCAGGGTGATGTGGCTGTAGGCGATCACCACTGCCACCCTCGACCCCTTTGAACTTGGCCATGGCAAGATGGCACCTCAGGTTATTCATTGACTTTCTTTTTGTTTCTCCTGTGTGAATGCCTAATTTACCTCTAGCCATCAAATACTATGTTCTTTGCTGTCAGTTAAACCCATGTGAGCTATTTTTTGGGGCCTATACAGGCCGACACTTACTTCTGTATACTGTGAATGCCTAATGTACCTTCAGCCACCAAATACACTATGTTCTTTGCTGTCAGTTAAACCCATGCGAGCTAAGTTTTGGGGCCTATACAGGCTGACACTTACTTCTGTATCCTGTGAAAGCCTAATGTACCTCCAGTCATCAAATACTATGTTCTGTGCTGTCAGTTAAACCCATGTGAGCTAATGTTTGGGGCCTATACAGGCCGACACTTACTTCAGTCTACTGTGAATGCCTAATGTACCTCCAGCCATCAAATACACTACGTTCTTTGCTGTCAGTTAAACCCATGTGACCTAATTTTTGGGGCCTATACAGTCCGACACTTACTTCTGTATACTGTGAATGCCTAATGTACCTTCAGCCATCAAATACACTATGTTATTTGCTGTCAGTTAAACCCATGTGAGCTAGGTTTTGGGGCCTATACAGGCTGACACTTACTTCTGTATCCTGTGAAAGCCTAATGTACCTCCAGCCATCAAATACTACGTTCTGTGCTGTCAGTTAAACCCATGTGAGCTAATGTTTGGGGCCTATACAGGCAGACACTTACTTCTGTCTACTGTGAATGCCTAATGTACCACCAGCCATCAAATACACTACGTTCTTTGCTGTCAGTTAAACCCATGTGAGCTAATTTTTGGGGCCTATACAGTCCGACACTTACTTCTGTATACTGTGTGAATGCCTAATGTACCTCAAGCCACCAAATACTACGTTCTTAGTTGTCAGGTAAACTGATGTGGGCTAATTTTTGGGGCCTTTTATGGCCGACACTTACTTCTTTATCCTGTGAATGCCTAATGTACCTTCAGCCATCAAATACACTATGTTATTTGCTGTCAGTTAAACCCATGTGAGCTAGGTTTTGGGGCCTATACAGGCTGACACTTACTTCTGTATCCTGTGAAAGCCTAATGTACCTCCAGCCATCAAATACTACGTTCTGTGCTGTCAGTTAAACCCATGTGAGCTAATGTTAGGGGCCTATACAGGCAGACACTTACTTCTGTCTACTGTGAATGCCTAATGTACCACCAGCCATCAAATACACTACGTTCTTTGCTGTCAGTTAAACCCATGTGAGCTAATTTTTGGGGCCTATACAGTCCGACACTTACTTCTGTATACTGTGTGAATGCCTAATGTACCTCAAGCCACCAAATACTACGTTCTTAGTTGTCAGGTAAACTGATGTGGGCTAATTTTTGGGGCCTTTTATGGCCGACACTTACTTCTTTATCCTGTGAATGCCTAAGGTACCTTCAGCCACAGAATACTACATTCTTAGCTGTCAGGTAAACCCATTTGGGCTAATTTTTGGCGCCTATACAGGCCGACACTTACTTCTGTACCCTGTGAATGCCTAATGTACCTTCAGCCACAGAATACTACATTCTTAGCTGTCAGGTAAACCCATGTGGGCTATTTTTTGGGGCCTTTTATGGCCGACACTTACTTCTGTATCCAGTGAATGCCTAATGTACATTCAGCCAAAGAATACTACGTTCTTAGCTGTCAATTAAACCCATGTGGGCTAATTTTTGAGGTTATACAGGCCGACACTTACTTCTGTACC
Source organism: Pelophylax lessonae (assembly GCF_965119305.1). Classification (NCBI taxonomy): domain Eukaryota; kingdom Metazoa; phylum Chordata; class Amphibia; order Anura; family Ranidae; genus Pelophylax; species Pelophylax lessonae. The sequence continues at coordinate 284,881,513 of NC_138769.1, forward strand.
CTGTGAATGCCTAATATACCTTCAGCCACCAAATACTACGTTCTTAGCTGTCAGGTAAACCCATGTCGGCTAATTTTTGGGGCCTTTTACGGCCGACACTTACTTCTGTATCCTGTGAATGAAACATTTTTTTATTCAAAATGACTGAATTTTTGTATTTTAGAGTCTTAAAAAGCCGGTTTTAGTCAAGATCGCTGCATTTTGCTCTCCAATGCCCTGAAAATGTTATTGGTCAAAATGACTCTATTTTGGTCTCCAAGTGTCTTAAAAGCCTTTTTTAGTCAAAATAACTGCATTTGGTCACCAAAAGTCTGAAAAAATTATTTTAGTCAAAATTACTTTATTTTTGTCTTTTAGAGTTTTAACCACTTAAGCCCCGGAAGATTTTACCCCCTTCCTGACCAGGGGGTATTTTGCGATTCAGCACTGCGTGACTTTAACGGACACTTGCACGGTCGTGCGACGCTGTATCTAAACAAATTTGAAGTCCTTTTTTTCCCACAAACAGAGCTTTCTTTTGGTGGTATTTGATCACCTGTGCAAATTTTTTGATCATGCGCTATAAACAAAAAAAGAGCGTAAATTTTGAAAAAATAGCAATATTTTTCACATTGTTTTATATGAAATTCCCCCCCCCCCCAAAAAAAATGTAAAAATCAACATTTTTTAACATTTTCGGCCAATTTGTTTTATGCTACCTATGTTTGGTAAAAAAAATCACAAAAAGCGTATTTTGATTGGTTTGCGCAAAAGTTATCGCGTTTACTAACAAAGGGAAAGATTTTTGTCATTTTTGTTGTTTTTTTTAACGCGTAATGGCGGCGATCTGCGATTTTTTTTGCGGTACTGCGACATTGCGGCGGACAGATCGGACCCTTGACTGACATTTTTGACACTTTTGGGGTTACCAGTGACATTTCTACAGTAATCAGTGCTATACATAGGCACTGTTACTGTAAAAATACACGGGCAGTGAAGGGGTTAACTTTTTTTTGAAAGGGAGGGGCTATGTGTGTCCCTAGGGGCGTGCTTTCTACTGTGATTGGCTGTGGCTTCAGATGTATGAATCGTGATCAACGGTTCTACATAGTAGAACCGTATGATCATCATTCATACACAGGGGAGAATGACAGGCAGCTTGTTTACACAAGCCGCCTGACTTTCTCCCTCTCCTCCGCCGATCGCAAAGTGACCGGCGGACATCGGGTCCGCCGGTCACACGAGTGGGGGGGTCCGTGACCACGCGGGAGCGTGCCTCCGGGGGCGCGCGCTCGCTCCCGAGACCCTCACAAGCAAGCGACGTTGACCTACGTCAGTTTGCCTGTGAGGGGCTGACCGCCGACGTAGATAGTCGTGCGGCAGTCGGCAAGTGGTTAAAAAGCCGGTTTTAGTCAAGATTACTGCATTTTGTCTCCAATGGTCTGAAATTTTTTTTGGGTCAAAATGACTGTATTTCGGTCTCACCCTGAATGCGCCTGATCTTGTCTGATCTCGGAAGCTAAGCAGGGCCGGGCCTGGTTAGTACCTTGATGGGAGACCGCCTGGGAATACCAGGTGCTGTAGGCTTTTGGCTTTTCCTTTATTCTTTCTTTTTGTTTCTCCTGGCCCATTCATTACATGCTCTACACGCTATGTCGTGTATCTTTTGCGTTGCCCATGTGGTTTGGAATACGTGGGCCGCACGATACGCAAGCTGCATGTACGGTTAAACGAGCATGTGGCTAATATTATAAAAGCTTTCCCTAAACATAGCGCGCCAAGGCACTATGCTCTCTGCCATAATAAAGATCCTAGTGGCACTATTTTTATGGGGATTGATAAATTCCCGGGTAATTGGAGGGGTAGCAATCTGACGAGAGGGGTCTCCCAGTTGGAGACCAGTTGGATTTACCGCCTCAAATCCTATGCCCCTCACGGGCTCAATATTGATTGGGACATCAATTCCTTCATCAATAATTCATAATTCATAGTTTGAAGGTAGATTGCCTGTATACTAGTTACCATTTAGCCTATAACAAATGAGTTCATGTGTTTTTATCTATTTTCTTTTTGAGAGGCCTTTTTAATATGTTTTTATTTAAGATCATGTATTTTAGATTTATGATTGGTAATATTGCTAATATATCTTTTATGTATTAGTGTTGTATTTGGCGGTGTGGTCGGAGTCTCCCGATTTTTTTATTTCTGCTGAGAGATGGCGCCGGTTTCCACTGTGGTCCATTGTGACCATCTAATCATGCAAAGCTAATGGATACTTGTGTATTTAGCTCAATTGGGCTTACATATGCTGTATCCATCTGCATAAGATTTATTTTGCACTGAATATTGTATGAGTGCTAATATTGGTCTTGATTGACTCTTAATGTTACATCCGGTTAATGTTTGGTTCTGGACGTTGGTACGCACGTGAACCGCATTCTAAGTCCGGATGTCTCTTCTTGTGAAATGCCGCTTGCGGTCGCTGACACGCAAGTGTCTTTCTTCCGGGATCCGGGACCTGTCTATTGCCCCGCCTATCCGTCTCCGTCAGCGCATAAATTGTGGACGTTCACTGCAGGCCACACCCCCTGACGACGTCAGTCTCTGATGAAACGCGTAGGAGGAGCAACGGAGGGGACGCGGCGGCCATTTTTTCGGCAGGAATCGAGCCTCGAGGACACCCTGATTTACACACGCCATACAAACTACAGCCAAATGTGAGTTGCCACTTTGAGAATTGTGTCCAATAAAGTTGTTTAATGGTACTACACTATGGCAGTTGTTTCCCTCTTTACATGTTATAACTATCTGTGAGGAAGTGGAAGTGATCAGAGAGTGAGCCGGTGCAGGATTTGCCAGTGGAGGTTGAAATATGCTGTTTTTGATCTCTGTCATGGGGGTCATATCATTGTGGTAAGAGGCCAACCTTTACCTTTGGTGGTGGTACTTCCTGAACGGGGATATCGGTGTTTGGAGTGTCCTTAGGAGCACCTTAACTTACTTCTGTATACTGTGTGAATGCCTAATGTACCTCCAGCCACCAAATACTACGTTCTTAGTTGTCAGGTAAACTGATGTGGGCTAATTTTTGGGGCCTTTTATCCCCGACACTTACTTCTTTATCCTGTTAATGCCTAATGTTCCTTCAGCCACAGAATACTACGTTCTTAGCTGTCAGGTAAACCCATTTGGGCTAATTTTTGGGTCCTTTTATGGCCGACACTTACTTCTTTATCCTGTAAATGCCTAATGTACCTTCAGCCACAGAATACTACGTTCTTAGCTGTCAATTTTTGTCTTTTAGAGCCTTAAAAAGCCGGTTTTAGACAAGATTTTAGACATTTGGCTCCAATGGCCTGAAATTTTTTTTGATTAAAATAACTATTTTGGTCTCCAAGTGTCTAAAAAGCCTTTTTTAGTCAAAATAACTGCATTTGGTCACCAAAGGTCTGAAAAACTTTTTTAGTCAAAATGACTGTATTTTTGTCTTTGAGTCTTAAAAAGCCAGTTTTAGACAAGATAACTGCATTTTGCTCTCCAATGGCCTGAAAATGTTTTTGGTCAAAATGACTATTTTGGTCTCCAAGTGTCTAAAAATCCTTTTTTAGTCAAAATAACGGCATTTGGTCACCAAAGGTCTGAACATTTTTTTAGTCAAAATGACTATTTTTGTCTTTTAGAGCCTTAAAAAGCTGGGTTTAGACAAGATTAGTCTAAAACTGGCCATTTGGGCATCAATGGCCTGAAAAGATATTTTCGGTCAAAATTACTCTATTTTGGTCTCCAAGTGTCTTAAAATCCTTTTTAAGTCAAATTAACTGCATTTGCTCCAAAGGTCAGAAAAAAAATGTAGTCAAAATTACTATATTTTTGTCTTTTAGAGCCTTAAAAAGCCGGTTTTAGACAAGATTTTAGACATTTGGCTCCAATGGCCTGAAAAAAATGTTTTGGTCAAAATTACTCTATTTTGGTCTCCAAGTATCTAAAAACATTTTGTTAGTCAAAATAACGGCATTTGGTCACCAAAGGTCTGAATTTTTTTTTGTCAAAATGACTGTATTTTTGTCTTTTAGAGCCTTAAAAAGCCGTTTTTAGACTCGATTTGTCTAAAACAGGCCATTTGGGCTCCAATGGCCTCAAAAAAGTTTTTGGTCAAAATGACTCTATTTTGGTTTCCAAGTGTCTAAAAAGCCTTTTTAAGTCAGAGTCTGCAGAGTCGGCGAAACATGTTGGACCTGGGTGACCCCACTACTCTAGGATATGGTTCATAATTTTATTTATCACATATTTTCTATATTGACTGTCTTTTGATGCCTTTGCATCTGTGTCTTTTTTAACAATTTTGTACACATGTATTAATAAAATCATTATATAATAAATTGGTCTTCTATTTATCTATTCATGCCAATTAACTCCTGCCTACAATGTCCCAGGTTGGGTGTTTCCTCAGAATACACAGTTCCCTGTGGGGCTCATTTAGGGTCTGGTGTATTGGAACACCAATACCACTTGATACACTTTTTTCTCATATGTCCTTAGGGATGTGGCAGGACCTTTCTTGGCTTACTGGCATTTAGGGTCGGCACCTAACATTTTCTACTTGCTTCTGCTTCCTGTGAATGCCTAATGTACCTTTAGCCACAGAATACTACGTTTTTAGGTAAACCCATGTGAGCTAATTTTTGGGGCCTATACAGGCCGACACTTACTTCTGCATACTGTGTGAATGCCTGATGTACCTCTAGCCATCCAATAATACGTTCTTTGCTGTCAGTAAAACCCATGTGAGCTACGTTTTGGGGCCTAAACAGGCCGACACTTACTTCTGTATACTGTCAATGCCTGATGTACCTCCAGCCATCAAATACACTACGTTCTTTGGTGTCAGTTAAACCCATGTGAGCTAATTTTTGGGGCCTATACAGGCCGACACTTACTTCTGTATCCTGTGAATGCCTAATGTAATTCCATCCTTTAAATACTACGTTCCTTGCTGTCAGTTAAACCTATGTGAGCTAATTTTTGGGGTCTATGAAGGCCGACACTTACTTCTGTATACTGGAAATGCCTAATGTACCTCCAGCCATTAAATACAGTACGTTCTTTGCTGTCAGTTAAACCCATGTGAGCTAATTTTTGGGGCCTATACAGGCTGACACTTACTTCTGTATCCTGTGAATGCCTAATGTACCTTCAGCCACAGAATACTACGTTATTAGCTGTCAGTTAAACCCATGTGGGCTAATTTTTGGGGACTATACAGGCCGACACTTACTTCTGTATCCTGTGAATGCCTAATGTACCTTCAGCCTCCAAATACGACATACTTAGCTGTCAGGTAAACCCATGTGAGCTAATTTTTGGGGCCTATACATGCCGACACTTACTTCTGTATACTGTGTGAATGCCTAATGTACCTCTAAACAAAACGATTCAGGATGCTCATAATTGTCCGTTATGTTCCGCGGAAAGACCTTCTCTTTGCCACAAGTTCTGGTCCTGTCCCTATATCATGACATTCTGGGACCAGGTACTGACCTTCATCCTCAGGAGAAACAAAAAGAAAGCCAACGAATAAAGGAAAAGCCAAAAGTCTACAGCACTTGGTATTCCCAGGTGGTCTCCCATCCTGGTTACAGGCCTGACCCTGATTAGCTTCCGAGATCAGGCGCGTTAAGGGTGATGTGGCCATAGGCAATAACCACTGCCACCATTGACCCCTTTGAACTTGGCCATAGCAAGATGGCACCTCAGGATAAACAAAAAGAAAGCCAACGAATAAAGCAAAAGCCAAAAGTCTACAGCACCCGGTATTCCCAGGCGGTCTCCCATCCAGGTACTAACCAGGCCTGACCCTGCTTAGCTTCCGAGATCAGACGTGATGGGGTGTGTTCAGGGTGATGTAGCCATAGGTGATCACCAGTGTGTAACGCTCCTGCGTTTTGTTATAGGCTGGATTTACAGCTGCAAAATCTCCACTCAGTAGTCACGTAGAGATGTGTTGAATACCAGATCCAACTCTCCAGGACTCATCACCGTGGGCCTGTCAGCTTCAACATACAGATATATACACACTCAATGAGATGTTCCTGGAGTGATAGGATGTATATGATAGTATGAAGGTGATGTGCTGAAGGGACAGGTGTGAACAGTGATAAGGATGGTAAGCACTTGATAGGTTTGTACAGGAGAGTTCAAGATGGTATTTAGGAATGCAGATAGGTTAGTATCGAGTATGCTAACAGGTGGTGAGGACAGCAGATGACAAATACAAGGATAGACTAACCCAGTGCAAGGATAGATAGTAGTAGACAGGAGAGCTAGCAATCTATGCAGCAGTGCAGATGATAGATGGTAGTAGACAGGAGAGCTAGCAATCTATGCAGATAGATGGTAGTAGTCTCAAGAGCTAGCAATCTATGTAACAGTGCAGATGATAGGATAGTATGGATAGGTAGTAACAGTCCTTAATGCAATAGTAGTAGTGTAAGTTATGGAGGTTTCCCCTGCGGGGTACTTATCACTATAGTATAGTAGTAGAAGGGTCCGGTGATGAGGAAGTGATCCAGTAGCGAGATACAGGGATCAGTAGCGAGGTTCGGGTCTGAGGAAGTGATCCTGGTAGCAAGATACAGGGATCTGTAGCGAGGTTCCACAGCGAGACACGCTTGTAAGCATAGATGCAAGGCAGGTTGAATGAACATGTGAGTGAGAACGCCGGCGGTTGAAATAGCCGCTCTGCGGCGCTCAGTGATGACAGCATCGGTCTTAAAGGTGTATGCGCACCTACCAGAAGAGAATGGTGGGACGCATACGCGGAATGAAAAGTGGAATAAGGGTACCAGAGGTACCAGAACATTACACAGTGCCACCCTCGACCCCTTTGAACTTGGCCATGGCAAGATGTCACTTCAGGAGAAACAAAAAGAAAGCCAACGAATAAAGAAAAAGCCAAAAGCCTAAAGCACCTGGTATTGCCAGGCAGTCCCCCCTCCAGGTACTAACCAGGCCCAATCCTGCTTAGCTTCCAAGATCAGACCAGATTGAGCGCATTAAAGGTGATGTGGCCTTAGGCAATCACCACTGCCACCCTCGACCCTTTTGAATTTGGCCATGCCAAGATGGCACCTCAGGAGAAACAAAGAGAAAGTCAATGAATAAAGGACAACTCAGAATGCCTTGTTTATTGAAAACACAAGAGATCTACACTCTGCCAAAACCCTCTCCCTCTTTGAGTCATTCCACACAAACACACATCCCATAATATGCTTACAAGGCAGACAGGAACAATAGGACAATGGAATGTCGGTATTCACAATAACAAACCCCACCCCACTAGCAGGGGTCTATGAAACACTGCTGCCATATTCTAGCAATCTGCAATATATCTTTATATATTTCCTCAGGGACACTGTTCAGTAATATTATGGTCATTCTTTCAACACAAGCCACACTCTCAGCGTCCATTCCGCTACAGCCTGGGAATACCAGGTGCTGTAGGCTTTTGGCTTTTCCTTTATTCGTTGGCTTTCTTTTTGAGAAGTTTGTGTCGGTGTAACGCTCCGGCGTTTATTTGTGTGGTGTGGATTTGCAGCTGCGGAAGTTACACTCAGTAGTCATGTAGAGATGTGTTGAACTACCATATCCAACTCTCAAGACTCATCATTGTGCATCAGCCTGTCTCAGCAAGCACATACACAAACACAGACACTCATTAAAGATGTTCCTGGAGTGATATGTTTATATGTGAAAGTATAGAGGTGATACTGAGGGGACAGGCGTGGATAGTGATAGCAATGGTAAGAGGTAACAGATGGTGATAGTAAGCACTTAGGATAGCAATCATGTACAGGTAACAGGTGGTAGTGAAGAGCAGATGAAGTGTACATGAGATGCTAGGCTAGTGCAGTGACAAGATGGTAATAGGCTCAAGAGCTTGCAATCTAAGTAGCGGTGCAGATGTTAGATGTAACAGTATAGTTCTTAGAGTAGCAATAGTCTTTAGTAAGCAGAGTAGTAGTGAAAGTAGATTAGGAAGGTATTCCCCTGTGGGGTACTTATCACTGGTAGGTTTGTAAGGAGAGGGTTCCGGCGGTGAGGTAATGATCTTGTAGCGAGATACAAGATGTTGTAGCAAGTCTTCGGTCAATCCAGGTATTAGGGAATAGCTGGAGGATTCGGCAGCGTTAGGTAATGCTGTAGCAAGCGGTTTGCACGAACACATGTGAGTGAATGCCGGCGGTTGAAATAGCCGCTCAGAGCGGCACTCACTAAAGAGGTCATGGAATTTAAAGGGACAGGTACTAGATGCGTTCCACCTATCTATATGGTGGAACGTAATGTACAAATAATAGGCTGGAAGGGTACCGCAGGTACCAGGATCTTACAGTACCCCCCCCTAAGGCCGGCTCCGGAAGGCCTATAACACTGGTCTCTCCGGGTATTTGGAGTGTAACCTTCGCATAAGCCTGGGTGCGTGGACGTCAGAAGCATCCAACCAGGTGTCATCTTGGGGACCATAATTTTTCCATCTTATGAAATATTGGAGCTTTCCTCTGTGGATAGGAGAATCCAAAATTTCTTTAATCTCAAATTATTCTCCACCTTCAACTTGTATTGGAGGTGGAGGCGCGATGGTAGGTCTAATCCCTTGGTTGGGTGTATGTGGCTTCAATAGAGATACATGGAACGTGGGGTGTATTTTAAGATCTGCCGGTAAAGTGAGTCGAACTGCAGATTCCCCAATGAGCTTCTCAATTGGGAAAGGTCCCAGGAATAGAGGTCCAAGCTTTTTACTAGGAATTTTCAACCTCAAGTTCCTCGTAGATAGCCAAACAAGATCCCCAATAGCATATTGAGGTGAAGGTCTTCTGCGGAGGTCATAGTACCTCTTTTGTTGGCTATGAGCATGTGAGATGGTGGTGTTAAGTAAGCCCAAAGAGTCTTTTATTTGGGTGAGATAGTCAGAGGCTACTGGGTTACTTGATGGTAGGATGCGTGGTGGAAGAATTGTGGGATGGAACCCATAGTTCAGGTAGAACGGACTTTGCTTAGTAGTACTGTGGGTTGCATTGTTATAAGCAAATTCTGCCAGAGGGAGGAGGTCCACCCAATCATCCTGTAGGTATGAGGTGTAGCAACGCAAATATTTTTCAATACACTGGTTGACTCTTTCAGTTTGTCCGTTGGTCTGCGGGTGATAGGGGGAAGTAAGTTTTCGCTCAATGCGCAGTATGTGGCATAGAGCTTGCCAAAACTTAGAGATGAACTGCGAGCCCCGGTCAGATAAAAGAGTCTTTGGAATTCCATGTAGTTTGAACACATATTTTACTAGCAATTCCGCTGTTTCCTTAGATGAAGGTAGTCTGCAAATGGGAATGAAATGTGCCATTTTTGTCAGATGGTCCACTGACACTAGGATGGTAGTGAATCCCTTGGACGGTGGTAATTCCACTATGAAGTCTAAAGAAACAACTTCCCATGGAACTTTGGGTATTGGTAGACTGCAAAGTAAACCAGAAGGTTTTGTAGTGTCAATTTTGGACCTTGCATAGATGTCACATGAAGAAATGAAGTTTTGTACAGACGTCTTCATCCCAGGCCACCAAAATTGCCTAGTGAGCAAATTAAATGTCTTAGTCATACCCATATGTCCTGCCATAGGTACGTCATGGGATAACTCCAAGATTTTGGTAAGCATACCGGGAGGTATGTAGAGTTTGTCGTTAAAGTAGCGGAAGCCTTCTGAATCAGTACTTAGTTGAGGTGGTGGTGAATCCAGTCTTAGACTGTGCAGAATCTCTTCCTTTAAGGGACGAACAACACCAATAATACGGTCATGGGGTATTATAGGTAATGAAGGAATTTCGGCACAGTTATCTTCGGTTAACCGTGATAACGCATCTGCCTTCTTGTTTTTGTCTGCAGGTGTATAGGTCACTAAGAAATTGAATCTTAGGAAGAATAGCGACCAACGTACCTGTCGGTGGGAAAGGGTCTTGTTGGTCTGGAGATATTGGAGGTTTTTATGGTCTGTATATATGAGTATTGGCAACCGGGTGCCCTCAAGTAGATGTCGCCAATTCTCCAGTGCCAACTTCATGGCAAGTAACTCTTTTTCACCCACTGGGTAGTTCACCTCTGGGTTACTTAGTGATTTAGAGAAGAAGGCAACTGGATGAAGTGGTGAAGTATTCGTAGGTCCTTGGGAAAGAACTGCTCCTACAGCCATATTTGACGCATCTACCTCCAGGATGTATTGGAGGGATGGGTCTGGATGGCGTAGTATGGGAGCGGTAATGAAGCTTGATTTCAACAAGCTGAACGCTTTATTTGCTTCTTCAGACCATTTAAATGTTTGCTTAACACTTGTAAGTTGTGTGAGTGGTCTCACAATAGACGAGAAGTTCTTGATGAACTTCCTATAGAAGTTTGAGAATCCAAGAAATCGTTGTAAGTCCTTACGAGTTGTTGGTACAGGCCAATCCAGAATACAGGATATCTTGCTCATATCCATCTTGATGCTGTTCTTGGATATGATGTATCCTAAGAATAACACCTCTTCCTTATGGAATAGGCATTTCTTCAGTTTTACGTACAAGTTGTGTGCGAGCAATCTGGACAACACAAGTCTTACATGTCTTTTATGTTCAGACAAGGATTGAGAGTAAATGAGTATATCGTCCAGATATACTACGACACAGACATCGAGTAGATCTCGGAAGATGTCGTTTATGAACCGCTGAAATGCTTGTGTAATACAACCCAAACGGCATCACTAGATATTCGAATAGTCCGTATCTAGTTCTGAATGCTGTCTTCCACTCATCCCCACTACGGATGCGGATGAGATTGTAAGCCCCTTTAAGGTCTAACTTTGAGAAGTAAGTGGCTCCACGCACTTGTTCAATCAGTTCCGGGATGAGAGGTAAGGGATAGCGATCCTTTATCGTAATAATATTTAATTGACTATAGTCAATAATAGGCCGAAGGCTTAAATCCTTATTGCGGACAAAGAAAAGTCCTGCAGCTGTAGAGGAAGTAGAGGGTCTAATGAACCCTTTCGCTAAGTTCTCATCCAAGTATTCCTTGAGATGAGAAAGTTCATCCTGAGAAAGAGGATAAACATGACCGAAAGGTAGCTTACTATTAGGGAGTAGGTCAATAGAACAATCGTTGTCCCTATGGGGAGGCAACACTTGAGCATTTTTCTCAAGGAAGACTTCTGATAAATCCTGATAGCATGGTGGTGGTGTAATTTCCTCTGACACCATGGACAGGATTTTCTTTTGAGATTGGAGGTTACACTTGGTCTCGCAATAGTGAGAAGGGAAGGTTAGGGACCGTGTCTTCCAATCAATAGTTGGTTGATGTATATGTAACCAGGGAAGTCCCAAAATAATGGGAAAATGTGGTGAGGGTAACACATCAAACGTGGTGGTCTCAACATGAGACTCGTTAGCAGTAGCAAGGAGTGCTTGTGTCTGAGTGGTAATTGGACCAGAAGATAACGGAATACCGTTAATCAAACTAACAAAGACAGGTTTGGGTTTTGAAATAATAGGTATTTTATTTAAAGCAACAAAACTAGTGTCAATGTAGTTCCCACAAGATCCTGTGTCGATCATGGCCTTGGTGGTGATCCTAATTTGGTCCCACTGTAGGATCAAACGAATAAAGAGATAGGGATTAGTAAAAGAAGTCGTTAATCCCCCCAGCAAGACCTGTGAACACTCACCCTTTTTCTTGTGGACAAGGGGACAAACGCTTATCAAATGTTCGGCGGAGGCGCAGTACATACAGAGATTTTCTGTTTTTCTCCTGGTCTTTTCAGTAGACGATATTGGTGGGCGGATGGTTCCTACCTCCATAGGAGTAGGATCGAAGGACGACTCCCGAGAAGGGTTGGGTAATGGGATTCCCATTTTCTCAGCCTTCCTCTCTCGCAATCGTCTGTCTATTTTGATACTAAGTTGTATCAAGGCATCCAAGGTGCCAGGTAAATCCGCTCGGGCGAGCTCGTCTTTTATGGCTTCAGATAACCCAAGCCTGAACTGGGTTCGCAAAGATGCATCATTCCACCCTGAATCAAGGGTCCATCTCTTGAACTCTGCTACGAAATCTTCAACAGGTCTCCTTCCTTGTTTTAAAGCCCTCAATTGGCTGTCAGCAGTACTCTGCCTATTAGAGTCTTCATATAGGCTAGAGAGCTCTGCTAAAAACGTAGGATAGGAGTTGAGAAGAGGGTCATTTTTCTCAATAAGAGAGTCTGCCCAAGCCCGTGGATCACCTGACATATATGATATAGTGGTGCAGACTTTTAATTGGTCTGTAGTGTAAGTACGAGGTTTTAGATTAAAAAGCAATTGACATGCGTTTTTAAATTCACGGGATTTTTTCCGATCACCCGTAAACACTTGTGGAGGGTTTATTTTGGGCTCGGGGGGTTGGGCAGCAGTGAGCTGTGAAACACGGGCTATCTGCTGTCTCAAGGTCTGGTTTTCATTTTTCACTTCAGTAAGTGAAAGAATTAATGAATTTACCTTTTGTGTTAGTTGTATCACATGTGTAGCTATTTCCGCTGAATCCATTTTTCGGGTTCGTGCAATCTGTAACGCTCCGGCGTTTATTTGTGTGGTGTGGATTTGCAGCTGCGGAAGTTACACTCAGTAGTCATGTAGAGATGTGTTGAACTACCATATCCAACTCTCAAGACTCATCATTGTGCATCAGCCTGTCTCAGCAAGCACATACACAAACACAGACACTCATTAAAGATGTTCCTGGAGTGATATGTTTATATGTAAAAGTATAGAGGTGATACTGAGGAGACAGGCGTGGATAGTGATAGCAATGGTAAGAGGTAACAGATGGTGATAGTAAGCACTTAGGATAGCAATCATGTACAGGTAACAGGTGGTAGTGAAGAGCAGATGAAGTGTACAGGAGATGCTAGGCTAGTGCAGTGACAAGATGGTAATAGGTTCAAGAGCTTGCAATCTAAGTAGCGGTGCAGATGTTAGATGTAACAGTATAGTTCTTAGAGTAGCAATAGTCTTTAGTAAGCAGAGTAGTAGTGAAAGTAGATTAGGAAGGTATTCCCCTGTGGGGTACTTATCACTGGTAGGTTTGTAAGGAGAAGGTTCCGGCGGTGAGGTAATGATCTTGTAGCGAGATACAAGATGTTGTAGCAAGTCTTCGGTCAATCCAGGTATTAGGGAATAGCTGGAGGATTCGGCAGCGTTAGGTAATGCTGTAGCAAGCGGTTTGCACGAACACATGTGAGTGAATGCCGGCGGTTGAAATAACCGCTCAGAGCGGCACTCACTGATGAGGTCATGGAATTTAAAGGGACAGGTACTAGATGCGCTCCACCTATCTATTATGGTGGAACGTAATGTACAAATAATAGGCTGGAAGGGTACCGCAGGTACCAGGATCTTACAGTCGGCCTGTATAGGCCCCAAAAAATAGCTCACATGGGTTTAAGTGACAGCAAAGAACGTAGTATTTGATGGCAAGAGGTACAGTAGGCATTCACACAGTATACAGAAGTGTCGGCATGTATAGGCCCCAAAAATTAGCTCACATGGGTTTACCTGACAGTTAAGAATGTAGTATTTGGTGGCTGAAGGTACATTAGGCATTCACAGGATACAGAAGTAAGTGTTGGACTGTTTAGGCCCCAAAAATTAGCTCACATGGGTTTAACTGACCGCAAAGAATGTAGTATTGGATGGCTAGAGGTACAGCAGGCATTCACACAGTATACAGAAGTAAGTGTCGGCCTCTATAGCCCCCAAAAATTAGCTCACATGTGTTTACCTGACTGCTAAGAATGTAGTATTCTGTGGCTAAAGGTACATTAGGCATTCACAGGATACAGAAGTAAGTGTCGCCATAAAAGGCCCCAGAAATGAGCCCACATGGGTTTTACCTGACACTTACCTTCAGTCACAGAATACTACGTTCTTAGTTAAACCCATGTGGGCTAATTTTTGGGGCCTATACAGGCCGACACTTACTTCTGTACCCTGTGAATGCCTAAGGTACCTTCAGCCACCAAATACTACGTTCTTAGCTGTCAGGCTAATTTTTGGGGACTTTTATGGCCGACACTTACTTCTGTATCCTGTGAATGCCTAATGTACCTTCAGCCACAGAATGCTAAATACATTCATTTTGACAAAAAAATTTCGGACAATTGGAGACCAAGTGCAGTGTCTAAAACCGGCTTTTTAAGACTCTAAAAGACAAAAATACAGTCATTTTTGACTAAAAAAGTTTGTCAGACCTTTGGTGACCAAATGCAGTTATTTTGGCTAAAAAAAGGTTATTAGACACCTGGAGACAAAAAAATAGTCATTTTGACCAAAGAAATTTTTTCAGGCCATTGGAGCCCAAATGTCTAAAATCTTGTCTAAAACCGGCTTTTTAGGGCTCTAAAAGACAAAAATAAAGATTTTTAGACACTTGGAGACCAAAATAGAGTCATTTTACCAAAAAAATGTTCATGCCATTGGAGCCCAAATGTCTAAAATCTTGTCTAAAACTGGCTTTTTAAGGCTCTAAAAGACAAAAATAGAGTCAATTTGACTAAATTGTTTTTCAGATCTTTGGTGACTAAATGCAGTTATTTTGACTAAAAAAGGCTTTTTAGACACTTGGAGACCAAAATAGAGTCATTTTGACCGAAAAAAAATTCAGGTCATTGGAGCCAAATGTCTAAAATCTTGTCTAAAATCAGCTTTTTAATGCTCTAAAAGACAAAAATATAGTCATTTGGACTAAAAAAATTTCAAACCTTTGGTGACCAAATGCAGTTATTTTGACTACAAAAGGAGACCAAAATAGAGTCATTTTGACCAAAATTTTTTTTCAGGCCAAAATTTTTTTTCAGAACATTTTTTTCCAGACCAAAAAATTTTTTTGACCAAAAAATTTTTTCAGGCGATTGGAGCCCAAATGGCCAGTTTTAGGTCTGAAAAAAATGTATTCAAATTGACTGTATTTTTGTCTTTTAGTGCTTTAAAAAGCCGGTTTTAGACAAGATTTTAGACATTTTGGCTCCAATGGCCTGAAATTTTTTTCCGGTCAAAATGACTCTATTTTGGTCTCCAAGTGTCTAAAAGCCTTTTTTAGTCAAAATAACTGCATTTGGTCACCAAAGATCTGAAAAACAATTTAGACAAATTGACTCTATTTTTGTCTTTTAGAGCCTTAAAAAGCTGGTTTTAGACAAGATTTTAGACATTTGGGCTCCAATGGCATGAACATTTTTTTTGGTTAAAATGACTCTATTTTGGTCTCCAAGTGTCTAAAAATCTTTTTTTAGTATAAATAACTGCATTTGGTCACCAAAGGTCTGAAGAAAATTAGTCAAAATGAATGTATTTTTGTCTTTTAGTGTCTTAAAAAGCCGTTTTTAGACCAGATTTGTCTAAAACCGGCCATTTGGGCTCCAATGGCCTGAAAAAAATTCTTTGGTCAAAATGACTCTTTTTTGGTCTCCAGGTATCTAAAAAGCTTTTTTTAGCCAAAATAACTGACAAACTTTTTTAGTCAAAAATGACTGTATTTTTGTCTTTTTAGAGTCTTAAAAAGCCGGTTTTAGACACTGCCGGTCTCCAATGGTCTGAAATATTTTTGTCAAAATGAATGTATTTATCATTCTGTGGCTGAAGGTACATTAGGCATTCACAGGGTACAGAAGTAAGTGTCGGCCTGTATAGGCCCCAAAAATTAGCCCACATGGGTTTAACTAAGAACGTAGTATTCTGTGACTGAAGGTAAGTGTCAGGTAAACCCATGTGGGCTAATTTCTGGGGCCTTTTATGGCCGACACTTACTTCTGTATCCTGTGAATGCCTAATGTACCTTTAGCCACAGAATTCTACGTTCTTAGCTGTCAGTAAAACCCATGTGGGCTAATTTTTGGGGACTATACAGGCCAACACTTACTTCTGTATCCTGTAAATGCCTAATGTACCTTCAGCCACCAAATACTACATTCTTAACTGTCAGGTAAACCCATGTGAGCTAATTTTTGGGGCCTATACATGCCGACACTTACTTCTGTATACTGTGTGAATGCCTACTGTACCTCTAGCCATCAAATACTACGTTCTTTGCTGTCAGTTAAACCCATGTGAGCTATTTTTTGGGGCCTATACAGGCCGACACAAACTTCTCAAAAAGAAAGCCAACGAATAAAGGAAAAGCCAAAAGCCTACAGCACCCGGTATTCCCAGGCTGTAGCGGAATGGACGCTGAGAGTGTGGCTTGTGTTGAAAGAATGACCATAATATTACTGAACAGTGTCCCTGAGGAAATATATAAAGATATATTGCAGATTGCTAGAATATGGCAGCAGTGTTTTATAGACCCCTGCTAGTGGGGTGGGGTTTGTTATTGTGAATACCGGCATTCCATTGTCCTATTGTTCCTGTCTGCCTTGTAAGCATATTATGGGATGTGTGTTTGTGTGGAATGACTCAAAGAGGGAGAGGGTTTTGGCAGAGTGTAGATCTCTTGTGTTTTCAATAAACAAGGCATTCTGAGTTGACTCCCAGCTTATGTGTCGTCTAGTTCTTGGGAGGGTAGGATTGTATAACACTTTCTGGATTGTTGCATGCTGTACCTGCTTAGTTGGATTATTACCTGTTTTCCTGTCTACCAGCGGAGCCAATGTAGATTAAACTACTCCTCTGCTACACAGGCGGTCTCCCATCCAGGTACTAACCAGGCCTGATGCTGCTTACCTTCCGAGATCAAATGAGATCGGGCACGTTCAGGGTGATGTGGCCATAGGCAATCACCACTGCCACCCTCGACCCCTTTGAACTTGGCCATTGCAAGATGGCACCTCAAGAGAAATGAAAAGAAAGCCAACGAATAAAGAAAAAGCAAAAAGCCTTCAGCACCTGGTATTCCCAGGCGGTCTCCCATCCAGGTACTAACCAGGCCCGACCCTGCTTAGCTTCCAAGATCAGACGAGATTGGGCGCGTTCAAGGTGATGTAGCCGTAGGCGATCACCACTGCCACTCTCGACCCCTTTGAACTTGGCCATGGCAAGATGGCTCCTCAGGAGAAACAAAAAGAAAGCCAACAAATAAAGGAAAAGCCAAAAGCTTACAGCACCTGGTATTCCCTGGTGGTCTCCTATCCAGGTACTAACCAGGCCCGACCCTGCTTAGCTTCCGAGATCAGACGAAATCAGGTGCGTTCAGGGTGATGTGGCCATTGGCGATCACCACTACCACCCTCGACCCCTTTGAACTTGGCCATGGCAAAATGGCATCTCTGGAGAAACAAAAAGAAAGCCAACGAATAAAGGAAAAGCCAAAAGCCTACAGCACCTGGTATTCCCAGGCAGTCCCCCCTCCAGGTACTAACCAGGCCCAATCCTGCTTAGCTTCCAAGATCAGACCAGATTGAGCGCATTAAAGGTGATGTGGCCTTAGTCGATCACCACTGCCACCCTCGACCCTTTTCAATTTGGCCATGCCAAGATGGCACCTCAGGAGAAACAAAGAGAAAGCCAATGAATAAAGGAAAAGCCTAAAGCCTACAGCACCTGGTATTCCCAGGCTGTAGCGGAATGAACACAGTGTGGCTTGTGTTGAAAGAATGGCCATAATATTACTGAACAGTGTCCCTGAGGAAATATATAAAAATATATTGCAGATTGCTAGAATATGGCAGCAGTGTTTCATGGACCCCTGCTAGTGGGGTGGGGTTTGTTTTTGTGAATAACTGCATTCCATTGTCCTATTGTTCCTGTCTGCCTTGTAAGCATATTTTGGGCGGTGTATTTGTGTGGAATCACTCGAAGAGGGAGGGGGTTTTGGAGAAGTGTAGATCTCTTGTGTTTTCAATAAACAATGCATTCTGAGTTGACTCCCAGCCTATGTGTCATCTAGTTCTTGGGAGGGAAGGATTGGATAACGGTACATTAGGCATTCACAGGGTACAGAAGTAAGTTTCGGCCTGTATAGGCCCCAAAAATTAGCCCAAATGGGTTTACCTGACAGCTAAGAATGTAGTATTCTGTGACTGAAGTTACATTAGGCATTCACAGGATAAAGAAGTAAGTGTCGGCCATAAAAGGCCCCAAAAATTAGCCCACATCAGTTTACCTGACAACTAAGAACGTAGTATTTGGTGGCTTGAGGTACATTAGGCATTCACACAGTATACAGAAGTAAGTGTCGGACTGTATAGGCCCCAAAAATTAGCTTACATGGGTTTAACTGACAGCAAGGAACGTAGTGTATTTAAAGGCTGGTGGTACATTAGGCATTCACAGTAGACAGAAGTAAGTGTCGGCCTTTATAGGCCCCAAACATTAGCTCACATGGGTTTAATTGACAGCAGAGAACGTAGTATTTGATGGCTGGAGGTACATTAGGCTTTCACAGGATACAGAAGTAAGTGTCAGCCTGTATAGGCCCCAAAACTTAGCTCACATGGGTTTAACTGACAGCAAAGAACATAGTGTATTTGATGGCTAGAGGTAAATTAGGCATTCACACAGGAGAAACAAAAAGAAAGCCAATGAATAACTTGAGGTGCCATCTTGCCATGGCCAAGTTCAAAGGGGGTCGAGGGTGGCAGTGGTGAACGCCTATGGCCTCATCACCTTGAACGCACCCGATCTTGTCTAATCTTGGAAGCTAAGCAGGGTCGGGCCTGGTTAGTACCTGGATGGGAGACCGCCTGGGAATACCAGGTGCTGTAGGCTTTTCCTTTATTCGTTGGCTTTCTTTTTGTTTCTCCCGAGGTGCCATATTGCCATGGCCAAGTTCAAAGGAGTCGAGGTTGGCATTTGTGATCGCCTACGGCCACATCACCCTGAAAGCGCCCGATCTCATCTGATCTCAGAAGCTAAGCAGGGTCAGGCCTGGTTAGTAGCTGGATGGGAGACTGCCTGGAAATACCAGGTGCTGTAGGCTTTTGGATTTTCCTTTATTTGTTTGCTTTCTTTTTGTTTCTCCTGAGGTGCCATCTTGCCATGGCAAAGTTCAAAGGGGTCGAGGGTGGCAGTGGTCATCGCCTATGGCCACATCACCCTGAACACGCCCAAGCTCGTCTGATCTCAGAAGCTAAGCAGGGTCGTGCCTGGTTAGAACCTGGATGGGAAACCGCCTGGGAATACCAGGTGCTGTAGGCTTTTGGCTTTTCCTTTATTCGTTGGCTTTCTTTTTGTTTCTCCTGAGGTGCCATCTTGCCATGGCAAAGTTCAAAGGGGTCGAGGGTGGCAGTGGTGATTGCCTACGGCCACATCACCCTGAACGTGCCCTATCTTGTCTGATCTTGGAAGCTAAGCAGGGTCGGGCCTGGTTAGTACCTGGATGGGAGACCGCCTGGGAATACCAGGTGCTGTAAGGCTTTTGGCTTTTCCTTTTTTTTTTTTTTTTAAATTTTGCAATATAACACGTGAGTATCAACAACAGAAAAGGTACAATTAAATACAGACATTATGCAAATTAGGGCAGGGCGGTACAGAGTCAAAAGAGCATGGAAACTGATGGGGAATGTGGGAGTGGGGGAGAGTTCTTGGGCGAGTCCTGGAACGTAAATGTATATTGATCCATAGAGGGGTCGGATTTGGAGAAGGAGTACTTGACGTAATTATCCCATTTCTGTAGAAATGATTTCCGTGAGGATGGGGCTGAAAAATCCGTGTTGAGGCGGTCAATGGAAAGAAGTGTGGAAAGCTCTTATCTGACCTGGGAAACTAAGGGGGGAGTTGTGGAGATCCAATTAGTTAGGATTGTCCTTCTGGCCACCAGTAAACAGGTCAGGATCCACAGACGATGTGGCGAGGCAGGGGTGCTAGACCACTTTTGAAGGCGTTTGTCCCATTAACCGAACAGGAGCAATATAGGGTCTTTGGGTATGTGCCACTTCGTCACTTCCCTGATGAAGGTCAGTACCTGGTCCCAGAATGTCGTGATATAGGGACAGGACCAGAACTTGTGGCAAAGAGAAGGTCGTTCCGCGGAACATAACGGACAATTATGAGCATCCTGAATCGTTTTGTTTAGAGGTATATTAGGTATTCACACAGTATACAGAAGTAAGTGTCGGCATGTATAGGCCCCAAAAATTAGCTCACATGGGTTTACCTGACAGCTAAGTATGTAGTATTTGGAGGCTGAAGGTACATTAGGCATTCACAGGATACAGAAGTAAGTGTCGGCCTGTATAGTCCCCAAAAATTAGCCCACATGGGTTTAACTGACAGCTAAGAACGTAGTATTCTGTGGCTCATAGTACATTAGGCATTCACAGTATACAGAAGTAAGTGTTGGCCTTTATAGACCCCAAAAATTAGCTCACATAGGTTTAACTGACAGCAAGGAACGTAGTATTTAAAGGATGGAAGTACATTAGGCATTCACAGGATATAGAAGTAAGTGTCGGCCTGTATAGGCCCCAAAAATTAGCTCACATGGGTTTAACTGACACCAAAGAACATAGTGTATTTGATGGCTGGAGGTACATCAGGCATTGACAGTATACAGAAGTAAGTGTCGGCCTGTTTAGAACCCAAAAATTAGCTCACATAGGTTTAACTGACAGCAAAGAACGTATTATTGGATGGCTAGAGGTACATCAGGCATTCACACAGTATACAGAAGTAAGTGTCGGCCTGTATAGGCCCCAAAAATTAGCTCCCATGGGTTTACCTGACTGCTAAGAACGTAGTATTCTGTGGCTAAAGGTACATTAGGCATTCACAGGATGCAGAAGTAAGTAGAAAATGTTAGGTGCCGACCCTAAATGCCAGTAAGCCAAGAAAGGTCCTGCCACATCCCTAAGGACATATGAGAAAAAAGTGTATCAAGTGGTATTGGTGTTCCAATACACCAGACCCTAAATGAGCCCCACAGGGAACTGTGTATTCTGAGGAAACACCCAACCTGGGACTTTGTAGGCAGGAGTTACTTGGCATGAATAGATAAATAAAAGACCAATTTAAAATATAATGATTTTATTAATACATGTGTACAAAATTGTTAAAAAAGACACAGATGCAAAGGCATCAAAAGACAGTCAATATAGAAAATATGTAATACATAAAATTATGAACCATATCCTAGAGTAGTGGGGTCACCCAGGTCCAACATGTTTCGCCGACTCTGCAGACTCTGACTTAAAAAGGCTTTTTAGACACTTGGAGACCAAAATAAAGTCATTTTGACCAAAAATTTTTTCAGGCCATTGGAGCCCAAATGGCCGGTTTTAGACAAATCAAGTCTAAAACCGGCTTTTTAAGGCTCTAAAAGACAAAAATACAGTCATTTTGCCAAAAAAAATTTCAGACCTTTGGTGAACAAATGCCGTTATTTTGACTAACAAAAGGTTTTTAGACACTTGGAGACCAAAATAGAGTAATTTTGACCAAAACATTTTTTTCAGGCCATTGGAGCCAAATGTCTAAAATCTTGTCTAAAACCGGCTTTTTAAGGCTCTAAAAGACAAAAATATAGTCATTTTGACTAAATTTTTTTTCTGACCTTTGTTGACCAAATGCAGTTATTTTGACTAAAAAAGGATTTTAAGACACTTGGAGACCAAAATAGAGTAATTTTGACCGAAAATATCTTTTCAGGCCATTGGAGCCCAAATGGCCAGTTTTAGACAAATCTTGTCTAAACCCGGCTTTTTAAGGCTCTAAAAGACAAAAATACAGTAATTTTGACAAAAAAAATTTTCAGACCTTTGGTGACCAAATGCCGTTATTTTGACTAAAAAGAATTTTTAGACACTTGGAGACCAAAATAGTCATTTTGACCAAAAAAATTTCAGGCCATTGAAGAGCAAAATGCAGTTATCTTGTCTAAAACTGGCTTTTTAAGACTCTAAAAGACAAAAATACAGTCATTTTGACTAAAAAAGTTTTTCAGACCTTTGGTGACCAAATGCAGTTATTTTGACTAAAAAAGACTTTTTAGACACTTGGAGACCAAAATAGTTATTTTAACCAAAAAAGATTTTCAGGCCATTGGAGCCAAATGTCTAAAATCTTGTCTAAAACCGGCTTTTTAAGGCTCTAAAAGACAAAAATTGACAGCTAAGAACGTAGTATTCTGTGGCTGAAGGTACATTAGGCATTTACAGGATAAAGAAGTAAGTGTCGGCCATAAAAGGCCACAAAAATTAGCCCAAATGGGTTTACCTGACAGCTAAGAACGTAGTATTCTGTGGCTGAAGGTACATTAGGCATTAACAGGATAAAGAAGTAAGTGTCAGCCATAAAAGGCCCCATAAATTAGCCCACATCAGTTTACCTGACAACTAAGAACGTAGTATTTGGTGGCTGGAGGTACATTAGGCATTCACACAGTATACAGAAGTAAGTTAAGGTGCTCCTAAGGACACTCCAAACACCGATATCCCCGTGCAGGAAGTACCACCACCAAAGGTAAAGGTTGGCCTCTTACCACAATGATTTGACCCCCATGACAGAGATCAAAAACAGCATATTTCAACCTCCACTGGCAAATCCTGCACTGGCTCTTTCTCTGATCACATCCACTTCCTCACAGATAGTTATAACATGTAAAGAGGGAAACAACTGCCATAGTGTAGTACCATTAAACAACTATATTGGACGCAATTCTCAAAGTGGCAACTCACATTTGGCTGTAGTTTGTATGGCGTGTTTAAATCAGGGTGTCCTCGAGGCTCGATTCCTGCCGAAAAAATGGCCGCCGCGTCCCCTCCGTGGTCTCAGTGTGACGCACCGCAGGCTCCTCCTACGCGTTTCATCAGAGACTGACGTCATCAGGGGGTGTGGCCTGCAGTGAACGTCCACAATTTATGCGCTGACGGAGACGGATAGGCGGGGCAATAGACAGGTCCTGGATCCCGGAAGAAAGACACTTGCGTGTCAGCGACCGCAACCGGCATTTCACAAGAAGAGACATCCAGACTTAGAATGCGGTTCACGTGCGTACCAACGTCCGGAACCAAACATTAACCGGATGTCACATTAAGAGTCAATCAAGACCAATATTAGCACTCATACAATATTCAGTGCAAAATAAATCTTATGCAGATGGATACAGCATATGTAAGCCCAATTGAGCTAAACACACAAGTATCCATTAGCTTTGCATGATTAGATGGTCACAATGGACCACAGTGGAAACCGGCGCCATCTCTCAGCAGAAATAAAAAAATCGGGAGACTCCGACCACACCGCCAAATACAACACTAATACATAAAAGATATATTAGCAATATTACCAATCATAAATCTAAAATACATGATCTTAAATAAAAACATATTAAAAAGGCCTCTCAAAAAGAAAATACAGATAAAAACACATGAACTCATTTGTTATAGGCAACTAGTATACAGGCAATCTACCTTCAAACTATGAATTATGAATTATTGATGAAGGAATTGATGTCCCAATCAATATTGAGCCCGTGAGGGGCATAGGATTTGAGGCGGTAAATCCAACTGGTCTCCAACTGGGAGACCCCTCTCGTCAGATTGCTACCCCTCCAATTACCCGGGAATTTATCAATCCCCATAAAAATAGTGCCACTAGGATCTTTATTATGGCAGAGAGCATAGTGCCTCGACACGCTATGTTTAGAGAAAGCTTTTATAATATTAGCCACATGCTCGTTTAACCGTACATGTAGCTGGCGTATCGTGCGGCCCACGTATTCCAAACCACATGGGCAACGCAAAACATACAGGACATAGCGTGTAGAGCATGTAATGAATTGGCCAGGAGAAACAAAAAGAAAGCCAACGAATAAAGGAAAAGCCAAAAGGCTACAGCACCTGGTATTCCTAGGTGGTCTCCCATGCAGGTACTAACCAGGCCCGGCCCTGCTTTGCTTCCGAGATCAGGCGCATTCAGGGTGAGACAAAAATACAGTCATTTTGACCCCAAAAAAATTTTCAGACCATTGGAGACAAAATACAGTAATCTTGTCTAAAACCGGCTTTTTAAAACTCTAAAAGACAAAAATAAAGTAATTTTGACTAAAATAATTTTTTCAGACTTTTGGTGACCAAATGCAGTTATTTTGACTAAAAAAAGCTTTTAAGACACTTGGAGACCAAAATAGAGTCATTTTGACCAATAACATTTTCAGGGCATTGGAGAGCAAAATGCAGCGATCTTGACTAAAACCGGCTTTTTAAGACTCTAAAATACAAAAATTCAGTCATTTTGAATAAAAAAATGTTTCATTCACAGGATACAGAAGTAAGTGTCGGCCGTAAAAGGCCCCAAAAATTAGCCCACATGGGTTTACCTGACAGCTAAGAACGTAGTATTTGGTGGCTGAAGGTATATTAGGCATTCTCACAGGATACAGAAGTAAGTGTCGGCCTGTATAACCTCAAAAATTAGCCCACATGGGTTTAATTGACAGCTAAGAACGTAGTATTCTTTGGCTGAATGTACATTAGGCATTCACTGGATACAGAAGTAAGTGTCGGCCATAAAAGGCCCCAAAAAATAGCCCACATGGGTTTACATGATAGCTAAGAATGTAGTATTCTGTGGCTGAAGGTACATTAGGCATTTACAGGATAAAGAAGTAAGTGTCGGCCATAAAAGGCCCCACAAAATTAGCCCAAATGGGTTTACCTGAAAGCTAAGAACGTAGTATTCTGTGGCTGAAGGTACATTAGGCATTCACAGGGTACAGAAGTAAGTGTCGGCCTGTATAGGCCCCAAAAATGAGCCCAAATGGGTTTACCTGACAGCTAAGAATGTAGTATTCTGTGGCTGAAGGTACCTTAGGCATTCACAGGATAAAGAAGTAAGTGTCGGCCATAAAAGGCCCCAAAAATTAGCCCACATCAGTTTACCTGACAACTAAGAACGTAGTATTTGGTGGCTTGAGGTACATTAGGCATTCACACAGTATACAGAAGTAAGTGTCGGACTGTATAGGCCCCAAACATTAGCTCACATGGGTTTAACTGACAGCACAGAACGTAGTATTTGATGGCTGGAGGTACATTAGGCTTTCACAGGATACAGAAGTAAGTGTCAGCCTGTATAGGCCCCAAAACCTAGCTCACATGGGTTTAACTGACAGCAAATAACATAGTGTATTTGATGGCTGAAGGTACATTAGGCATTCACAGTATACAGAAGCAAGTGTCGGACTGTATAGGCCCCAAAAATTAGCTCACATGGGTTTAACTGACAGCAAAGAACGTAGTGTATTTGATGGCTGGAGGTACATTAGGCATTCACAGTAGACTGAAGTAAGTGTCAGCCTGTATAGGCCCCAAACATTAGCTCACATGGGTTTAACTGACAGCACAGAACGTAGTATTTGATGGCTAGACGTAAATTAGGCATTCACACAGGAGAAACAAAAAGAAAGCCAACGAATAACCTGAGGTGCCATCTTGCCATGGCCAAGTTCAAAGGGGTCGAGGGTGGTAGTGGTGCTCGGCTACGGCCACATCACCCTGAACGCACCCAATCTCGTCTGATCTCAGACGCTAAGCAGGGTCGGGCCTGGTTAGTACCTGGATGGGAGACCGACTGGGAATACCAGGTGCTGTAGGCTTTTGGCTTTTCCTTTATTCGTTGGCTTTCTTTTTGTTTCTCCTGAGGTGCCATCTTGCCATGGCCAAGTTCAAAGGGGTCGAGGGTGGAAGTAGTGATCGCCTACGGCCACATCACCTTGAACACGCCCAATCTTGTCTGATCTCGGAAGCTAAGCAGGGTCGGGCCTGGTTAGTATCTGGATGGGAGACCGCCTGTGTAGCGGAGGAGTAGTTTAATCTACATGGGCTCTGCTGGTAGATAGGAAAACAGGTAATAATCCAACTAGGCAGGTACAGCATGCAACAATCCAGGTAGCGTTATACAATCCTTCCCTCCCACTAGATACCAGGTGCTGTAGGCTTTTCCTTTATTCGTTGGCTTTCTTTTTGTTTCTCCTGAAGTGACATCTTGCTAAGGCCAAGTTCAAAGGGGTCGAGGGTGGCAGTGGTGATCACCTATGGCTACATCACCCTGAACACACCCCATCTCGTCTGATCTTGGAAGCTAAGCAGGGTCAGGCCTGTTTAGTACCTGGATGGGAGACCGCCTGGGAATATCAGCTGCTGTAGACTTTTGGCTTTTGCTTTATTCGTTGGCTTTCTTTTTGTTTCTCCTGAGGTGCCATCTTGCCATGGCCAAGTTCAAAGGGGTCAATGGTGGCAGTGGTTATTGCCTATGGCCACATCACCCTTAACGCGCCCGATCTTGTCTGATCTCGGAAGCTAAGCAGGGTCAGGCCTGTAACCAGGATGGGAGACTGCCTGGGAATACCAAGTGCTGTAGACTTTTGGCTTTTGCTTTATTCGTTGGCTTTCTTTCTGTTTCTCCTGAGGTGCCATCTTGCCATGGCCAAGTTCAAAGGGGTCAATGGTGGCAGTGGTTATTGCCTATGGCCACATCACCCAGAACGCACCTGATTTCGTCTGATCTCAGAAGCTAAGAAGGGTCGGGCCTGGTTAGTACCTGGATGGGAGACCACCAGGGAATACCAGGTGCTGTAAGCTTTTGGCTTTTCCTTTATTCGTTGGCTTTATTTTTGTTTCTCCTAAGGAACCATCTTGCCATGACCAAGTTCAAAGGGGTCGAGGGTGGCAGTGGTGATCGCCTACGGCCACATCAACCTGAACGCGCCTGATCTTGGAAGCTAAGTAGCGTCAGGCCTGGTTAGTAGACATTTGAAAAAATGTTTTCGGTCAAAATGACTATATTTTGGTCTCCAAGTGTCTAAAAGGCCTTTTTTTTAGTCAAAATAACTGCATTTGTTCACCAAAGGTCTGAAAATAAACTTTAGTCAAAATGACTATATGTTTGTATATTAGAGCGTTTAAAAGCCAGTTTTAGACAAGATTTTAAACATTTGGCTCCACTGGCCTGAAAAAATGTTTTGTTTAAAATGACTATATTTTGGTCTCCAAGTGTCTAAAAAGCCTTTTTTAAGTCAAAATAACTGCATTTGGTCACCAAAGGTCTGAAAAAAAATTAAGTCAAAATGAATGTATTTTTGTCTTTTAGAGCCTTAAAAAGCCGGTTTTAGACAAGATTTGTCTAAAACCGGCCATTTGGGCTCCAATGGCCTGAAAAAATGTTTTCGGTCAAAATGACTCTATTTTGGTCTCCAAGTGTCTAAAAGGCCTTTTTTTTAGTCAAAATAACTGCATTTGTTCACCAAAGGTCTGAAAAAAAACTTTAGTCAAAATGACTATATGTTTGTCTTTTAGAGCTTTAAAAAGCCGGTTTAAGACAAGATTTGTCTAAAACCCGCCATTTGGGCTCCAATGGCCTGAAAATAAATTTTCGGTCAAAATGACTCTATTTTGGTCTCCAAGTGTCTAAAAAGCAATTTATAGTCAAAATAACTGCATTTGGTCACCAAAGGTCTGAAATTGTTTTTTTTAGTCTAAATGCCTATATTTTTGTCTTTTAGAGCCTTAAAAAGCCGGTTTTAGACAAGATTTTAGACATTTGAATCCAATGGCCTGAAAAAAAGTTTTTTGGTCAAAATGACTCTATTTTGGTCTCCAAGTGTCTAAAAAGCCTTTTTCTAGTCAAATAACTGCATTTGGTCACCAAAGGTCTGAAAAAAAAAGTATTCAAATTGACTGTATTTTTGTCTTTTAGTGCCTTAAAAAGTCGGTTTTAGACAAGATTTTAGACATTTGGCTCCAATGGCCTGAAAAAAATTCTTTGGTCAAAATTACTCTTTTTTGGTCTCCAGGTGTCTAAAAAGCTTTTCTTAGCCAAAATAACTGCATTTGGTCACCAAAGGTCTGACAAACTTTTTATTCAAAAATGACTGTATTTTTGTCTTTTAGAGTCTTAAAAAGCTGGTTTTGGACACTGCACTTGGTCTCCAATGGTCTGAAATTTTTTTTGTCAAAATGAATGTATTTAGCATTCTGTGGCTGAAGGTACATTAGGCATTCACAGGATACAGAAGTAAGTGTCGGCCATAAAAGTCCCCAAAAATTAGCCTGACAGCTAAGAACGTAGTATTTGGTGGCTGAAGGTACATTAGGCATTCACAGGCTACAGAAGTAAGTGTCGGCCTGTATAGGCCCCAAAAATTAGCCCACATGGGTTTAACTAAGAACGTAGTATTCTGTGACTGAAGGTAAGTGTCAGGTAAACCCATGTGGGCTAATTTCTGGGGCCTTTTATGGCCGACACTTACTTCTGTATCCTGTGAATGCCTAATGTACCTTTAGCCACAGAATACTACGTTCTTAGCAGTCAGGTAAATCCATGTGAGCTAATTTTTGGGGGCTATAGAGCCCGACACTTACTTCTGTATAATGTTTGAATGCCTGCTGTACCTCTAGCCATCCAATACTACATTCTTTGCTGTCAGTTAAACCCATGTGAGCTAATTTTTGGGGCCTAAACAGTCCGACACTTACTTCTGTATACTGTGTGAATGCCTAATGTACCTTCAGCCACCGAATTCTACGTTCTTAGCTGTCAGTAAAACCCATGTGGGCTAATTTTTGGGGACTATACATTCCAACACTTACTTCTGTATTCTGTGAATGCCTAATGTACCTTCAGCCACCAAATACTACATTCTTAACTGTCAAGTAAACCCATGTGAGCACATGCCGACACTTACTTCTGTATACTGTTTGAATGCCTACTGTACCTCTAGCCATCAAATACTATGTTCTTTGCTGTCAGTTAAACCCATGTGAGCTATTTTTTGGGGCCTATACAGGCCGACACAAACTTCTCAAAAAGAAAGCCAACGAATAGAGGAAAAGCCAAAAGCCTACAGCACCTGGTATTCCCAGGCTGTAGCGGAATGGACGCTGAGAGTGTGGCTTGTGTTGAAAGAATGACCATAATATTACTGAAAAGTGTCCCTGAGGAAATATATAAAGATATATTGCAGATTGCTAGAATATGGCAGCAGTGTTTTATAGACTCCTGATAGTGGGGTGGGGTTTGTTATTGTGAATACCAGCATTCCATTGTCCTATTGTTCCTGTCTGCCTTGTAAGCATATTATGGGATGTGTGTTTGTGTGGAATGACTCAAAGAGGGAGAGGGTTTAGATCTCTTGTGTTTTCAATAAACAAGGCATTCTGAGTTGACTCCCAGCTTATGTGTCGTCTAGTTCTTGGGAGGGAAGGATTGTATAACACTACCTGGATTGTTGCATGCTGTACCTGCTTAGTTGGATTATTACCTGTTTTCTTGTCTACCAGCGGAGCCAATGTAGATTAAACTACTACTCCGCTACACAGGCGGTCTCCCATCCAGGTACTAACCAGGCCTGATGCTGCTTACCTTCCGAGATCAAATGAGATCGGGCGCGTTCAGGGTGATGTGTCCATAGGCAATCACCACTGCCACCCTCGACCCCTTTGAACTTAGCCATGGCAAGATGGCACCTCAGGAGAAATGAAAAGAAAGCCAATGAATAAAGAAAAAGCCAAAAGCCTTCAGCACCTTATATTCCTAGGCAGTCTCCCATCCAGGTACTAACCAGGCCCGACCCCACTTAGCTTCCGAGATCAGACGAGATAGGGCACGTTCAGGGTGATGTGGCTGTACACAATCACCCCTGCCACTCTCGACCCCTTTGAACTCTGCCATGGCAAGATGGCACCTCAGGAGAAACAAAATGAAAGACAAGGAATAAAGGAAAAGCCAAAAGCCTACAGCACCTGGTATTCACAGGCGGTCTCTCATCCAGGTACTAACAAAGCCCGACCCTGCTTAGCTTCCAAGATCAGACGAGATAAGGCGCATTCAGGGTGATGTGGCCGTAGGCGATCACCACTGCCACCCTCGACCCCTTTGAACTTGGCCATGGCAAGAGGGCACCTCAGGAGAAACAAAAAGAAAGCCAACGAATAAAGGAAAAGCCAGAAGCCTACAGCACCTGGTATTCCCAGGCGGTCTCTCATCCAGGTACTAACCAGGCCCGACCCTGCTTAGCTTCCAAGATCAGACGAGATTGGGCGCATTAAAGGCGATGTGGCCGTAGGCGGCGACCACCACTGCCACCCTTGACCCCTTTGAACTTGGCCATGGCAAGATGGCACATCAGGAGAAACAAAAAGAAAGCCAACGAATAAAGGAAAAGCCAGAAGACTACAGCACCTGGTATTCCCAGGAAGTACCCCATCCAGGTACTAACCAGGCCCAACCCCGCTTAGCTTCCGAGATCAGACGAGATACGGCACGTTCAGGGTGATGTGGCTGCACACAATCACCCCTGCCACTCTCGACCCCTTTGAACTCTGCCATGGCAAGATGGCACCTCAGGAGAAACAAAATGAAAGACAACGAATAAAGGAAAAGCCAAAAGGCTACAGCACCTTATATTCCTAGGCGGTCTCCCATCCAGGTACTAACCAGGCCCCACCCTGCTTAGCTTCTGAGATCAGACCAGATTGGGTGTGTTCAGGGTGATGTGGCCGTAGGCGATCACTACTTCCACCCTCGACCCCTTTGAACTTGGCCATGGCAAGATGGCACCTCAGAAGAAACAAAAAGAAAGCCAACAAATAAAGGAAAAGCCAAAAGCTTACAGCACCTGGTATTCCCAGGCGGTCTCTCATCCAGGTACTAACCAAGCCCGACCCTGCTTAGCTTCCAAGATCAGACGAGATCAGGCGCATTCAGGGTGATGTGGCCGTAGGCGATCACCACTGCCACCCTCGACCCCTTTGAACTTGGCCATGGCAAGAGGGCACCTCAGGAGAAACAAAAAGAAAGCCAACGAATAAAGGAAAAGCCAAAAGGCTACAGCACCTGGTATTCCCAGGTGGTCTCCCATCCAGGTACTAACCAGGCCCAGCCCTGCTTAGCTTCCGAGATCAGACGAGATTGAGCGCATTCAAGGTGATGTGGCCTTAGGCTATCACCTCTGCCACCCTCGACCCCTTTGAACTTGGCCATGCCAAGATGGCACCTCAAAAGAAAAAAAAAGAAAGCCAACGAATAAAGGAAAAGCCAAAAGCCTACAGCACCTGGTATTCCCAGGCTGTAGCGGAATGGACACTGAGAGTGTGGCTTGTGTTGAAAGAATGACCATAATATTACTGAACAGTGTCCCTGAGGAAATATATAAAGATATATTGCAGATTGCTAGAATATGGCAGCAGTGTTTCATAGATCCCTGCTAGTGGGGTGGGGTTTGTTATTGTGAATACCTGCATTCCATTGTCCTGTTGTTCCTGTCTGCCCTGTAAGCATATTATGGGATGTGTGTTATGACATGAAGAGGGAGGGGGTTTTGGCAGAGTGTAGATCTCTTATGTTTTCAATAAACAAGGCATTCTGAGTTGACTCCGAGCCTATGTGTTGTCTAGTTCTTGGGAGGGAAGGATTGCATAACGCTACCTGGATTGTTGCATGCTGTACCTGCCTAGTTGGATTAGTATCTGTTTTCCTGTTTACCAGCAGAGCTAATGTAGATTAAACTACTCCTCTGCTACACAGGAGGTCTCCCATCCAGGTACTAACCAGGCCCGACCCTGCTTAACTTACAAGATCAGACGAGATTTCGTGCTTTCAAGGTAATGTAGCCGTTGGCGATCACCACTGCCACCATTGACCCCATTAAACCCGGCCATGGCCAGATGGCACCTCAGGAGAAACAAAAAGAAAGCCAACGAATAAAGGAAAAGCCAAAAGCCTATAGCACCTGGTATTCCCAGTCGGTCTCCCATCCAGGTACTAACCAGCCCGACCCTGCTTAGCTTCAGAGATCAGACCAGATTGGGCGCGTTCAGGGTGATGTGGCCGTAAGCGATCACAACTGCCACCCTCGACCCCTTTGAACTTGGCCATGGCAAGATGGCACCTCAGGTTATTCGTTGGCTTTCTTTTTGTTTCTCCTGTGTGAATGCCTAATTTACCTCTAGCCATCAATGTAAACTGGAAAGAGCTTCAATTTTAGAAAAAACTAATATGTACACATATATATGCATAAATGTACGTTGTATTAAAATGTATATGAGTACTGTGATCAATTTAAAGAGACCGTGAATGGGATAAAAATATGTAACGTGATAAATGAATATCTGTTGTGTGTGTGAAAAAATATATATGTATGATGTGAACATGCAGTAAGGTATGTATATTGAATATGTATGTGAAATGTGTAATGTGACAAAAGCAAAAACAAAAAATCAAAATGAAATAAAATAAAATAAAATAAAAATAAATAAAAATAAATATAAAAATAAATATAAAAATAAAAATAAATATAAAGGTGAAAATAGTGAAAAATGAAATAAAAAGTATGTGAAAAATATAAATGTGTAAAATGTGATGTGTGTGTGATGGAACATGTGAAAAAATATAGAATAGTGATTTAAAGAAAAATTCTAAAATCACGTGATGAATGGTGAAAAGTGATAATGAAAGAATATATACTGGTAACAAAAAATTAATTAAACTGATGGTGAATTACCATCCAGTACAATAAATAAAATTTCAGTATATCTAAATAATACATAAAAAGTGGATGACCACATTATCGTTAAGTACATATTGTAAATGTGTCTATGTCAAGATACAAATATCTGTTAATGTAACCATAGATTTAACGACATGGAAACGTATATATGATGGTTTACAGACATAAATATAAAAGGAAAGACACTTTCAAAACATATATCGGCATGTGTATGTTCCAAATGCGCAATGTGTACATGCTCGTTACGGAAGAGTCCCCGATCCGATCAGATCAAAAAACCCCATAGGATAATAGAGTCCAAAGATATTGTTAATGCAAATAGTTTTGCTTCTTATATAATGACTGGTAAAAAACTTTTACAAATATCTGTACATAGATAAAAGCAATATAAAGCATATTCCAGTGGTGCTCCAAATAATCCTATAAAAGGCTAAAGAACATGATCAATTGGGTGTATATTGAAAAAAGAAAAAAGGGGGCGTGGCTAGGTCATGGCGGTGTGAAGACGTGCTTTCCTGGTGCTCCCGCTTCCTGGCCCCCCTAACCGGCTTATATTGGCATTCCTAGTCTGTCATGAGCACCCACAAACGGAGGAGGACGAGGGCTGCTTCACGGGCTACGCCATCGGCTCCTATCCGCAGTTTTTTCCAGAGCTCCCCGACCCGGGACCGCTATCTCCGACAGTAGGCCTCAGCAGCGGCCTTGCCCGGACCGCCGCCTCGCCTACACGGCTGCCTGCTTCTCCCGGACTCCACGCTACCGCAGCGATGTCTCAGAACACCCTCCCTTCGTCACAGTCCTCCCTGCTGGTTCCCCCGGAGGAGGAGAGAGACATTTGGGCGCTACTCCGCTCCCTTCCCACAAAACGGGACATGGAGGACATCGTGGCCCAGGTTGCAGAACAGCACCGCCGGGATTTTGCGGCCATAACGGCTGAGGTGACTCAAGTCCGGGGGCGAGTGGCGGCGGGTGAATCCGCGCTTGGGGATCTCCAATCCCGGGTGGCCCTCCTGGAGAAGACCCAGGCTTCCCACGCTGATGCCCTGGCGGAACACCAGCTCCAGATGGAGGATATGGAGAACCGGAGCCGCCGTAATAACCTGCGGCTCCGGGGCCTACCTGAGGCGACGGGGCGAGAGGACCTGGTGGTGACGGTCCAAGCTATTTTCTCCAGACTGCTGCCGCAGGACCCCCCAGTGGACTTTCTTTTTGACCGGGTGCACCGGGCTCTGGGCCCCCGCTCGATGGATGCGGACAGACCGCGGGACGTGATCTGCCGCCTACACAGGTACTCGGTGAAGGAGCAGCTTCTGCGGGCGGCGTGGTCCCATGGCCCGGTGGACTTTGATGGGTCGCAGGTCGCCGTCTTCCCGGACATCTCCAGAGGTACCATGACTCGCCGGGCTATGCTGAAACCTCTCCTGGAGAGGCTCCGCTCTCAAGACGCCACCTACCGCTGGGGGTTCCCCCTGCAACTGACAGTCCGACGGAACGGATCTTCGTTCACCCTCCGTAGACATGCGGATCTCCCGGCCTTGTATCGATTCGCAGGCCTGGCTCCCCAGGACTTACCGGATTGGATGGCGAGGCTCCCGGATCGTGCGGCTCGCCCCCCGGGCGGTGGCCCCTCGCGGGCTCGATCGCGGGGATCGCAACGCTCTCATGGGTCCTTGAACTCTGGCTCCACCGGTCCGGCGGAAGCCTCCCCAGAAGATTAGCCTACTGTTGCCCGCAACCGTGAGTTTGACTGTAGCCCTGTGGTACCCCTCTGCTCTGCTTCCCTCCCTCCCCTCCCAGGTGTTCCATGCACTGCCCCATAGCCCTGTCCCGCAGGTGCTCTGACCTGTCCATCCCCCTCCCTGGCTGCTCCCTGCTTTTACCTGCTTGCCCGGTCCTGCTTGATACCAAGTGACCCTCCTGCTGTTATTCCCGCTGGTGCAGTGCTCATGGACTCCGCGGGTTGGTCCCTATCCCTTCCTGCATTGAAGCTCTGTGGGGTACTCCTTGCCCAATGTCGCCTTAGGACCCTCCTGCTGGACTTGATGACTGCGGCTTCAGGATAGATGTGCTGCTAGTGTGATCTTAGAGGCCCTGCTACATATGTGATGTGGCTCCGCACTTTCATTATGCTGTTATGCTTAGCTGATACATACTCTCTGCTTCAATTGCTATAGATCGCAGCCTCCTTCTCCCCCCCCCTCCCGCTCCCCCCTTTCCCTTCTCCCCCCCTCCCGTCTTTCCCCCCCCCTCCCGTCTTTCCCCCCCCTCCCGTCTTACCCCCCCACCTCCCCTCTTCCCCCCCACCTCCCCTCTTCCCCCCCTCCCTTCTCCCCCCTCCCCCCTTCCTTCACCCCCCTTCCCTTCTCTCCCCCCCTCCCCACTCCCCTCCTCCTTACTCCCCCACTCCTTCCCCCTTTCCCCCATCTCTACTCCCCTCTCTCCATTTTCCCCTTTCCCTTCTCTCCCTACCCTCCCCCCCCTTCCCTTCTCCCCTGCCCTGCCCTTCTCCCCCCCATTGGGTCCCGGGAGCGGGAATCTGTCGGCTGCCGTGCCGCTGCAGGGGCTTAGCAAAGTTCTATGTGCGGGTTGGCGGGAGTTCCTGGTGTGCTGTGTTCCTCTCCTTTCCACCTCTCTCCCTCCCCTCCCCCCCCTCTCCCCCTTCCCCCCCTCCCCTTCTCCCTTCCCCCACTGGGGGGCCATATCATTCTCACATGGGGTTTTTTTTTTTTTTTTCTATGTTTACTGTTTTTGTATGTACTTTCATGACCATGGTTGCGCGGTCACTTTGCCTTCACGGGCTTTTCGCTTGCTGCTCCTCAGCTTTTGCACTTTGTTCATTGTTATGCCTACCTATTTGATATTATTAATGTTTTAATTTTTCTTGCCGGTGTGGGGGGGTTCTGGGTAGTGGTCACCTTCTCCTATCTGCTGTGGCCCTCCTCGTTCCCCCAGTAGGGTGTCCCTTGAGGTCCCACCTGTTCTGCCCGCGGTTTAGGCGGCACGGGTCGAGCCTCTTGGTACCTTGAGACTTGGTCTCCTTAGTGCGTTTGGCACTATAGATCTTCCCTCCGTGCACCTGAAGTGCACCTCTCTTTGAGTTTTTTTTTTTGTTTCTTTCTCTCTTCTCTTTCTTCTCTTCTCTCTCCCTTTCCCACTTTTCCTTTTTCCTTCTCCTTCCCCTCCCTTTACCCCTTTCCTTCCTTCCTGACCCGCCTTTGGCCTTGGGGGCGAGGGACGATGGCTTCCCCGCGGGTGGACCTGCTACGTTTTGTATCCCTGAATGTCAAAGGGTTAAACACACCCGAAAAGCGTTCTGTGGTTCTCTCTGATCTTCACCGTCTCCGGGCGCAGGTAGGTTTTTTACAAGAAACTCATTTCAGATCGGACAAGCTTCCTAAATTGGGAGACCGACGCTACCCCACGGTGTATCACGGCTGTTCTTCTGACTCCAAATCTAAGGGGGTGTGTGTACTGATCAATAGTCGTGCCCCATGGACGTTCTCGGACTCGTGGAATGACGGTGCGGGGCGTGCTCTCTTTGTTAAGGGGCGACTGGGGGTCTTGCCGGTTACGTTGGTCAACCTTTATTTCCCGAACACTGGTCAGGTGGCTTTCATGGAATCCCTGATCTCGCGGCTGGAGGAGTTTGCGGAGGGTCAGATCATCATGGGTGGGGATTTTTACCTGGCTCTGGATCCGGTGGTGGACACTTCTAGGGGGTCCTCTCACCTTTCTTACGCTGCCTTGAAGCGTTTCAAGCTGCTGTACCAGGGGTTCCGTCTGGTTGATCCTTGGCGTGTCCTCCATCCGGACATGCGGGACTACACCTTCTACTCCCCCCCACATGCCTCTTACTCCCGCATTGACTTTTTCTTGTTGCCCCAGGCCTTGCTGCCGCGTGTCATCGCGGCTTCTATCGGGTCTATTACATTTTCCGACCATGCCCCGGTCCTTCTGGATCTGGATCTAAGCTCCTCAGACCGCCCGCAGTGGCAATGGCGGCTGAATGATAGTCTCCTCCATGACAGCGCTGTGGTAGAGGAACTGTGCTCGGAGCTCAGGGGTTTTTTCGCCACTAACGCCACATCCGAGAGCCCTCCCCTAATGGTGTGGGAAGCGCATAAGAGTTACATGCGTGGCGTTCTCATCAAGATAGGGTCACGCCGCAAAAAGGAACGTGCTCAGCAATTGAGTGATCTCCTCTCTAAAATCAGTACTCTGGAACTGGCACATAAGCGCTCTCTGGCTCAAGCTGCACTGCAGGAGCTGACTATTTTGAGGGAGCAACTGCGAACTCTAGTCCTTTTCCGGGCAAAGGCGGCGCTGGCTAAGTGCAGACGGACCTTTTACGAGCATGGAGACAAATGTGGAAAATTGCTGGCTCGAGCGCTCCGTGCGCAGAGGGCCCGCACCTTCGTACCTGAGCTCTCGACTCCGGGGGGTCGCAGGGTGCATTCTACAATGGATATCGCTGAAGCCTTCCGTCACTATTATTCGTCTCTTTACAACTTGTCGCCGGACTCAACGCCCCCTTCCGGGGCTGGGCGTGTCAATGCAATCCGATCTTATCTTAGTGCCTCGGGCCTCCCCTCCCTTCCGATAGAGGAGACGGAGAAGTTAGATGAACCTTTGCGCCCTGGGGAGCTGCTGTTAGCTCTGAAGGCGACACAGTCAGGGAAGGCTCCAGGCCCGGATGGCTATTCCGTCCGTTACTACAAGAGCTTTAATGACATCCTCTCTCCACATTTCCTCGCCGCATATAACGCCACGGGTGAAGGAACCACGTTCCCGATGGACTCACTTAGGGCACACATCGGGGTTCTCGCGAAGGAAGGTAAGGACCCATTGGTCTGCGCCAGCTACAGGCCTATCTCGCTCTTGAACGTCGACCTGAAGCTCTTTACTAAGATCCTGGCCTCCAGGTTGACCCCGCTGCTTCCGCAATTGATCCACGACGACCAGGTGGGCTTTGTCGCTTCTCGGGAAGCCCGAGACAACACCACCAAAGCGCTTGACCTGGTGCACTTTGCCAATACCCGCCGAATCCCGACTCTGCTTTTATCCACCGACGCGGAGAAGGCATTTGATCGGGTGAACTGGGACTTCCTCTTTGCCACACTGGAGCACGTTGGCGCGGGGGAGCGGCTCCTGTCTTGGGTTCGAGCTATATACTCAGCCCCTTCTGCGAGGGTGAGGGTCAATGGTCACCTATCTGACCCTCTAGTAATCTCCAATGGCAGGGTTGCCCGCTCTCCCCGCTGATCTTTGTTCTGACCCTCGAGCCTTTCCTGCGTACGGTGAGGGCCAATGCTGATGTTACTGGGGTGTCGGTCTCCCCGACGCTTTCCCCTAAGGTAGCGGCGTACGCGGATGATCTCCTCTTCTTTCTTACGAAACCTTTGACCTCTTTACCCAATTTGTTGAGGGAGTTCCGAGTTTATGAATCCCTTTCTTTCTACAAAATAAATCAATCTAAATCCGAGGCCTTGGCGGTGGCAATTTCGCCCGCTCTCTCTGCTCTTCTCAGGGCGGATTTCCCCTTTAAGTGGGGATCGACCCATATTCGATATCTGGGGATTTCCTTGCCACGCTCACTGGACGGAGCCTTTGACTGCAACTTCCCTCCTTTGTTGACCCGAATTAAAAAAGATCTCGATGACTGGCATGTGGGCCGTTTTTCGTGGTTCGGGCGATGCAATATCATAAAAATGAACGTGATGCCCCGCCTATTATATGTGTTCCAGGCGGTGCCGGTGACCGTCCCGACCTCCTTCCTACGGAAGGTTAATCGAGTGTTCCGGGAGTTTCTATGGCGCAGGGGCTCCCCGAGGCTGGCGCTGCGCGTTCTGCGCATGCCTAAATTGAGCGGCGGCATGGCACTACCGGATGCTATCGCATATTATGAGGCATGTCACTTGTCCCGTGTTTTGGACTGGTACCGCCATGGACCCCTGAAACAGTGGGTACGGCTGGAGCGGAGCCTGGTGGGGACCCCTCCTGAGGCCTCTTTGTGGACTCCCTCAGCCGTCCAGAGGGAACTGTCGGAGCACCCCACTATTGGCCCCACCTTGCGAGTGGGGAGGCGATTGTGTCATGGGGGCTTCTTAGCTACCCTGCCGTCCCCCCTTCTCCAGGTGGTTGACAGCCCTGATTTTCCTCCGGCGGTGGACCAACCGGGATTTAGGTCCCTGAGAGACGCGGGACGTGGTCAGGCCCGCCACTTTGTGCGGGAGGGATCCTGGATCACTAGGTCTCACCTTCAATCAGACGCCGCCTTCTCCGACCTGACATTTTGGCAACAGGTCCAACTTTCGCATTTTTTGCAGTCTCTTCCAGCGGCGTCCCAGTTCGCCAGACGTCTCACCTACTTCGAGGAACGCCTACTGTTTTTCACGTACAAAACTTCGATCTGCTCTCGCTACCAAGAGGTAGGATATAAATGCCTGACCAGATGGCATTATACCCCGGTGCGGCTGAGTCGGATGTTCCCGTCCAGTGTTGACACTTGTTGGAGGTGCGGCAGGGAGCGGGGGACATACCTCCATATTTTTTGGTCATGTGAACGGGTTCAACCGTTCTGGACATCGGTGCGCCTCATTGCCCAAAAATTCACAGACCATTCTCTGGCACTGGACCCTGCGCTATTCCTGCTCCACCATCACGAGTTCCCGAGGGCGTCTTATCGGAAATCCATCTTGCCGTTATTGTTCACGGCAGCGAAAAGTTGCATCCCCCCCCTTTGGAAGCAGACCCAGCCCCCGACCGTGGCCATGTGGCTTAATAAAGTCAAATCCATTAATGAAATGGAAGATCTGATGGCGACGGAGAGGGGAACCAGAGAGAAATTTACGAAACGCTGGTTCTACTGGCACGAATTTACATTTTCGGCAGAGTACCGTGATCTGCTGCTTTGATGCTCTGTAGTTATGGTGCTAATGGGCCGCACCTTCGTACCTGAGCTCTCGACTCCGGGGGGTCGCAGGGTGCATTCTACAATGGATATCGCTGAAGCCTTCCGTCACTATTATTCGTCTCTTTACAACTTGTCGCCGGACTCAACGCCCCCTTCCGGGGCTGGGCGTGTCAATGCAATCCGATCTTATCTTAGTGCCTCGGGCCTCCCCTCCCTTCCGATAGAGGAGACGGAGAAGTTAGATGAACCTTTGCGCCCTGGGGAGCTGCTGTTAGCTCTGAAGGCGACACAGTCAGGGAAGGCTCCAGGCCCGGATGGCTATTCCGTCCGTTACTACAAGAGCTTTAATGACATCCTCTCTCCACATTTCCTCGCCGCATATAACGCCACGGGTGAAGGAACCACGTTCCCGATGGACTCACTTAGGGCACACATCGGGGTTCTCGCGAAGGAAGGTAAGGACCCATTGGTCTGCGCCAGCTACAGGCCTATCTCGCTCTTGAACGTCGACCTGAAGCTCTTTACTAAGATCCTGGCCTCCAGGTTGACCCCGCTGCTTCCGCAATTGATCCACGACGACCAGGTGGGCTTTGTCGCTTCTCGGGAAGCCCGAGACAACACCACCAAAGCGCTTGACCTGGTGCACTTTGCCAATACCCGCCGAATCCCGACTCTGCTTTTATCCACCGACGCGGAGAAGGCATTTGATCGGGTGAACTGGGACTTCCTCTTTGCCACACTGGAGCACGTTGGCGCGGGGGAGCGGCTCCTGTCTTGGGTTCGAGCTATATACTCAGCCCCTTCTGCGAGGGTGAGGGTCAATGGTCACCTATCTGACCCTCTAGTAATCTCCAATGGCAGGGTTGCCCGCTCTCCCCGCTGATCTTTGTTCTGACCCTCGAGCCTTTCCTGCGTACGGTGAGGGCCAATGCTGATGTTACTGGGGTGTCGGTCTCCCCGACGCTTTCCCCTAAGGTAGCGGCGTACGCGGATGATCTCCTCTTCTTTCTTACGAAACCTTTGACCTCTTTACCCAATTTGTTGAGGGAGTTCCGAGTTTATGAATCCCTTTCTTTCTACAAAATAAATCAATCTAAATCCGAGGCCTTGGCGGTGGCAATTTCGCCCGCTCTCTCTGCTCTTCTCAGGGCGGATTTCCCCTTTAAGTGGGGATCGACCCATATTCGATATCTGGGGATTTCCTTGCCACGCTCACTGGACGGAGCCTTTGACTGCAACTTCCCTCCTTTGTTGACCCGAATTAAAAAAGATCTCGATGACTGGCATGTGGGCCGTTTTTCGTGGTTCGGGCGATGCAATATCATAAAAATGAACGTGATGCCCCGCCTATTATATGTGTTCCAGGCGGTGCCGGTGACCGTCCCGACCTCCTTCCTACGGAAGGTTAATCGAGTGTTCCGGGAGTTTCTATGGCGCAGGGGCTCCCCGAGGCTGGCGCTGCGCGTTCTGCGCATGCCTAAATTGAGCGGCGGCATGGCACTACCGGATGCTATCGCATATTATGAGGCATGTCACTTGTCCCGTGTTTTGGACTGGTACCGCCATGGACCCCTGAAACAGTGGGTACGGCTGGAGCGGAGCCTGGTGGGGACCCCTCCTGAGGCCTCTTTGTGGACTCCCTCAGCCGTCCAGAGGGAACTGTCGGAGCACCCCACTATTGGCCCCACCTTGCGAGTGGGGAGGCGATTGTGTCATGGGGGCTTCTTAGCTACCCTGCCGTCCCCCCTTCTCCAGGTGGTTGACAGCCCTGATTTTCCTCCGGCGGTGGACCAACCGGGATTTAGGTCCCTGAGAGACGCGGGACGTGGTCAGGCCCGCCACTTTGTGCGGGAGGGATCCTGGATCACTAGGTCTCACCTTCAATCAGACGCCGCCTTCTCCGACCTGACATTTTGGCAACAGGTCCAACTTTCGCATTTTTTGCAGTCTCTTCCAGCGGCGTCCCAGTTCGCCAGACGTCTCACCTACTTCGAGGAACGCCTACTGTTTTTCACGTACAAAACTTCGATCTGCTCTCGCTACCAAGAGGTAGGATATAAATGCCTGACCAGATGGCATTATACCCCGGTGCGGCTGAGTCGGATGTTCCCGTCCAGTGTTGACACTTGTTGGAGGTGCGGCAGGGAGCGGGGGACATACCTCCATATTTTTTGGTCATGTGAACGGGTTCAACCGTTCTGGACATCGGTGCGCCTCATTGCCCAAAAATTCACAGACCATTCTCTGGCACTGGACCCTGCGCTATTCCTGCTCCACCATCACGAGTTCCCGAGGGCGTCTTATCGGAAATCCATCTTGCCGTTATTGTTCACGGCAGCGAAAAGTTGCATCCCCCCCCTTTGGAAGCAGACCCAGCCCCCGACCGTGGCCATGTGGCTTAATAAAGTCAAATCCATTAATGAAATGGAAGATCTGATGGCGACGGAGAGGGGAACCAGAGAGAAATTTACGAAACGCTGGTTCTACTGGCACGAATTTACATTTTCGGCAGAGTACCGTGATCTGCTGCTTTGATGCTCTGTAGTTATGGTGCTAATGGGCCGCACGGTCCCCCGCCCCCCCCTCCTTTATCTCTCTCCCTTACCCCTCCTTTTTCCTCTTATTTTTTCTCTTTTTGCTGTCTTTTCTATACCCTTTTTTTTTTTCTCTTTTTATTATTTTCTATGGTTCTGTCTAGCTTACTTTTACAGGCATATTTTCCTGTTTCTCTGTCGAGATCCACACCTCGCTCCCGGACGGACGTACTGATGTCGTCCCCCCCTGCCCCTGGGGAGCTCCTGAGAGACTGTTGGGGGGCGGACCCCGCGCGCCTGATGCCGGCCATGTGTTAGATGCCGGTGGTGCCCGGGGTTGGCCCCGTGATGGCCTTTGGGCTCCTGACTATACACTTAGTATCATATTCCCGTATGGGCTGGGTTCTAGGGGGTCGGAATGCTTGTGTTTGAATATCAGGGGCTGTATGCCCCCAAGTTCCACTATGTTATTATCCTGTTACTCCATGATGTCTGTATCAATCGAGAGCTATGTTTCCTAAATTTACGCTGTTACTGATTACGGTGTTTATCTGGTGGCTTGTTATGTGCCTTATTTCTCTGTTTCAATAAACGAATTTAAAAAAAAAAAAAGAAAAAAGAAAAACGATCACTGTAACTGATCGGATGAGGGGCCAAATCCCGAACGAGAAAAACAATGGAATATCCTCATAAAACCAGTCGGTACGATATTCAATGTAATTGATGAAAATTCATACAGATACAGATGTATACATGGAAACAAATATATGTAAATATAATGGTACATCCGATCTATAGTGTAAAGAGTCAGATTTGCAACAAATGCGGAAACCATTAATGTAGAATCCGCATGAATTGCAAAAACGGACCAGGCAAACATATGACTAAATATAGTATATAAAGACGAATGAACTTCCACAAATGGAAAGAACCAGATGATGTTGGATATGGGCCCTCTAAGATTTCATAAAGGATGGTGGCAAGCCGGGAGAGATGTCACCCATAAAAATGGGTGACATCCCATTCCCAGTTTAACCCCTGAGGCATCCGAGTATGAAGCCTGAAGATCCACAGAACTTCTCTTTTACATAAAAGTCGGAAAACATCTCCTCCTCTAGGGGGTCTAGTGATGTGGTCAATTACTTGGATCTGTACCAGGGACATATCACCATCATGACTGTTGTTAAAATGTTTCGCTATATTAGTCGATTTACAAGTACGTATGTCACTGAGATGCTCCCTGAATCGGTCTTTTAATTTTCGGGTAGTTCTACCCACATACTGAATAGAACATGCTTTACATGTGATTAAATAGATCAAATATTTTGTGTTGCAGTTGAAGAAATTTTTTATATTGTAAACTTTACTGTCATAGGTGGAGACAAATGTGTCTCTGGGGATGATATGAGGACAGGTAATACAATCTGTCATGCCGCATCTAAAATTTCCTTTACAGTACAGCCATGTTTTCGATGTATTGGATTTTGTGGACATATATAAACTGGGTGATAGGGAATTGCCTAAGGTTGCAGCCCTCTTGGCCACTATATTTACCCCATTTTCGAGAATATTGGCACAGATATCGTCTGTATATAAAGTTGGTAGATATTTATAAATAATATTTTTTATTTTATTAAATTCTAAACTATAGGGCAAGGACAGTGTGACCAAGGGGGAGTTATTTTCAGGGTTTCTGGAAGCAGTTTTGTATTTAAACATATTTTTGTTATGTTTTTTGTTTTTGCGAGGACATCCAATGCTAGCATCATGAGCGGCATCGGAGGTCACACCTGGGACTATGTGTGACAAGTAGGGTTGAGCGAACACCTAGATGTCCGTGTTCGACGGGTTCGGCCGAACTTTAAAAAAAAGTCCGGGTCCGTGTCCCGGACTTTTACCGAACTTTTCCCGGACACCGAACCCCATTGAAGTCAATGGGGACCCGAACTTTAAGGCACTAAAATGGCTCTAAAACACCAAAGGAAAGGGCTAGAGTGCTGCAAATGGCAGCAAAACGTAATTAAGAGCATGGCAAGTGCTCTGCAAACAAATGTGGATAGGGAAATAACTTAAAACAACAAAAAAAAACAGAAAAATAAAACAATGTTCTTCTTCATCTCTGAAGGACGAGGCCCATATGGAGTAGGAGGGAGGTTGAGGTGGTGGTGGATGTGGCGGTGACATAGGCGTGCGCACAGGGTGTGCTGGGTGTGCCTGGGCACACCCTAATCACCTAGGGCACATAGCATTGCCAGTGAGGAGATGGGAAAGATCTCCCTGGGACCTGCTCTGCTCTATTTCTCCTTGCCTACAGGTACATGGCCCCGATACATTACTCTCCCTGCTGGCAAACACATGCATGTGTATTTCAACTTTGGGGTGCACACCTTAATGCAATAGGCTGCGCACACCTATGGGCGGTGTAGGTGGAAGCGGCGGTGGAGGAGGACCAGGGCCGGATTAACAGCATCATGGGCTTGGTGCTGAGGATTTTGAAGGGCCTTAAGGGCCGTGCCTTGCCATGCACCCAGAGGAGGAAGGGTGCAGCCATGCATGCCTAATTCAACATGGGATGCTGTCTCTGAAGCCCATAAACACATCCATGCATCGCCAACTGTCCCTCCTTGTCCGGCCTTCACGCTGTGTGGGGAGGTTCTGAGGG
This sequence comes from Pelophylax lessonae, assembly GCF_965119305.1. Taxonomy (NCBI): domain Eukaryota; kingdom Metazoa; phylum Chordata; class Amphibia; order Anura; family Ranidae; genus Pelophylax; species Pelophylax lessonae. Next base: position 284,926,079 of record NC_138769.1, read on the forward strand.
TGCTGCCTGGGGAAGCGAGCATAGAAGCCAGACTTCTGTGTTTACAAGTGACAGAAGAGCGGTAACAGTGAATATGGCCAACCCGGGGCCTATATAAAAGGTAGGGGCCTGGAGCTGCAGCTCCAATAGCCCCTACATTAATCTGGCCCTGAGGAGGAGGACGAGGTAGCCAACACTGCTTCTTTTCAAAAATTTTAAATGAGGGTACACCCCAAAAGAGTGAGAAAGAGCAAAAATGGAACAATGGGTGGGTAAGGTCGGTATCCATTGCTATTCTGCATAAGGTACGGAAAAGTCCCGTGGGATCCATGCCTGGTTCATTTTAATGAACGTGAGCTTGTCCACATTGTCTCTGGACAGGCGGCTGCGCTTGTCTGTTATAACGCCCCCAGCCGTGCTAAATACCCGTTCAGATAATACACTGGCTGCAGGGCACGCCAGCACCTCCAAGGCGTAAAGGGCAAGCTCAAGCCATGTGCCCAATTTGGAGACCCAGAAGTTGAAGGGGGCAGACCCGTCATTCACTACATGTAGGCGTGTGCACACATACTGCTCCACCATGTTGGTAAAATGCTGCCTCCTGCTAAGACGTTCCATCTGAGCTGCTGGTGCTGCTGTTTGTTGTGGCGTGCTGACAAAGCTTTTCCACATTTCGGCCATGCTAACCCTGCCTTCTGAGGTGCTGGCGGTGCCCTGGTTGCGTTGGCGACCTCCTCCTCCTCCTCCTCTGCCTTGTGCTTCCACTGTGGCCCCGCTGTCAGATGGGAATGCCAGCAGCATGGCGTCTACCAGCGTGCGCTTGTACTCGCGCATCTTGCGATCGCGCTCCAGTGAGTGAATTAAGGACGGTACGTTGTCCTTGTAACGGGGATCCAGCAGCGTGGCCACCCAGTAATCAGCACAAGTTAGAATGTGGGCAACTCGGCGGTCGTTGTGGAGACACTGCAGCATGTAATCGCTCATGTGTGCCAGGCTGCCCAGAGGCAACGAAAGGCTGTCCTCTGTGGGAGGTGTATCGTCCGTGTCCTCTGTATCCCCTCAGCCACGCACCAGTGATGGCCATGAGCTGGCCTGGGTGCCACCCTGCTGTGAACATGGTTCCATCTCCTCCTCCAGCTCCTCCTCCTCCTCATCCTCCTCATCCTCCAGAACTGTGCCCCTGCTGGACAATTGCGTCCCTGGCGTTTGCGTGTGCAGGAACCCACCCTCGGAGCCCCTTGCGAATGACTGCCCTGAAAGCCTTGGAAATGTTACCTCTTCATCCTCCTCCTCCTCCTCATCCTGTGCCACATCCTCTTCCATCATCGCCCGAATTGTTTTTTCAAGGAGGCATAGAAGTGGGATAGTTAAGCTGAGAACGGCGTCATTGCCACTGGCCATGTTGGTGGAGTACTCAAAACAGCGCAACAAGGCACACAGGTCTCGCATGGAGGCCCAGTTAAATTAAATAGCGGAATAGAAAATATGATCCACAAAAAGTGTATGTATATCACACGTACACAACCACACTGGGCCCCAATTACTATTGTTTGTACCCCTAAAAGGCTAGATGAGGAGTAGGGGGAGTATGGAACAGGCAGCACCCTCAAACCTTCAGAAGTATGAGATGAACCCCAACAACTTGGAAAGGTGGATCTCTCTCACATGTACCGACACAGACTATCCCGCAATTCAATTGATCCTCAAAGGTTTTTATTGAATAGCGGAATAGGAAATATGATCAAAAAAAGTGTATGTATCTCGCACGTACACAACCACACTAGGCCCCAATTACTATTGTTTGTACCCCTAAAAGGCTAGATGAGGAGTAGGGGGGGGTATGGAACAGGCAGCACCCTCAAACCTTCAGAAGTATGAGATGAACCCCAACAACTTGGAAAGGTGGATCTCTCTCACACGTACCGACACAGACTATCCCCCAATTTAACTGATCCCCAAAGGTTTTTGATTAAATAGCGGAATAGAAAATATGATCCCAAAAAAGTGTATGTATATCACACGTACACAACCACACTGGGCCCCAATTACTATTGTTTGTACCCCTAAAAGGCTAGATGAGGAGTAGGGGGAGTATGGAACAGGCAGCACCCTCAAACCTTCAGAAGTATGAGATGAACCCCAACAACTTGGAAAGGTGGATCTCTCTCACACGTACCAACACAGACTATCCCCCAATTTAACTGATCCCCAAAGGTTTTTGATTAAATAGCGGAATAGAAAATATGATCCAAAAAAAGTGTATGTATATCACACGTACACAACCACACTAGGCCCCAATTACTATTGTTTGTACCCCTAAAAGGCTAGATGAGGAGTAGGGGGAGTATGGAACAGGCAGCACCCTCAAACCTTCAGAAGTATGAGATGAACCCCAACAACTTGGAAAGGTGGATCTCTCTCACACGTACCGACACAGACTATCCCGCAATTCAATTGATCCTCAAAGGTTTTTATTGAATAGCGGAATAGGAAATATGATCAAAAAAAGTGTATGTATCTCGCACGTACACAACCACACTAGGCCCCAATTACTATTGTTTGTACCCCTAAAAGGCTAGATGAGGAGTAGGGGGGGTATGGAACAGGCAGCACCCTCAAACCTTCAGAAGTATGAGATGAACCCCAACAACTTGGAAAGGTGGATCTCTCTCACACGTACCGACACAGACTATCCCCCAATTTAACTGATCCCCAAAGGTTTTTGATTAAATAGCGGAATAGAAAATATGATCCCAAAAAAGTGTATGTATATCACACGTACACAACCACACTGGGCCCCAATTACTATTGTTTGCACCCCTAAAAGGCTAGATGAGGAGTAGGGGGAGTATGGAACAGGCAGCACCCTCAAACCTTCAGAAGTATGAGATGAACCCCAACAACTTGGAAAGGTGGATCTCTCTCACACGTACCAACACAGACTATCCCCCAATTTAACTGATCCCCAAAGGTTTTTGATTAAATAGCGGAATAGAAAATATGATCCCAAAAAAGTGTATGTATATCACACGTACACAACCACACTAGGCCCCAATTACTATTGTTTGTACCCCTAAAAGGCTAGGAGTAGGGGGAGTATGGAACAGGCAGCACCCTCAAACCTTCAGAAGTATGAGATGAACCCCAACAACTTGGAAAGGTGGATCTCTCTCACACGTACCAACACAGACTATCCCCCAATTTAACTGATCCCCAAAGGTTTTTGATTAAATAGCGGAATAGAAAATATGATCCCAAAAAAGTGTATGTATATCACACGTACACAACCACACTAGGCCCCAATTACTATTGTTTGTACCCCTAAAAGGCTAGGAGTAGGGGGAGTATGGAACAGGCAGCACCCTCAAACCTTCAGAAGTATGAGATGAACCCCAACAACTTGGAAAGGTGGATCTCTCTCACACGTACCAACACAGACTATCCCCCAATTTAACTGATCCCCAAAGGTTTTTGATTAAATAGCGGAATAGAAAATATGATCCCAAAAAAGTGTATGTATATCACACGTACACAACCACACTAGGCCCCAATTACTATTGTTTGTACCCCTAAAAGGCTAGGAGTAGGGGGAGTATGGAACAGGCAGCACCCTCAAACCTTCAGAAGTATGAGATGAACCCCAACAACTTGGAAAGGTGGATCTCTCTCACACGTACCAACACAGACTATCCCCCAATTTAACTGATCCCCAAAGGTTTTTGATTAAATAGCGGAATAGAAAATATGATCCCAAAAAAGTGTATGTATATCACACGTACACAACCACACTAGGCCCCAATTACTATTGTTTGTACCCCTAAAAGGCTAGGAGTAGGGGGAGTATGGAACAGGCAGCACCCTCAAACCTTCAGAAGTATGAGATGAACCCCAACAACTTGGAAAGGTGGATCTCTCTCACACGTACCAACACAGACTATCCCCCAATTTAACTGATCCCCAAAGGTTTTTGATTAAATAGCGGAATAGAAAATATGATCCCAAAAAAGTGTATGTATATCACACGTACACAACCACACTAGGCCCCAATTACTATTGTTTGTACCCCTAAAAGGCTAGGAGTAGGGGGAGTATGGAACAGGCAGCACCCTCAAACCTTCAGAAGTATGAGATGAACCCCAACAACTTGGAAAGGTGGATCTCTCTCACACGTACCAACACAGACTATCCCCCAATTTAACTGATCCCCAAAGGTTTTTGATTAAATAGCGGAATAGAAAATATGATCCCAAAAAAGTGTATGTATATCACACGTACACAACCACACTAGGCCCCAATTACTATTGTTTGTACCCCTAAAAGGCTAGGAGTAGGGGGGAGTATGGAACAGGCAGCACCCTCAAACCTTCAGAAGTATGAGATGAACCCCAACAACTTGGAAAGGTGGATCTCTCTCACACGTACCAACACAGACTATCCCCCAATTTAACTGATCCCCAAAGGTTTTTGATTAAATAGCGGAATAGAAAATATGATCCCAAAAAAGTGTATGTATATCACACGTACACAACCACACTAGGCCCCAATTACTATTGTTTGTACCCCTAAAAGGCTAGGAGTAGGGGGAGTATGGAACAGGCAGCACCCTCAAACCTTCAGAAGTATGAGATGAACCCCAACAACTTGGAAAGGTGGATCTCTCTCACACGTACCAACACAGACTATCCCCCAATTTAACTGATCCCCAAAGGTTTTTGATTAAATAGCGGAATAGAAAATATGATCCCAAAAAAGTGTATGTATATCACACGTACACAACCACACTAGGCCCCAATTACTATTGTTTGTACCCCTAAAAGGCTAGGAGTAGGGGGAGTATGGAACAGGCAGCACCCTCAAACCTTCAGAAGTATGAGATGAACCCCAACAACTTGGAAAGGTGGATCTCTCTCACACGTACCAACACAGACTATCCCCCAATTTAACTGATCCCCAAAGGTTTTTGATTAAATAGCGGAATAGAAAATATGATCCCAAAAAAGTGTATGTATATCACACGTACACAACCACACTAGGCCCCAATTACTATTGTTTGTACCCCTAAAAGGCTAGATGAGGAGTAGGGGGAGTATGGAACAGGCAGCACCCTCAAACCTTCAGAAGTATGAGATTGTGTTCACTGTACCCCACAAAGATTGAGTTCACTGCACCCCACAATGATTGTGTTCACTGCACCCAACAAAGATTGTGTTCACTGCACCTCACAAAGATTGTGTTCACTGTACCCCCCAAAGATTGTGTTCACTGCACCCCACAAAGATTCTGTTCACTGTACCCCACAAAGATTGTGTTCACTGCACCCCAAAAAGATTGTGTTCACTGCACCCCAAAAAGGATGTTGTTCACTGCACCCCAAAAAGGATGTTGTTCACTCCACCCCAAAAAGATTGTGTTCACTGCACCCCACAAAGATTGTGTTCACTGCACCCCAAAAAGATTGTGTTCACTGCACCCCAAAAATGATTTTGTTCACTGCACCCCAAAAAGGATTTTGTTCACTGCACCCCAAAAAGGATGTTGTTCACTCCACCCCAAAAAGATTGTGTTCACTGCACCCCACAAAGGATTTTGTTCACTGCACCCCAAAAAGATTGTGTTCACTGCACCCCAAAAAGGATGTTGTTCACTGCACCCCAAAAAGGATTTTGTTCACTGCACCCCAAAAAGATTGTGTTCACTGCACCCCACAAAGGATTTTGTTCACTGCACCCCACAAAGATTGTGTTCACTGCACACCAAAAAGGATTGTGTTCACTGCACCCCAAAAAGATTTTGTTCACTGCACCCCAAAAAGATTGTGTTCACTGCAGCCCAAAAAGATTGTGTTCACTGCAGCCCAAAAAGATTGTGTTCACTGCAGCCCAAAAAGATTGTGTTCACTGCAGCCCAAAAAGATTGTGTTCACTGCAGCCCAAAAAGATTGTGTTCACTGCAGCTCACACACAGAAAAATGGATGTGGATCACTGACACCTGCCTATCTCCAATCCCACACCACACAGCAATATCGATTGTAGTTTGTAGAACACAGTTTCCCTAAAATTCAGCAGACTCTGTCCCTAACAGGATTGAGAAGAGATCGTAGATCAGGATTGAGTGCAGATTCACCCCACCCCCCACACAGCAATATCGATTGTAGTTTGTAGAAGACACTGACCCTATAATTCAGCAGACTCTATCCCTAAAATGCCTACAACTCGCCCTGCCTAAACACTCCGACCTGTCCCTCAATTCTATCCGGACACAAATGGTTTTTTCCTGCCTATCTTTCCCTAATCAGCAGCCAGCACGTTGATGTGTGCTCTGTCCCTGAATCTAAGCAGCATAATGACGCCGCTGCGGCTGCCTCGAACTTATAAAGACTTGGTCACATGCTTCAGACGGCCAATCACAGCTACTGAGACATTTGCAGGCATGGCTGGGATGGCTTAAGGCACACCAGTTAAACGATTGTTGATTGGCTGTTGAAAGCCCGCCATGAAAAGAGCGCCAAAGCATGCAAAACCCGGAAATAAAACGACCGAACACGGATTTTTACCCGAACATACAGTAAAGTGTCCGTGTCCGTGTTCGGGTACAAAAAATCCAATTATTCGGTACGAACACGAATAATACAGTCCGTGTTCGCTCAACACTAGTGACAAGTCCTCCGAGGCCACTGACGATAGGAGTTCAGGGCGGCTTTTATTTAAAGCAATGAAGTAAGCCCTGTCTAGCATCCATTTGGGATATCCTCGTTCTAAGAAACGATGATATAGTAAAGATGCCTGTATTTTGAACTCTGACAAGTCACTGCATATTCTCCGTACTCTAAGAAATTGCCCAACAGGAATTCCTTTCACTGTATGTATTGGATGACTGGAGCGTGCATGCAGTAAACTGTTTCCAGATAGTGGCTTTCTATAGAGATTTGACGTGACTCTGTTATCAACATGACCCAAAGCCACATCCAAAAACTCTATTGTATCCATATTTTTTGTACCTGTAAACCTCAGATTATAAGGATTGTCATTCAAATATGTTAAAAAGCTATCCAAATCAACTTCTCTATGGCAGATAAAGATCAGATCGTCCATATAACGATAGTATAGAGCGATCTATTCCTTCATCAATAATTCATAATTCATAGTTTGAAGGTAGATTGCCTGTATACTAGTTACCATTTAGCCTATAACAAATGAGTTCATGTGTTTTTATCTGTATTTTCTTTTTGAGAGGCCTTTTTAATATGTTTTTATTTAAGATCATGTATTTTAGATTTATGATTGGTAATATTGCTAATATATCTTTTATGTATTAGTGTTGTATTTGGCGGTGTGGTCGGAGTCTCCCGATTTTTTTATTTCTGCTGAGAGATGGCGCCGGTTTCCACTGTGGTCCATTGTGACCATCTAATCATGCAAAGCTAATGGATACTTGTGTGTTTAGCTCAATTGGGCTTACATATGCTGTATCCATCTGCATAAGATTTATTTTGCACTGAATATTGTATGAGTGCTAATATTGGTCTTGATTGACTCTTAATGTGACATCCGGTTAATGTTTGGTTCAGGACGTTGGTACGCACGTGAACCGCATTCTAAGTCCGGATGTCTCTTCTTGTGAAATGCCGCTTGCGGTCGCTGACACGCAAGTGTCTTTCTTCCAGGATCCGGGACCTGTCTATTGCCCCGCCTATCCGTCTCCGTCAGCGCATAAATTGTAGACGTTCACTGCAGGCCACACCCCCTGACGATGTCAGTCTCTGATGAAACGCGTAGGAGGAGCCTGCGGTGCGTCACGCTGAGACCACGGAGGGGACGTGGCGGCCATTTTTTCGGCAGGAATCGAGCCTCGAGGACACCCTGATTTAAACACGCCATACAAACTACAGCCAAATGTGAGTTGCCACTTTGAGAATTGCGTCCAATATAGTTGTTTAATGGTACTACACTATGGCAGTTGTTTCCCTCTTTACATGTTATAACTATCTGTGAGGAAGTGGACGTGATCAGAGAGTGAGTCGGTGCAGGATTTGCCAGTGGAGGTTGAAATATGCTGTTTTTGATCTCAGTCATGGGAATCAAATCATTGTGGTAAGAGGCCAACCTTTACCTTTGGTGGTGGTACTTCCTGCACGGGGATATCGGTGTTTGGAGTGTCCTTAGAAGCACCTTAACTTACTTCTGTATACTGTGTGAATGCCTAATGTACCTCCAGCCACCAAATACTACGTTCTTAGTTGTCAGGTAAACTGATGTGGGCAAATTTTTGGGGCCTTTTATAGCCGACACTTACTTCTTTATCCTGTTAATGCCTAATGTACCTTCAGCCACAGAATACTATGTTCTTAGCTGTCAGGTAAACCCATTTGGGCTAATTTTTGGGGCCTTTTATGGCCGACACTTACTTCTTTATCCTGTAAATGCCTAATTTACCTTCAGCCACAGAATACTACGTTCTTAGCTGTCAATTTTTGTCTTTTAGAGCCTTAAAAAGCTGGTTTTAGACAAGATTTTAGACATGTGGCTCCAATGGCCTGAAATAAATGTTTTGGTCAAAATGACTCTATTTTGGTCTCCAAGTGTCTAAAAAGCCTTTTTAAGTCAGAGTCTGCAGAGTCGGCGAAACATGTTGGACCTGGGTGACCCCACTACTCTAGGATATGGTTCATAATTTTATTTATCACATATTTTCTATATTGACTGTCTTTTGATGCCTTTGCATCTGTGTCTTTTTTAACAATTTTGTACACATGTATTAATAAAATCATTATATATTAAATTGGTCTTCTATTTATCTATTCATGCCAAGTAACTCCTGCCTACAAAGTCCCAGGTTGGGTGTTTCCTCAGAATACACAGATCCCTGTGGGGCTCATTTAGGCTCTGGTGTATTGGAACACCAATACCACTTGATACACTTTTTTCTCATATGTCCTTAGGGATGTGGCAGGACCTTTCTTGGCTTACTGGCATTTAGGGACGGCACTTAACACTTTCCACTTACTTCTGCATCCTGTGAATGCCTAATGTACCTTTAGCCACAGGATACTACGTTCTTAGCAGTCAGGTAAACCCATGTGAGCTAATTTTTGGGGCCTATACAGGCCGACACTTACTTCTGTATACTGTGTGAATGCCTGATGTACCTCTAGCCATCCAATAATACATTCTTTGCTGTCAGTTAAACCCATGTGAGCTACGTTTTGGGGCCTAAACAGGCCGACACTTACTTCTGTATACTGTCAATGTCACCACTGCCACCCTCGACCCCTTTGAACTTGGCCATGGCAAGATGGCACCTCAGGTTATTCGTTGGCTTTCTTTTTGTTTCTCCTGTGTGAATGCCTAATTTACCTCTAGCCATCAAATACTAAGTTCTTTGCTGTCAGTTAAACCCATGTGAGCTATTTTTTGGGGCCTATACAGGCCGACACTTACTTCTGTATACTGTGAATGCCTAATGTACCTTCAGCCACCAAATACACTATGTTCTTTGCTGTCAGTTAAACCCATGCGAGCTAAGTTTTGGGCCTATACAGGCTGACCCTTACTTCTGTATCCTGTGAAAGACTAATGTACCTCCAGCCATCAAATACTACGTTCTGTGCTGTCAGTTAAACCCATGTGAGCTAATGTTTGGGGCCTATACAGACCGACACTTACTTCAGTCTACTGTGAATGCCTAATGTACCTCCAGCCATCAAATACACTACGTTCTTTGCTGTCAGTTAAAACCATGTGAGCTAATTTTTGGGGCCTATACAGTCTGACACTTACTTCTGTATACTGTGAATGCCTAATGTGTTTGCCAGAGATACTTTGGCAGCCTTCTTTGACGCTGATTCTGAAGGAGGGTAAGGACCCAGCAAATTGCGGAAGTTATAGGCCTATCTCCTTGTTAAATACAGATTTAAAAATCTTCACGAAAATATTAGCTACTAGAATGTCGAGGATCCTTTCGAGGGTAATTCATTTAGATCAAGTAGGATTCATGATGGCAAGAGAAGCGAAAGACAATACTACGAGAGTCCTCAATTTAATCCACATAGTTAATAAAGCAAGGACCCCCTGTGTTATACTGAGCACCGACGCAGAAAAGGCTTTCGATAGAGTTGAGTGGGCCTTTATGCAGTCAGTGCTCAGATATATAGGAGTAGGAGAAGTAATGAAGGAAAGAATCACCAAAGTCTATTCAAATCCGACAGCGAGGGTGAAGGCTAATGGGGTACTCTCAGAACCTTTTTATATAAAGAACGGCGCAAGACAAGGATGTCCACTTTCCCCATTGCTGTTCGCTCTAGTACTGGAACCTTTCTTATGTAAAATCCGCATGAATCCGGATATAAGAGGAGTTTCCCAGGGCAAAGAGCAATATAAAACCGCAGCCTATGCGGATGATCTGTTATTTACCTTGCCAGAGCCAGACATCTCACTACCGGTGCTCCTAAAGGAATTTAAACAGTATGGGGACTAAAAGTAACTTTGGCTTTATCTGGGTGAAAGAGGCAGTGAAATATTTAGGGACATATATATCAGCAGACCTGTCAAGGATAGTCGACCTGAATTTGCTCCCTCTGGTCAAGGAGACAAGGAGACTTCTTGACCAATGGGAGGGGGGACTCCAGTCTTGGTTTGGGAGGGGGAACCTAATAAAAATGAACATCTTACCAAAATATTTATATTTGAAGCGAGCTCTGCCTATCAAAATATCGAATAGCTTCTTTAAAACCATACATGGAATGTTTACTAGATATATCTGGGCCAAAAAGGAGCCACACATAGCTCGTAATAGCTTAACTTTGCCTAAGCATATGGGAGGACTTGCGATCCCAGATCTATGTAGATACTATCATGCCATACAGCTAAATAGAATAATAGATTGGTGGCACCATTCGGAAATGAAGATTTGGGTTCAAATAGAACAGGCACAGACTGCAGTGTCCTTAAAGAGAGCGTTATGGTGCTATCAGAGTCTCCCTAAGACATTAAAAACACACCCATTGATAGGAAATACTATAAAGATAGGTAATCAGCAATCCCTGAGGCAAAAGTTAACAACAATAGATTTCCCTCTATATCCTATATTGGGGAACCCAAACTTTACCCCAGGACTGGATAGACAGTATTTCAAAAAACTACGAGAATCCGGACAAGTAAGTGTAAAAACGTTTGCGAATCAGAGGAGCTGGCCCTCGATCCCTAATACAACAGATAGGAACGGACCATTTGGCCTCCCCCTTTGGGAGGCGCTCCAGGTACGACATTTCTTGGAGTCGCTCCCAAGGCCGGAGAAATTTGTAAAACCGTTGACAAACTTTGAGAGGCTATGTGAGAAGGGGGAGAGTAGTGGACGTGTCCTCTCTATGCTATATAAAAATGATGAATACCCCAATAGAACAACAGAAATTAAATTGGGTGGAAAAGTGGAAATCAGATTTAAATAGGGATATAACAATAGCACAGGTACAGAGAATATGTAGGTTAACATTCGAGCCAACAAAGTGCACTAAAATTCAGGAAACAAATTATAAGATCTTAACCAGATGGTATAATACACCAGATAAATTACATAAGTGGTATCCCCAGGAATCTGATAGGTGCTGGAGATGTGGGGAGGGAGAGAGTACGTTGTACCATATTTTCTGGAATTGCCCAGATATAAAGAAATACTGGTCTGAAGTAGGGGGTATAATTCAGAAAATAACGGATTATAGAGTTGAGGGAGATGCAGCCTTTTGCCTCTTGCAGATATCGGGGCTATCAAGGAAGAAATATGAAAGATCGATATTACCTCATATGATGAATGCTGCAAGAGCATGCATACCGCAATACTGGAGGAGGACAAATCCCCCCTCAGTATCTGAATGGGCACGGAAATTAGAGCATATAAATAAAATGGAGGATTTAGTACTTTCCTCACAAAACAAATACGAACAATATAAGGCGATATGGGGTATCTGGAACTTATTTACGACCTCGGATGAGGGGAAACAACTTCTCCACTTAGCACCCTAAAATATGAGCTTGGGGGACTAGACTACAAAGGTTCAGCGTTGTGGAGGCCCTGGTTGAGGGAGGAGAGGGGGAGGGGAGGAGAGGGGGAGGGGAGGAGAGGGGGAGGGGGGGAGAGGGGGAGGAGAAATTTTTTTTAAAAAATGTTTATTTTTTGTTTTTTTTGTGAGTGGATGTTTGTCTGATAGTATGAGTGAGGGAAGGGGGGGAGGGTAGGGAGGGAGGGGAAAAAAGTGGAAAGGAGAAAAGAATAGTGTAGGAGACGGAAAGATGAACTCCATAGCTGTCTTCTCGGAAGACACAATACAGAGGTAGATTAAAGGGGGCAGCAGTGATGTTTGGAGAGGAAGGGAGAGGGAAGAGTGAAAAGGAAGATTGGGTAAGAGCCTTGCGATCTGGACAAACTGTTTCCTCGTCAAGGAATTTTTTTCTCTTTCTTATTGCGGGCGCTATTGGTACCCTGGAAAATTATGAATATTTCTTTGAATGTGAACACATTGTGTACTGGGAAGAGGATGGGGGCTTGTATTGTGGTTCTCGTTCTCTTTTTGTTTATGCCTTGGAGGTATATATTATACTTTGTGTTGTAATTCTCCTTGAAATTGAAATAAAGAACAATAAATCCAAAAAAAGAAAGCTAAGAACGTAGTATTCTGTGGCTGAAGGTACATTAGGCATTCACGGGATACAGAAGTAAGTGTCGGCCTTAAAAGGCCCCAAAAATTAGCCCACATGGGTTTACCTGACAACTAAGAACGTAGTATTTGGTGCCTGGAGGTACATTAGGCATTCACACAGTATACAGAAGTAAGTGTCGGCCTGTATAGTCCCCAAAAATTAGCTCACATGGGTTTAACTGACAGCAAAGAACGTAGTATTTAATGGCTGGAGGTACATTAGGCATTCACATGATACAGAAGTAAGTGTCGGCCTGTATAGGCCCCAAAAATTAGCTCACATGGGTTTAACTGACAGCAAAGAACGTAGTATTCTGTGGCTGAAGGTACATTAGGCATTCACAGGATACAGAAGTAAGTATCGGCCATAAAAGGCCCCAGAAATTAGCCCACATGGGTTTACCTGACACTCACCTTCAGCCACAGAATACTACGTTCTTAGCTGTCAGTTCAACCCTTGGCTAATTTTTGGGGCCGATACAGGCCGACACTTACTTCTGTACCCTGTGAATGCCTAATGTACCTTAAGCCACCAAATACTACGTTCTTAGCTGTCAGGCTAATTTTTGGGGACTTTTATGGCCGACACTTACTTCAATATCCTGTGAATGCCTAATGTACCTTCAGCCACAGAATACTAAATACATTCATTTTGACAAAAAAAGACCATTGGAGACCAAATGCAGTTATCTTGTCTAAAATCGGCTTTTAAAGACTCTAAAAGACAAAAAATACAGTCATTTTGACTAAAAAATGTTGTCAGACCTTTGGTGAATAAATGCAGTTATTTTGACTAAAGAAGGCTTTTTAGACACTTGGAGACCAAAATAGAGTCATTTTGACCAAAAACAATTTCTCAGGCCATTGGAGCCCAAATAAAGTTATCTTGTCTAAAAACAGGCTTTTTAAGGCTCTAAAAGACAAAAATACAGTAATTTTGACTAAATATTTTTTTCAGACCTTTGGTGACCAAATGCAGTTATTCTGACTAACAAAAAGGCTTTTTAGACACTAGGAGACCAAAATAGAGTCATTTTGACCAAAAACATTTTTTCAGGCCATTGGAGCCAAATGTCTAAAATCTTGCCTAAAACCGGCTTTTTAAGGCTCTACAAGACATAAATGTAGTCATTTTGACTATATTTTTTTTCAGACGTTTGGTGACCAAATGCAGTTATTTTGACTAAAAAAAGGTTTTTTAGACACTTGGAGACCAAAATAGAGTCATTTTGACCAAAACATTTTTTTCAGGCCATTGGAGCCCAAATGGCCGATTTTAGACAAATCTTGTCTAAACCCAGCTTTTTAAGGGTCTAAAAGACAAAAATACAGTAATTTTGAGAAAAAAAATTCAGACCTTTGATGACCAAATGCCGTTATTCTGACTAAAAAAGGCTTTTTAGACACTTGGAGACCAAAATAGAGTCATTTTGACCAAAAACATTTTTTCAGGCCATTGGAGCCAAATGTCTAAAATCTTGCCTAAAACCGGCTTTTTAAGGCTCTACAAGACATAAATGTAGTCATTTTGACTATATTTTTTTTCAGACGTTTGGTGACCAAATGCAGTTATTTTGACTAAAAAAAGGTTTTTTAGACACTTGGAGACCAAAATAGAGTCTTTTTGACCAAAACATTTTTTTCAGGCCATTGGAGCCCAAATGGCCGATTTTAGACAAATCTTGTCTAAACCCAGCTTTTTAAGGGTCTAAAAAACAAAAATACAGTCATTTTGACTAAAATTGTTTTTCAGACCTTTGGTGACCAAATGCAGTTATTTTGACTAAAATAGGCTTTTTAGACACTTGGAGACCAAAATACAGTCATTTTGACCCAAAAAATTTTTTCAGACCATTGGAGACAAAATAGGCATTCACAGGGTACAGAAGTAAGTGTCGGCCTGTATAACCCCAAAAAATTAACCCACATGGGTTTAATTGACAGCTAAGAACGTAGTATTCTTTGGCTGAAGGTACATTAGGCATTCACTGGATACAGAAGTAAGTGTCGGCCATAAAAGGCCCCAAAAAATAGCCCACATGGGTTTACCTGACAGCTAAGAATATAGTATTCTGTGGCTGAAGGTACATTAGGCATTTACAGGATAAAGAAGTACGTTTCGGCCATAAAAGGCCCCAAAAAAGTAGCCCAAATGGGTTTACCTGACAGCTAAGAACGTAGTATTCTGTGGCTGAAGGTACATTAGGCATTCACAGGATAAAGAAGTAAGTGTCGGCCATAAAAGGCCCCAAAAATTAGCCCACATCAGTTTACCTGACAACTAAGAACGTAGTATTTGGTGGCTGGAGGTACATTAGGCATTCACAGGGTACAGAAGTAAGTTTCGGCCTGTATAGGCCCCAAAAATTAGCCCAAATGGGTTTACCTGACAGCTAAGAATGTAGTATTCTGGTGGTACATTAGGCATTCACATTAGACAGAAGTAAGTGTCGGCCTTCATAGGCCCCAAACATTAGCTCACATGGGTTTAACTGACAGCACAGAACGTAGTATTTGATGGCTGGAGGTACATTAGGCTTTCACAGGATACAGAAGTAAGTGTCAGCCTGTATAGGCCCCAAAACTTAGCTCACATGGGTTTAACTGACAGCAAAGAACATAGTGTATTTGATGGCTAGAGGTAAATTAGGCATTCACACAGGAGAAACAAAAAGAAAGCCAACGAATAACTTGAGGTGCCATCTTGCCATGGCCAGATGTGGCAGGGGTGATCGCCTACAGCCACATCACCCTGAACTTCTTGTCTAATCTTGGAAGCTAAGCAGGGTCGGGCCTGGTCAGTACCTGGATGGGAGACCGCCTGGGAATACCAGGTGCTGTAGGCTTTTGGCTTTTCCTTTATTCGTTGGCTTTCTTTTTGTTTCTCCTGAGGTGCCATCTTGCCATGGCCAAGTTCAAAGGGGTCGAGGGTGGCAGGGGTGATCGCCTACGGCCACATCACCCTGAACGTGCCCTATCTCGTCTGATCTCAGAAGCTAAGCAGGGTCGGGCTTGGTTAGTCCCTTGATGGGAGACCGCCTGGGAATACCAGGTGCTGTAAGGCTTTTGGGTTTTCCTTTTTTTTTTTTTTTTAATTTTGTAATATAACACGTGAGTATCAACAACAGAAAAGGTACAACTAAATACAGACATTATGCAAATTAGGTCACTCATAGTATGGGTAACCTGAACTGGGGAAGGGCAGGGTGGGGGAGGGGGGTCCAGGGTAAAAAGAGCATGGAAACTGATGGGGAATGTGAGAGTGGGGAAGAGTTCTTGGGCGAGTCCTGGAACGTAAATGTATATTGATCCATAGAGGGGTCGGATTTGGGGAAGGAGTACTTGACGTAATTGTCCCATTTCTGTAGAAATGATTTCCGTGAGGATGGGGCTGAAAAAAAGTGTTGAGGCGGTCAATGGAAAGAAGTGTGGAAAGCTCTGATCTGACCCGGGAAACTAAAGGGGGAGTCGTGGAGATCCAATTAGTTAGGATTGTCCTTCTGGCCACCAGTAAACAGGTCGGGATCCACAGACGATGTGGCGAGGCACACTTTTGGAGGCGTTTGTCCCAGTAACCGAACAGGAGCAATATAGGGTCTTTGGGTATGTGCCACTTCGTCACTTCCCCGATGAAGGTCAGTACCTGGTCCCAGAATGTCATGATATAGGGACAGGACCAGAACTTGTGGCAAAGAGAAGGTCTTTCCGCGGAACATAACGGACAATTATGAGCATCCTGAATCGTTTTGTTTAGAGGTACATTAGGCATTCACACAGTATACAGAAGTAAGTGTCGGCATGTATAGGCCCCAAAAATTAGCTCACATGGGTTTACCTGACAGCTAAGTATGTAGTATTTGGAGGCTGAAGGTACATTAGGCATTCACAGGATACAGAAGTAAGTGTCGGCCTGTATAGTCCCCAAAAATTAGCCCACATGGGTTTAACTGACAGCTAATAACGTAGTATTCTGTGGCTGAAGGTACATTAGGCATTCACAGGATACAGAAGTAAGTGTCAGCCTGTATAGGCCCCAAAAATTAGCTCACATGGGTTTAACTGACAGCAAAGAACGTACTGTATTTGATGGCTGGAGGTACATTAGGCATTTCCAGTATACAGAAGTAAGTGTCGGCCTTTATAGACCCCAAAAATTAGCTCACATAGGTTTAACTGACAGCAAGGAACGTAGTATTTAAAGGATGGAATTACATTAGGCATTCACAGGATACAGAAGTAAGTGTCGGCCTGTATAGGCCCCAAAAATTAGCTCACATGGGTTTAACTGACACCAAAGAACGTAGTGTATTTGATGGCTGGAGGTACATCAGGCATTGACAGTATACAGAAGTAAGTGTCGGCCTGTTTAGGCCCCAAAACGTAGCTCACATGGGTTTAACTGACAGCAATGAACATATTATTGGATGGCTAGAGGTACATCAGGCATTCACACAGTATACAGAAGTAAGTGTCGGCCTGTATAGGCCCCAAAAATTAGCTCACATGGGTTTACCTAAAAACGTAGTATTCTGTGGCTAAAGGTACATTAGGCATTCACAGGATGCAGAAGCAAGTAGAAAATGTTAGGTACCGACCCTAAATGCCAGTAAGCCAAGAAAGGTCCTGCCACATCCCTAAGGACATATGAGAAAAAAGTGTATCAAGTGGTATTGGTGTTCCAATACACCAGACCCTAAATGAGCCCCACAGGGAACTGTGTATTCTGAGGAAACACCCAACCTGGGACTTTGTAGGCAGGAGTTACTTGGCATGAATAGATAAATAGAAGAACAATTTAATATATAATGATTTTATTAATACATGTGTACAAAATTGTTAAAAAAGACACAGATGCAAAGGCATCAAAAGACAGTCAATATAGAAAATATGTGATAAATAAAATTATGAGCCATATCCTAGAGTAGTGGGGTCACCCAGGTCCAACATGTTTCGCCGACTCTGCAGACTCTGACTTAAAAAGGCTTTTTAGACACTTGGAAACCAAAATAGAGTCATTTTGACCAAAAACTTTTTCAGGCCATTGGAGCCCAAATGGCCTGTTTTAGACAAATCGAGTCTAAAAACGGCTTTTTAAGGCTCTAAAAGACAAAAATACAGTCATTTTGACAAAAAAAATTTCAGACCTTTGGTGACCAAATGCCGTTATTTTGACTAACAAAAGGTTTTTAGACACTTGGAGACCAAAATAGAGTCATTTTGACCAAAACATTTTTTTCAGGCCATTGGAGCCAAATGTCTAAAATCTTTTCTAAAACCGGCTTTTTAAGGCTCTAAAAGACAAAAATATAGTCATTTTGACTACATTTTTTTTCTGACCTTTGGAGCAAATGCAGTAATTTGACTAAAAAAGGATTTTAAGACACTTGGAGACCAAAATAGAGTAATTTTGACCGAAAATATCTTTTCAGGCCATTGGAGCCCAAATGGCCAGTTTTAGACTAATCTTGTCTAAACCCAGCTTTTTAAGGTTCTAAAAGACAAAAATATAGTCATTTTGACAAAAAAAATGTTCAGACCTTTGGTGACCAAATGCCGTTATTTTGACTAAAAAAGGATTTTTAGACACTTGGAGACCAAAATAGTCATTTTGACCAAAAAAATTTCAGGCCATTGGAGAGCAAAATGCAGTTATCTTGTCTAAAACTGGCTTTTTAAGACTCAAAGACAAAAATACAGTCATTTTGCCTAAAAAAGTTTTTCAGACCTTTGGTGACCAAATGCAGTTATTTTGACTAAAAAAGGCTTTTTAGACACTTGGAGACCAAAATAGTTATAGTCAAAAAAAATTTCAGGCCATTGGAGCCAAATGTCTAAAATCTTGTCTAAAACCGGCTTTTTAAGGCTCTAAAAGACAAAAATTGACAGCTAAGAACGTAGTATTCTGTGGCTGAAGGTACATTAGGCATTTACAGGATAAAGAAGTAAGTGTCGGCCATAAAAGGACCCAAAAATTAGCCCAAATGGGTTTACCTGACAGCTAAGAACGTAGTATTCTGTGGCTGAAGGAACATTAGGCATTAACAGGATAAAGAAGTAAGTGTCGGCCATAAAAGGCCCCAAAAATTAGCCCACATCAGTTTACCTGACAACTAAGAACGTAGTATTTGGTGGCTGGAGGTACATTAGGCATTCACACAGTATACAGAAGTAAGTTAAGGTGCTCCTAAGGACACTCCAAACACCGATATCCCCGTTCAGGAAGTACCACCACCAAAGGTAAAGGTTGGCCTCTTACCACAATGATTTGACCCCCATGACAGAGATCAAAAACAGCATATTTCAACCTCCACTGGCAAATCCTGCACCGGCTCACTCTCTGATCACTTCCACTTCCTCACAGATAGTTATAACATGTAAAGAGGGAAACAACTGCCATAGTGTAGTACCATTAAACAACTTTATTGGACACAATTCTCAAAGTGGCAACTCACATTTGGCTGTAGTTTGTATGGCGTGTGTAAATCAGGGTGTCCTCGAGGCTCGATTCCTGCTGAAAAAATGGCCTCCTCCTACGCGTTTCGTCAGAGACTGACGTCATCAGGGGGTGTGGCCTGCAGTGAACGTCCACAATTTATGCGCTGACGGAGACGGATAGGCGGGGCAATAGACAGGTCCCGGATCCCGGAAGAAAGACACTTGCGTGTCAGCGACCGCAAGCGGCATTTCACAAGAAGAGACATTAGAATGCGGTTCACGTGCGTACCAACGTCCGGAACCAAACATTAACCGGATGTAACATTAAGAGTCAATCAAGACCAATATCAGCACTCATACAATATTCAGTGCAAAATAGATCTTATGCAGATGGATACAGCATATGTAAGCCCAATTGAGCTAAACACACAAGTATCCATTAGCTTTGCATGATTAGATGGTCACAATGGACCACAGTGGAAACCGGTGCCATCTCTCAGCAGAAATAAAAAAATCTGGAGACTCCGACCACACCGCCAAATACAACACTAATACATAAAAGATATATTAGCAATATTACCAATCATAAATCTAAAATACATGATCTTAAATAAAAACATATTAAAAAGGCCTCTCAAAAAGAAAATACAGATAAAAACACATGAACTCATTTGTTATAGGCTAAATGGTAACTAGTATACAGGCAATCTACCTTCAAACTATGAATTATGAATTATTGATGAAGGAATTGATGTCCCAATCAATATTGAGGGGCATAGGATTTGAGGCGGTAAATCCAACTGGTCTCCAACTGGGAGACCCCTCTCGTCAGATTGCTACCCCTCCAATTACCCGGGAATTTATCAATCCCCATAAAAATAGTGCCACTAGGATCTTTATTATGGCAGAGAGCATAGTGCCTTGGCGCGCTATGTTTAGGGAAAGCTTTTATAATATTAGCCACATGCTCGTTTAACCGTACATGCAGCTTGCGTATCGTGCGGCTCACGTATTCCAAACCACATGGGCAACGCAAAAGATACACGACATAGCGTGTAGAGAATGTAATGAATGGGCCAGGAGAAACAAAAAGAAAGCCAAAGAATAAAGGAAAAGCCAAAAGCCTACAGCACCTGGTATTCCCAGGCGGTCTCCCATCAAGGTACTAACCAGGCCCGGCCCTGCTTAGCTTCCAAGATCAGACGAGATCAGACCGAAATACAGTCATTTTGACCCAAAAAAAAAATTTCAGACCATTGGAGGCAAAATGCAGTAATCTTGACTAAAACCGGCTTTTTAACCACTTGCCGACTGCCGCACGACTATCTACGTCGGCGGTCAGCCCCTCACAGGCAAACTGACGTAGGTCTACGTCGCTTGCTTGTGAGGGTCTAGGGAGCGAGCGCGCGCCCCCGGAGGCGCGCTCCCGCTCCCGCGTGGTCACGGACCCCCCCGCGCGTGTGACCGGCCGACCCGATGTCCGCCTGTCACTCTGAGATCGGCAGGGAAGAGGGAGAAAGTCAGGCGGCTTGTGTAAACAGGCTGCCTGTCATTCTCCCCTGTGTATGAATGATGATCATACGGTTCTACTATGTAGAACCGTTGATCACCATTCATACATCTGAAGCCACAGCCAATCACAGTAGAAAGCACGCCCCTAGGGACACACATTCAAAAAAAGTTAACCCCTTCACTGCCAGTGTATTTTTACAGTAACAGTGCATATGTATAGCACTGATTACTGTAGAAATGTCACTGGTAACCCCATAAGTGTCAAAAATGTCAGTCAAGGGTCCGATCTGTCCGCCGCAATGTCGCAGTACCGCAAAAAAAATCGCAGATCGCCGCCATTACGCGTTAAAAAAAAACAACAAAAATTACAAAAATCTTTCCCTTTGTTAGTAAACGCGATAACTTTTGCGCAAACCAATCAAAATACGCTTTTTGTGATTTTTTTTACCAAACATAGGTAGCATAAAACAAATTGGCCGAAAATGTTAAAAAATTTTGATATTTACATTTTTTTGGGGGGGGGGGAATTTAATATAAAACAATGTGAAAAATATTGCTATTTTTGCAAAATTTACGCTCTTTTTTTGTTTATAGCGCATGATCAAAAAATCGCACAGGTGATCAAATACCACCAAAAGAAAGCTCTGTTTGTGGGGAAAAAAAGGACGTCAAATTTGTTTAGATACAGCATCGCACGACCGCGCAAGTGTCCATTAAAGTCACGCAGTGCCGAATCGCAATTACCCCCTGGTCAGGAAGGGGGTAAAATCTTCCGGGGCTTAAGTGGTTAAAACTCTAAAAGACAAAAATAAAGTAATTTTGACTAAAAAAATTTTTTCAGACTTTTGGCTCACCAAATGCAGTTATTTTGACTTAAAAAGGCCTTTAAGACACTTGGAGACCAAAATAGAGTCATTTTGACCAATAACATTTTCAGGGCATTGGAGAGCAAAATGCAGCGATCTTGACTAAAACCGGCTTTTTAAGACTCTAAAATACAAAAATTCAGTCATTTTGAATAAAAAAAATGTTTCATTCACAGGATACAGAAGTAAGTGTCGGCCGTAAAAGGCCCCAAAAATTAGCCCACATGGGTTTACCTGACAGCAAAGAACGTAGTATTTGGTGGCTGAAGGTATATTAGGCATTCACAGGGTACAGAAGTAAGTGTCGGCCTGTATAACCTCAAAAATTAGCCCACATGGGTTTAAATGACAGCTAAGAACGTAGTATTCTTTGGATGAATGTACATTAGGCATTCACTGGATACAGAAGTAAGTGTCGGCCATAAAAGGCCCCAAAAAATAGCCCGCATGGGTTTACCTGACAGCTAAGAATGTAGTATTCTGTGGCTGAAGGTACATTAGGCATTCACAGGGTACAGAAGTAAGTGTCGGCCTGTATAGGCCCCAAAAATTAGCCCAAATGGGTTTACCTGACAGCTAAGAATGTAGTATTCTGTGGCTGAAGGTACCTTAGGCATTCACAGGAAAAAGAAGTAAGTGTCGGCCATAAAAGGCCCCAAAAATTAGCCCACATCAGTTTACCTGACAACTAAGAACGTAGTATTTGATGGCTGGAGGTACATTAGGCTTTCACAGGATACAGAAGTAAGTGTCAGCCTGTATAGGCCCCAAAACCTAGCTCACATGGGTTTAACTGACAGCAAATAACATAGTGTATTTGATGGCTGAAGGTACATTAGGCATTCACAGTATACAGAAGTAAGTGTCGGACTGTATAGGCCCCAAAAATTAGCTCACATGGGTTTAACTGACAGCAAAGAACGTAGTGTATTTGATGGCTGGAGGTACATTAGGCATTCACAGTAGACTGAAGCAAGTGTCGGCCTGTATAGGCCCCAAACATTAGCTCACATGGGTTTAACTGACAGCAAAGAACATAGTATTTGATGACTGGAGGTACATTAGGCTTTCACAGGATACAGAAGTAAGTGTCAGCCTGTATAGGCCCCAAAACTTAGCTCGCATGGGTTTAACTGACAGCAAAGAACATAGTATTTGATGGCTAGAGGTAAATAAGGCATTCACACAGGAGAAACAAAAAGAAAGCCAACGAATAACCTGAGGTGCCATCTTGCCATGGCCAAGTTCAAAGGGGTCGAGGGTGGCAGTGGTGATCGCCTACAGCAGCATCACCCTGAACGCGCCCAATCTGGTCTGATCTCAGAAGCTAAGCAGGGTTGGCCTGGTTAGTACCTGGATGGGAGACCGACTGGGAATACCAGGTTCTGTAGGCTTTTGGCTTTTCCTTTATTCGTTGGCTTTCTTTTTGTTTCTCCTGAGGTGCCATCTGGCCATGGCCGGGTTTAATGGGGTCGAGGGTGGCAGTGGTGATCGCCAACGGCTACATTACCTTGAAAGCACCCAATCTCGTCTGATCTTGAAAGCTAAGCAGGGTCAGGCCTGGTTAGTACCTGGATGGGAGACCTCCTGTGTAGCAGAGGAGTAGTTTAATCTACATTGGCTCTGCTGGTAGACAGGAAAACAGGTACTAATCCAACTAGGCAGGTACAGCATGCAACAATCCAGGTAGCGTTATGCAATCCTTCCCCCCCAAGAACTAGACGACACATAGGCTCGGAGTCAACTCAGAATGCCTTGTTTATTGAAAACATACGAGATCTACACTCTGCCAAAACCCCCTCCCTCTTCGAGTCGTTCCACACAAACACACATCCCATAATATGCTTACAGGGCAGACAGGAACAATAGGACAATGGAATGCAGGTATTCACAATAACAAACCCCACCCCACTAGCAGGGGTCTATGAAACACTGCTGCCATATTCTAGCAATCTGCAATATATCTTTATATATTTCCTCAGGGACACTGTTCAGTAATATTATGGTCATTCTTTCAACACAAGCCACACTCTCAGTGTCCATTCCGCTACAGCCTGGGAATACCAGGTGCTGTAGGCTTCTGGCTTTTCCTTTATTCGTTGGCTTTTTTTTTTTTCCTTTTGAGGTGCCATCTTGGCATGGCCAAGTTCAAAGGGGTCAAGGGTGGCAGTGGTAATAGCCTACGGCCACATCACCTTGAATGTGCTCAATCTCGTCTGATCTCAGAAGCTAAGCAGGGTCAGGCCTGGTTAGTACCTGGATGGGAGACCACCTGGGAATACCAGGTGCTGTAGCCTTATGGCTTTTCCTTTATTCGTTGGCTTTCTTTTTGTTTCTCCTGAGGTGCCATCTTACCATGGCCAAGTTCAAAGTGGTCGAGGGTGGAAGTAGTGATGGCCTATGGCCACATCACCCTGAAAATGCCCAATCTGGTCTGATCTCGGAAGCTAAGCAGGGTCAGGCCTGATTAGTACCTGGATGGGAGACCGCCTTTGTAGTGGAGGAGTAGTTTAATCTACATGGGCTCTGCTGGTAGATAGGAAAACAGGTAATAATCCAACTAGGCAGGTACAGCATGCAACAATCCAGGTAGCGTTATACAATCCTTCCTTCCCAAGAACTAGATGACACATAGGCTGGGAGTCAACTCAGAATGCATTGTTTATTGAAAACACCAGAGATCTACACCTCTCCAAAACCCCCTCCCTCTTCGAGTGATTCCACACAAATACACAGCCCAAAATATGCTTACAAGGCAGACAGGAACAATAGGACAATGGAATGCAGTTATTCACAAAAGCAAACCCCACCCCACTAGCAGGGGTCCATGAAACTCTGCTGCCATATTCTAGCAATCTGCAATATATCTTTATATATTTCCTCAGGGACACTGTTCAGTAATATTATGGCCATTCTTTCAACACAAGCCACACTCTCGGTGTTCATTCCGCTACAGCCTGGGAATACCAGGTGCTGTAGGCTTTAGGCTTTTCCTTTATTCATTGGCTTTCTCTTTGTTTCTCCCGAGGTGCCATCTTGGCATGGCCAAATTCAAAAGGGTCGAGGGTGGCAGTGGTGATCGCCTAAAGCCACATCACCTTTAATGCGCTCAATCTGGTCTGATCTCGGAAGCTAAGCAGGATTGGGCCTGGTTAGTACCTGGAGGGGGGACTGCCTGGGAATACCAGGTTTTGTAGGCTTTTGGCTTTTCCTTTATTCGTTGGCTTTCTTTTTGTTTCTCCTGAAGTGACATCTTGCCATGGCCAAGTTCAAAGGGGTCGAGGGTGGCAGTGGTGAACACCTATGGCTACATCACCCTGAACACACCCCATCTCGTCTGATCTTGGAAGCTAAGCAGGGTCAGGCCTGGTTAGTACCTGGATGGGAGACCGCCTGGGAATGCCAGCTGCTGCAGACTTTTGACTTTTGCTTTATTCGTTGGCTTTCTTTTTGTTTCTCCTGAGGTGCCATCTTGCCATGGCCAAATTCAAAGGGGTCAATGGTGGCAGTGGTTATTGCCTATGGCCACATCACCCTTAACGCGCCTGATCTCGGAAGCTAAGCAGGGTCGGACCTGGTTAGTACCCGGGAGACCGCCTGGGAATACCAGGTGCTGTAGGCTTTTGGCTTTTCCTTTATTCGTTTGCTTTCTTTTTGATTCTCCAGAGATGCCATTTTGCCATGGCCAATTTCAAAGGGGTCGAGGGTGGTAGTGGTGATCGCCAATGGCCACATCACCCTGAACGCACCTGATTTTGTCTGATCTCGGAAGCTAAGCAGGGTCGGGCCTGGATAGTACCTGGATGGGAGACCACCTGGGAATACCAGGTGCTGTAAGCTTTTGGCTTTTCCTTTATTCGTTGGCTTTCTTTTTGTTTCTCCTGAGGAGCCATCTTGCCATGGCCAAGTTCAAAATGGTCGAGAGTGGCAGTGGTGATCGCCTATGGCCACATCACCCTGAACGCGCCTGATCTCAGAAGCTAAGAAGGGTCGGGCCTGGTTAGTACCTAAATGGGAGACCGCCTGGGAATACCAAGTGCTGTAGGCTTTTGGCTTTTCATTTATTCGTTGGCTTTCTTTTTGTTTCTCCTGAGGTGCCATTTTGCCATGGCCAAGTTCAAAGGGGTCGAGTGTGGCAGCACTGTTTGCCTATGGCCACATCACCCTGAACGAGCACAATCTCGTCTGAATTCGGAAGCTAAGCTGGGTCGGGCCTGGTTAGTACCTGGATGTGAGACCGCCTGGAAATACCAGGTGCTGTAGGCTTTTGGCTTTTCCTTTATTCGTTGGCTGTCTTTTTGTTTCTCCTGAGGTGCCATTTTGCCATGGCCAAGTTCAAAGGGGCCGAGGGTGGCAGCGTTGATTGCCTACGGCCACATCACCCTGAACGAGCCCGATCTCGTCTGATCTCGGAAGCTAAGCTTTGTCGGGCCTGGTTAGTACCTGGATGTGAGACCGACTGGGAATACCAGGTGCTGTAGGCTTTTGGCTTTTCCTTTATTCGATGTCTTTCATTTTGTTTCTCCTGAGGTGCCATTTTGCCATGGCCAAGTTCAAAGGGGCCGAGGGTGGCAGTGGTGATCGCCTACGGCCACATCACCCTGAACGAGCCTTATCTAGTCTGATCTCGGAAGCTAAGCAGAGTCGGGCCTGGT
The DNA here is from genome assembly GCF_965119305.1 of Pelophylax lessonae. NCBI lineage: Eukaryota > Metazoa > Chordata > Amphibia > Anura > Ranidae > Pelophylax > Pelophylax lessonae. The sequence continues at coordinate 284,952,215 of NC_138769.1, forward strand.
TAGTACCTGGATGTGAGACCAACTGGGAATACCAGATTCTGTAGGCTTTTGGCTTTTCCTTTATTCGTTGTCTTTCATTTTGTTTCTCCTGAGGTGCCATCTTGCCATGGCCAAGTTCAAAGGGGTCGAGAGTGGCGGGGGTGATTGCCTACAGCCACATCACCCTGAACGTGCCCTATCTCGTCTGATCTCGGAAGCTAAGCGGGGTTGGGCCTGGTTAGTACCTGGATGGGGGACTTCCGGGGAATGCCAGGTGCTGTAGGCTTCTGGCTTTTCCTTTAGTCGTTGGCTTTCTTTTGGTTCTCCTGAGGTGCCATCTTGCCATGGCCAAGTTCAAAGGGGTCGAGGGTGGCAGTGGTGGTTGCCTACGTCCACATCACCTTGAACGTGCCCAATCTCGTCTGATTTTGGAAGCTAAGCAGGGTCGGGCCTGGTTAGTACCTGGATGGGAGACCGCCTGGGAATATAAGGTGCTGAAGGCTTTTGGCTTTTTCTTTATTCGTTGGCTTCTTTTCGTTTCTCTTGAGGTGCCATCTTGCAATGGCTAAGTTCAAAGGGGTCGAGGGTGGCAGTGGTGATTGCCTATGGACACATCACCCTGAACGCGCCCGATCTCATTTGATCTCAGAAGGTAAGCAGCATCAGGCCTGGTTAGTACCTGGATGGGAGACCGCCTGTGTAGCAGAGGAGTAGTTTAACCTACATTGGCTCCGCTGGTAGACAGGAAAACAGGTAATAATCCAACTAAGCAGGTACAGCATGCAACAATCCAGGTAGTGTTACACAATCCTTCCCTCCCAAGAACTAGACAACACATAAGCTGGGAGTCAACTCAGAATGCCTTGTTTATTGAAAACACAAGAGAGCTACACTCTGCCAAAACCCTCTCCCTCTTTGAGTCATTCCACACAAACACACATCCCATAATATGCTTACAAGGCAGACAGGAACAATAGGACAATGGAATGCCTGTATTCACAATAACAAACCCCACCCCACTAGCAGGGGTCTATAAAACACTGCTGCCATATTCTAGCAATCTGCAATATATCTTTATATATTTCCTCAGGGACACTTTTCAGTAATATTATGGTCATTCTTTCAACACAAGCCACACTCTCAGCGTCCATTCCGCTACAGCCTGGGAATACCAGGTGCTGTAGGCTTTTGGCTTTTCCTTTATTCGTTGGCTTTCTTTTTGAGAAGTTTGTGTCGGCCTGTATAGGCCCCAAAAAATAGCTCACATGGGTTTAACTGACAGCAAAGAACATAGTATTTGATGGCTAGAGGTACAGTAGGCATTCACACAGTATACAGAAGTAAGTGTCGGCATGTATAGGCCCCAAAAATTAGCTCACATGGGTTTACCTGACAGTTAAGAATGTAGTATTTGGTGGCTGAAGGTACATTAGGCATTCACAGGATACAGAAGTAAGTGTTGGCCTGTATAGTCCCCAAAAATTAGCCCACATGGGTTTTACTGACAGCTAAGAACGTAGAATTCTGTGGTTGAAGGTACATTAGGCATTCACACAGTATACAGAAGTAAGTGTCGGACTGTTTAGGCCCCAAAAATTAGCTCACATGGGTTTAACTGACAGCAAAGAATGTAGTATTGGATGGTTAGAGGTACAGCAGGCATTCACACAGTATACAGAAGTAAGTGTCGGGCTCTATAGCCCCCAAAAATTAGCTCACAATGGGTTTACCTGACTGCTAAGAACGTAGTATTCTGTGGCTAAAGGTGCTGAAGGTACATTAGGCATTCACAGGATACAGAAGTGTCGGCCATAAAAGGCCCCAGAAATTAGCCCACATGGGTTTACCTGACACTTACCTTCAGTCACAGAATACTACATTCTTAGTTAAACCCATGTGGGCTAATTTTTGGGGCCTATACAGGCCGACACTTACTTCTGTACAATGTGAATGCCTAATGTACCTTCAGCCACCAAATACTACGTTCTTAGCTGTCAGGCTAATTTTTGGGGACTTTTATGGTCGACACTTACTTCTGTATCCTGTGAATGCCTAATGTACCTTCAGCCACAGAATGCTAAATACATTCATTTTGACAAAAAAAAATTCAGACCATTGGAGACCAAGTGCAGTGTCTAAAACCAGCTTTTTAAGACTCTAAAAGACAAAAATATAGTAATTTTTGACTAAAAAGTTTGTCAGACCTTTGGTGACCAAATGCAGTTATTTTGGCCAAAAAAAGCTTTTTAGACACCTGGAGACCAAAAAAAGAGTAATTTTGACCAAAGAATTTTTTCAGGCCATTGGAGCCAAATTTCTAAAATCTTGTCTAAAACCGACTTTTTAAGGCACTAAAAGACAAAAATACAGTCAATTTGAATACATTTTTTTTTCAGACCTTTGGTGACCAAATGCAGTTATTTGACTAGAAAAAAAGCTTTTTAGACACCCGGAGACCAAAAAAGAGTCATTTTGACCAAAGAATTTTTTCAGGCCATTGGAGCCAAATGTCTAAAATCTTGTCTAAAACCGGCTTTTTAAGGCTCTAAAAGACAAAAATATAGTCATTTCGACTAAAAAAACAATTTCAGACCTTTGGTGACCAAATGCAGTTATTTTGACTATAAAATGCTTTTTAGACACTTGGAGACCAAAATAGAGTCATTTTGACCGAAAATTTCTTTTCAGGCCATTGGAGCCCAAATGGCCGGTTTTAGACAAATCTTGTCTTAAACCGGCTTTTTAAAGTTCTATAAGACAAAAATACATTCATTTTGACTTAATTTTTTTTCAGACCTTTGGTGAGCAAATACAGTTATTGTGACTAAAATAGGCTTTTTAGACACTTGGAGACATAAATAGAGTCATTTTGACCAAAAATAATTTTTCAGGTCATTTTAGCCAAATGGCCGGTTTTAGACAAATCATGTCTAAAACCGGCTTTTTAAGGCTCTAAAAGACAAAAATACATTCATTTTGACTAAAATTTTTTTAGACCTTTGGTGATTAAATGCAGTTATATACTCTAAAAGGCTTTTTAGACACTTGGAGACCAAAATAGAGCTCCAATAGCCTGAAAAAAAGTTTTTTGGTCAAAATGACTCTATTTTGGTCTCCAAGTGTTTAAAAAGCCTTTTTCTAGTCAAAATGCATTTGGTCACCAAAGGTCTGAAAAAAAATGTATTCAAATTGACTGTATTTTTGTCTTTTAGTGCTTTAAAAAGCCGGTTTTAGACAAGATTTTAGACATTTTGGCTCCAATGGCCTGAAAATCTTTTTGGTCAAAATGACTCTATTTGGGTCTCCAAGTGTCTAAAGAGCCCTTTTTAGTATAAATAACTGCATTTGGTCACCAAAGGTCTGAAAAATAAATTTAGTCAAAATGAATGTATTTTTGTCTTTTAGAGCCTTAGAGATTTGTCTAAAACTGGCTATTTGGGCTCCAATCGCCTGAAAAAAAATTTTGGTCAAAATGGTCTGGAAAAAAAATGGCCTGAAAAAAATTTTGGCCTGAAAAATTTTTTTGGTCAAAATGACTCTATTTTGGTCTCCTTTTGTAGTCAAAATAACTGCATTTGGTCACCAAAAGTCTGAAAAATTTATTTTAGTCCAAATAACTATATTTTTGTCTTTTAGAGCATTAAAAAGCTGTTTTTAGACAAGATTGCTGTATTTTGTCTCCAATGGTCTGAAAATTCTTTTTTGGGTCAAAATGACTGTATTTCGGTCTCACCCTGAATGCGCCTGATCTCGGAAGCAAAGCAGGGCCGGGCCTGGTTAGTACCTGGATGGGAGACCGCCTGGGAATACCAGGTGCTGTAGGCTTTTGGCTTTTCCTTTATTCGTTGGCTTTCTTTTTGTTTCTCCTGGCCCATTCATTACATGCTCTACACGCTATGTCGTGTATCTTTTGCGTTGCCCATGTGGTTTGGAATACGTGGGCCGCACGATACGCCAGCTGCATGTATGGTTAAACGAGCATGTGGCTAATATTATAAAAGCTTTCCCTAAACATAGCGTGTCGAGGCACTATGCTCTCTGCCATAATAAAGATCCTAGTGGCACTATTTTTATGGGGATTGATAAATTCCCGGGTAATTGGAGGGGTAGCAATCTGACGAGAGGGGTCTCCCAGTTGGAGACCAGTTGGATTTACCGCCTCAAATCCTATGCCCCTCACGGGCTCAATATTGATTGGGATATCAATTCCTTCATCAATAATTCATAATTCATAGTTTGAAGGTAGATTGCCTGTATACTAGTTGCCTATAACAAATGAGTTCATGTGTTTTTATCTGTATTTTCTTTTTGAGAGGCCTTTTTAATATGTTTTTATTTAAGATCATGTATTTTAGATTTATGATTGGTAATATTGCTAATATATCTTTTATGTATTAGTGTTGTATTTGGCGGTGTGGTCGGAGTCTCCCGATTTTTTTATTTCTGCTGAGAGATGGCGCCGGTTTCCACTGTGGTCCATTGTGACCATCTAATCATGCAAAGCTAATGGATACTTGTGTGTTTAGCTCAATTGGGCTTACATATGCTGTATCCATCTGCATAAGATTTATTTTGCACTGAATATTGTATGAGTGCTAATATTGGTCTTGATTGACTCTTAATGTGACATCCGGTTAATGTTTGGTTCCGGACGTTGGTACGCACGTGAACCGCATTCTAAGTCCGGATGTCTCTTCTTGTGAAATGCCGCTTGCGGTCTCTGACACGCAAGTGTCTTTCTTCCAGGATCCGGGACCTGTCTATTGCCCCGCCTATCCGTCTCCGTCAGCGCATAAATTGTAGACGTTCACTGCAGGCCACACCCCCTGACGATGTCAGTCTCTGATGAAACGCGTAGGAGGAGCCTGCGGTGCGTCACGCTGAGACCACGGAGGGGACGTGGCGGCCATTTTTTCGGCAGGAATCGAGCCTCGAGGACACCCTGATTTAAACACGCCATACAAACTACAGCCAAATGTGAGTTCACACTTAGAAAATTTACACAAGGGCAATTATTGCTAGGAGGCGATTTTAATATGCCTCTGTCTCCAACGGTCGATACCTCTAGGTCTGAATCGACCATTTCTGCAATGGCTTGCAGACGGATGCTGAGGACTCTATACAAGAAACAAATGATAGATGTCTGGCGTATTCTGGAAAGGGAATCTGGCGATGGAAAGGGAATTTACATTTTATTCAAGTCCACATAGGAGTTATTCGAGAATAGATTTCTTTCTGGTCCCCCACACTCATCTCCAAGCGGTTAAATGCACTGATATAGACAACATAACATGGTCATATCACGCAATGATCTCAATGATTTATAGTGTCACAACAATTAATTCAATAAAACTGAGATCTTGGATATTAAACGAGAGTCTTTTGCAGATAGAAGAGGTGAGGGTGGAGGTACACAAGGAACTTAGGGACTATTTCGATGTTAACGATCAGCCAGGATGCTGTATAGGAATATTGTGGGAAGCCCATAAATCAGTGATAAGAGGAGTTCTGATTAAGCATGGAGCAAGAATAAAGAAAGAAAGAAATAAACAATTAACGACATTATTAGAGAAACTTAAAATATTAGAAATAGAGCATAAACAAAAAAAGGTAAATAAGACACTAGAGGAACTAGTTATCGTAAGAAAACAAATATCAGATCTACTCCAATATAGAGCTAAGGCTGCAATACAAATATCGAGAAAGGTATCCTATGAATCAGGAAACAAATGTGGAAAGACCTTAGCAAGATCTATTCAGAACCAAAAATTAAGATCTTATATCCCACAGATTGTAACATCAGAGGGTAGTAAGAAGGTGATACCGAAACAAATTTCTGATGAGTTTAGGAATTTTTATTCTCTGTTGTATAATTTACGGGAGACAGGGAAAACACAGAAAGAGATGGATGATTATTTGATACAAACAGGTCTCCCCAAACTATCGGAAGAAGAACGAGAGGATCTGGAAAAACAAATCTCATTAGAGGAAATACAACAGACTATAAAAAACATGAAGATAGGCAAAGCACCAGGACCGGATGGATTAACACAACAGTACTTCCATGTATTGTCCCCAATTTTGGGACCATACATGGAAAGACTATTTAATGAGAGAGGTCCAGAGGGGATGTTTGCCAGAGATACTTTGGCAGCCTACTTGACGCTGATTCTGAAGGAGGGTAAGGACCCAGCAAATTGCGGAAGTTTTAGGCCTATCTCCCTGTTAAATACAGATTTAAAAATCTTCACGAAAATATTAGCTACTAGAATGTCGAGGATCCTTTTGAGGGTAATTCATTTAGATCAAGTAGGATTTATGATGGCAAGAGAAGCGAAAGACAATACTACGAGAGTCCTCAATTTAATCCACATAGTTAATAAAGCAAGGACCCCCTGTGTTATACTGAGCACCGACGCAGAAAAGGCTTTCGATAGAGTTGAGTGGGCCTTTATGCAGTCAGTGCTCAGATATATAGGAGTAGGAGAAGTAATGAGGGAAAGAATCACCAAAGTCTATTCAAATCCGACAGCGAGGGTGAAGGCTAATGGGGTACTCTCAGAACCTTTTTATATAAAGAACGGCACAAGACAAGGATGTCCACTTTCCCCATTGCTCTTCGCTCTAGTACTGGAACCTTTCTTATGTAAAATCCGCATGAATCCGGATATAAGAGGAGTTTCCCAGGGCAAAGAGCAATATAAAATCGCAGCCTATGCGGATGATCTGTTATTTACCTTGACAGAGCCAGACATCTCACTACCGGTGCTCCTAAAGGAATTTAAACAGTATGGGGACATGTCGAATCTCAAAATAAATTATGGGAAATCGGAAGCGCTGGGAATAGGGGTCTCGGAAGTTAAAATGAAGAGACTAAAAAGTAACTTTGGCTTTATCTGGGTGAAAGAGGCAGTGAAATATTTAGGGACATATATATCAGCAGACCTGTCAAGGTTAGTCAACCTGAATTTGCTCCCTCTGGTCAAGGAGACAAGGAGACTTCTTGACCAATGGGAGGGGGGATTCCAGTCTTGGTTTAGGAGGGGGAACCTAATAAAAATGAACATCTTACCAAAATATTTATATTTGATGTGAGCTCTGCCTATCAAAATATCGAATAGCTTCTTTAAAACCATACATGGAATGTTTACTAGATATATCTGGGCCAAGAAGAAGCCACGCATTGCTCGTAATAGCTTAACTTTGCCAAAGCATGTGGGAGGACTTGCGATCCCAGATCTACGTAGATACTATCATGCCATACAGCTAAATAGAATAATAGATTGGTGGCACCATTCGGAAACAAAAATTTGGGTTCAAATAGAACAGGCACAGACTGCAGTGTCCTTAAAGAGAGCGTTATGGTGCTATCAGAGTCTTCCTAAGACTTTAAAAACACACCAGTTGATAGGAAATACTATAAAGATAGGTAATCAGCAATCCCTGAGGCAAAAGTTAACAACAATAGATTCCCCTCTATATCCTATATTGGGGAACCCAAACTTTACCCCAGGACTGGATAGACAGTATTTCAAAAAACTACGAGAATCCGGACAAGTAAGTGTAAAAACTTTTGCGAATCAGAGGAGCTGGCCCTCGATCCCTAATTTAACAGATAGGAACGGACCATATAGCCTCCCTCTTTGGGAGGCGCTCCAGGTACAACATTTCTTGGAGTCGCTCCCAAGGCCGGAGAAATTTGTAAAACCGTTGACAAACTTTGAGAGGCTATGTGAGAAGGGGGAGAGTAGTTGACGTGTCCTCTCTATGCTATATAAAATGATGAATACCCCAATAGAACAACCAAAATTAAATTGGGTGGAAAAGTGGAAATCAGATTTAAATAGGGATATAACAATAGCACAGGTACAGAGAATATGTAGGTTAACATTCGGGCCAACAAAGTGCACTAAGCCCCGGTTCACATTTGTGCGAGTGCCGGGTTCGCATGTAATATCGGAGCGCACTGCTCCGACATTACATGCGATCAGCTGTGCGGTGCGAGTTTAGCCATACAGTTTGTATGGCTAAATTCGCATCGCACCCAGAGCAAACACGCACAGGAGGCATTTTTGCAGCCGCATCAGGATCGGATCGCACAGCGGTTCACACTTGTGCGATCCGCTCCTGTGCGAACTGCACGATCGCACTGCGATATGCGATCAAACTGGGGGTGTCGTTAAGATTACATTGACACCCCCAGCGTATCGCATATGGCAGTGTGAACTGCCGGGGGTGCGTGTGCGATGCGGGAACAGGCTGCGAATTCGCAGCCTTCCCGCATCGCATAAATGTGAACCGAGCCTAAAATTCAGGAAACAAATTATAAGATCTTAACCAGATGGTATAATACACCAGATAAATTACATAAGTGGTATCCCCAGAAATCTGATAGGTGCTGGAGATGTGGAATTGCCCAGATATAAAGAAATACTGGTCGGAAGTAGGGGGTATAATTCAGAAAATAACGGATTATAGAATTGAGGGAGATGCAGCCTTTTGCCTCTTGCAGATATCGGGGCTATCAAGGAAGAAATATGAAAGATCGATATTACCTCATATTATGAATGCTGCAAGAGCATGCATACCGCAATACTGGAGGAGGACAAATCCCCCCTCAGTATCTGAATGGGCACGGAAATAAGAGCATATAAATAAAATGGAGGATTTAGTACTTTCCTCACAAAACAAATACGAACAATATAAGGCGATATGGGGTATCTGGAACTTATTTACGACCTCGGATGAGGGGAAACAACTCCTCCACTTAGCACCCTAAAATATGAGCTTGGGGGACTTGACTACAAAGGTTCAGCGTTTTGAAGGCCCTGGTTGAGGGAGGAGAGGGGGAGGAGAAACAATTTATAAAAAATGTTTTTTTTTGTGAGTGGATGTTTGTCTGATAGTATGAGTGAGGGAAGGAGGGGGGTAGGGAGGGAGGGGAAAAGAGTGGAAAGGAGAAAAGAATAGTGTAGGAGACGGAAAGATGAACTCCATAGCTGTCTTCTCGGAAGACACAATACAGAGGTAGATTAAAGGGGGCAGCAGTGATGTTTGGAGATGAAGGGAGAGGGAAGAGTGAAAAGGAAGATTGGGTAAGAGCCTTGCGATCTGGACAAACTGTTTCCTCGTCAAGGAATTTTTTTCTCTTTCTTATTGCGGGCGCTATTGGTACCCTGGAAAATGATGAATATTTCTTTGAATGTGCACACATTGTGTACTGGGAAGAGGATGGGGGCTTGTATTGTGGTTCTCGTTCTCTTTTTGTTTATGCCTTGGAGGTATATATTATACTTTGTGTTGTAATTCTCCTTGAAATTAAAATAAAGAACAATAAATACAAAAAAAAAAAAAAAAAAGAAAGCTAAGAACGTAGTATTCTGTGGCTGAAGGTACATTAGGCATTCACGGGATACAGAAGCAAGTGTCCGCCGTAAAAGGCCCCAAAAATTAGCCCACATGGGTTTACCTGACAGCTAAGAACATGTGGCTGAAGGTACATTAGGCATTCACTGGATAAAGAAGTAAGTGTCAGCCATAAAAGGCCCCAAAAAATAGCCCACATCAGTTTACCTGACAACTAAGAACGTAGTATTGGTGGCTGGAGGTACATTAGGCATTCACACAGTATACAGAATTAAGTGTCGGCCTGTATAGGCCCCAAAAATTAGCTCACATGGGTATAACTGACAGCAAAGAACGTAGTATTTAATGGCTGGAGGTACATTAGGCACTCACATGATACAGAAGTAAGTGTCGGCCTGTATAGGCCCCAAAAATTAGCTCACATGGGTTTAAATGACAGCAAAGAAAGTAGTATTCTGTGGCTGAAGGTACATTAGGCATTCACAGGATACAGAAGTAAGTGTCGGCCATAAAAGGCCCCAGAAATTAGCCCACATGGGTTTACCTGACACTCACCTTCAGCCACAGAATACTACGTTCTTAGCTGTCAGTTCAACCCATGGCTAATTTTTGGGCCGATACAGGCCGACACTTACTTCTGTACCCTGTGAATGCCTAATGTACCTTCAGCCACCAAATATTACGTTCTTGGCTGTCAGGCTAATTTTTGGGGACTTTTATGGCCGACACTTACTTCTGTATCCTGTGAATGCCTAATGTACCTTCAGCCACAGAATACTAAATACATTCATTTTGACAAAAAATATTTCAGACCCTTGGAGACCAAATGCATTTATCTTGTCTAAAACCGGCTTTTAAAGACTCTAAAAGACAAAAATACAGTCATTTTGACTAAAAATGTTGTCAGACCTTTGGTGACCAAATGCAGTTATTTTGACTAACAAAAAGGCTTTTTAGACACTTGGAGACCAAAATAGAGTAATTTTGACCAAAACATTTTTTTCAGGCCATTGGAGCCCAAATGGCCGATTTTAGACAAATCTTGTCTAAACCCAGCTTTTTAAGGCTCTAAAAGACAAAAATACAGTCATTTTGACTAAAATTGTTTTTCAGACCTTTGGTGACCAAATGCAGTTATTTTGACTAAAATAGGCTTTTTAGACACTTGGAGACCAAAATACAGTCATTTAACCCAAAAAAAATTTCAGACCATTGGAGACAAAATACTGTAATCTTGTCTAAAACCGGCTTTTTAAGACTCTAAAAGACAAAAATAGTCATTTTGACTAAAAAATGTTTTCAGACCTTTGGTGACCAAATGCAGTTATTTTGACTAAAAAAAGGCTTTTAAGACACTTGGAGACCAAAATAGAGTCATTTTGACCAAAAACATTTTCAGGCCTTTGGAGAGCAAAATGCAGCTATCTTGTCTAAAACCGGCTTTTTAAAACTCTAAAAGACAAAAATACAGTCATTTTGACGAAAACATTTTTTTCAGACCTTTTGACTAAAACCGGCTTTTTAAGACTCTAAAATACAAAAATACAATCATTTTGAATAAAAAATTTTTTCATTCACAGGATACAGTAGTAAGTGTCAGCCGTAAAAGGCCCCAAAAATTAGCCCACATGGGTTTACCTGACAGCTAAGAATGTAGTATTTGGTGGCTGAAGGTACATTAGGCATTCACTGGATATAGAAGTAAGTGTCGGCCATAAAAGGCCCCAAAAAAGTAGCCCAAATGGGTTTACCTGACAGCTAAGAATATAGTATTCTGTGGCTTAAGGTACATTAGGCATTCACAGGATAAAGAAGTAAGTGTCGGCCATAAAAGGCCCCAAAAATTAGCCCACATCAGTTTACCTGACAACTAAGAACGTAGTATTTGGTGGCTTGAGGTACATTAGGCATTCACACAGTATACAGAAGTAAGTGTCGGCCTGTATAACCCCAAAAAATTAGCCCACATGGGTTTAATTGACAGCTAAGAATGTAGTATTCTTTGGCTGAAGGTACATTAGGCATTCACTGGATATAGAAGTAAGTGTCGGCCATAAAAGGCCCCAAAAAATAGTCCACATGGGTTTACCTGACAGCTAAGAACATAGTATTCTGTGGCTGAAGGTACATTAGGCATTTACAGGATAAAGAAGTAAGTTTCGGCCATAAAAGGCCCCAAAAAAGTAGCCCAAATGGGTTTACCTGACAGCTAAGAATGTAGTATTCTGTGGCTGAAGGTACATTAGGCATTCACAGGATAAAGAAGTAAGTGTCGGCCATAAAAGGCCCCAAAAATTAGCCCACATCAGTTTACCTGACAACTAAGAACGTAGTATTTGGTGGCTTGAGGTACATTAGGCATTCACACAGTATACAGAAGTAAGTGTCGGACTGTATAGGCCCCAAAAATTAGCTCACATGGGTTTAACTGACAGCACAGAACGTAGGATTTGATGGCTGGAGGTACATTAGGCTTTCACAGGATACAGAAGTAAGTGTCAGCCTGTATAGGCCCCAAAACTTAGCTCACATGGGTTTAACTGACAGCAAAGAACATAGTGTATTTGATGGCTAGAGGTAAATTAGGCATTCACACAGGAGAAACAAAAAGAAAGCCAACAAATAACTTGAGGTGCCATCTTGCCATGGCCAAGTTCAAAGGGGGTCGAGGGTGGCAGTGGTCATCGCCTACGGCCACATCACCATGAACGCACCCGATCTTGTCTAATCTCGGAAGCTAAGCAGGGTCAGGCCTGGTTAGTACCTGGATTGGAGACCGCCTGGGAATACCAGGTGCTGTAGGCTTTTCCTTTATTCGTTGGCTTTCTTTTTGTTTCTCCCGAGGTGCCATATTGGCATGGCCAAGTTCAAAGGGGTCGAGGTTGGCATTTGTGATCGCCTACGGCCACATCACCCTGAAAGTGCCCGATCTCATCTCATCTCAGAAGCTAAGCAGGGTCGGGCCTGGTTAGTAGCTGGATGGGAGACTGCCTGGAAATACCAGGTGCTGTAGGCTTTTGGCTTTTCCTTTATTTGTTTGCTTTCTTTTTGTTTCTCCTGAGGTGCCATCTTGCCATGGCCAAGTTCAAAGGGGTCGAGGGTGGCAGTGGTGATCGCCTATGGCCACATCACCCTGAACTCGGTCAAGCTCGTCTGATCTCAGAAGCTAAGCAGGGTCATGCCTGGTTAGAACCTGGATGGGAAACCGCCTGGGAATACCAGGTGCTGTAGGCTTTTGGCTTTTCCTTTATTCGTTGGCTTTCTTTTTGTTTCTCCTGAGTCGCCATCTTGCCATGGCAAAGTTCAAATGGGTCGAGGGTGGCAGTGGTGATTGCCTACAGCCACATCACCCTCAACGTGCCCTATCTTGTCTGATCTTGGAAGCTAAGCAGGGTCGGGCCTGGTTAGTACCTGGATGGGAGACCGCCTGGGAATACCAGGTGCTGTAAGGCTTTTGGCTTTTCCTTTTTTTTTTATTTAAAATTTTGTAATATAACACGTGAGTATCAACAACAGAAAAGGAAAAAATAAATACAGACATTATGCAAATTAGGTCACTCATAGTATGGGTAACCTGAACTGGGGAAGGGCAGGGCGGTCCAGAGTCAAAAGAGCATGGAAACTGATGGGGAATGTGAGAGTGGGGGAGAGTTCTTGGGCGAGTCCTGGAACGTAAATGTATATTGATCCATAGAGGGGTCGGATTTGGAGAAGGAGTACTTGACGTAATTGTCCCATTTCTGTAGAAATGATTTCCGTGAGGATGGGGCTGAAAAATCCGTGTTGAGGCGGTCAATGGAAAGAAGTGTGGAAAGCTCTGATCTGACCCGGGAAACTAAGGGGGGAGTCGTGGAGATCCAATTAGTTAGGATTGTCCTTCTGGCCACCAGTAAACAGGTCAGGATCCACAGACGATGTGGCGAGGCAGGGGTGCTAGACCACTTTTGGAGGCGTTTGTCCCAGTAACCAAACAGGAGCAATATAGGGTCTTTGGGTATGTGCCACTTCGTCACTTCCCTGATGAAGGTCAGTACCTGGTCCCAGAATGTCGTGATATAGGGACAGGACCAGAACTTGTGGCAAAGAGAAGGTCGTTCCGCGGAACATAACGGTCAGTTATGAGCATCCTGAATCGTTTTGTTTAGAGGTACATTAGGTATTCACACAGTATACAGAAGTAAGTGTCGGCATGTATAGGCCCCAAAAATTAGCTCACATGGGTTTACCTGACAGCTAAGTATGTAATATTTGGAGGCTGAAGGTACATTAGGCATTTACAGGATACAGAAGTAAGTGTCGGCCTGTATAGTCCCCAAAAATTAGCCCACATGGGTTTAAACTGACAGCTAAGAACGTAGTATTCAGTGGCTCAAGGTACATTAGGCATTCACAGGATACAGAAGTAAGTGTCGGCCTGTATAGGCCCCAAAAATTAGCTCACATTGGTTTAACTGACAGCAAAGAACGTACTGTATTTGATGGCTGGAGGTACATTAGGCATTCACAATATACAGAAGTGTCGGCCTGTATAGGCCCCAAAAATTAGCTCACATGGGTTTAACTGACACCAAAGAACATAGTGTATTTGATGGCTGGAGATACATCAGGCATTGACAGTCAGTGTTGGTCATCTAATTTTAAAAAAGTAATTAGTTACAGTTACAAATTACTTTTCCCAAAAAGTAATTGAGCTACTGACTCAGTTACCACATTGAAAAAGTAATTAGTTACTCAGCAAAGTAACTGCAACTTTTTTTACTATTCTATAATGCAATTACGTTCTATGAGATCTTTAATAGTGGTGGCGGTGTGGCACACTGTAGGGGTCTGAGTCCTGAGTCCTCCTGACTGTGAGTAACTGTATTTTGTTTAGATTTTTGGTACCTGCTGCCTGGAGTGGCTGACTGTTGGTGGTGTGGCACACGAGTGGTGGCTGTGTGGCACACTGGTGGTGGTGGCGGTGTGGCACACTGGTGGTGGTGGCGGTGTGGCACACTGGTGGTGGTGGCGGTGTGGAACACTGGTGGTGGTGGCGGTGGCGGTGTGGAACACTGGTGGTGGCGGTGTGGCACACTGGTGGTGTGGCACGCTGCTGGTGGTGGTGTGATGGCTGGTGGGGGTCTGAGACCTGAATCCTGACTGTCTGTGACTGACTGAGTTTTTTTTTTGGTACCTGCTGTGCTGGGCTTGCTGGTGGTGGTGTGGCCTCTGGCCTGGCAGGCACACTGTTGTCCGGGTCCCTCTGGCTCCGTCCTCCTGCAGGCCTCAGGCCTGCCTGTCTGTGCCTCTCTCCTCTTCTGGGCTGGCTGTGTGCGTTGGACCATTGGTGGACTGGTGGTGGTGGACTTCCTGCTGCCCAGTGCCCTGTGGTGGTGGGGGAGTCTCCTGGACTATATCGTTTTGTAAGTAACTGCCACTGGTTGTTTTATATATATTTTGCCAGTCTGGCAAAAGTAAGGTCCCCCATAGATCCCCCTTCAGTGCAGGCCAGGGCAGGTCTCCCGTAGATCCCCTTTAGTGCAGGCCAGGGCAGGTCCCCCATAGATCCCCATTTAGTGCAGGCCAGGGCAGGTCCCCCCATAAATCCCCACTTTAGCGCAGGCAGGTCCCCCATAGATCCCCCTTTAGTGCAGGCCAGGGCAGGTCCCCCCATAAATCCCCACTTTAGCACAGGCAGGTCCCCCATAGATCCCCCTTTAGTGCAGGCCAGGGCAGGTCTCCCATAGATCCCCCCTTTAGAGCAGGCAGGTCCCCATATATCCCGCTGTAATGCAGGTAGGTCCCCCATAGATCCCCCTTTAGAGCAGGCCTGACCAGGGTGAGGGTCCTCCATATTTATGCATCCCCCTTTAGAGCAGGCAAGGGAGGCAGGTCCCCCATAGATCTCCCTTTAGAACAGACAAGGGCAGGCAGGTCAACCATCCCCCATAGATCCCCCTTTAGTGCAGGCAGGTCCCCCATAGGACTCCCTTGCCTGCTCTAAAGGGGGATGTATAAATATGGGGGACCCTTATCCTGGCCTGCTCTAAAGGGGGATCTGTGGGGAACCTGGGATGGTTGACCTGCCTGCTCTAAAGGGGTATTTATAAATATGGGGGTCCCTCACCCTGGCCTAGGCCTGCTCTAAAGGGGGATCTAGAGGGGACCTGGGATGGCTGACCTGCCTGCCATTGTCTGCTCTAAAGGGGTATTTATAAATATGGGGGACCCTCACCCTGGCCTAGGCCTGCTCTAAAGGGGGATCTAGGGGGGACCTGGGATGGCTGACCTGCCTGCCATTGTCTGCTCTAAAGGGGTATTTATAAATATGGGGGACCCTCACCCTGGCCTAGGCCTGCTCTAAAGGGGGATCTAGGGGGACCCCCTAGATCCCCCTTTAGAGCAGGCCTAGGCCAGGGTGAAGGTCCCCCATATTTGTAAATACCCCTTTAGAGCAGGCAACCCCCTAGATCCCCAATTAGAGCAGGCTTAGGACAGGGTGAGGGTCCCCCATATTTATAAATACCCCTTTAGAACCCCCTAGATCCCCCTTTAGAGCAGGCCTAGGACAGGGTGAGGGTCCCCAATATTTATAAATACCCCTTTGTTAGAGCAGGCAAGAGCAGACAGGTCAGCCATCCCAGGTCCCCCCTAGATCCCCCTTACAGCAGGTCAGGGTGACATTCCCCCTTAAAGCAGTCCAAGCAGGGTTCCCAGGCCTCCAGTCCAGTGAGTCCACCACAACCTTACCTACCGTTACAATCTTCCTGTTCTTCTCCCGCGCTGGACAGTCAGACAGTCACAGAGAGATCACTGAGCAGCCGCGCACGCAGGTCTCTCTCCAGTCTCCACTTTGTGGGCGGTGCCACTGCCAAGAGCTAGAGCCGAACAGGAGACGGGAGTGGACAACCCGAGGGAGGCCTGAGGCTCCGCCCCCGAGCGATCGCATCAGCAGACGGGCAGAGTGAGTCTACTAGCTTCGGTGCGGCGGACACTGCAAGGACCGCTCACGGACACCAGTGTCCGTGTGCAGACACCTTGCCGACCCTGAATACAATTACATCTACGGCTATCTAGTGGCGGTAGATGTAATTGCGGTAACGCAGCCGAAAGTAGCGGCAGCGGTGTTACAGGGACAAAATGAGTAATCTGATAGATTACTCGTTACCCTCAAAAGTAACTGCGTTAAGTAACGCTGTTTACTTAAACGCAGTTACTACCAACACTGTTGACAGTATACAGAAGTAAGTGTCGGCCTGTTTAGGCCCCAAAAATTAGCTCACATAGGTTTAACTGACAGCAAAGAACGTAGTATTCTGTGGCTAAAGGTACATTAGGCATTCACAGGATGCAGAAGTAAGTAGAAAATGTTATGTGCCGACCCTAAATGCCAGTAAGCCAAGAAAGGTCCTGCCACATCCCTAAGGACATATGAGAAAAAAGTGTATCAAGTGGTATTGGTGTTCCAATACACCAGACCCTAAATGAGCCCCACAGGGAACTGTGTATTCTGAGGAAACACCCAACCTGGGACTTTGTAGGCAGGAGTTACTTGGCATGAATAGATAAATAAAAGACCAATTTAAAATATAATGATTTTATTAATACATGTGTACAAAATTGTTAAAAAAGACACAGATGCAAAGGCATCAAAAGACAGTCAATATAGAAAATATGTAATACATAAAATTATGAACCATATCCTAGAGTAGTGGGGTCACCCAGGTCCAACATGTTTCGCCGACTCTGCAGACTCTGACTTAAAAAGGCTTTTTAGACACATGGAGACCAAAATAAAGTCATTTTTACTGAAAATTTCTTTTCAGGCCATTGGAGCCAAAATGGCCGGTTTTAGACAAATCTTGTTTTAAACTGGCTTTTTAAAGCTCTAAAAGACAAAAATACATTCATTTTGACTTAATTTTTTTTCAGACCTTTGGGGACCAAATGCAGTTATTTTGACTAAAAAAGGCTTTTTAGACACTTGGAGACCAGAATAGAGTCATTTTAACCAAAAAATGTTTTTCAGGCCATTGGAGCCAAAAGTCTAAAATCTTGTCTAAAACCAGCTTTTTAATGCTCTAAAAGACAAAAATATAGTCATTTGGACTAAAAAAAATTTCAGACCTTTGGTGACAAAATGCAGTTATTTTGACTACAAAAGGAGACCAAAATAGAGTCATTTTGACCAAAACTTTTTTTCAGGCCAAAATTTTTTTTCAGGCCATTTTCTTTCCAGACCATTTTGACCAAAACATTTTTTCAGGCGATTGGAGCCCAAATGGCCAGTTTTAGACAAATCTCTAAGGCTCTAAAAGACAAAAATACATTCATTTTGACTAAATTTATTTTTCAGACCTTTGGTGACCAAATGCAGTTATTTATACTATTAAAAAGGGCTATTTAGACACTTGGAGACCAAAATAGACTCATTTTGACCAAAAAGATTTTCAGGCCATTGGAGCCAAAATGTCTAAAATCTTGTCTAAAACCGGCTTTTTAAAGCACTAAAAGACAAAAATACAGTCAATTTGAATACATTTTTTTTCAGACCTTTGATGACCAAATGCATTTTGACTAGAAAAAGGCTTTTTAAACACTTGGAGACCAAAATAGAGTCAAAATGACCAAAAAACTTTTTTTCAGGCTATTGGAGCTCTATTTTGGTCTCCAAGTGTCTAAAAAGCCTTTTTTAGTATAAATAACTGCATTTGGTCACCAAAGGTCTGAAATTTTTTTTAGTCAAAATGAATGTATTTTTGTCTTTTAGAGCCTTAAAAAGCCGGTTTTAGACATGATTAGTCTAAAACCGGCAATTTGGCTCCAATGACCTGAAAAATTATTTTTGGTCAAAATGACTCTATTTATGTCTCCAAGTGTCTAAAAAGCCTTTTTTAGTCACAATAACTGCATTTGCTCACCAAAGGTCTGATGAAAAAAAAAATTGTCAAAATAACTGTATTTTCTTCTTTTAGAGCCTTAAAAAGCCGGTTTTAGACAAGATTTGTCTAAAACTGGCCATTTGGGCTCCAATGGCCTGAAAAAATGTTTTCGGTCAAAATGACTCTATTTTGGTCTCCAAGTGCTTTAGTCAAAATGACTATATGTTTGTCTTTTAGAGCATTAAAAAGCCGGTTTTAGACAAGATTTTAGACATTTGGCTCCACTTACCTGAAAAAATGTTTTGGTCAAAATGACTATATTTTGGTCTCCAAGTGTCTAAAAATACTTTTTTTATTCAAAATAACTGCATTTGGTCACCAAATGTCTGAAAAAAATTAAGTCAAAATGAATGTATTTTTGTCTTTTAGAGCTTTAAAAAGCCGGTTTAAGACAAGATTTGTCTAAAACCGGCCATTTGGGCTCCGATGGCCTGAAAAGAAATTTTCGGTCAAAATGACTCTATTTTGGTCTCCAAGTGTCTATAAAGCATTTTATAGTCAAAATAACTGCATTTGGTCACCAAAGGTCTGAAATTGTTTTTTTAGTCTAAATGACTATATTTTTGTCTTTTAGAGCCTTAAAAAGCTGGTTTTAGACAAGATTTTAGACATTTGGCTCCAATGGCCTGAAAAAAAGTTTTTTGGTCAAAATGACTCTATTTTGGTCTCCAAGTGTCTAAAAAGCCTTTTTCTAGTCAAACTAACTGCATTTGGTCACCAAAGGTCTGGAAAAAAAATGTATTCAAATTGACTGTATTTTTGTCTTTTAGTGCCTTAAAAAGTCGGTTTTAGACAAGATTTTAGACATTTGGCTCAAATGGCCTGAAATTTTTTTTCGGTCAAAATGACTCTATTTTGGTCTCCAAGTGTCTAAAAAGCCTTTTTTAGTCAAAATAACTGCATTTGGTCACCAAAGATCTGAAAAAAAATTTAGACAAATTGACTCTATTTTTGTCTTTTAGAGCCATAAAAAGCTGGTTTTAGACAAGATTTTAGACATGTGGGCTCCAATGGCATGAACATTTTTTTTGGTTAAAATGACTCTATTTTGGCTTCCAAGTGTCTAAAAATCTTTTTTTAGTATAAATAACTAGGGATGATCGAACGGTTCGGGTCGACCATCGGTTCGACCCGAACATTGGATGTTCGATATTCGGCCGAATACCGAACTTTTTGCGGCAAAAGTTCGGTATTCGGCCACCAGAACCGCCCAAAATGCACTGGGACAGGAACTGGGCTTTAAAAGCCCATGATTGGCCCAGAAACGTCTGCAAAAGCCAATGAGGGGGCAGGAGTCTCCTAGGAACGTGATTGGAGTGACTACGGGGACCAGAGGCCAATCAGGAGTGAATACGCCCCACACTATATAAGATGGCCCCGCCTAACCCCTAGCACAGTTATCCAGAGCCTGTTGAAGAGAGTTGAAGCAGTTCTGTCTGACTCCTGCTTGCTACACTACATTTCCTATATATCGAGTGGTTCTAAAGCTCCATATAGCAGAATTGTATTTAGCTTACAGCCAGTGTAGTTAGATACAGCGATTGTGCTGGTTCTTAGAGTTACAAAAAAAAAAAAAAAAAACTTAAGGGACAGTGTCAGTCTTCTGCTGTATGGAGCTTTCTATTTAGCGGAAAGGGATATCTAGTGTAGTTAGGGAACTTTGTACTACATTAGTTAGATTTGAAAATTTAGTTTCTGTAGGGAAAGTGTGAGGGTTCTGTTTAGTGAGCACGTGGCACAGTGCTGCTCTATCACAGCAGGTATACGTGCTTGCTAGGCAGCAAAATACAGTGACAACTTAACGCCTGTTGTTCAAAGCGTTAGGTGCACTGTACAAAAGCCTTTGCAACTGTGCGTGACACGCAACTGCTGTGCTGTATCCAGCGACAACTGTGGGTCGCATAGCAGTGTGCGTTTTTCACCGCACACAGTTGCCAACGCATCAGTGACAACCTAACGCCTGTTGTTCAAAGCGTTAGGTCCACTGTGCAAAAGGCTTTGCTACTGTGCGTGACACATCTGCTGTGCTGTATCCAGCGACAACTGTGGGTCGCATAGCAGTGTGCGTTTTTCACCGCAAAAGTTGCTAACGCATCAGTGACAACTTAACGCCTGTTGTTCAAAGCGTTAGGTGCACTGTACAAAAGCCTTTGCAACTGTGCGTGACACGCAACTGCTGTGCTGTATCCAGCGACAACTGTGGGTCGCATAGCAGTGTGCGTTTTTCACCGCACACAGTTGCCAACGCATCAGTGACAACCTAACGCCTGTTGTTCAAAGCGTTAGGTCCACTGTGCAAAAGGCTTTGCTACTGTGCGTGACACATCTGCTGTGCTGTATCCAGCGACAACTGTGGGTCGCATAGCAGTGTGCGTTTTTCACCGCACACAGTTGCCAACGCATCAGTGACAACCTAACGCCTGTTGTTCAAAGCGTTAGGTCCACTGTGCAAAAGGCTTTGCTACTGTGCGTGACACATCTGCTGTGCTGTATCCAGCGACAACTGTGGGTCGCATAGCAGTGTGCGTTTTTCACCGCACACAGTTGCCAACGCATCAGTGAGAAATATGCCTGGTAGACCAAGAAAAGGCATACGTGGCCCTGCTGCGGAAAGGGGCACAGCTTCTAGGGTGTCTAGAGGCAGGGGTGGACGTGGTGGTCAGTCCTCAGCCAGGCCACCATTTGGATTGTTCTCCGGCAGTGGCCAAGCTATACGTCCACAGTATGTACAGGAGGTGGTGGACTATATGAACAAACCCTCATCATCGGCATCATCTGCAACTACAGTGACCCAGGCAGAGAAAAGTGGTCAGTCTTCTGCAGTTGTCAGAACAAATACAGATGAGTCCATGTCCACCTCATGTCCTCCCTTAGACCCAATTTCAGACATGGCAGAGGAGTCAGCTGAGCTGTTTGACCACAGTGTCGGCCATCTACTCCAGCCTGATGCTCAGTCCTTTATGGAGTCTGATGTTGGGTCTGAGTTTGAGGAGGAGGCAGAGCAAACAAGAGGGGAGAGCAGACGGCCCGCTCCATCTAAGGCCGCACCTGTTGTCTCCCAGGCCAGGCCTGATGCTCAGTCTTTGATAGAATCAGATGTTGGGTCTGAGGTTGAGGAGGAGGCAGAGCAAACAAGAGGGGAGAGCAGACGGCCCGCTCCATCTAAGGCCGCACCTGTTGTCTCCCAGGCCAGGCCTGATGCTCAGTCTTTGATGGAGTCAGATGTTGGGTCTGAGGTTGAGGAGGAGGCAGAGCAAGCAAGAGGGGAGAGCAGACGGCCTACTCCATCTAAGGCCACACCTGTTGTCTCCCGGGCCACTATACACACCTCATCTTGCTGGGCCTTTTTTGAGACATCCCATGCAGATAAAACAGTTGCGATCTGCAAGATTTGTAAGAAGGGTATAAAACGTGGCAAAAATGTCAACCACCTGGGTACAAGCTGCCTAAACAGGCATTTGACAACCCACCACTCGGCCCGTTGGCAGGAGCATTTAAAGAACCCACAAAAGGGCCAAAGATTGGTCAGTCGGCCTCCTAGTTCTCCTCGCGCTCCTCCTCATGCTCCATCTGCTCCACCTGCTCCACCTGCACATCAGTCTGTTCCTGGCCCTGCTATAATCACTCGTCACCTGTTGGCAGCCTCCACTGGCAGGGATGATGATATAGCAGGCAGTGTCGCATCTACCTCCAGCACACCACCAGCTGTATCATCTAGACGCCAAATTTCGATTTCACACATGCTGGAACGAAAAAAAATGTATACTCCCCGCCACCCACATGCCCAGCGTCTAAACAGTAGTTTGGCTAAACTACTGGCTCTGCAACTATTACCATTTAACCTGGTAGAGTCTGCTCCCTTCCGTGACTTCGCAAAATGTGCAGTTCCACAGTGGCAGGTGCCAAGTCGGCATTACTTTTCCCGTAAGGCCCTGCCATCCCTATACCAACATGTGGAAGGCAATGTAGTGTCGTCCCTGGCCAAGTCAGTCAGCCGTAAGATACACTTGACGGCTGACACTTGGTCAAGCAAACATGGGCAGGGACGGTACATTTCTGTCACTGCTCACTGGGTGACACTGCTTGCCAGTGGAAGGGATTGTAGCCAGGGCTCGGTGCTGCAGCCAGTGTTGCCCCCACATCTGCAAACAGCTGGTGGTGTCGCTGATCCGGGTAGATCGATCACTTCTACCCCCTCCTGCTCCTCCTCCTCTACCTCCTCCATGCCCTCCTCTGCAGAATGGTCCTTTGAATATGATGAGGTACCACGTAAACGTTCAAAGGGCTATTCTATGTCTCAGGCCAAAAGGTGTCACGCAGTGCTGCAGCTTGTGTGTCTAGGGGACAGGCAGCACACTGCCCCTCAGATTCTTGGGGCTCTGCAGGCACAGGCCCAGAGGTGGTTGACACCACGCCAGCTGCAGCCAGGGATGGTGGTTACTGATAATGGGTCAAACCTCCTGGCCGCCCTTCGTCAGGGAAAGTTAACCCATGTGCCATGCCTGGCGCATGTCCTGAATCTCGTGGTACAGCGGTTTTTGAACTCGTACCCGGGAATGCAGGATGTGCTAAGGATGGCAAGAAGGGTGTGCAGTCACTTCAGGCGGTCGTACAGTGCCACTGCACGTTTGGCCAAAGTGCAGCGCGAGTTTCACCTGCTGGTACACCGCCTCATCTGTGACATGCCCACCCGCTGGAACTCCACCTTGGCTATGCTGCAGCGCCTGTACACGCAGCAGAGGGCCCTCAATGAATACCTATGCGAGTACGGCACCAGCACTGGCTCTGCGCGCCTGGGCTTCTTTTCACCACGGCAGTGGCTTTTGATTAAGGATGCATGCGCTGTCCTCTCGCCATTTGAGGAGGCCACAAGGATGGTCAGCCGGGACAGCGCATGCATCAGTGACACCCTACCGGTACTGTTTTTGTTGGAGCACACTCTGCGTGGCATTATGGACAGGGCACTGGAGGCAGAGCAGCAGGAGGAAGAGGAGGACTTCCTTGCCTCTCAAGGCCCCCTTTATCCTGAGAATCCTGACCCCATTATGCCTAGCTCCCAGAGGCCCGAGCAGGATCCAGGGGTGGAAGAGGAGGAGGAGGACGATTCTGCGGGAACTTTTGCAGGGTTTGAGGAGGAGGAGGAGGAAGACATGCGGCAATCTGCAAGGCCTAGTTTGACTCCCTCGGGACACTTTGGAGTAGTACGTGGCTGGGAGGAGGAGGAGCCCGTTGAAGATAATGTCGTTATGAGTGACCCCGAGGAGTCAGCTTCTCAGGCCTTCGCTAATTTGCGACGCATGGGAAACATCATGCTCCAGAGCCTGCGAAAGGACCCCAGAATCAAGGCCATTAAAGAGACTAACCACTATTGGTTGGCCACCCTACTTGACCCCCGGTACAAGTGTAAAGTCTCGGAGCTTTTCCCATCCACCCATAGAGTCCACAGGATCAAATCCCTTGAGGACAGTCTCAAGAGGAATCTGGTGAACATGTTCCCCGACTCCCGTAGGGTGCAGGGGCGGGGACAACCTACCATGGATTCTACTGGTGGTCACGAGAGGAGCGTTGGAGAAGGCGTGCGGTTGACGGATGCCTTTCGGTCTTTTTTTAGTCCTCACCGCCCAGGCCTCTCAGCTGCCACATCGCATCGACACCGTCTGCATCACATGGTGGACGATTACGTGAGGGCACAAAGTGACACAGAGGGCTTTTCATGTGACGAATCCGATCCACTGGCATACTGGGTCTTAAGATTAGACCACTGGCCAGAACTGGCCCAGTATGCCATGGAGTTGTTGGCCTGCCCTGCTTCCAGTGTCCTATCGGAACGGGCATTCAGCGCAGCAGGAGGATTCGTCACAGACCATCGAACTAGACTCTCCACCGACTCAGTCGACCGTTTGACATTCATTAAGATGAATCAGTCGTGGATATCAAGCTTTGATGCACCTGATGCAGACCTTGTAGACTAGGCTATCGTTGTGATGTGGCAGTTGAGCCTCAGTTTAAGCCTGGACCATGGTGCCACCCTCAAACCCTCCTCTCATTCTCTTTACGTTCACAGAACCTCATTTTGGTTATGACAAAAACGACAATGTTTGCGCACCTGTTCCACAGGTGCACACCTTTACAATTTTTGGGCCTCCTTCAACACCAGCTCTTTGGGGTTAAGGTGGGGAGGCTATGCTAAAACAAAAACGACAATGTTTGCGCACCTGTTCCACAGGTGCACACCTTTACAATTTTTGGGCCTCCTTCAACACCAGCTCTTTGGGGTTAAGGTGGGGAGGCTATGCTAAAACAAAAACGACAATGTTTGCGCACCTGTTCCACAGGTGCACACCTTTACAATTTTTGGGCCTCCTTCAACACCAGCTCTTTGGGGTTAAGGTGGGGAGGCTATGCTAAAACAAAAACGACAATGTTTGCGCACCTGTTCCACAGGTGCACACCTTTACAATTTTTGGGCCTCCTTCAACACCAGCTCTTTGGGGTTAAGGTGGGGAGGCTATGCTAAAACAAAAACGACAATGTTTGCGCACCTGTTCCACAGGTGCACACCTTTACAATTTTTGGGCCTCCTTCAACACCAGCTCTTTGGGGTTAAGGTGGGGAGGCTATGCTAAAACAAAAACGACAATGTTTGCGCACCTGTTCCACAGGTGCACACCTTTACAATTTTTGGGCCTCCTTCAACACCAGCTCTTTGGGGTTAAGGTGGGGAGGCTATGCTAAACAAAAACTACCATGTTTGCGAACCTGTTCCACAGGTGCACACCTTTACAATTTTTGGGCCTCCTTCAAAGCCAGCTCTTTGGGGTTATGGTGGGGAGGCTCCGCCAACACCAAAACTACCATGTTTGCGCACCTGTTCCACAGGTGCACACCTTCATAATTTTTACGCCTTCTTCAACACCAGCTCTTTGGGCTTACAGTGGTATGGCTCCGCCAACACCCAAACAACAATTTTTGCGCACCTGTCACACAGATGCATATCATTGTAATTTTTTTCCTTACAAAGGCAATTATTGCTTTCATTACCAGCACTTTCATAGGGATATGGTGTCAAGGCATCGTCCGCACCACCAAATGCCCAATTTTTAAGCATCCTTTACTTCTATTCAAAGTCAAGAGACAACAGTATTCATCCAAAACATCTCTAATCTTGTTCACTCTGCACTACATTGTGGCCCCTACCCCTAACCCTCAATGTATCCGTGCATATATGTCTGTTTCTTGTGAGATTTCAAGTTAAAGTGCACCAAACACCATTTTACATGAAATAAAGTGCAATTACATACATCTTTGGACTTCTTGAAACATTTGGTAATAAAAGCCCCATTGTGGAAATACACCCGTTAATTATATGCACATTTAAAGAGACAGCACCTTTTTCCAAAAAAACCTCTAATCTTGTTCCCAGTGCACTGCATTATGTCCCCATCATACACATTGGCTGAGCCGTTGATTAGGAGCAAAAGAAAGGTGCGGTTAAGCAAAAAAGTCATTTTTGAAGGTTTGGTATGCTGTAATTCTGGTTCTGGACATGCTACAGAGCTGAAACTTCACAGGTACACCTTTTAGAACCCCCAGACACTAAATCCAAAGAAATCTCTTTTTTTTTTTTTTTTTTTAATTTTTTCAATAATTGGCTATCTATCAAAAACGACAATTTTTAAGAACTTTTTTTTGTGTGATTAATAGTCCCTGGGGCATGACCCAGAACCCTAGGCACTTTTTAGGGGCATTTATTGGGTTTTAGGGCTTAAAAATGGTGTTTTTTGATTACAGAAGTTCGGGTCCCATTGATTTCAATGGGGTTCTGAAATCCGAACTGAACTTTCGTGAAGTTCGGGTGTTCTGGTCGAACCGAACTTTTCAAAAGTTCGATCATCCCTATAAATAACTGCATTTGGTCTCCAAAGGTCTGAAAAAAAAATTAGTCAAAATGAATGTGTTTTTGTCTTTTAGTGTCTTAAAAAGCCGGTTTTAGACCAGATTTGTCTAAAACCGGCCATTTGTGCTCCAATGGCCTGAAAAAAATTTTTTGGTCAAAATGACTCTATTTTGGTCTCCAAGTGTCTAAAAAGCCTTTTTAGTCAAAATAACTGCATTTGGTAACCAAAGGTCTGAAAAAATATTTAGTCAAAATGACTATATTTTTGTCTTTTAGAGCCCTAAAAAGCCGGTTTTAGACAAGATTTTAGACATTTGGGCTCCAATGGCCTGACAAAATTTCTTTGGTCAAAATGACTCTTTTTTGGTCTCCAGGTTTCTAAAAACCTTTTTTTTAGCCAAAATAACTGCATTTGGTCACCAAAGGTCTAACGAACTTTTCTAGTCAAAAATTACTGTATTTTTGTCTTTTAGAGTCTTAAAAAGCCAGTTTTAGACACTGCACTTGGTCTCCAATGGTCTGAATTTTTTTTTGTCAAAATGAATGTATTTAGCATTCTGTGGCTGAAGGTACATTAGGCATTCACAGGATACAGAAGTAAGTGTCGGCCATAAAAGTCCCCAAAAATTAGCCTGACAGCTAAGAACGTAGTATTTGGTGGCTGAAGGTACATTAGGCATTCACAGGGTACAGAAGTAAGTGTCGGCCTGTATAGGCCCCAAAAATTAGCCCACATGGGTTTAACTAACGTAGTATTCTGTGACTGAAGGTAAGTGTCAGGTAAACCCATGTGGGCAAATTTCTGGGGCCTTTTATGGCCGACACTTACTTCTGTATCCTGTGAATGCCTAATGTACCTTTAGCCACAGAATACTACGTTCTTAGCAGTCAGGTAAACCCATGTGAGCTAAGTTTTGGGGGCTATAGAGCCCAACACATACTTCTGTATGCTGTGTGAATGCCTGCTGTACCTCTAGCCATCCAATACTACATTCTTTGCTGTCAGTTAAACCCATGTGAGTTAATTTTTGGGGCCTAAACAGTCCGACACTTACTTCTGTATACTGTGTGAATGCCTAATGTACCTTCAGCCACAGAATTCTACGTTCTTAGCTGTCAGTAAAACCCATGTGGGCTAATTTTTGGGGACTATACAGGCCAACACTTACTTCTGTATCCTGTGAATGCCTAAGTGTAGAATGCCTTTGGAGAAGTGTAGATCTCTTGTGTTTTCAATAAACAATGCATTCTGAGTTGACTTTCAGCCAATGTGTCATCTAGTTCTTGGTAGGGAAGGATTGGATAACGCTACCTGGATTGTTGCATGCTGTACCTGCCTAGTTGGATTATTACCTGTTTTCCTATCTACCAGCAGAGCCCATGTAGATTAAACTACTCCTCCGCTACACAGGCGGTCTCCTATCCAGGTACTAATCAGGCCTGACCCTGCTTAGCTTCCGAGATCAGACCAGATTGGGCATTTTCAGGGTGATGTGGCCATAGGCCATCACTACTTCCACCCTCGACCACTTTGAACTTGGCCATGGCAAGATGGCACCTCAGGAGAAACAAAAAGAAAGCCAACGAATAAAGGAAAAGCCATAAGGCTACAGCACCTGGTATTCCCAGGTGGTCTCCCATCCAGGTACTAACCAGGCCTGACCCTGCTTAGCTTCCGAGATCAGACGAGATTGAGCGCATTCAAGGTGATGTGGCCGTAGGCTATTACCACTGCCACCCTTGACCCCTTTGAACTTGGCCATGCCAAGATGGCACCTCAAAAGGAAAAAAAAGAAAGCCAATGAATAAAGGAAAAGCCAGAAGCCTACAGCACCTGGTATTCCCAGGCTGTAGCGGAATGGACACTGAGAGTGTGGCTTGTGTTGAAAGAATGACCATAATATTACTGAACAGTGTCCCTGAGGAAATATATAAAGATATATTGCAGATTGCTAGAATATGGCAGCAGTGTTTCATAAACCCCTGCTAGTGGGGTGGGGTTGGTTATTGTGAATACCTGCATTCCATTGTCCCATTGTTCCTGTCTGCCCTGTAAGCATATTATTGGATGTGTGTTTGTGTGGAATGACTCGAAGAGGGAGGGGGTTTTGGCAGAGTGTAGATCTCTTATGTTTTCAATAAACAAGGCATTCTGAGTTGACTCTGAGCCTATATGTTGTCTAGTTCTTGGTAGGGAAGGATTGTATAATGCTACCTGGATTGTTGCATGCTGTACCTGCCTAGGTGGATTATTACCTGTTTTCCTATCTACCACCAGAGCCAATGTAGATTAAACTACTGCTCCGCTAGACAGGCGGTCTCCCATCCAGGTACTAACCAGGCCCGACCCTGCTTAGCTTCTGAGATCAGACGAGATTGGGCGCGTTCAGGGTGATGTGGCCGTAGGCGATCAACACTGCCACCCTCGACCCCTTTGAACTTGGCCATGGCAAGATGGCACCTCAGGTTATTCGTTGGCTTTCTTTTTGTTTCTCCTGTGTGAATGCCTAATTTACCTCTAGCCATCAAATACTAAGTTCTTTGCTGTCAGTTAAACCCATGTGAGCTATTTTTTGGGGTCTATACAGGCCGACACTTACTTCTGTATACTGTGAATGCCTAATGTACCTTCAGCCACCAAATACATTATGTTCTTTGCTGTCAGTTAAACCCATGCGAGCTAAGTTTTGGGGCCTATACAGGCTGACCCTTACTTCTGTATCCTGTGAAAGACTAATGTACCTCTAGCCATCAAATACTACGTTCTGTGCTGTCAGTTAAACCCATGTGAGCTAATGTTTGGGGCCTATACAGGCCGACACTTACTTCAGTCTACTGTGAATGCCTAATGTACCTCCAGCCATCAAATACACTACGTTCTTTGCTGTCAGTTAAACCCATGTGAGCTAATTTTTGGGGCCTATACAGTCCGACACTTACTTCTGTATACTGTGTGAATGCCTAATGTACCTCAAGCCACCAAATACTACGTTCTTAGTTGTCAGTAAAACCCATGTGGGCTAATTTTTGGGGACTATACAGGCCAACACTTACTTCTGTATCCTGTGAATGCCTAAGTGTAGAATGCCTTTGGAGAAGTGTAGATCTCTTGTGTTTTCAATAAACAATGCATTCTGAGTTGACTTTCAGCCAATGTGTCATCTAGTTCTTGGTAGGGAAGGATTGGATAACGCTACCTGGATTGTTGCATGCTGTACCTGCCTAGTTGGATTATTACCTGTTTTCCTATCTACCAGCAGAGCCCATGTAGATTAAACTACTCCTCCGCTACACAGGCGGTCTCCTATCCAGGTACTAATCAGGCCTGACCCTGCTTAGCTTCCGAGATCAGACCAGATTGGGCATTTTCAGGGTGATGTGGCCATAGGCCATCACTACTTCCACCCTCGACCACTTTGAACTTGGCCATGGCAAGATGGCACCTCAGGAGAAACAAAAAGAAAGCCAACGAATAAAGGAAAAGCCATAAGGCTACAGCACCTGGTATTCCCAGGTGGTCTCCCATCCAGGTACTAACCAGGCCTGACCCTGCTTAGCTTCTGAGATCAGACGAGATTGAGCACATTCAAAGTGATGTGGCCGTAGGCTATTACCACTGCCACCCTTGACCCCTTTGAACTTGGCCATGCCAAGATGGCACCTCAAAAGGAAAAAAAAAGAAAGCCAACGAATAAAGGAAAAGCCAGAAGCCTACAGCACCTGGTATTCCCAGGCTGTAGCGGAATGGACACTGAGAGTGTGGCTTGTGTTGAAAGAATGACCATAATATTACTGAACAGTGTCCCTGAGGAAATATATAAAGATATATTGCAGATTGCTAGAATATGGCAGCAGTGTTTCATAAACCCCTGCTAGTGGGGTGGGGTTGGTTATTGTGAATACCTGCATTCCATTGTCCCATTGTTCCTGTCTGCCCTGTAAGCATATTATTGGATGTGTGTTTGTGTGGAATGACTCGAAGAGGGAGGGGGTTTTGGCAGAGTGTAGATCTCTTATGTTTTCAATAAACAAGGCATTCTGAGTTGACTCTGAGCCTATATGTTGTCTAGTTCTTGGTAGGGAAGGATTGTATAATGCTACCTGGATTGTTGCATGCTGTACCTGCCTAGGTGGATTATTACCTGTTTTCCTATCTACCACCAGAGCCAATGTAGATTAAACTACTGCTCCGCTACACAGGCGGTCTCCCATCCAGGTACTAACCAGGCCCGACCCTGCTTAGCTTCTGAGATCAGACGAGATTGGGCGCGTTCAGGGTGATGTGGCCGTAGGCGATCAACACTGCCACCCTCGACCCCTTTGAACTTGGCCATGGCAAGATGGCACCTCAGGTTATTCGTTGGCTTTCTTTTTGTTTCTCCTGTGTGAATGCCTAATTTACCTCTAGCCATCAAATACTAAGTTCTTTGCTGTCAGTTAAACCCATGTGAGCTATTTTTTGGGGTCTATACAGGCCGACACTTACTTCTGTATACTGTGAATGCCTAATGTACCTTCAGCCACCAAATACATTATGTTCTTTGCTGTCAGTTAAACCCATGCGAGCTAAGTTTTGGGGCCTATACAGGCTGACCCTTACTTCTGTATCCTGTGAAAGACTAATGTACCTCTAGCCATCAAATACTACGTTCTGTGCTGTCAGTTAAACCCATGTGAGCTAATGTTTGGGGCCTATACAGGCCGACACTTACTTCAGTCTACTGTGAATGCCTAATGTACCTCCAGCCATCAAATACACTACGTTCTTTGCTGTCAGTTAAACCCATGTGAGCTAATTTTTGGGGCCTATACAGTCCGACACTTACTTCTGTATACTGTGTGAATGCCTAATGTACCTCAAGCCACCAAATACTACGTTCTTAGTTGTCAGTAAAACCCATGTGGGCTAATTTTTGGGGACTATACAGGCCAACACTTACTTCTGTATCCTGTGAATGCCTAAGTGTAGAATGCCTTTGGAGAAGTGTAGATCTCTTGTGTTTTCAATAAACAATGCATTCTGAGTTGACTTTCAGCCAATGTGTCATCTAGTTCTTGGTAGGGAAGGATTGGATAACGCTACCTGGATTGTTGCATGCTGTACCTGCCTAGTTGGATTATTACCTGTTTTCCTATCTACCAGCAGAGCCCATGTAGATTAAACTACTCCTCCGCTACACAGGCGGTCTCCTATCCAGGTACTAATCAGGCCTGACCCTGCTTAGCTTCCGAGATCAGACCAGATTGGGCATTTTCAGGGTGATGTGGCCATAGGCCATCACTACTTCCACCCTCGACCACTTTGAACTTGGCCATGGCAAGATGGCACCTCAGGAGAAACAAAAAGAAAGCCAACGAATAAAGGAAAAGCCATAAGGCTACAGCACCTGGTATTCCCAGGTGGTCTCCCATCCAGGTACTAACCAGGCCTGACCCTGCTTAGCTTCTGAGATCAGACGAGATTGAGCACATTCAAAGTGATGTGGCCGTAGGCTATTACCACTGCCACCCTTGACCCCTTTGAACTTGGCCATGCCAAGATGGCACCTCAAAAGGAAAAAAAAAGAAAGCCAACGAATAAAGGAAAAGCCAGAAGCCTACAGCACCTGGTATTCCCAGGCTGTAGCGGAATGGACACTGAGAGTGTGGCTTGTGTTGAAAGAATGACCATAATATTACTGAACTGTGTCCCTGAGGAAATATATAAAGATATATTGCAGATTGCTAGAATATGGCAGCAGTGTTTCATAAACCCCTGCTAGTGGGGTGGGGTTGGTTATTGTGAATACCTGCATTCCATTGTCCCATTGTTCCTGTCTGCCCTGTAAGCATATTATTGGATGTGTGTTTGTGTGGAATGACTCGAAGAGGGAGGGGGTTTTGGCAGAGTGTAGATCTCTTATGTTTTCAATAAACAAGGCATTCTGAGTTGACTCTGAGCCTATATGTTGTCTTGTTCTTGGTAGGGAAGGATTGTATAATGCTACCTGGATTGTTGCATGCTGTACCTGCCTAGGTGGATTATTACCTGTTTTCCTATCTACCACCAGAGCCAATGTAGATTAAACTACTGCTCCGCTACACAGGTGGTCTCCCATCCAGGTACTAACCAGGCCCGACCCTGCTTAGCTTCTGAGATCAGACGAGATTGGGCGCGTTCAGGGTGATGTGGCCGTAGGCGATCAACACTGCCACCCTCGACCCCTTTGAACTTGGCCATGGCAAGGTGGCACCTCAGGTTATTCGTTGGCTTTCTTTTTGTTTCTCCTGTGTGAATGCCTAATTTACCTCTAGCCATCAAATACTAAGTTCTTTGCTGTCAGTTAAACCCATGTGAGCTATTTTTTGGGGTCTATACAGGCCGACACTTACTTCTGTATACTGTGAATGCCTAATGTACCTTCAGCCACCAAATACATTATGTTCTTTGCTGTCAGTTAAACCCATGCGAGCTAAGTTTTGGGGCCTATACAGGCTGACCCTTACTTCTGTATCCTGTGAAAGACTAATGTACCTCTAGCCATCAAATACTACGTTCTGTGCTGTCAGTTAAACCCATGTGAGCTAATGTTTGGGGCCTATACAGGCCGACACTTACTTCAGTCTACTGTGAATGCCTAATGTACCTCCAGCCATCAAATACACTACGTTCTTTGCTGTCAGTTAAACCCATGTGAGCTAATTTTTGGGGCCTATACAGTCCGACACTTACTTCTGTATACTGTGTGAATGCCTAATGTACCTCAAGCCACCAAATACTACGTTCTTAGTTGTCAGTAAAACCCATGTGGGCTAATTTTTGGGGACTATACAGGCCAACACTTACTTCTGTATCCTGTGAATGCCTAAGTGTAGAATGCCTTTGGAGAAGTGTAGATCTCTTGTGTTTTCAATAAACAATGCATTCTGAGTTGACTTTCAGCCAATGTGTCATCTAGTTCTTGGTAGGGAAGGATTGGATAACGCTACCTGGATTGTTGCATGCTGTACCTGCCTAGTTGGATTATTACCTGTTTTCCTATCTACCAGCAGAGCCCATGTAGATTAAACTACTCCTCCGCTACACAGGCGGTCTCCTATCCAGGTACTAATCAGGCCTGACCCTGCTTAGCTTCCGAGATCAGACCAGATTGGGCATTTTCAGGGTGATGTGGCCATAGGCCATCACTACTTCCACCCTCGACCACTTTGAACTTGGCCATGGCAAGATGGCACCTCAGGAGAAACAAAAAGAAAGCCAACGAATAAAGGAAAAGCCATAAGGCTACAGCACCTGGTATTCCCAGGTGGTCTCCCATCCAGGTACTAACCAGGCCTGACCCTGCTTAGCTTCTGAGATCAGACGAGATTGAGCACATTCAAAGTGATGTGGCCGTAGGCTATTACCACTGCCACCCTTGACCCCTTTGAACTTGGCCATGCCAAGATGGCACCTCAAAAGGAAAAAAAAAGAAAGCCAACGAATAAAGGAAAAGCCAGAAGCCTACAGCACCTGGTATTCCCAGGCTGTAGCGGAATGGACACTGAGAGTGTGGCTTGTGTTGAAAGAATGACCATAATATTACTGAACAGTGTCCCTGAGGAAATATATAAAGATATATTGCAGATTGCTAGAATATGGCAGCAGTGTTTCATAAACCCCTGCTAGTGGGGTGGGGTTGGTTATTGTGAATACCTGCATTCCATTGTCCCATTGTTCCTGTCTGCCCTGTAAGCATATTATTGGATGTGTGTTTGTGTGGAATGACTCGAAGAGGGAGGGGGTTTTGGCAGAGTGTAGATCTCTTATGTTTTCAATAAACAAGGCATTCTGAGTTGACTCTGAGCCTATATGTTGTCTAGTTCTTGGTAGGGAAGGATTGTATAATGCTACCTGGATTGTTGCATGCTGTACCTGCCTAGGTGGATTATTACCTGTTTTCCTATCTACCACAAGAGCCAATGTAGATTAAACTACTGCTCCGCTACACAGGCGGTCTCCCATCCAGGTACTAACCAGGCCCGACCCTGCTTAGCTTCTGAGATCAGACGAGATTGGGCGCATTCAGGGTGATGTGGCCGTAGGCGATCAACACTGCCACCCTCGCCCCCTTTGAACTTGGCCATGGCAAGATGGCACCTCAGGTTATTCGTTGGCTTTCTTTTTGTTTCTCCTGTGTGAATGCCTAATTTACCTCTAGCCATCAAATACTAAGTTCTTTGCTGTCAGTTAAACCCATGTGAGCTATTTTTTGGGGTCTATACAGGCCGACACTTACTTCTGTATACTGTGAATGCCTAATGTACCTTCAGCCACCAAATACATTATGTTCTTTGCTGTCAGTTAAACCCATGCGAGCTAAGTTTTGGGGCCTATACAGGCTGACCCTTACTTCTGTATCCTGTGAAAGACTAATGTACCTCTAGCCATCAAATACTACGTTCTGTGCTGTCAGTTAAACCCATGTGAGCTAATGTTTGGGGCCTATACAGGCCGACACTTACTTCAGTCTACTGTGAATGCCTAATGTACCTCCAGCCATCAAATACACTACGTTCTTTGCTGTCAGTTAAACCCATGTGAGCTAATTTTTGGGGCCTATACAGTCCAACACTTACTTCTGTATACCGTGTGAATGCCTAATGTACCTCAAGCCACCAAATACTACGTTCTTAGTTGTCAGGCAAAACTGATGTGGGTTAATTTTTGGGGCCTTTTATGGCCGACACTTACTTCTTTATCCTGTGAATGCCTAATGTACCTTCAGCCACAGAATACTACATTCTTAGCTGTCAGGTAAACCCATTTGGGCTAATTTTTGGGGCCTATACAGGCCGAAACTTACGTCTGTACCCTGTGAATGCCTAATGTACCGTTATCCAATCCTTCCCTCCCAAGAACTAGATGACACATAGGCTGGGAGTCAACTCAGAATGCATTGTTTATTGAAAACACAAGAGATCTACACTTCTCCAAAACCCCCTCCCTCTTCGAGTGATTCCACACAAATACACAGCCCAAAATATGCTTACAAGGCAGACAGGAACAATAGGACAATGGAATGCAGTTATTCACAAAAACAAACCCCACCCCACTAGCAGGGGTCCATGAAACACTGCTGCCATATTCTAGCAATCTGCAATATATCTTTATATATTTCCTCAGGGACACTGTTCAGTAATATTATGGCCATTCTTTCAACACAAGCCACACTCTCAGTGTTCATTCTGCTACAGCCTGGGAATACCAGGTGCTGTAGGCTTTAGGCTTTTCCTTTATTCATTGGCTTTCTCTTTGTTTCTCCTGAGGTGCCATCTTGGCATGGCCAAATTCAAAAGGGTCGAGGGTGGCAGTGGTGATCGCCTAAGGCCACATCACCTTTAATGCGCTCAATCTGGTCTGATCTCGGAAGCTAAGCAGGATTGGGCCTGGTTAGTACCTGGAGGGGGGACTGCCTGGGAATACAAGGTGCTGTAGGCTTTTGGCTTTTCCTTTATTCGTTGGCTTTCTTTTTGATTCTCCTTAAGTGACATCTTGCCATGGCCAAGTTCAAAGGGGTCGAGGGTGGCAGTGGTGATCACCTATGGCTACATCACCCTGAACACACCCCATTTTGTCTGATCTTGGAAGCTAAGCAGGGTCAGGCCTGGTTAGTACCTGAATGGGGGACCGCCTGGGAATACCAGGTGCTGCAGACTTTTGCCTTTTGCTTTATTCGTTGGCTTTCTTTTTGTTTCTCCTGAGGTGCCATCTTGCCATGGCCAAGTTCAAAGGGGTCAATGGTGGCAGTGGTTATTGCCTATGGCCACATCACCCTTAACGCGCCCAATCTCGTCTGATCTCGGAAGCTAAGCAGGGTCGTGCCTGGTTAGTACCTGGGAGACTGCCTGGGAATACCAGGTGCTGTAGGCTTTTGGCTTTTCCTTTATTCGTTTGCTTTCTTTTTGTTTCTCCAGAGATGCCATTTTGCCATGGTCAAGTTCAAAGGGGTCGAGGGTGGTAGTGGTGATCGCCAATGGCAACATCACCCTGAACGCACCTGATTTTGTCTGATCTCCTAAGCTAAGCAGGGTCGGGCCTGGTTAGTACCTGAATGGGAGACCACCTGGGAATACCAGGTGCTGTAAGCTTTTGGCTTTTCCTTTATTTGTTGGCTTTCTTTTTGTTTCTCCTGAGGAGCCATCTTGCCATGGCCAAGTTCAAAGGGGTCGAAAGTGGCTGTGGTGATCGCCTACGGCCACATCACCCTGAACGTGCCTGATCTCGGAAGCTAAGCAGGGACGGGACTGGTTAGTACCTAAATGGGAGACCGCCTGGGAATACCAAGTGCTGTAGGCTTTTGGCTTTTTTTTTTTTTTAAACAATCTTTATTTTTCAACATATAACAAAATCACACCGTACAAGGAAAAAAAAAAAGAACGCACAGTAGAAACAGCAAGTCAAACAATTGGCAAAGTGACAAGTGTTGCATGAGGGGAGCAGCAATCCTAGGCATCAAAAGGTGCTGTAGCTCCGCATACTACAGTAAGCCTCCAGGGCCGGTGATCCGAAGCCCAGGGACGAGAGGCATGCCACCATGCGCCAGAGGTGGACACAAAAACTGAGCACTCAGGCCGCCAGGTGTGCGAAAAGGAAAGAAAAATCAAAATAGGAACAGCACCCCATCGGGGCCCTCCGGCGGGATACACCCAGAGAGAGGGGGGCTTAAAAAAGAGGCCTCCAACAAACCGCTCTCCGGGAAGTCGCCCCAACAGAGGACAGTCCCATCTCTCGACCCACCACCCAAGCCGGGCAGCGGGGAGGGGGGGGCCAGGCACCCACCACACCACAGCACCCCGTACTAATAGCAGACGGGGTGTCCACGACCCAGTGGGTCCACGGACACGACACCGGCAGCATGCCTGTCGCCGGGCACATACAACACAAGCAAGTGGCATCACACAGTCAGTGAGAGAAATAGAACGAAAGGGGGAGAGTATCAGAAGTAGGGGGAAACAAAGAGGGGGAACAGCAGGAAAAGAAGAGGGGGGGGGAAGAGAGAAACGTACCTGCTATCATCCGGGGCACACCCATCTCCACCACGCATCCCATCCACCGCCCTCCAACAGCCGGCTACACGCAGCTTCCAGTGGCCACCTAAGGAGAGGGGGGCACTGGACCCAGGGGTCGGGCTGGGGGCGAAGGGCCCGCCAAGTCCGTTAAGGACGGGTCAGCAAGCACTAACAGGGCCCTATCGAGGCTGGAGGGCACAAGGGCAGGGTCACCAATGTGATCCATTCAGGGTCTCCACTTCTCAGCATCGCGGTCCCCGGTTCCCCTGCATTTAGCAAGCCATTCCTCCGCATCTCTGATGCCGTCAACCACTCGCCTTCACTCCGAGCCGCCCGGCACCTGCGGCCTCTTCCAGTACATAGGGATTAATCTCCTGGCAGCATTGAGGAGATGGGGCAGTATACTGCGTCGGTATCGGCTAATCGGCAGGCATGGAACGAGCAGCAAGAAGTGGAGGGGGTCGAAGGGAACCTCAACATCCAGGATGGCTTTAATCTGATCGCGGATGTCCCGCCAAAAGGGGGCGATGACCGGGCACTCCCACCAAATATGGAGGAGAGTACCACGGCCACCACACCCCCTCCAGCAAGTAGCAGGGACAGAGGGGAAAATACGATGAAGGTCGGCAGGGACCCTGTACCATCGAGTCATAATTTTGTAATTCGTCTCTTGCATTTTGGAATCTGTGGAGCTCGAGTGCGTAAGCTGGTAGAGATGAGCCGACCTCGTCTCCGAAAGTTCCCGGCCCAAGTCCCGCTCCCACGCCCGGAGGAATCCGGGCCTGGAAGCAGGAACCGCCTCCCCCAGTAGCTGGTACATTTCCGACACAAGACGAGGGGCCGCCTCGTCCTGTATGAACAAACGTTCAAAGGGTTTGAGAGAGGCAGGAGGGCGAATCGAGGGGCCGTAAACCCGGAAGAAATGGTGCAGTTGGCGGTATTTCCAGAAATTAAGTGGGGAACCACCCCGACGGCCTCCCAGCCGCTCGTAAGGCAACAGTCTGCCCCCCTCCAGCAGCTTACCACAACTAGCGTTCCCATCATCCACCCAGGGGTCAAAGAACGACATCTGCTCACCCGGAGGAAACCAGAGGAAACCCCCCAGGGGCGCCAGCGGGGAAACAGGGGGCGCCAGGTCTAGAAGCTTATTGATGCGATCCCAGGTGTCCAAGACCTGGGTCGTCAGAGGAGACGTATAAATCGACAGCCCCCTGTATTCCCGGGACAGCCAGGGAGCATAGGACAGGTTCCTACCCGCCATACACTTCTCCAAGGAAACCCAAAGCTTGGAGTGGGTGTGGAAACGCCAGTTCAAAATACGTTGTAGAACAACCGCCCTATAATAGCGACGCACATCTGGCAGGCCAAGGCCACCCAGATTTTTCGGGCGCTTCAGGGTAGTCAGTGCGAGGCGGGGGCGCTTCGTGTTCCATACAAAATCAATGAGCATGCCGTCAAGGTGAGTGAAGAAACCGCGGGCAGGGGGATGGGTAGCATTTGCAAGTAAAACAGCACCCGAGGGAGGACAGTCATTTTAACAATGTTAACCCTCCCTAGCCAAGTGAAAGCCGTCTTAGTCCAATGGAGGAAGTCCTGTTTGATGTTAGATAGCAGTCGGGGGTAGTTCTGAGCGTATAGCGTGTCGAAGCTGTTGGTAAGTTGGATCCCGAGGTACCTCATAGACGTGGCGGTCCATGTGAAGGGAAAGGCAGCCCTAAGGGCCCCGGAGAGAGGGACGAGGGGACGGACACCGGCAGTATCTCCGATTTGGTGAGATTTATTTTAAAGTTGGAAACAGCGCCAAAGCGCTCCAGTTCCCGCATCAGGACCGGCAGCGAGAGCAAGGGGTCAGTGAGATGGAATAACACATCATCAGCGTAGGCCGAGAGTTTGTGCTCCATGTTGCCTACCGTCACACCCCTAATATCGCCATTCGCCCGAACCCTGCTCAAGAAAGGTTCCAGAACAAGGGCAAAAAGAAGGGGCGAAAGGGGGCACCCCTGCCTGGTACCGTTCCTGATCGGGAAGTCCGCTGACAAGTAGCCATTGACCCGAACCCTGGCCCTAGGGCCCGCATACAGCGCCAGAATCCAAGCCATCATACGGGAGCCGAGGCCCAGGGACCCCAGCACCGCCTGCATATAGTGCCAGTCCACCCGATCGAACGCCTTTTCGGAGTCGGTCGAGAGGATCAGGTAGGGCGGGGACTCAGGGTGCGATTTGGCCCAGTGGATCAAGTGCACAGCCCGGATGGCGTTATCCCTAGCTTCCCTACCAGCGATGAAACCCGTCTGGTCTAGGTGGATGAGGTGGGGCATTAAGAATTTCAGGCGGTAGGCCAGGATTTTAGCGAGTATCTTCACGTCCGAATTTAGTAGTGAAATAGGGCGGTAGCTCTGCGGGGAGGTGGGGTCTTTGCCCTCCTTAGGGAGCACCGTGATATGCGCCAGCAACGCCTCCGGGGGTACCGATCCACCCGAGGCCAGGGAATTAAAGTACCTACACATCGGCCCCTGCAATAGCGGGAGTAATGTCTTGTAGTAAGCTTTTGTGTAGCCATCGGGGCCCGGGCTCTTGCCGTTAGGCAGGGAGAGGACAGTATTTTCCAATTCTAGCACAGTGATAGGAGCCTCCAAAGAGGAGCGCTGTTCTGCCGTCAAGGAGGGAAAGGCATGATCTGAAAGGTAGTCCCGGATTGCACCAGTCTTAGCGCGGCGAGCGGCAGAAGAGTCTCGGCCTGACAGGTCATAGAGGCCGGCATAGTAAGTCCGAAAACAGTCCGCTATGTCAGAGGGCTTGTGCACCAGTCCTCCCGAAGGGGCTCGCATTTTGGGTACACAAAGTCCGGCCCGTTGCCTACGCAGCGCCCGGGCCAGCATCCGCCCACATTTGTTGCCATGCTCATAGAACTTATGAGAGACGTGGCGAAGACGAGCCCGGACGCCGCGGTCCAAGAGGCGGGAAAAGAGCACCCGTAGCTCCGTCAGGCGGGCCAAGGCATCAGGGTCACCAGATTGCTTATGAGAAAGCTCCGCCTGTTGAAGGGAGGTCAAGACTCTAGCAAAGTCCGCCTGCCGTTCCTTCTTAAGTTTGGCACCCAAGGAAATCAATTCCCCCCGGACAACCGCTTTATGGCCCTCCCACACCACCCCCTCAGGCAGACCGTCCGATCCATTCTCAGCAAAATAGCACCGCAAGACCTCCGAAACTCTAGAGACAACCTGTGAATCATCCAGCAAGTTTTCATTCAACCGCCATGTCCAGGACCTATGGGTGCTAGCAGGCAGGGCAAGTTCCATCAGGACCGGTGCGTGATCAGAGATCGTGATGTTGCCAATCGACGATCTCCGCAGGCACTCCAAGGAAAGCTGATCAACATAAATGACGTCGATACGCGTATAGACATCATGTAAAGAGGAATAGTAACTAAAATCCTTGTCCTGGGGGTGAAGAATCCGCCAGGAGTCCACCAAGCGGAGAGATAGGAGGGTCTTGCGGTAATGTTTGAGAAAAGCGAAGGAGTGGGAGGATCTGCCATGAGAAGTGTCCAGGAGGGGGTCAAAGCAGACATTAAAATCGCCCCCTACCACCAGGGACCCTTCCCTAAAGTCAGCTAAACGTGCAAGAGTGGCATCTAGGAAGGTGAGTTGCCCCGTATTGGGAGCATAAAGTGAGGCCAGCGTGACCATTTTGCCGTGGAGCGTTCCCTTGAGGAACACAAAGCGTCCCTGGGGGTCGACTACATGGTCGACAGGTTGAAAAGGACAGGCCCGGTGAATGGCAATAGCCGTACCTCGGGATTTGCTAACAGGGGA
Organism: Pelophylax lessonae; assembly: GCF_965119305.1. Taxonomy (NCBI): domain Eukaryota; kingdom Metazoa; phylum Chordata; class Amphibia; order Anura; family Ranidae; genus Pelophylax; species Pelophylax lessonae. The sequence continues at coordinate 284,993,224 of NC_138769.1, forward strand.
TAGGCTATGGTACCATTGACTATAGAGGTGCGTAGGGAGCTTTGGGAGGGAGCGGGGGATAAAGTGGGTCTCCTGCAGGAGAACCACCTGCGCCCCGAGCTTCTTCAGTTCCCACCACAATCTGTTCCATTTGTGCGGGGAGCACAGGCCCCGCACATTGTATGACATTACCTTAAGTGATGACATCACGAGACCAGGGTTGCGACGGACCAGCAAGGAGGCAGCGGGGATAACGTGGAGAGACGAGGAGAACCGGCTTCCGGATGTGCAGGCACGAGGGAGGAAAAGAACAAAGAAAAGAGGGTAAGTAAAATACAGCAGTCATGACAGTAATACCACAGTCAATTAAGTAAGAAAAAAACACAAAAAGATAACCCATAAAAAGGAGAAAGAAAACATTTTTGAGGTTGACCGAGAAACCGAGCAACCACCCTACCCCAATAGGGGAGGGAACTAAGGGCCGGGCCGAGTGTGACACCCCAGAAGGAGAGGCACACTGGGCAGCAGCCGCAGTCCACAATAGGGGACTAAAACCACAGGGGGTAACCTACTGGGGGAACGTAGGCCGACCACCAAGGGGAAGACACCCACAGAACCAGGGCAGGGACCAACAATAAAAAACAAAAAAAAACAGGGGACCCAACCCGCACCCGCCCAACAGGTTCCTGGTGAGAAAAAGGGGCCAAGGGGAGAGAAAAGGACCCTCCTCCACCCCCCACCCCCCCAGCGGAAGGATCCCGCGGACAACCGGGCCAAGGCAAGAACACCGGGAGATTGCAAGGCACAGTTCAGAGTCCCAAGCAGGAGCCCCAAAACACATGTAATAGGGCACCAGCAGAACCAGGGTCATAGGCAACTAAGATTCAGCAGGAGGGGAGGCCACGCCGGGACCCTCCACATGGCGAGGACGTTGAAGTCTGCGTTGCCGGCGGGGAGCCGGTTGCCAGGGCTGAGGTAGGCGGACGGACGACATTTCGGGCAGGGTTCTCCAGTCCGGAAAGTCCACAGGTCCCAGGCCCAGGGCCGATAGGAACCCCTGGAGGTCGTCTTTGGTGCGTAGGGTAGCCGAGACATCACCTCTAGTAGCTTGAAGATAAAAGGGGAAGCCCCAGTGGTAGGTGAGGCCAGCAGCTTGAAGCGACTCGAGCAGAGGACGAAGAGCCCTGCGTTGCATAAGGGTGCGGCGCGACAAATCCTGGTAGAAGTAAAGACGTGCACCATCAAAGTCAAAAAAGGGCTTGTTTCTCATCTTCTGCATTATATTGTCTTTAACGGTGTATTTATGGAGCTTACAGATGACGTCACGTGGATTGTCAGCGTCTTGTGAAGGAGGTCGCAGGGCCCTGTGCGCCCTATCAATTTCAATAGGGGCAGTGGCAGGGAGGCCCAAAATCTCTCTGAATATGTCCGTCAGTGTGGGGACAATGTCCCTAGGAGCCATGGCTTCAGGGAGGCCCAGAATCCTGATATTCCCCCGGCGGCTGCGATTTTCAAAGTCGTCAAGTTGGGAGAGCAGGGCCTCAATTTTCTGATCCTGTCCAACACAGTGTGCCTGTAACTGGGAAATGATAGGGAGAGCTGCATCCAGGCGCTGTTCTACAGACTCCACCCGGCATCCCAAGTGAGAAGTGTCCACCTTCAGCTGAGCAATATCCTCTTTAAAGGCAGTCTCAACCCTGGAGATGAATCTGTCCAGGTCTGCCTTAGTAGGAAGGGCCCAAATGTGCCTCCTCAGGTCCCCATCCCCCAGAGTGTCTGTGAGACCGGGACCCCCCTCCTGGGACTCCGAGAGGCAGGGGGTGGCAGCAGGGATCGGGGTATGCACCGATCGCTGTGGAGAGAGCCCAGTGTCCGTGCTACATGCAGGGCTGGCCATAGGATGCGGTGAGGCCGGCGTCTCCTCCGCCGCCATCTTGGATGGCTGTGGAGCCCGGCCGCGGACCTCGGGGAAGAAGGCCGGGATGCGGCCCGGCGTGGAACGATCCGGCCGCGGCGGTTGTGAGGCAGTCCGGCGTCGGGAGGGCATCGCTGGAGCCGACAGGGAAGTAGGAAGCTGGCGGATTCTAATGGTAATGGCTGTGGCGGGTGCGGAGCCGAGGCAATGTGCGTCCTCACTCCTCCATGGTCAGGACACGTCCCCAGGCTTTTGGCTTTTCATTTATTCTTTGGCTTTCTTTTTGTTTCTCCTGAGGTGCCATCTTGCCATGGCCAAGTTCAAAGGGGTCGAGGGTGGCAGTGGTGATCGCCTACGGCCACATCACCCTGAACGAGCCTGATCTCGTCTGATCTCGGAAGCTAAGCAGGGTCGGGCCTGGTTAGTACCTGGATGTGAGACCGACTGGGACTACCAGGTTCTGTAGGCTTTTGGCTTTTCCTTTATTCGTTGTCTTTCATTTTGTTTCTCCTGAGGTGCCATCTTGCCATGGCCAAGTTCAAAGGGGTCGAGAGTGGCAGGGGTGATTGCCTACAGCCACATCACCCTGAACGTGCCCTATCTCGTCTGATCTTGGAAGCTAAGCAGGTTCGGGCCTGGATAGTACCTGGATGGGGCACTTTCTGGTTATACCAGGTGCTGTAGGGTTCTGGCTTTTCCTTTATTCGTTGGCTTTCTTTTTGTTTCTCCTGAGGTGCCATCTTGCAATGGCCAAGTTCAAAGGGGTCGAGGGTGGCAGTGGTGATTGCCTATGGCCACATCACCCTGAACGTGCCCGATCTCATTTGATTTCGGAAGGTAAGCAGCATCAGGCCTGGTTAGTACCTGGATGGGAGACCGCCTGTGTAGCAGAGGAGTAGTTTAATCTACATTGGCTCCGCTGGTAGACAGGAAAACAGGTAAAAATTCAACTAAGCAGGTACAGCATGCAACAATCCAGGTAGTGTTATACAATCCTTCCCTCCCAAGAACTAGAGGACACATATGCTGGGAGTCAACTCAGAATGCCTTGTTTATTGAAAACACAAGAGATCTACACTCTGCCAAAACCCTCTCCCTCTTTGAGTCATTCCACACAAACACACATCCCATAATATGCTTACAAGGCAGACAGGAACAATAGGACAATGGAATGCCAGTATTCACAATAACAAACCCCACCCCACTAGCAGGGGTCTATAAAACACTGCTGCCATATTCTAGCAATCTGCAATATATCTTTATATATTTCCTCAGGGACACTGTTCAGTAATATTATGGTCATTCTTTCAACACAAGCCACACTCTCAGCGTCCATTCCGCTACAGCCTGGGAATACCAGGTGCTGTAGGCTTTTGGCTTTTCCTTTATTCGTTGGCTTTCTTTTTGAGAAGTTTGTGTCGGTGTAACGCTCCGGCGTTTATTTGTGTGGTGTGGATTTGCAGCTGCGGAAGTTACACTCAGTAGTCATGTAGAGATGTGTTGAACTACCATATCCAACTCTCAAGACTCATCATTGTGCATCAGCCTGTCTCAGCAAGCACATACACAAACACAGACACTCATTAAAGATGTTCCTGGAGTGATATGTTTATATGTGAAAGTATAGAGGTGATACTGAGGGGACAGGCGTGGATAGTGATAGCAATGGTAAGAGGTAACAGATGGTGATAGTAAGCACTTAGGATAGCAATCATGTACAGGTAACAGGTGGTAGTGAAGAGCAGATGAAGTGTACAGGAGATGCTAGGCTAGTGCAGTGACAAGATGGTAATAGGCTCAAGAGCTTGCAATCTAGGTAGCGGTGCAGATGTTAGATGTAACAGTATAGTTCTTAGAGTAGCAATAGTCTTTAGTAAGCAGAGTAGTAGTGAAAGTAGATTAGGAAGGTATTCCCCTGTGGGGTACTTATCACTGGTAGGTTTGTAAGGAGAGGGTTCCGGCGGTGAGGTAATGATCTTGTAGCGAGATACAAGATGTTGTAGCAAGTCTTCGGTCAATCCAGGTATTAGGGAATAGCTGGAGGATTCGGCAGCGTTAGGTAATGCTGTAGCAAGCGGTTTGCACGAACACATGTGAGTGAATGCCGGCGGTTGAAATAGCCGCTCAGAGCGGCACTCACTGAAGAGGTCATGGAATTTAAAGGGACAGGTACTAGATGCGTTCCACCTATCTATATGGTGGAACGTAATGTACAAATAATAGGCTGGAAGGGTACCGCAGGTACCAGGATCTTACAGTACCCCCCCCTAAGGCCGGCTCCGGAAGGCCTATAACACTGGTCTCTCCGGGTATTTGGAGTGTAACCTTCGTATAAGCCTGGGTGCGTGGACGTCAGAAGCATCCAACCAGGTGTCATCTTGGGGACCATAATTTTTCCATCTTATGAAATATTGGAGCTTTCCTCTGTGGATAGGAGAATCCAAAATTTCTTTAATCTCAAATTCTTCTCCACCTTCAACTTGTATTGGAGGTGGAGGCGCGATGGTAGGTCTAATCCCTTGGTTGGGTGTATGTGGCTTCAATAGAGATACATGGAACGTGGGGTGTATTTTAAGATCTGCCGGTAAAGTGAGTCGAACTGCAGATTCCCCAATGAGCTTCTCAATTGGGAAAGGTCCCAGGAATAGAGGTCCAAGCTTTTTACTAGGAATTTTCAACCTCAAGTTCCTCGTAGATAGCCAAACAAGATCCCCAATAGCATATTGAGGTGAAGGTCTTCTGCGGAGGTCATAGTACCTCTTTTGTTGGCTATGAGCATGTGAGATGGTGGTGTTAAGTAAGCCCAAAGAGTCTTTTATTTGGGTGAGATAGTCAGAGGCTACTGGGTTACTTGATGGTAGGATGCGTGGTGGAAGAATTGTGGGATGGAACCCATAGTTCAGGTAGAACGGACTTTGCTTAGTAGTACTGTGGGTTGCATTGTTATAAGCAAATTCTGCCAGAGGGAGGAGGTCCACCCAATCATCCTGTAGGTATGAGGTGTAGCAACGCAAATATTTTTCAATACACTGGTTGACTCTTTCAGTTTGTCCGTTGGTCTGCGGGTGATAGGGGGAAGTAAGTTTTCGCTCAATGCGCAGTATGTGGCATAGAGCTTGACAAAACTTAGAGATGAACTGCGAGCCCCGGTCAGATAAAAGAGTCTTTGGAATTCCATGTAGTTTGAACACATATTTTACTAGCAATTCCGCTGTTTCCTTAGATGAAGGTAGTCTGCGAATGGGAATGAAATGTGCCATTTTTGTCAGATGGTCCACTGACACTAGGATGGTAGTGAATCCCTTGGACGGTGGTAATTCCACTATGAAGTCTAAAGAAACAACTTCCCATGGAACTTTGGGTATTGGTAGACTGCAAAGTAAACCAGAAGGTTTTGTAGTGTCAATTTTGGACCTTGCACAGATGTCACATGAAGAAATGAATTTTTGTACAGACGTCTTCATCCCAGGCCACCAAAATTGCCTAGTGAGCAAATTAAATGTCTTAGTCATACCCATATGTCCTGCCATAGGTACGTCATGGGATAACTCCAAGATTTTGGTACGCATACCGGGAGGTATGTAGAGTTTGTCGTTAAAGTAGCGGAAGCCTTCTGCATCAGTACTTAGTTGAGGTGGTGGTGAATCCAGTCTTAGACTGTGCAGAATCTCTTCCTTTAAGGGACGAACAACACCAATAATACGGTCATGGGGTATTATAGGTAATGAAGGAATTTCGGCACAGTTATCTTCGGTTAACCGTGATAACGCATCTGCCTTCTTGTTTTTGTCTGCAGGTGTATAGGTCACTAAGAAATTGAATCTTAGGAAGAATAGCGACCAACGTACCTGTCGGTGGGAAAGGGTCTTGTTGGTCTGGAGATATTGGAGGTTTTTATGGTCTGTATATATGAGTATTGGCAACCGGGTGCCCTCAAGTAGATGTCGCCAATTCTCCAGTGCCAACTTCATGGCAAGTAACTCTTTTTCACCCACTGGGTAGTTCACCTCTGGGTTACTTAGTGATTTAGAGAAGAAGGCAACTGGATGAAGTGGTGAAGTATTCGTAGGTCCTTGGGAAAGAACTGCTCCTACAGCCATATTTGACGCATCTACCTCCAGGATGTATTGGAGGGATGGGTCTGGATGGCGTAGTATGGGAGCGGTAATGAAGCTTGATTTCAACAAGCTGAACGCTTTATTTGCTTCTTCAGACCATTTAAATGTTTGCTTAACACTTGTAAGTTGTGTGAGTGGTCTCACAATAGACGAGAAGTTCTTGATGAACTTCCTATAGAAGTTTGAGAATCCAAGAAATCGTTGTAAGGCCTTACGAGTTGTTGGTACAGGCCAATCCAGAATACAGGATATCTTGCTCATATCCATCTTGATGCTGTTCTTAGATATGATGTATCCTAAGAATAACACCTCTTCCTTATGGAATAGGCATTTCTTCAGTTTTACGTACAAGTTGTGTGCGAGCAATCTGGACAACAAAAGTCTTACATGTCTTTTATGTTCAGACAAGGATTGAGAGTAAATGAGTATATCGTCCAGATATACTACGACACAGACATCGAGTAGATCTCGGAAGATGTCGTTTATGAACCGCTGAAATGCTTGTGTAATACAACCCAAACGGCATCACTAGATATTCGAATAGTCCGTATCTAGTTCTGAATGCTTTCTTCCACTCATCCCCACTACGGATGCGGATGAGATTGTAAGCCCCTTTAAGGTCTAACTTTGAGAAGTAAGTGGCTCCACGCACTTGTTCAATCAGTTCCGGGATGAGAGGTAAGGGATAGCGATCCTTTATCGTAATAATATTTAATTGACTATAGTCAATAATAGGCCGAAGGCTTAAATCCTTATTGCGGACAAAGAAAAGTCCTGCAGCTGTAGAGGAAGTAGAGGGTCTAATGAACCCTTTCGCTAAGTTCTCATCCAAGTATTCCTTGAGATGAGAAAGTTCATCCTGAGAAAGAGGATAAACATGACCGAAAGGTAGCTTACTATTAGGGAGTAGGTCAATAGAACAATCGTTGTCCCTATGGGGAGGCAACACTTGAGCATTTTTCTCAAGGAAGACTTCTGATAAATCCTGATAGCATGGTGGTGGTGTAATTTCCTCTGACACCATGGACAGGATTTTCTTTTGAGATTGGAGGTTACATGTGGTCTCGCAATAGTGAGAAGGGAAGGTTAGGGACCGTGTCTTCCAATCAATAGTTGGTTGATGTATATGTAACCAGGGAAGTCCCAAAATAATGGGAAAATGTGGTGAGGGTAACACATCAAACGTGGTGGTCTCAACATGAGACTCGTTAGCAGTAGCAAGGAGTGCTTGTGTCTGAGTGGTAATTGGACCAGAAGATAACGGAATACCGTTAATCAAACTAACAGAGACAGGTTTGGGTTTTGAAATAATAGGTATTTTATTTAAAGCAACAAAACTAGTGTCAATGTAGTTCCCACAAGATCCTGTGTCGATCATGGCCTTGGTGGTGATCCTAATTTGGTCCCACTGTAGGATCAAACGAATAAAGAGATAGGGATTAGTAAAAGAAGTCGTTAATCCCCCCAGCAAGACCTGTGAACACTCATCCTTTTTCTTGTGGACAAGGGGACAAACGCTTATCAAATGTTCGGCGGAGGCGCAGTACATACAGAGATTTTCTGTTTTTCTCCTGGTCTTTTCAGTAGACGATATTGGTGGGCGGATGGTTCCTACCTCCATAGGAGTAGGATCGAAGGACGACTCCCGAGAAGGGTTGGGTAATGGGATTCCCATTTTCTCAGCCTTCCTCTCTCGCAATCGTCTGTCTATTTTGATACTAAGTTGTATCAAGGCATCCAAGGTGCCAGGTAAATCCGCTCGGGCGAGCTCGTCTTTTATGGCTTCAGATAACCCAATCCTGAACTGGGTTCGCAAAGATGCATCATTCCACCCTGAATCAAGGGTCAATCTCTTGAACTCTGCTACGAAATCTTCAACAGGTCTCCTTCCTTGTTTTAAAGCCCTCAATTGGCTGTCAGCAGTACTCTGCCTATTAGAGTCTTCATATAGGCTAGAGAGCTCTGCTAAAAACGTAGGATATGAGTTGAGAAGAGGGTCATTTTTCTCAATAAGAGAGTCTGCCCAAGCCCGTGGATCACCTGACATATATGATATAGTGGTGCAGACTTGTGGAGGGTTTATTTTGGGCTCGGGGGGTTGGGCAGCAGTGAGCTGTGAAACACGGGCTATCTGCTGTCTCAAGGTCTGGTTTTCATTTTTCACTTCAGTAAGTGAAAGAATTAATGAATTTACCTTTTGTGTTAGTTGTATCACATGTGTAGCTATTTCCGCTGAATCCATTTTTCGGGTTCGTGCAATCTGTAACGCTCCGGCGTTTATTTGTGTGGTGTGGATTTGCAGCTGCGGAAGTTACACTCAGTAGTCATGTAGAGATGTGTTGAACTACCATATCCAACTCTCAAGACTCATCATTGTGCATCAGCCTGTCTCAGCAAGCACATACACAAACACAGACACTCATTAAAGATGTTCCTGGAGTGATATGTTTATATGTGAAAGTATAGAGGTGATACTGAGGGGACAGGCGTGGATAGTGATAGCAATGGTAAGAGGTAACAGATGGTGATAGTAAGCACTTAGGATAGCAATCATGTACACGTAACAGGTGGTAGTGAAGAGCAGATGAAGTGTACAGGAGATGCTAGGCTAGTGCAGTGACAAGATGGTAATAGGTTCAAGAGCTTGCAATCTAAGTAGCGGTGCAGATGTTAGATGTAACAGTATAGTTCTTAGAGTAGCAATAGTCTTTAGTAAGCAGAGTAGTAGTGAAAGTAGATTAGGAAGGTATTCCCCTGTGGGGTACTTATCACTGGTAGGTTTGTAAGGAGAAGGTTCCGGCGGTGAGGTAATGATCTTGTAGCGAGATACAAGATGTTGTAGCAAGTCTTCGGTCAATCCAGGTATTAGGGAATAGCTGGAGGATTCGGCAGCGTTAGGTAATGCTGTAGCAAGCGGTTTGCACGAACACATGTGAGTGAATGCCGGCGGTTGAAATAGCCGCTCAGAGCGGCACTCACTGATGAGGTCATGGAATTTAAAGGGACAGGTACTAGATGCGTTCCACCTATCTATTATGGTGGAACGTAATGTACAAATAATAGGCTGGAAGGGTACCGCAGGTACCAGGATCTTACAGTCGGCCTGTATAGGCCCCAAAAAATAGCTCACATGGGTTTAACTGACAGCAAAGAACGTAGTATTTGATGGCAAGAGGTACAGTAGGCATTCACACAGTATACAGAAGTGTCGGCATGTATAGGCCCCAAAAATTAGCTCACATGGGTTTACCTGACAGTTAAGAATGTAGTATTTGGTGGCTGAAGGTACATTAGGCATTCACAGGATACAGAAGTAAGTGTTGGACTGTTTAGGCCCCAAAAATTAGCTCACATGGGTTTAACTGACCGCAAAGAATGTAGTATAGGATGGCTAGAGGTACAGCAGGCATTCACACAGTATACAGAAGTAAGTGTCGGCCTCTATAGCCCCCAAAAATTAGCTCACATGTGTTTACCTGACTGCTAAGAATGTAGTATTCTGTGGCTAATGGTACATTAGGCATTCACAGGATACAGAAGTAAGTGTCGCCATAAAAGGCCCCAGAAATGAGCCCACATGGGTTTTACCTGACACTTACCTTCAGTCACAGAATACTACGTTCTTAGTTAAACCCATGTGGGCTAATTTTTGGGGCCTATACAGGCCGACACTTACTTCTGTACCCTGTGAATGCCTAATGTACCTTCAGCCACCAAATACTACGTTCTTAGCTGTCAGGCTAATTTTTGGGGACTTTTATGGCCGACACTTACTTCTGTATCCTGTGAATGCCTAATGTACCTTCAGCCACAGAATGCTAAATACATTCATTTTGACAAAAAAATTTCGGACAATTGGAGACCAAGTGCAGTGTCTAAAACCGGCTTTTTAAGACTCTAAAAGACAAAAATACAGTCATTTTTGACTAAAAAAGTTTGTCAGACCTTTGGTGACCAAATGCAGTTATTTTGGCTAAAAAAAGGTTATTAGACACCTGGAGACAAAAAAAGAGTCATTTTGACCAAGGAAATTTTTTCAGGCCATTGGAGCCCAAATGTCTAAAATCTTGTCTAAAACCGGCTTTTTAGGGCTCTAAAAGACAAAAATAAAGATTTTTAGACACTTGGAGACCAAAATAGAGTCATTTTACCAAAAAAATGTTCATGCCATTGGAGCCCAAATGTCTAAAATCTTGTCTAAAACTGGCTTTTTAAGGCTCTAAAAGACAAAAATAGAGTCAATTTGACTAAATTGTTTTTCAGATCTTTGGTGACTAAATGCAGTTATTTTGACTAAAAAAGGCTTTTTAGACACTTGGAGACCAAAATAGAGTCAATTGAACCGAAAAGAATTTCAGGTCATTGGAGCCAAATGTCTAAAATCTTGTCTAAAACCGACCTTTTAAGGCACTAAAAGACAAAAATACAGTCCATTTGAATACATTTTTTTTTTCAGACCTTTGGTGACCAAATGCAGTTATTTTGACTAGAAAAAGGCTTTTTAGACACTTGGAGACCAAAATAGAGTCATCTTGACCAAAAAACTTTTTTTCAGGCCATTGGAGCCAAATGTCTAAAATCTTGTCTAAAACCAGCTTTTTAAGGCTCTAAAAGACAAAAATATAGTCATTTAGACTAAAAAAACAATTTCAGACCTTTGGTGACCAAATGCAGTTATTTTGACTATAAAAGGCTTTTTAGACACTTGGAGACCAAAATAGAGTCATTTTGACCAACAATTTCTTTTCAGGCCATTGGAGCCCAAATGGCCGGTTTTAGACAAATCTTGTCTTAAACCGGCTTTTTAAAGCTCTAAAAGACAAAAATACATTCATTTTGACTTAATTTTTTTTCAGACCTTTGGTGACCAAATGCAGTTATTTTGACTAAAAAAGGCATTTTAGACCCTTGGAGACCAGAATAGAGTCATTTTGACCAAAAAATGTTTTTCAGGCCATTGGAGCCAAATGTCTAAAATCTTGTCTAAAATCAGCTTTTTAATGCTCTAAAAGACAAAAATATAGTCATTTGGACTAAAAAAATTTCAGACCTTTGGTGACCAAATGCAGTTATTTTGACTACAAAAGGAGACCAAAATAGAGTCATTTTGACCAAAATTTTTTTTCAGGCCAAAAATTTTTTTCAGAACATTTTTTTCCAGACCATTTTGACCAAAAAATTTTTTCAGGCGATTGGAGCCCAAATGGCCAGTAAAAGACAAAAATACATTCATTTTGACTAAATTTATTTTTCAGACCTTTGGTGACCAAATGCAGATATTTATACTAAAAAGGGCTCTTTAGACACTTGGAGACCAAAATAGAGTCATTTTGACCAAAATGATTTTCAGGCCATTGGAGCCAAAATGTCTAAAATCTTGTCTAAAAACCGGCTTTTTAAAGCACTAAAAGACAAAAATACAGTCAATTTGAATACATTTTTTTCAGACCTTTGGTGACCAAATGCACTTTGACTAGAAAAAGGCTTTTTAAACACGTGGAGACCAAAATAGAGTCAATTTCACCAAAAAACTTTTTTTCAGGCTATTGGAGCTCTATTTTGGTCTCCAATTGTCTAAAAAGCCTTTTTTAGTATAAATAACTGAATTTAGTCACCAAAGGTCTGATAAAAAAATTTGTCAAAATAACTGTATTTTTGTCTTTTAGAGCCTTAAAAAGCCGGTTTTAGACAAGATTTGTCTAAAACCGGCCATTTGGACTCCAATGGCCTGAAAAAATGTTTTCGGTCAAAATGACTCTATTTTGGTCTCCAAGTGTCTAAAAAGCCTTTTTTTAGTCAAAATAACTGCATTTGGTCACCAAAGGTCTGAAAAAAACTTTAGTCAAAATGACTATATGTTTGTCTTTTAGCGCGTTAAAAGCCGGTTTTAGACAAGATTTTAGACATTTGGCTCCACTGGCCTGAAAAAATGTTTTGGTCAAAATGACTTTATTTTGGTCTCCAAGTGTCTAAAAAGCCTTTTTTTAGTCAAAATAACTGCATTTAGTCACCAAAGGTATGAAAAAAAATTGAGTCAAAATGAATGTATTTTTGTCTTTTAGAGCTTTAAAAAGCCAGTTTAAGACAAGATTTGTCTAAAACCGGCCATTTGGGCTCCAATGGCCTGAAAAGAAATTTTTGGTCAAAATGACTCTATTTTGGTCTCCAAGTGTCTAAAAAGCATTTTATAGTCAAAATAACTGCATTTGGTCACCAAAGGTCTGAAATTGTTTTTTTAGTCTAAATGACTATATTTTTGTCTTTTAGAGCCTTAAAAAGTCTGTTTTAGACAAGATTTTAGACAATTGGCTCCAATGGCCTGAAATTTTTTTTCGGTCAAAATGACTCTATTTTGGTCTCCAAGTGTCTAAAAGCCTTTTTTAGTCAAAATAACTGCATTTGGTCACCAAAGATCTGAAAAACAATTTAGACAAATTGACTCTATTTTTGTCTTTTAGAGCCTTAAAAAGCTGGTTTTAGACAAGATTTTAGACATTTGGGCTCCAATGGCATGAACATTTTTTTTGGTTAAAATGACTCTATTTTGGTCTCCAAGTGTCTAAAAATCTTTTTTTAGTATAAATAACTGCATTTGGTCACCAAAGGTCTGAAAAAAATTAGTCAAAATGAATGTATTTTTGTCTTTTAGTGTCTTAAAAAGCCGTTTTTAGACCAGATTTGTCTAAAACCGGCCATTTGGGCTCCAATGGCCTGAAAAATTTTTTTTGGTCAAAATGACTCTATTTTGGTCTCCAAGTGTCTAAAAAGCCTTTTTAGTCAAAATAACTGCATTTGGTCACCAAAAAAATTTTTTTAGTCAAAATGACTATATTTTTGTCTTTTAGAGCCCTAAAAAGACGGTTTTAGACAATATTTTAGACATTTGGGCTCCAATGGCCTGAAAAAAATTCTTTGGTCAAAATGACTCTTTTTTGGTCTCCAGGTATCTAAAAAGCTTTTTTTAGCCAAAATAACTGACAAACTTTTTTAGTCAAAAATGACTGTATTTTTGTCTTTTTAGAGTCTTAAAAAGCCGGTTTTAGACACTGCCGGGCCCCAAAGGTCTGAAATTTTTTTGTCAAAATGAATGTATTTATCATTCTGTGGCTGAAGGTACATTAGGCATTCACAGGGTACAGAAGTAAGTGTCGGCCTGTATAGGCCCCAAAAATTAGCCCACATGGGTTTAACTAAGAACGTAGTATTCTGTGACTGAAGGTAAGTGTCAGGTAAACATATGTGGGCTAATTTCTGGGGCCTTTTATGGCCGACACTTACTTCTGTATCCTGTGAATGCCTAATGTACCTTTAGCCACAGAATTCTACGTTCTTAGCTGTCAGTAAAACCCATGTGGGCTAATTTTTGGGGACTATACAGGCCAACACTTACTTCTGTATCCTGTAAATGCCTAATGTACCTTCAGCCACCAAATACTACATTCTTAACTGTCAGGTAAACCCATGTGAGCTAATTTTTGGGGCCTATACATGCCGACACTTACTTCTGTATACTGTGTGAATGCCTACTGTACCTCTAGCCATCAAATACTACGTTCTTTGCTGTCAGTTAAACCCATGTGAGCTATATTTTGGGGCCTATACAGGCCGACACAAACTTCTCAAAAAGAAAGCCAACGAATAAAGGAAAAGCCAAAAGCCTACAGCACCTGGTATTCCCAGGCTTTAGCGGAATGGACGCTGAGAGTGTGGCTTGTGTTGAAAGAATGACCATAATATTACTGAACAGTGTCCCTGAGGAAATATATAAAGATATATTGCAGATTGCTAGAATATGGCAGCAGTGTTTTATAGACCCCTGCTAGTGGGGTGGGGTTTGTTATTGTGAATACCGGCATTCCATTGTCCTATTGTTCCTGTCTGCCTTGTAAGCATATTATGGGATGTGTGTTTGTGTGGAATGACTCAAAGAGGGAGAGGGTTTTGGCAGAGTGTAGATCTCTTGTGTTTTCAATAAACAAGGCATTCTGAGTTGACTCCCAGCTTATGTGTCGTCTAGTTCTTGGGAGGGTAGGATTGTATAACACTACCTGGATTGTTGCATGCTGTACCTGCTTAGTTGGATTATTACCTGTTTTCCTGTCTACCAGCGGAGCCAATGTAGATTAAACTACTCCTCTGCTACACAGGCGGTCTCCCATCCAGGTACTAACCAGGCCTGATGCTGCTTACCTTCCGAGATCAGACGAGATTGGGCACGTTCAGGGTGATGTGGCCATAGGCAATCACCACTGCCACCCTCGACCCCTTTGAACTTGGCCATTGCAAGATGGCACCTCAAGAGAAATGAAAAGAAAGCCAACGAATAAAGAAAAAGCAAAAAGCCTTCAGCACCTGGTATTCCCAGGCGGTCTCCCATCCAGGTACTAACCAGGCCCGACCCTGCTTAGCTTCCAAGATCAGACGAGATTGGGCGCGTTCAAGGTGATGTGGCCGTAGGCGACCACCACTGCCACCACTGCCACCACTGCCACCCTCGACCCCTTTGAACTTGGCCATTGCAAGATGGCACCTCAGGAGAAACAAAGAGAAAGCCAACGAATAAAGGAAAAGCCAGAACCCTACAGCACCTGGTATAACCATGAAGTCCCCCTTCCAGGTACTAACCAGGCCCGAACCTGCTTAGCTTCCAAGATCAGACAAGATAGGGCACTTTTAGGGTAATGTGGCTGTAGGCAATCACCCCTGCCACTCTCGACCCCTTTGAACTTGGCCATGACAAGATGGCACCTCAGGAGAAACAAAATGAAAGACAACAAATAAAGGAAAAGCCAAAAGCCTACAGAACCTGGTATTCCCAGTCGGTCTCACATCCTACTAACCAGGCCCGACCCAGCTTAGCTTCCGAGATCAGACGAGATCGGGCTCGTTCAGGGTGATGTGGCCGTAGGCGATCACCACTGCCACCCTCGGCCCCTTTGAACTTGGCCATGGCAAAATGGCACCTCAGGAGAAACAAAAAGAAAGCCAACGAATAAAGGAAAAGCCAAAAGCCTACAGCACCTGGTATTTCCAGGCGGTCTCCCATCCAGGTACTAACCAGGCCCGACACTACTTAGCTTTGGAGATCCGACGAGATTGGGCACGTTCAGAGTGATGTGGCCGTAGGCAATCACCGCTGCCACGCTCGACCCCTTTGAACTTGCCCATGGCAAGATGGCACCTCAGGAGAAACAAAAAGAAAGCCAAAGAATAAATGAAAAGCCAAAAGCCTACAGCACTTGGTATTCCCAGGCGGTCTCCCATTTAGGTACTAACCAGTCCCGACCCTGCTTAGCTTCCGAGATCAGGCACGTTCAGGGTGATGTAGCCGTAGGCGATCACCACTGCCACTCTCGACCCCTTTGAACTTGGCCATGGCAAGATGGCTCCTCAGGAGAAACAAAAAGAAAGCCAACAAATAAAGGAAAAGCCAAAAGCTTACAGCACCTGGTATTCCCTGGTGGTCTCCTATCTAGGTACTAACCAGGCCCGACCCTGCTTAGCTTCCGAGATCAGACGAAATCAGGTGCGTTCAGGGTGATGTGGCCATTGGCGATCACCACTACCACCCTCGACCCCTTTGAACTTGGCCATGGCAAAATGGCATCTCTGGAGAAACAAAAAGAAAGCCAACAAATAAAGGAAAAGCCAAAAGCCTACAGCACCTGGTATTCCCAGGCAGTCCCCCCTCCAGGTACTAACCAGGCCCAATCCTGTTTAGCTTCCAAGATCAGACCAGATTGAGCGCATTAAAGGTGATGTGGCCTTAGGCGATCACCACTGCCACCCTCGACCCTTTTGAATTTGGCCATGCCAAGATGGCACCTCAGGAGAAACAAAGAGAAAGCCAATGAATAAAGGAAAAGCCTAAAGCCTACAGCACCTGGTATTCCCAGGCTGTAGCGGAATGAACACAGTGTGGCTTGTGTTGAAAGAATGGCCATAATATTACTGAACAGTGTCCCTGAGGAAATATATAAAGATATATTGCAGATTGCTAGAATATGGCAGCAGTGTTTCATGGACACCTGCTAGTGGGGTGGGGTTTGTTTTTGTGAATAACTGCATTCCATTGTCCTATTGTTCCTGTCTGCCTTGTAAGCATATTTTGGGCGGTGTATTTGTGTGGAATCACTCGAAGAGGGAGGGGGTTTTGGAGAAGTGTAGATCTCTTGTGTTTTCAATAAACAATGCATTCTGAGTTGACTCCCAGCCTATGTGTCATCTAGTTCTTGGGAGGGAAGGATTGGATAACGGTACATTAGGCATTCACAGGGTACAGAAGTAAGTTTCGGCCTGTATAGGCCCCAAAAATTAGCCCAAATGGGTTTACCTGACAGCTAAGAATGTAGTATTCTGTGACTGAAGGTACATTAGGCATTCACAGGATAAAGAAGTAAGTGTCGGCCATAAAAGGCCCCAAAAATTAGCCCACATCAGTTTACCTGACAACTAAGAACGTAGTATTTGGTGGCTTGAGGTACATTAGGCATTCACACAGTATACAGAAGTGTCGGACTGTATAGGCCCCAAAAATTAGCTTACATGGGTTTAACTGACAGCAAGGAACGTAGTGTATTTAAAGGCTGGTGGTACATTAGGCATTCACAGTAGACAGAAGTAAGTGTCGGCCTTTATAGGCCCCAAACATTAGCTCACATGGGTTTAATTGACAGCAGAGAACGTAGTATTTGATGGCTGGAGGTACATTAGGCTTTCACAGGATACAGAAGTAAGTGTCAGCCTGTATAGGCCCCAAAACTTAGCTCACATGGGTTTAACTGACAGCAAAGAACATAGTGTATTTGATGGCTAGAGGTAAATTAGGCATTTACACAGGAGAAACAAAAAGAAAGCCAATGAATAACTTGAGGTGCCATCTTGCCATGGCCAAGTTCAAAGGGGGTCGAGGGTGGCAGTGGTGATCGCC
Organism: Pelophylax lessonae; assembly: GCF_965119305.1. Lineage (NCBI taxonomy): Eukaryota > Metazoa > Chordata > Amphibia > Anura > Ranidae > Pelophylax > Pelophylax lessonae. The sequence continues at coordinate 285,010,166 of NC_138769.1, forward strand.
TATGGCCTCATCACCTTGAACGCACCCGATCTTGTCTAATCTTGGAAGCTAAGCAGGGTCGGGCCTGGTTAGTACCTGGATGGGAGACCGCCTGGGAATACCAGGTGCTGTAGGCTTTTCCTTTATTCGTTGGCTTTCTTTTTGTTTCTCCCGAGGTGCCATATTGCCATGGCCAAGTTCAAAGGGGTCGAGGTTGGCATTTGTGATCGCCTACGGCCACATCACCCTGAAAGCGCCCGATCTCATCTGATCTCAGAAGCTAAGCAGGATCAGGCCTGGTTAGTAGCTGGATGGGAGACTGCCTGGAAATACCAGGTGCTGTAGGCTGTAGGCTGTAGGCTTTTGGCTTTTCCTTTATTTGTTTGCTTTCTTTTTGTTTCTCCTGAGGTGCCATCTTGCCATAGCCAAGTTCAAAGGGGTCCAGGGTGGCAGTGGTCATCGCCTATGGCCACATCACCCTGAACACGCCCAAGCTCGTCTGATCTCAGAAGCTAAGCAGGGTCGTGCCTGGTTAGAACCTGGTTGGGAAACCGCCTGGGAATACCAGGTGCTGTAGGCTTTTGGCTTTTCCTTTATTCGTTGGCTTTCTTTTTGTTTCTCCTGAGGTGCCATCTTGCCATGGCAAAGTTCAAAGGGGTCGAGGGTGGCAATGGTGATTGCCTACGGCCACATCACCCTGAACGTGCCCTATCTTGTCTGATCTTGGAAGCTAAGCAGGGTCAGGCCTGGTTAGTACCTGGATGGGAGACCGCCTGGGAATACCAGGTGCTGTAAGGCTTTTGGCTTTTCCTTTTTTTTTTTTTTTTTAAATTTTGTAATATAACACGTGAGTATCAACAACAGAAAAGGTACAATTAAATAAAGACATTATGCAAATTAGGGCAGGGCGGTCCAGAGTCAAAAGAGCATGGAAACTGATGGGGAATGTGAGAGTGGGGGAGAGTTCTTGGGCGAGTCCTGGAACGTAAATGTATATTGATCCATAGAGGGGTCGGATTTGGAGAAGGAGTACTTGACGTAATTGTCCCATTTCTGTAGAAATGATTTCCGTGAGGATGGGGCTGAAAAATCCGTGTTGAGGCGGTCAATGGAAAGAAGTGTGGAAAGCTCTTATCTGACCTGGGAAACTAAGGGGGGAGTTGTGGAGATCCAATTAGTTAGGATTCTCCTTCTGGCCACCAGTAAACAGGTCAGGATCCACAGACGATGTGGCGAGACAGGGGTGCTAGACCACTTTTGGAGGCGTTTGTCCCATTAACCGAACAGGAGCAATATAGGGTCTTTGGGTATGTGCCACTTCGTCACTTCCCTGATGAAGGTCAGTACCTGGTCCCAGAATGTCGTGATATAGGGACAGGACCAGAACTTGTGGCAAAGAGAAGGTCGTTCCGCGGAACATAACGGACAATTATGAGCATCCTGAATCGTTTTGTTTAGAGGTACATTAGGTATTCACACAGTATACAAAAGTAAGTGTCAGCATGTATAGGCCCCAAAAATTAGCTCACATGGGTTTACCTGACAGCTAAGTATGTAGTATTTGGAGGCTGAAGGTACATTAGGCATTCACAGGATACAGAAGTAAGTGTCGGCCTGTATAGTCCCCAAAAATTAGCCCACATGGGTTTAACTGACAGCTAAGAACTTAGTATTCTGTGGCTCAAGGTACATTAGGCATTTACAGTATACAGAAGTAAGTGTTGGCTTTTATAGACCCCAAAAATTAGCTCACATTGGTTTAACTGACAGCAAGGAACGTAGTATTTAAAGGATGGAAGTACATTAGGCATTCACAGGATATAGAAGTAAGTGTCGGCCTGTATAGGCCCCAAAATTTAGCTCACATGGGTTTAACTGACACCAAAGAACATAGTGTATTTGATGGCTGGAGGTACATCAGGCATTGACAGTATACAGAAGTAAGTGTCGGCCTGTTTAGGCCCCAAAAATTAGCTCACATAGGTTTAACTGACAGCAAAGAACGTATTATTGGATGGCTAGAGGTACATCAGGCATTCACACAGTATACAGAAGTAAGTGTCGGCCTGTATAGGCCCCAAAAATTAGCTCCCATGGGTTTACCTGACTGCTAAGAACGTAGTATTCTGTGGCTAAAGGTACATTAGGCATTCACAGGATGCAGAAGTAAGTAGAAAATGTTAGGTGCCGACCCTAAATGCCAGTAAGCCAAGAAAGGTCCTGCCACATCCCTAAGGACATATGAGAAAAAAGTGTATCAAGTGGTATTGGTGTTCCAATACACCAGACCCTAAATGAGCCCCACAGGGAACTGTGTATTCTGAGGAAACACCCAACCTGGGACTTTGTAGGCAGGAGTTACTTGGCATGAATAGATAAATAAAAGACCAATTTAAAATATAATGATTTTATTAATACATGTGTACAAAATTGTTAAAAAAGACACAGATGCAAAGGCATCAAGAGACAGTCAATATAGAAAATATGTAATACATAAAATTATGAACCATATCCTAGAGTAGTGGGGTCACCCAGGTCCAACATGTTTCGCGACTCTGCAGACTCTGACTTAAAAAGGCTTTTTAGACACTTGGAGACCAAAATAAAGTCATTTTGACCAAAAACTTTTTTCAGGCCATTGGAGCCCAAATGGCCGGTTTTAGACAAATCAAGTCTAAAACCGGCTTTTTAAGGCTCTAAAAGACAAAAATACAGTCATTTTGCCAAAAAAAATTTCAGACCTTTGGTGACCAAATGCCGTTATTTTGACTAACAAAAGGTTTTTAGACACTTGGAGACCAAAATAGAGTAATTTTGACCAAAACATTTTTTTCAGGCCATTGGAGCCAAATGTCTAAAATCTTGTCTAAAACCGGCTTTTTAAGGCTCTAAAAGACAAAAATATAGTCATTTTGACTAAATTTTTTTTCTGACCTTTGTTGACCAAATGCAGTTATTTTGACTAAAAAAGGATTTTAAGACACTTGGAGACCAAAATAGAGTAATTTTGACCTAAAATATCTTTTCAGGCCATTGGAGCCCAAATGGCTAGTTTTAGACAAATCTTATCTAAACCCGGCTTTTTAAGGCTCTAAAAGACAAAAATACAGTAATTTTGACTAAAAAAATGTTCAGACCTTTGGTGACCAAATGCCGTTATTTTGACTAAAAAGGATTTTTAGACACTTGGAGACCAAAATAGTCATTTTGACCAAAAAAATTTCAGGCCATTGAAGAGCAAAATGCAGTTATCTTGTCTAAAACTGGCTTTTTAAGACTCTAAAAGACAAAAATACAGTCATTTTGACTAAAAAAGTTTTTCAGACCTTTGGTGACCACATGCAGTTATTTTGACTAAAAAAGGCTTTTTAGACACTTGGAGACCAAAATAGTTATTTTAACCAAAAAAAATTTTCAGGCCATTGGAGCCAAATGTCTAAAATCTTGTCTAAAACCGGCTTTTTAAGGCTCTAAAAGACAAAAATTGACAGCTAAAAACGTAGTATTCTGTGGCTGTAAGTACATTAGGCATTTACAGGATAAAGAAGTAAGTGTCGGCCATAAAAGGCCCCAAAAATTAGCCCAAATGGGTTTACCTGACAGCTAAGAACGTAGTATTCTGTGGCTGAAGGTACATTAGGCATTAACAGGATAAAGAAGTAAGTGTCGGCCATAAAAGGCCCCAAAAATTAGCCCACATCAGTTTACCTGACAACTAAGAACGTAGTATTTGGTGGCTGGAGGTACATTAGGCATTCACACAGTATACAGAAGTAAGTTAAGGTGCTCCTAAGGACACTCCAAACACCGATATCCCCGTGCAGGAAGTACCACCACCAAAGGTAAAGGTTGGCCTCTTACCACAATGATTTGACCCCCATGACAGAGATCAAAAACAGCATATTTCAACCTCCACTGGCAAATCCTGCACTGGCTCACTCTCTGATCACATCCACTTCCTCACAGATAGTTATAACATGTAAAGAGGGAAACAACTGCCATAGTGTAGTACCATTAAACAACTATATTGGACGCAATTCTCAAAGTGGCAACTCACATTTGGCTGTAGTTTGTATGGCGTGTTTAAATCAGGGTGTCCTCGAGGCTCGATTCCTGCTGAAAAAATGGCCGCCGCGTCCCCTCCGTGGTCTCAGTGTGACGCACCGCAGGCTCCTCCTACGCATTTCATCAGAGACTGACGTCGTCAGGGGGTGTGGCCTGCAGTGAACGTCCACAATTTATGCGCTGACGGAGACGGATAGGCGGGACAATAGACAGGTCCTGGATCCCGGAAGAAAGACACTTGCGTGTCAGCGACCGCAACCGGCATTTCACAAGAAGAGACATCCGGACTTAGAATGCGGTTCACGTGCGTACCAACGTCCGGAACCAAACATTAACCGGATGTCACATTAAGAGTCAATCAAGACCAATATTAGCACTCATACAATATTCAGTGCAAAATAAATCTTATGCAGATGGATACAGCATATGTAAGCCCAATTGAGCTAAACACACAAGTATCCATTAGCTTTGCATGATTAGATGGTCACAATGGACCACAGTGGAAACCGGCGCCATCTCTCAGCAGAAATAAAAAAATCGGGAGACTCCGACCACACCGCCAAATACAACACTAATACATAAAAGATATATTAGCAATATTACCAATCATAAATCTAAAATACATGATCTTAAATAAAAACATATTAAAAAGGCCTCTCAAAAAGAAAATCCAGATAAAAACACATGAACTCATTTGTTATAGTCAACTAGTATACAGGCAATCTACCTTCAAACTATGAATTATGAATTATTGATGAAGGAATTGATGTCCCAATCAATATTGAGCCCGTGAGGGGCATAGGATTTGAGGCGGTAAATCCAACTGGTCTCCAACTGGGAGACCCCTCTCATCAGATTGCTACCCCTCCAATTACCCGGGAATTTATCAATCCCCATAAAAATAGTGCCACTAGGATCTTTATTATGGCAGAGAGCATAGTGCCTCGACACGCTATGTTTAGAGAAAGCTTTTATAATATTAGCCACATGCTCGTTTAACCGTACATGCAGCTGGCGTATCGTGCGGCCCACGTATTCCAAACCACATGGGCAATGCAAAACATACAGGACATAGCGTGTAGAGCATGTAATGAATGGGCCAGGAGAAACAAAAAGAAAGCCAACGAATAAAGGAAAAGCCAAAAGGCTACAGCACCTGGTATTCCCAGGTGGTCTCCCATCCAGGTACTAACCAGGCCCGGCCCTGCTTTGCTTCCGAGATCAGGCGCATTCAGGGTGAGACAAAAATACAGTCATTTTGACCCCAAAAAAATTTTCAGACCATTGGAGACAAAATACAGTAATCTTGTCTAAAACCGGCTTTTTAAAACTCTAAAAGACAAAAATAAAGTAATTTTGACTAAAATAATTTTTTCAGACTTTTGGTGACCAAATGCAGTTATTTTGACTAAAAAAGGCTTTTAAGACACTTGGAGACCAAAATAGAGTCATTTTGACCAATAACATTTTCAGGGCATTGGAGAGCAAAATGCAGCGATCTTCACTAAAACCGGCTTTTTAAGACTCTAAAATACAAAAATTCAGTCATTTTGAATAAAAAAATGTTTCATTCACAGGATACAGAAGTAAGTGTCGGCCGTAAAAGGCCCCAAAAATTAGCCCACATGGGTTTACCTGACAGCTAAGAATGTAGTATTTGGTGGCTGAAGGTATATTAGGCATTCACAGGATACAGAAGTAAGTGTCGGCCTGTATAACCTCAAAAATTAGCCCACATGGGTTTAATTGACAGCTAAGGACGTAGTATTCTTTGGCTGAATGTACATTAGGCATTCACTGGATACAGAAGTAAGTGTCGGCCATAAAAGGCCCCAAAAAATAGCCCACATGGGTTTACATGATAGCTAAGAATGTAGTATTCTGTGGCTGAAGGTACATTAGGCATTTACAGGATTAAGAAGTAAGTGTCGGCCATAAAAGGCCCCACAAAATTAGCCCAAATGGGTTTACCTGAAAGCTAAGAACGTAGTATTCTGTGGCTGAAGGTACATTAGGCATTCACAGGGTACAGAAGTAAGTGTCGGCCTGTATAGGCCCCAAAAATGAGCCCAAATGGGTTTACCTGACAGCTAAGAATGTAGTATTCTGTGGCTGAAGGTACCTTAGGCATTCACAGGATAAAGAAGTAAGTGTCGGCCATAAAAGGCCCCAAAAATTAGCCCACATCAGTTTACCTGACAACTAAGAACGTAGTATTTGGTGGCTTGAGGTACATTAGGCATTCACACAGTATACAGAAGTAAGTGTCGGACTGTATAGGCCCCAAACATTAGCTCACATGGGTTTAACTGACAGCACAGAACGTAGTATTTGATGGCTGGAGGTACATTAGGCTTTCACAGGATACAGAAGTAAGTGTCAGCCTGTATAGGCCCCAAAACCAAGCTCACATGGGTTTAACTGACAGCAAATAACATAGTGTATTTGATGGCTGAAGGTACATTAGGCATTCACAGTATACAGAAGCAAGTGTCGGACTGTATAGGCCCCAAAAATTAGCTCACATGGGTTTAACTGACAGCAAAGAACGTAGTGTATTTGATGGCTGGAGGTACATTAGGCATTCACAGTAGACTGAAGTAAGTGTCGGCCTGTATAGGCCCCAAACATTAGCTCACATGGGTTTAACTGACAGCACAGAACGTAGTATTTGATGGCTAGAGGTAAATTAGGCATTCACACAGGAGAAACAAAAAGAAAGCCAACGAATAACCTGAGGTGCCATCTTGCCATGGCCAAGTTCAAAGGGGTGGAGGGTGGTAGTGGTGCTCGGCTACGGCCACATCACCCTGAACGCGCCCAATCTCGTCTGATCTCAGAAGCTAAGCAGGGTCGGGCCTGGTTAGTACCTGGATGGGAGGCCGACTGGGAATACCAGGTGCTGTAGGCTTTTGGCTTTTCCTTTATTCGTTGGCTTTCTTTTTGTTTCTCCTGAGGTGCCATCTTGCCATGGCCAAGTTCAAAGGGGTTGAGGGTGGAAGTAGTGATCGCCTACGGCCACATCACCCTGAACACGCCCAATCTGGTCTGATCTCGGAAGCTAAGCAGGGTTGGGCCTGGTTAGTACCTGGATGGGAGACCGCCTGTGTAGCGGAGGAGTAGTTTAATCTACATGGGCTCTGCTGGTAGATAGGAAAACAGGTAATAATCCAACTAGGCAGGTACAGCATGCAACAATCCAGGTAGCGTTATACAATCCTTCCCTCCCACTAGATACCAGGTGCTGTAGGCTTTTCCTTTATTCGTTGGCTTTCTTTTTGTTTCTCCTGAAGTGACATCTTGCTATGGCCAAGTTCAAAGGGGTCGAGGGTGGCAGTGGTGATCACCTATGGCTACATCACCCTGAACACACCCCATATCGTCTGTTCTTGGAAGCTAAGCAGGGTCAGGCCTGTTTAGTACCTGGATGGGAGACCGCCTGGGAATACCAGGTGCTGTAGACTTTTGGCTTTTGCTTTATTCGTTGGCTTTCTTTTTGTTTCTCCTGAGGTGCCATCTTGCCATGGCCAAGTTCAAAGGGGTCAATGGTGGCAGTGGATATTGCCTATGGCCACATCACCCTTAACGCGCCCGATCTCGTCTGATCTCGGAAGCTAAGCAGGGTCAGGCCTGTAACCAGGATGGGAGACTGCCTGGGAATACCAAGTGCTGTAGACTTTTGGCTTTTGCTTTATTCGTTGGCTTTCTTTCTGTTTCTCCTGAGGTGCCATCTTGCCATGGCCAAGTTCAAAGGGGTCAATGGTGGCAGTGGTTATTGCCTATGGCCACATCACCCTGAACGCACCTGATTTCGTCTGATCTCAGAAGCTAAGAAGGGTCAGGCCTGGTTAGTACCTGGATGGGAGACCACCTGGGAATACCAGGTGCTGTAAGCTTTTGGCTTTTCCTTTATTCGTTGGCTTTATTTTTGTTTCTCCTAAGGAACCATCTTGCCATGACCAAGTTCAAAGGGGTCGAGGGTCGCGGTGGTGATCGCCTACGGCCACATCAACCTGAACGCGCCTGATCTTGGAAGCTAAGTAGCGTCAGGCCTGGTTAGTACCTGGATGGGAGACTGCCTGTGTAGCGGAGTAGTAGTTTAATCTACATTGGCTCCGCTGGTAGACAGGAAAACAGGTAATAATCCAACTAAGCAGGTACAGCATGCAACAATCCAGGTAGTGTTATACAATCCTTCCCTCCCAAGAACTGGGAGTCAACTCAGAATGCCTTTTTTTTTGAAAACACAAGAGATCTACACTCTGCCAAAACCCTCTCCCTCTTTGAGTCATTCCACACAAACACACATCCCATAATATGCTTACAAGGAAGACAGGAACAATAGGACAATGGAATGCCGGTATTCACAATAACAAACCCCACCCCACTAGCAGGGGTCTATGAAACACTGCTGCCATATTCTAGCAATCTGCAATATATCTTTATATATTTCCTCAGGGACACTGTTCAGTAATATTATGGTCATTCTTTCAACACAAGCCAGACTCTCAGCGTCCATTCCGCTACAGCCTGAGAATACCAGGTGCTGTAGGCTTTTGGCTTTTCCTTTATTCGTTGGCGTTCTTTTTGAGAAGTTTGTGTCGGCCTGTATAGGCCCCAAAAAATAGCTCACATGGGTTTAACTGACAGCAAAGAACGTAGTATTTGATGGCAAGAGGTACATTAGGCTTTCACAGGATACAGAAGTAAGCGTCGGACTGTTTAGGCCCCAAAAATTAGCTCACATGGGTTTAACTGACAGCAAAGAATGTAGTATTGGATGGCTAGAGATACAGCAGGCAGAGTCATTTTGACCAAAAAATGTTTTTCAGGCCATTGGAGCCAAATGTCTAAAATCTTGTCTAAAACCAGCTTTTTAATGCTCTAAAAGACAAAAATATAGTTATTTGGACTAAAAAAATTTCAGACCTTTGGTGACCAAATGCAGTTATTTTGACTACAAAAGGAGACCAAAATAGAGTCATTTTGACCAAAATTTTTTTTCAGGCCAAAATTTTTTTTCAGGCCATTTTTTTTCCAGACCATTTTGACCAAAAAATTTTTTCAGGCGATTGGAGCCCAAATAGCCAGTTTTAGACAAATCTCTAAGGCTCTAAAAGACAAAAATACATTCATTTTGACTAAATTTATTTTTCAGACCTTTGGTGACCAAATGCAGTTATTTATACTAAAAAGGGCTCTTTAGACACTTGGAGACCAAAATAGAGTCATTTTGACCAAAAAGATTTTCAGGCCATTGGAGCCAAAATGTCTAAAATCTTGTCTAAAACCGGCTTTTTAAAGCACTAAAAGACAAAAATACAGTCAATTTGAATACATTTTTTTCCAGACCTTTGGTGACCAAATGCATTTTGACTAGAAAAAGGCTTTTTAAACACTTGGAGACCAAAATAGAGTCATTTTGACCCAAAAAAATTTTTTCAGGCTATTGGAGCTCTATTTTGGTCTCCAAGTGTCTAAAAAGCCTTTTAGAGTCTATAACTGCATTTAGTCACCAAAAGTCTGAAATTTTTTTTAGTCAAAATGAATGTATTTTTGTCTTTTAGAGCCTTGAAAAGCCGGTTTTAGACATGATTTGTCTAAAACCGGCCATTTGGCTCCAATGACCTGAAAAATTATTTTTGGTCAATATGACTCTATTTATGTCTCCAAGTGTCTAAAAGGCCTTTTTTTTAGTCAAAATAACTGCATTTGTTCACCAAAGGTCTGAAAAAAAACTTTAGTCAAAATGACTATATGTTTGTCTTTTAGAGCGTTAAAAAGCCGGTTTTAGACAAGATTTTAGACATTTGGCTCCACTGGCCTGAAAAAATGTTTTGGTCAAAATGACTATATTTTGGTCTCCAAGTGTCTAAAAAGCCTTTTTTAAGTCAAAATAACTGCATTTGGTCACCAAAGGTCTGAAAAAAAATTAAGTCAAAATTAATGTATTTTTGTCTTTTAGAGCTTTAAAAGGCCGGTTTAAGACAAGATTTGTCTAAAACCGGCCATTTGGGCTCCAATGGCCTGAAAAGAAATTTTCGGTCAAAATGACTCTATTTTGGTCTCCAAGTGTCTAAAAAGCATTTTATAGTCAAAATAACTGCATTTGGTCACCAAAGGTCTGAAAAATAAATTTAGTCAAAATGAATGTATTTTTGTCTTTTAGAGCCTTAGAGATTTTAGACATTTGAATCCAATGGCCTGAAAAAAAGTTTTTTGGTCAAAATGACTCTATTTTGGTCTCCAAGTGTCTAAAAAGCCTTTTTCTAGTCAAATAACTGCATTTGGTCACCAAAGGTCTGAAAAAAAAAGTATTCAAATTGACTGTATTTTTGTCTTTTAGTGCCTTAAAAAGTCGGTTTTAGACAAGATTTGTCTAAAACCGGCCATTTGGGCTCCAATGGCCTGAAAAAATGTTTTCAGTCAAAATGACTCTATTTTGGTCTCCAAGTGTCTAAAAGGCCTTTTTTTTTTAGTCAAAATAACTGCATTTGTTCACCAAAGGTCTGAAAAAAAACTTTAGTCAAAATGACTATATGTTTGTCTTTTAGAGCTTTAAAAAGCCGGTTTAAGACAAGATTTGTCTCAAACCGGCCATTTGGGCTCCAATGGCCTGAAAAGAAATTTTCGGTCAAAATGACTCTATTTTGGTCTCCAAGTGTCAAAAAAGCAATTTATAGTCAAAATAACTGCATTTGGTCACCAAAGGTCTGAAATTGTTTTTTTAGTCTAAATGACTATATTTTTGTATTTTAGAGCCTTAAAAAGCCGGTTTTAGACAAGATTTTAGACATTTGAATCCAATGGCCTGAAAAAAAGTTTTTTGGTCAAAATGACTCTATTTTGGTCTCCAAGTGTCTAAAAAGCCTTTTTCTAGTCAAATAACTGCATTTGGTCACCAAAGGTCTGAAAAAAAAGTATTCAAATTGACTGTATTTTTGTCTTTTAGTGCCTTAAAAAGTCGGTTTTAGACAAGATTTTAGACATTTGGCTCCAATGGCCTGAAAAAAATTCTTTGGTCAAAATTACTCTTTTTTGGTCTCCAGGTGTCTAAAAAGCTTTTCTTAGCCAAAATAACTGCATTTGGTCACCAAAGGTCTGACAAACTTTTTAGTCAAAAATTACTGTATTTTTGTCTTTTAGAGTCTTAAAAAGCTGGTTTTAGACACTGCACTTGGTCTCCAATGGTCTGAAATTTTTTTTGTCAAAATGAATGTATTTAGCATTCTGTGGCTGAAGGTACATTAGGCATTCACAGGATACAGAAGTAAGTGTCGGCCATAAAAGTCCCCAAAAATTAGCCTGACAGCTAAGAACGTAGTATTTGGTGGCTGAAGGTACATTAGGCATTCACAGGCTACAGAAGTAAGTGTCGGCCTGTATAGGCCCCAAAAATTAGCCCACATGGGTTTAACTAAGAACGTAGTATTCTGTGACTGAAGGTAAGTGTCAGGTAAACCCATATGGGCTAATTTCTGGGGCCTTTTATGGCCGACACTTACTTCTGTATCCTGTGAATGCCTAATGTACCTTTAGCCACAGAATACTACGTTCTTAGCAGTCAGGTAAATCCATGTGAGCTAATTTTTGGGGGCTATAGAGCCCGACACTTACTTCTGTATAATGTTTGAATGCCTGCTGTACCTCTAGCCATCCAATACTACATTCTTTGCTGTCAGTTAAACCCATGTGAGCTATTTTTTGGGGCCTATACAGGCCGACACAAACTTCTCAAAAAGAAAGCCAACGAATAGAGGAAAAGCCGAAAGCCTACAGCACCTGGTATTCCCAGGCTGTAGCGGAATGGACGCTGAGAGTGTGGCTTGTGTTGAAAGAATGATCATAATATTACTGAAAAGTGTCCCTGAGGAAATATATAAAGATATATTGCAGATTGCTAGAATTTGGCAGCAGTGTTTTATAGACTCCTGATAGTGGGGTGGGGTTTGTTATTGTGAATACCAGCATTCCATTGTCCTATTGTTCCTGTCTGCCTTGTAAGCATATTATGGGATGTGTGTTTGTGTGGAATGACTCAAAGAGGGAGAGGGTTTTGGCAGAGTGTAGATCTCTTGTGTTTTCAATAAACAAGGCATTCTGAGTTGACTCCCAGCTTATGTTACGTCTAGTTCTTGGGAGGGAAGGATTGTATAACACTACCTGGATTGTTGCATGCTGTACCTGCTTAGTTGGATTATTACCTGTTTTCTTGTCTACCAGCGGAGCCAATGTAGATTAAACTACTCCTCCACTACACAGGCGGTCTCCCATCCAGGTACTAACCAGGCCTGATGCTGCTTACCTTCCGAGATCAAATGAGATCGGGCGCGTTCAGGGTGATGTGTCCATAGGCAATCACCACTGCCACCCTCGACCCCTTTGAACTTAGCCATGGCAAGATGGCACCTCAGGAGAAATGAAAAGAAAGCCAATGAATAAAGAAAAAGCCAAAAGCCTTCAGCACCTTATATTCCTAGGCGGTCTCCCATCTGGGTACTAACCAGGCCCGACCCCGCTTAGCTTCCAAGATCAGACGAGATAGGGCACGTTCAGGGTGATGTGGCTGTACATAATCACCCCTGCCACTCTCGACCCCTTTGAACTCTGCCATGGCAAGATGGCACCTCAGGAGAAACAAAATGAAAGACAACGAATAAAGGAAAAGCCAAAAGGCTACAGCACCTTATATTCCTAGGCGGTCTCCCATCCAGGTACTAACCAGGCCCCACCCTGCTTAGCTTCTGAGATCAGACCAGATTGGGTGTGCTCAGGGTGATGTGGCCGTAGGCGATCACTACTTCCACCCTCGACCCCTTTGAACTTGGCCATGGCAAGATGGCACCTCAGGAGAAACAAAAAGAAAGCCAACAAATAAAGGAAAAGCCAAAAGCCTACAGCACCTGGTATTCACAGGCGGTCTCTCATCCAGGTACTAACCAAGCCCGACCCTGCTTAGCTTCCAAGATCAGACGAGATCAGGCGCATTCAGGGTGATGTGGCCGTAGGCGATCACCACTGCCACCCTCGACCCCTTTGAACTTGGCCATGGCAAGAGGGCACCTCAGGAGAAACAAAAAGAAAGCCAACGAATAAAGGAAAAGCCAGAAGCCTACAGCACCTGGTATTCCCAGGCGGTCTCTCATCCAGGTACTAACCAGGCCTGACCCTGCTTAGCTTCCAAGATCAGACGAGATTGGGCGCGTTAAAGGCGATGTGGCCGTAGGCGACCACCACTGCCACCCTTGACCCCTTTGAACTTGGCCATGGCAAGATTGCACATCAGGAGAAACAAAAAGAAAGCCAACGAATAAAGGAAAAGCCAGAAGACTACAGCACCTGGTATTCCCAGGAAGTCCCCCATCCAGGTACTAACCAGGCCCGACCCCGCTTAGCTTCCGAGATCAGACGAGATAGGGCACGTTCAGGGTGATGTGGCTGCACACAATCACCCCTGCCACTCTCGACCCCTTTGAACTCTGCCATGGCAAGATGGCACCTCAGGAGAAACAAAATGAAAGACAACGAATAAAGGAAAAGCCAAAAGGCTACAGCACCTTATATTCCTAGGCGGTCTCCCATCCAGGTACTAACCAGGCCCCACCCTGCTTAGCTTCTGAGATCAGACCAGATTGGGTGTGTTCAGGGTGATGTGGCCGCAGGCGATCACTACTTCCACCCTCGACCCCTTTGAACTTGGCCATGGCAAGATGGCACCTCAGGAGAAACAAAAAGAAAGCCAACAAATAAAGGAAAAGCCAAAAGCCTACAGCACCTGGTATTCCCAGGCGGTCTCTCATCCAGGTACTAACCAAGCCCGACCCTGCTTAGCTTCCAAGATCAGACGAGATCAGGCGCATTCAGGGTGATGTGGCCGTAGGCGATCACCACTGCCACCCTCGACCCCTTTGAACTTGGCCATGGCAAGAGGGCACCTCAGGAGAAACAAAAAGAAAGCCAACGAATAAAGGAAAAGCCAAAAGGCTACAGCACCTGGTATTCCCAGGTGGTCTCCCATCCAGGTACTAACCAGGCCCAACCCTGCTTAGCTTCCGAGATCAGACGAGATTGAGCGCATTCAAGGTGATGTGGCCTTAGGCTATCACCACTGCCACCCTCGACCCCTTTGAACTTGGCCATGCCAAGATGGCACCTCAAAAGAAAAAAAAAGAAAGCCAACGAATAAAGGAAAAGCCAAAAGCCTACAGCACCTGGTATTCCCAGGCTGTAGCGGAATGGACACTGAGAGTGTGGCTTGTGTTGAAAGAATGACCATAATATTACTGAACAGTGTCCCTGAGGAAATATATAAAGATATATTGCAGATTGCTAGAATATGGCAGCAGTGTTTCATAGACCCCTGCTAGTGGGTTGGGGTTTGTTATTGTGAATACCTGCATTCCATTGTCCTATTGTTCCTGTCTGCCCTGTAAGCATATTATGGGATGTGTGTTTGTGTGGAATGACTCGAAGAGGGAGGGGGTTTTGGCAGAGTGTAGATCTCTTATGTTTTCAATAAACAAGGCATTCTGAGTTGACTCCAAGCCTATGTGTCGTCTAGTTCTTGGGAGGGAAGGATTGCATAACGCTACCTGGATTGTTGCATGCTGTACCTGCCTAGATGGATTAGTACCTGTTTTCCTGTTTACCAGCAGAGCTAATGTAGATTAAACTACTCCTCTGCTACACAGGAGGTCTCCCATCCAGGTACTAACCAGGCCCGACCCTGCTTAACTTACAAGATCAGACGAGATTTCGTGCTTTCAAGGTAATGTAGCCGTTGGCGATCACCACTGCCACCCTTGACCCCATTAAACCCGGCCATGGCCAGATGGCACCTCAGGAGAAACAAAAAGAAAGCCAACGAATAAAGGAAAAGCCAAAAGCCTACAGCACCTGGTATTCCCAGTCGGTCTCCCATCAAGGTACTAACCAGCCCGACCCTGCTTAGCTTCAGAGATCCGACCAGATTGGGCGCGTTCAGGGTGATGTGGCCGTAAGCGATCACAACTGCCACTCTCGACCCCTTTGAACTTGGCCATGGCAAGATGGCACCTCAGGTTATTCGTTGGCTTTCTTTTTGTTTCTCCTGTGTGAATGCCTAATTTACCTCTAGCCATCAATGTAAACTGGAAAGAGCTTCAATTTTAGAAAAAACTAATATGTACACATATATATGCATAAATGTATGTTGTATTAAAATGTATATGAGTACTGTGATCAATTTAAAGAGACCGTGAATGGGATAAAGATATGTAACGTGATAAATGAAAATCTGTTGTGTGTGTAAAAAAATATATATGTATGATGTGAACATGCAGTAAGGTATGTATATTGAATATGTATGTGAAATGTGTAATGTGACAAAAGCAAAAACAAAAAATCAAAATGAAATAAAATAAAATAAAATAAAATAAAAATAAATAAAAATAAATATAAATATAAAAATAAATATAAAAATAAAAATAAATATAAAGGTGAAAATAGTGAAAAATGAAATAAAAAGTATGTGAAAAATATAAATGTGTAAAATGTGATGTGTGTGTGTGATGGAACATGTGAAAAAATATAGAATAGTGATTTAAAGAAAAATTCTAAAATCACGTGATGAATGGTGAAAAGTGATAATGAAAGAATATATACTGGTAACAAAAAATTAATTAAACTGATGGTGAATTACCATCCAGTACAATAAATAAAATTTCAGTATATCTAAATAATACATAAAAAGTGGATGACCACATTATCGTTAAGTACATATTGTAAATGTGTCTATGTCAAGATACAAATATCTGTTAATGTAACCATAGATTTAACGACATGGAAACGTATATATGATGGTTTACAGACATAAATATAAAAGGAAAGACACTTTCAAAACATATATCGGCATGTGTATGTTCCAAATGCGCAATGTGTGCATGCTCATTACGGAAGAGTCCCCGATCCGATCAGATCAAAAAACCCCATAGGATAATAGAGCCCAAAGATATTGTTAATGCAAATAGTTTTGCTTCTTATATAATGACTGGTAAAAAACTTTTACAAATATCTGTACATAGATAAAAGCAATATAAAGCATATTCCAGTGGTGCTCCAAATAATCCTATAAAAGGCTAAAGAACATGATCAATTGGGTGTATATTGAAAAAAGAAAAAAGAAAAACGATCACTGTAACTGATCGGATGAGGGGCCAAATCCCGAACGAGAAAAACAATGGAATATCCTCTTAAAACCAGTCGGTACGATATTCAATGTAATTGATGAAAATTCATACAGATACAGATGTATACATGGAAACAAATATATGTAAATATAATGGTACATCCGATCTATAGTGTAAAGAGTCAGATTTGCAACAAATGCGGAAACCATTAATGTAGAATCCGCATGAATTGCAAAAACGGACCAGGCAAACATATGACTAAATATAGTATATAAAGACGAATGAACTTCCACAAATGGAAAGAACCAGATGATGTTGGATATGGGCCCTCTAAGATTTCATAAAGGATGGTGGCAAGCCGGGAGAGATGTCACCCATAAAAATGGGTGACATCCCATTCCCAGTTTAACCCCTGAGGCATCCGAGTATGAAGCCTGAAGATCCACAGAACTTCTCTTTTACATAAAAGTCGGAAAACATCTCCACCTCTAGGGGGTCTAGTGATGTGGTCAATTACTTGGATCTGTACCAGGGACATATCACCATCATGACTGTTGTTAAAATGTTTCGCTATATTAGTCGATTTACAAGTACGTATGTCACTGAGATGCTCCCTGAATCGGTCTTTTAATTTTCGGGTAGTTCTACCCACATACTGAATAGAACATGCTTTACATGTGATTAAATAGATCAAATATTTTGTGTTGCAGTTGAAGAAATTTTTTATATTGTAAACTTTACTGTCATAAGTGGAGACAAATGTGTCTCTGGGGATGATATGAGGACAGGTAATACAATCTGTCATGCCGCATCTAAAATTTCCTTTACAGTACAGCCATGTTTTCGATGTATTGAATTTTGTGGACATATATAAACTGGGTGATAGGGAATTGCCTAAGGTTGCAGGCCTCTTGGCCACTATATTTACCCCATTTTCGAGAATATTGGCACAGATATCGTCTGTATATAAAGTTGGTAGATATTTATAAATAATATTTTTTATTTTATTAAATTCTAAACTATAGGGCAAGGACAGTGTGACCAAGGGGGACTTATTTTCAGGGTTTCTGGAAGCAGTTTTGTATTTAAACATATTTTTGTTATGTTTTTTGTTTTTGCGAGGACATCCAATGCTAGCATCATGAGCGGCATCGGAGGTCACACCTGGGACTATGTGTGACAAGTCCTCCGAGGCCACTGACGATAGGAGTTCAGGGCGGCTTTTATTTAAAGCAATGAAGTAAGCCCTGTCTAGCATCCATTTGGGATATCCTCGTTCTAAGAAACGATGATATAGTAAAGATGCCTGTATTTTGAACTCTGACAAGTCACTGCATATTCTCCGTACTCTAAGAAATTGCCCAACAGGAATTCCTTTCACTGTATGTATTGGATGACTGAAGCGTGCATGCAGTAAACTGTTTCCAGATAGTGGCTTTCTATAGAGATTTGACGTGACTCTGTTATCAACATGACCCAAAGCCACATCCAAAAACTCTATTGTATCCATATTTTTTGTACCTGTAAACCTCAGATTATAAGGATTGTCATTCAAATATGTTAAAAAGCTATCCAAATCAACTTCTCTATGGCAGATAAAGATCAGATCGTCCATATAACGATAGTATAGAGCGATCTATTCCTTCATCAATAATTCATAATTCATAGTTTGAAGGTAGATTGCCTGTATACTAGTTACCATTTAGCCTATAACAAATGAGTTCATGTGTTTTTATCTGTATTTTCTTTCTGAGAGGCCTTTTTAATATGTTTTTATTTAAGATCATGTATTTTAGATTTATGATTGGTAATATTGCTAATATATCTTTTATGTATTAGTGTTGTATTTGGCGGTGTGGTCGGAGTCTCCCGATTTTTTTATTTCTGCTGAGAGATGGCGCCGGTTTCCACTGTGGTCCATTGTGACCATCTAATCATGCAAAGCTAATGGATACTTGTGTGTTTAGCTCAATTGGGCTTACATATGCTGTATCCATCTGCATAAGATTTATTTTGCACTGAATATTGTATGAGTGCTAATATTGGTCTTGATTAACTCTTAATGTGACATCCGGTTAATGTTTGGTTCCGGACGTTGGTACGCACGTGAACCGCATTCTAAGTCCGGATGTCTCTTCTTGTGAAATGCCGCTTGCGGTCGCTGAC